>NC_142982.1:9235000-9893750 GCF_061535395.1 Colias eurytheme | reverse complement strand
CTATCTTTTGCTATTGTTTGTTTTGCTATAAATATATTATGTTGGTGCTTATTAAGGTGCATAAATAAAAAAAAGAATTGTGTTTTATTGAAAACAAATACACACTAAGGTTTGTTAGTTTATGTTTATTTTATCCTTGTATGTAGGTCCCTAACTAGACTAATGATGCATAACATTTTCGTTCATCTTTAATTACGTTAAAATATATAATAAAATAAGGCACTAATTAATTAATATACAAAACGCACTTAATTATTTATGACAAAAATAACATTATTAACGCCTGCTAAATAATAATAGCGCAGCGTTTACTTTTCCATTTTGCTGTTCATTACTGCATAAACAGAGTATCATAATAACTTGACAAAATTCCAGACGCGCAATGCATAAGAATCATCTTGAAGATCTCAACAAAATGTTTACATTTTCTGCGAAGGCTTACATTATATGCGTTAATTGACAAAATGCAGCTTTTCATTCGAACCCATTCATTATAATTCAAGACGTGTCAGAGATGTTCGTGAATTCAATTCTAAGGTACTCTATTAAGGTATATAAGTATCAAGTTAGAAATGGATTTCTTGCACGCGTGTCTTATTAGTACATTATATTAATTTACTTCAAATCCAATATGAATTAAAATTATTTGAACAGAATATCAAGTATACTTAACGGTATAGGTAAGTAACTACTCAAGTAGGTTGGTAGTAGTTAGCTAGATAGTCTAGATACTTACAGTGTTATACCACGTTATACTATCCTTCCACAAGATAAAATGTAGAACCTGTAGCACCTAAGTACCTGCATGGATAAATATCAATATTTATGAGGAGAAAAGGTAATTATTTATAACTAAATGGAAGCTTCAAAATAAATCACCCAAATTATTTTTAACGAAATGTTCTTAAAAACCCGAACCTCAAAAATTATGCAATGATGAAATATATCCTAACCGTTTTCCCTCTGCCGTTACAAAGATAATTTTTACCGATAAGGCTGGTTTTAATTTACTCAGTCACAGAGAACCAGCGTCAGCACTATTTCATAAATGAATAAAATTACTTTTACTAAAAATATGGCAACTAAAGAGATTCCTTATCACTTTTGTAAGAAAAAGAAAAATGTGCGTAGGTAATTCCTTTTCATAAAATATTTCATAAGGTAAAACTAGTACTGAAGAAATCTTTAAAAATTTTGGTTAAAAATTCTCTGCTTCACTTCACAGTTCACTTCTACACTATAAAAATGAATGCAATAAAGACAGAGCTAAATTATTTTAAGTAAGTTTGCCTTAGAAAAATATTTCCAAAGGTACGCCATCCAGAATATTTCGTAACGTGACAATAGTTTTAAAACAGCTACTGTCGCTGAAATAACTGTGCCTTAGGCACAAAATACATAATAGTGAGGGCCTAAAGGCAGATTCCTAATCTATCAGCCTGACAAAAATAAATTGAATGACCCAAAACTTTTTTGTGCCTCTTTATAATGCTCGCCTACATTGTCGCACTTTGTTACAAAAATATTATTATGGACCGTTTTCTATAGACCATGACTATTATTTGCATACTTGGATTATTATTAGATATGAATACATACATTTTTACTAGACTTATTCTGTACAATGCTACCTATTGTATTGTATTAACCATGTATTAACTTAACTGATCGTTATTCATTTTAAGAACTCGTAATTTCACTCTATTAAATGTTACAATTTACTTATAAGAAAGTAAAGATAATTAGATGGAGAAAGTTGATCCATTATGATTATTGTCCCTCTAAGTAGAACCAAATTTATTGTAAGTGCAGAGACATGCATTTTTAGGCAACAGGCAACACTTAAACCAACCGTCATCGTCTGTCTACGCCTCCGAGGTCTACGCCGTCATCTATTAACACAGATAATAAACCACCATGTGCAAACTACGAAGCAACTTTGTACTCGTGTCAACTATCAACACAGATAATAAAACACAAATTTCAGTAAAAACTATTGTAATTCTCCACAATTGCTTATAGTAACTTTCACGAACGTGGTCCCGCCTTTGCTCCCGAACCGTTCAATCTTCTTCAGAACATCCAAACCGGAGATCACGTGACCGAAGACTACGTGCTTTCCATCGAGCCATCCCGTTCTGAAAAAAATATTTATAAATTATTATTATTATTATCAATATAGCAAATGGCATTCAAATCTATGGGTACTTTTTAATTTACGATTTTCCGTATTCAATATTTTGCCATAAATGGCAGATTAGGAAATTTGGTATGAGATAAAGTTGAAACAATATTTTATTAACGCAAAAGAAAATTCCTGTATAAAGTATTGTTCGCCTTTTTCGCCAAAATTTGTAGAAAAAAATAATATAGGGTCATTAGGGTTTCAAAACTAGAATGCATTGTTTCTTTAGCACTAATCCTCAAATTAAGTGGCTTCCCAATTAAATATCTATATAAGGTTTCATATAAATTCAACACTATTTTACACATACTTAGCTGTACATATAAAGAACTGTGATCCATTTGTATTAGGCCCAGAGTTAACCATGCTCAATATACCGGGACCAGTGTGTTTTAATATAAAATTCTCGTCTTCAAACTTATTCCCATATATTGATTTCCCTCCTGTACCATTGTGATTCGTGAAATCACCACCTTGACACATCTGATTAAATGGTTAAGGAATACAAAAGCAATAGATACAATTTCAAATAATAACAACTTTTATGAGAATAAGTCTATTGATAACAACAAAACAAAATTATATAATTAATATCAAGTAAATATCATTGAGTATGTTTTCATTTCATTGAGAAATAATAGAACAATAGACAACAAAATCATAACATACAGACTTTCTTGTTACTACTTGAAATTTAGTAAAATGAGCTTGCAATCTAAAATCTATTATAAAATTTCTAATTTTCAATGAACTTTGGTTTATTTATTCATCTTATTAATAAAAGACTATTGAAAGTATCATTTCTAAAAATTAATTCACGCATATTAATAAAAATTATCAGATGATGGTGATAAATCTTTTATCACCATCATCTATTAAAAGGATACAAAATCCGGAATGATCCTGTGAAAGCTGCTACCCTGGTACCCAAATCCCTTTTCATGTGTACAGAGCACTCTAAAGTTTTCTGCAGTCTTTGGAACTATGTCTGCTCTAAGCATCATTATAATGCGGCCAATCTTTTGCCTATCGACACAGATGTCGAAATATACTTGCGGGTTCTTCTTTTCTGTTACCTCTGGTGCGATGGGCTTTAAAATAAATGTAATGACTCAGTTATGTAGATATGTATTTAAGTCCTTACGCTCATTTAAGTGAACAATTATTATAACATCAATGAAACAGTAAAGACTTTGTAGTACAGCTTTTTTTTATAAGCTGTAGCTTATAAAAAAAAGCTCCTGTAGGAGCCTAATCCTGTAGGATTGATCTGTACTATTTATAAAATTCAAGCCATTATATTATTATTTCTTCATACTGTAATAGATTGACCTGATTATATTTTTATGTATATTGATGAAGTAAAATATCAGCATAGTAAAACCACCTATTATTAGTATTAGATCACCTTGTCTCTTAAAAACATTATATTTTATATTAGTGCATTATATATTAGTGCTCTGTAATAATGAATTATACTCATTTAACTATATTTCATTTTGATTCTACAACTTATCTACAACTAAGTAACAAGTAAAAACTATAAAGATGTGTCCTGTCAAATAGATGTTACCAAAATGTTACGCACTGTTTCGTTCTCCATATTATTTTTTAAATTGTCACCATCACAATCACTATTTTGATACGTGTCACACATTGTTTGGAAGAGTAATTCAAGCAGGAAAATGTGGTTAATAATAAAGGCGAAGCAACTTTGTACTCGTGTCAACAACAACACAGATAATAAAACACAAATTTCAGTAAAAACTATTGTAATTCTCCACAATTGCTTATAGTAACTTTCACGGACGTGGTCCCACCCTTGCTTCCGTATCGTTCCATCTTCTTCAGAACGTCCAAACCGGAGATCACGTGACCCAACACAACGTGCTTTCCGTCGAGCCATTCCGTTCTGATAAAAAATATTTTATTTATGAATTATTACAATTGATAACACCTTATCATAATGTTAAAATGTTACGGAGATCGCAAATGGCATTCAATTCTATGGGTACTTTTTAATTTCCGTATTCAATATTTTGATTTATGGGAGTAGAATATGAAATCTGGTATGAGATAAAATTGAATACAACATTTTTAACGCAAAAGAAAGTTATTGCCTTTTCCGCCAAATTTGGAGAAAAAAATCATATAGGGTTTCAAACCAGAATGCATAATTTCTTTAGCACTAATCCTCAAATTAATTGACTACCCAATTCAATAGTCAATACCTATATAATAAGGTTCTATGATTCATATAAATTCATATATGTATACTATATTACACATACTTAGCTGTACATAGAAAGAACTGTGATCCATTTGTATTAGGCCCAGAGTTCGCCATACTCAATATACCAGGACCAGTGTGTTTTAATGTGAAATTCTCGTCTTCAAACTTATTCCCATATATTGATTTCCCTCCTGTACCGTTGTGATTCGTAAAATCACCACCTTGACACATCTGATTAGATTGTTAAGGAATTCAAGAGAATAATATACAATTTTATTTCAACAACAGTTCAAAACATGTGTTGTCATCAATTATTATTAGACATTAACCTGAATATTAAAAATACAATATTAACACAAAAATAAATAACTCAACTAGACATAGCCTCTGTCATATTTATTATGGATCAGTAGAAATAGTTATACAATTTTCTATTGTATTCCAAAAACATGACAGACCAAAAAATTATGTGTTTTATCTCTAATGTTTAAAAAATAAATCTAATTTCTAATAATAGGTTAATTTACCAAATTCACTACTACATAAGGTTTAAAAGCCAAAAGTACACAAAACATTTATCATCATCTATTAAAAGGATACAAAATCCGGAATGATCCTGTGAAAGCTGCTACCCTGGTAACCAAACCCCTTTTCATGTGTACAGAGCACTCTAAAGTTTTCTGCAGTCTTTGGAACTATGTCTGCTCTAAGCATCATTATTATGCGGCCAATCTCTTGCTTACCAGCACAGATGTCGAAATATACTTGCGGGTTCTTTTTTTCTGTAACCTTTGGTGCGATAGGCTGTAAAATAAATGTTATAAAAGAAAAGTTCACTTATAGCAATTTTAAGTTTGTAATGTTTTCATTTGAAAATACATCCATAACATTTTATTTCTTTAAAGGTGTAGAGCCTGGTATAGTTGGCTTTTAGGCCAATTTATGCACAAAAATGTTGTTGCTTTTTAATTTATGTACTTATCTATACTAATATTATAAAGCTGAAGAGTTTGTTTGTTTGTTTATTTGAACATGCTCATCTCAGGAACTAACTAGTCTGATTTGAAAAATTCTTTCGGTGTTAGATAGCCCATTTAGCAAGGAAAGCCATAGGCTATATATCATCACGCTAAGACCTACAGGAGCGGAGCAATGCGGGTGAAACCGCGGGGTACAGCCAGTATTAATATATTTCTTGTGTACAATAAAGAATAAATAAATACATATATAAAATACAACACAATACATACTGTAACAGTGTCAGTTTTTCCTTCATTAGTTTTATCCTCAGTATCTTTATCAACGCCCAGGGTCTCACCAGCATGCTTCTGTAACCAACTGTCCTCCGACCACACAGGTCTTGTGGATCCTTCTTTTATTCTCTGAGGTGCAGCTACATTCACTCTTACTGTGCGACCAAATAATTCCGAGTCGTTCTGAAAATGATGATTGAAATTTTAATACATCTAGAACAATTGTTAATGTTAAGAATTGATATGTTTAGCGTTAATTTTTACAGCTTTTTAAGTATGTATAGGATTTTAACAGTTTGTCCTATGGAGTGTTGAGTGATAATAAAGTGAAAATTATGCAAACGAACCTTTAAATAAAGTCAATCACAATGAAACTATTATTAAAATACGGGTAAAAGTTTCAGAATGATGTAATATATAGAGAAAAATATTATATTGCCGGCAAATGATTCGCGTCAACTGATCAAGATTTGAACAGCTTTGACTACACTCAAAACTAATAAATACCATGTTATCGATTGCGGCTGCTGCATCTTCAGCATTCTCAAACTCAATAAACGCAAAGCCTCTGTGTTTTTCAGTTTCATAATCCAAGGGTATTTGCACATCAACAAGATCTCCAAACGGAACAAAAGCGGCGTGTAAAACTTTCTCATCTACTTCCTC
Source organism: Colias eurytheme (assembly GCF_061535395.1). NCBI lineage: Eukaryota > Metazoa > Arthropoda > Insecta > Lepidoptera > Pieridae > Colias > Colias eurytheme. The sequence continues at coordinate 9,887,413 of NC_142982.1, read as the reverse complement.
GGCTAATCCACCAACGTATATGGTACGTTTTGAGTTTGGTTTACTACTCATATTGTTATAATTTCTAAACAACGTTCAAATTTATTTGTTTACAAATTATTATAACCTCCAAAATCAGAAACCGTCACAAGCGAATTTTGATTGCCAAATGACAGTCGACACTGACAAATTGTCACCTGTCAATAGCTATTGCGTGAGATTGCGTGCCGTAGAGGGAGAATGTACTAGAGACGACATCGGCGTATACCCGAACGAGATGGCGAATCCTTACGTCAATGTTGCCAACTATTACAAAAACTTTTTATCCGAAAAACTGGCAAAATATCTATAAATGTTTGGGTATTTTTTTGTAAGATAGGTTTATGAAGAAAAAGACAGATTTGAAAAGATTTTGTTATTTATTAACTTAACTAGCGACCCGCCCCGGCTTCGCACGGGTGCAATGCTGATACTAAATAGTAAATACACTACAGAAAAACTGTGAACGTTGTATATAAAAACATAGCGGCCCGCTCCGGCTTCGCACGGGTATAAAATATATAGCCGGGCGGCCGGCCGGTACAAGCGCGGATCCAGGGGGGGGGGTCATGGGGGTCATGGGCCATGCCCCCCCCTGGGCCATGTGCACGACCTAAGTGGACCACTAATTTAATATTAACTTTTGAAATTAACAAAGTAATATTGTTCAACATGATTTTTTATTAACTTTTGAAACATAAAAGTAATATTATAGAACAATGAAATCAATTTCAAACGGAAGAGAATATAGGTAACAAAAATTAGAGGAAAAGTTATTTACGATCGATCTGAGATCGGGATTAAAAAAACTATAACTGCGGAATAAAGTTTAATGGTAAAGTTGTAGGTATTTAAAATATTTATTACAACTTTTGCTTTTACACTTCTCGCAATTAACCACAAATATCGAAATATCCCAGTTCATATATTTTTTATAAAAAAACAAGGCTAAAGTTTAGATATCATTTCAATCAATGGTAAATAATAATAGAAAATACAGTAAAATTAGGACAAAAAAGGTCAAGTGCGAGTCGGACTCGCGCACCGAGGGCTTCGAACAAACCTAATTGTTTTATTATGTTGTATCTTTAAATGTTGCTTGTAGCAATTTTTTCTTTGTCTGTGCTATAGGACGTGGGGAGTACCTTGTAGGTTGTGATTCCCTTGCAAGTAGTTGCTAGTTTCAGAATATGCGGTTTTAATTGCTATTTCTTCTGATTCAGATTCAAATTGAATTTGAATCAGAAGACAGAATAATATCTTATAAAACAGATACGGGAATAATTACGAAAAACATGAATTTTTTATTACATTATATAAAAAAAAAATTAATCTTATAACCCCTTTACTCATGAACGCAAATGTAATGTAGGTATTCAATAATTGATATTCACATCAAAAACTTAGGTCTATTATACCTTTAAGCAGTAATAAAATCAAATTTCTATGTCAACGCAATTAGAAGATACAGCCGTAAATGTAGTCTAATAAAAACGTACTGGAAATAGTTCAAATTAAAAGCAAATTAAACGAAATACATTTATTTGAAAATGAACAGCAAAATGACGGTAGAAATAAATGGGCAGAGGGTCCGCGATAATGTGCGCGCGAGTAGCAGACGAAAATGGACGACTCCGCCGCTCGTTCGTTCTTATAAAGGCGCGCCGCACCTCGGTGAGGAAGGCGCGGGGGGTGGCCTTCCGGATTTTACTCCAACACCGCCTCTCCTGACGGGGCAGGGTCCTCGCTGCCTTCAGTGGCAGCTGCAGCTCGTGTGGAAGGGCCAGCTTCGCAGTCTTCAGCGTTATGATGTGCATCGTAACCTGGAATATACAAAAAAACCGACATTGAAAAAAAAAATACTTAAACCAATGCAAATGAGGAAAGCTGAACCGGAAAACCGAACCGTGTAACAAACTTTACACAAACATTAACATTTAATATTAAAAAAACATTTCACGATTTTGGGGAAAATTTTACCCTGTACTGGTATCCCTAATGTTAATCACATGATTATACCATAAATTTGAAACTACGTAAAAACAAATGGCGTCCTGAACAACAAGAACACTTCGTAATTTAGTCGGATAACACAAAAAAATGTTTACGTCTATTTCGATGAAAATATTATATATTTGTAGATAATTTCACATTAGAGTTAATGAAAATGTATCAACTATATCCAGTTCTATAAAACAATATACTTCAAATAAGTTTACTTACGTGTGAAAGGTAATATTTGGTAATCTTCGTTCCGGCCGATTTTTACAACCAATCACACTACAACGCACCATATTTTCACTTAAAGTCGGATTAAAACAGATCACTGTCAACGTTTATTAAACTTTGAAGTCACTTAACAGCGAGAAAAAACAGAAAACTAGCAAAACAATGGACTGTAGCCGCTTGTTTGGGACAAACTGCCTTTGTCCCCAACAAAAGAAATCGCATAACATGAGAGAAACAAAAAACAATGTTTCTGTCTCTCTTGCTCTTAGCTTTATAGTCATAAGTGTATTTCTCTCACGCATTCCTTGTCATTTTAGTGCCTCCTCTATGGTTCATTCTCACTCTACGTTGCGTGCATTTGGCGTGCACAAGAAGCTTATAGATAATACACTGGAGATTTCAGTATGAACATTAGCTTATAACAAGAAAATATGACCTTGAATGACGCCTGTATGTTTTTTATCCCTTTTACGCCTAACTAACTACCTAGGTGTGAAAGGGATAAAAAAACATACAGGCGTCCTTCAACGTCATATTTTCTTGTTACAAGTTAATGTTCATACTGAAATCTCCAGTGTATTAGTTAAAAGCTTCTTGGGCGTGCATTTTGCGTACATTGCGTAGCAATACAGATAACATAGTATTATATTATCTGTGTGTAAGTGCTCTGAAAACTTAAAATTTGAATTAAAATTTTGAATCAAGCTAAGCAATAAATAATATAAAGGATATCATAATATTATTATGCTATAATAGGGCGTATTCAGAAAGAAAGCTTGAAACTTATAAGCGCTTAAAGCGCTTATAAGTTTCAAGCTTTCTTTCTGAATACGCCCATAGGCATGACGACAGTATCCATAAATGATCTTATTAGTGTTTTTAAGGGAAAATGTATAATTAATAAATTAAATATAGTGACTTAGAAATCTTAAAAACATTAAGATTAATGAGATTATCAATAAAATAAAACATTGAAATTGTGCAGTTGGCCATTTTGACTAAAACACGCGTGACGTCACGCTTAAGTAAACAACTCACGGCAGATGTGTTTTGTTGTTATGAATATGTTGAGAATACGCATTTTTATTTATTTTCTATTGTTTCAAGTATGCTTTATCGACTCAGAACAGAAATATAATTGCGAATTCACAAATACATGGTTCGGGGTGCTCCGCGCCAACTTTATACAATCATTTCTTATTATTTTCTCGCTTGAAATAATTACTAACACATTTTTGAGCATTATTTTTATGTGGATTCACACTGCAATACTGCACACCACTTATAAACTTTGAAATTCGTTTCTATAACACATATTAAATAAATATTTTTTTTAATTTTCTTCGCAATGCGTACAAATAATTACGTATTTACTAAAGAGTGACATGACGCCTACGCCATGACATCTGCGAGCTGTTTTGGCACAGATAAATATTTTTTGAAAAATGGCTTTTATCTTCGTTGAATTTAAGTATATTACCGAAATATATGTTTTTTCTTGTATAGTAAACGTATACACACATTATGGAAGAGAATTTCAAAATCTTTCGTCATGCCTATTACATATTTGAATAAAGCATGCTAAGAATGACATTTTATGTGACTTCATATTTTGCTTATTCAATAATTTTTTACATACAGATAAATAAATTACTTCATCAATATGACCGATTTGTAACAAAATTGTAGTCACGCACATAATAATTATTGGAAACTTACTTTCCGTGTAGCAGCTATTACCCAATATTACGGAAATTCAGTTTACCTTACTATACCTACATATACTATTAATACTAATAAGATAGGTAAGTAAAAGAAAAGTTTTCTTCAGGATACGTGGGTAAAACATTAATTAAATAGTTATCCAGAAAATATTCTTGATATTACACATATATATCAATAACCATCGTCAATCCTATCCGTTTAATGCTTAGTTTAATGTAATGCAACTTTATGTCATTCCAAAGTAATATTTCTCTAAAAGGCTGCTATAAACTCTCTTTGATCACTTTGATCGTAGATAGATAAACTTTATAGATTAATTGAATATTCCATCAATTATCTAATACAAGAAATCATTCAGGGACTAGACTGAAAAACTTGTTCTTGGGTGTGTTTTCAATCTAAAGACAGGTTTGTTCCAAGAATAAGAGATGTTACTGTAGTTAAATGATAATAAAGGTATTTTTTTAATTTCAGAACGATTTGACAATAAATAACAAGTGTGATGGGATTTAATCTATGGATTTAATTAAATAATATCCTAAACAATTTGATTTATGTATAGGTATCAAGTTTTTTTTCCATCCAGACGTAAAGTTCTCGTTAATAGAAATTACTCTAGCACAAGCTAGCCACTACCTAGGTATACATATAGGTAGTATATTTTTAGTTCGTGTGTAAAAACACTCAATACCCGTTTTCCTTGGTCACGGCATCACGCGTGAACGGGTGGACCGATTTCGATAATTCTTTTTTTTAATAATATTCCTTGAAGTACGAGTATGGTTCTTATGGAAAGAAAACATAAACATGTAGGTACCACAGGCGAACGCAGGGCGAACCGCTAGTTTTAAATAAAATATTGTATTGTATGTCATTCATTAATTACTCGATTAACATAAATTCTGCATTTGTCTAAAGCGTGTAAACGACATTCTGATTAAATTACGAACATAACTTTTGATCGCTATCATCGTAATCAAGTAATATATTCAGTACTAAACAGAGAAATATCTTATTAACACGTTCGCGGACAGTAACGACCACAGGCGCCTAGACAGCTAAAAGTGATAGGACAGTACGTCTGTCGACGTATCAGTTTTTACTTGCATAAAATCAGTACGCCAAACGACGAGCGATTTTTCATACTATCATAAAGAACGGCATGTTGTACTGTCATCACAGGTATAATTACGACTTTTGTACTGTCACTGCATTATTTACAAAAATTCGTCAAAGGAAGGTACTTCCACGCATACATTCATATTTTTTTACCCCTCTCCCCGCGCACACTACGCCCGTGGGCGTCATGTTTGCATACGGTTAGTCGAGTACTGCGCCGCTGCGGTGATCCCGCGTGCCGCGTGTGAATTGTTGTTTAGAAAGTGAGTATTTTGTTTCCAACGTAATTTAATTGTTTTACTCATACTGGATGTACTAATTCAAGTCTAGTTGCTTATGTAAACAACATATTTATGTTGCTATTGTTTGTTGTGAACACGATTTTGTTGAACTAAATTTGTAACGGATATTTTTGCAGATGGCGTCTTGAGACTCGTTCGAAAAAAGAACAAAAACGTCTTCAAGACCTGTTTGATGCAGCGTCTACCCCTGAATCGAGTCAAGACCTATTTGCTGATGATGGTGACTATGAATCTGACGCTGAGTACTTACGACATTTACGCCTATATCCGTTCTGTCATATCATATGGTTTTTTAACCATGTGTTGTAACACTACGCCCCTGGGCAATGTATGAAAAAAAGTAGTGTCTCAGTAGCTGCAACCTGTAAGCCATACTGTCCGCGAACGTGTTAAATTTCCTGAATCTGAAATGGCTAAATTACAACGATGATTCTAATAATTATAAATGGTTGAACTACCTACTTTCATTAGGTATGTTTATTATTTTTTTGTTTTTTGTTTTTAGGTAGGCATTTCTTAAAGTTCCAGTTGATAAAAATAACAATGATAATGGAAGACTCGACTGGAAGAAAAATTGTAGTTATGACAAACCAAAAATAAACCAAAAAGGATATAAATAAAATAAAAAATCGTCACAATATAATTACATTTGCCATAATCGTACCGTTTGAATGAGTGCATGCTTGTTATTTAGATTACCGAAATGGTGCATGCTTTTGTGTGTAGGTAAAGTGTTTGCAGTGAGCTTTTAGGACACGGCGTTTTCAACCATATAACAATATTTCCATTCATTAATTGGAACAGTGGCAGAACTTTAGTAATTCATGTGCAGATAATAATAATACGTTACTTTTAATTATATTTATATTTGTACATACATATCTATTCAGGTATAAGATGCGAATCATTAAACACCTGACAAATAGGAACACCTACCAGTGGATAGGCATATTAATTGACGATGTCACGGTATAACTACTGAACAGTTAAATCCATAGAGCCTTTGATCGGTGAGTAATCTGAAATTCTATCTTTAGTTACACATACATGGTTGTAGGCTGTACCGTTTATTTCATGTGTTTAATTAAGCTTGAAATGTAATTGAATACGTCATAGCTGACTAGTGGATTAACAAAATGCTTTATTGAAAATGATATCGAAAAGTAACAATTTCGCTCCCAATTCCAAATCAAAGAAACTCTAGATAGCTACCTATGCTAGAAGCTGAACTATTTGTCCTTATAGAAAATCTTGCACAAAGGAACTCAAACTAAGATATTTACTAGCCGTCTAGCCGATTGAAGGGCCTACAGCCTACTAGTACCTACTCTAGGCACTATAGTAGGTATCATATAAATATTTTATACATTTCTCATACTATGATATTAAACCCTAGCGGCTAAAAAATAATCTAAGAAAAATCATTTAAGTACATTTTTCAAGTATGTACTATGTACTTACCGTTAACGCATCCAATACCACCCTCACGGCAATGATCAAGTTACCTGCGGAGGATCTAGTCATATGTGAAGTGTTTCCTCTCAATAGTAACATCTTTACAAAAACATTGTTAACTATTATGCGCATGAGAATTGAGATGGGCGTTAAATCCTTTCAAAGTTGGCAAGGTTCCTGGTATCGCTATTCTTGACCCCTATTGAACCCGGTTATTTTGTTAGCCTTACGCAATAACTGATGACAGATATTATAGTAGCGTTTATGACTTCAAATCTATACTTGTTAGAAGCACCGTTCCTGCACCATTAGTTACAAGAAATTGTGCAAGTTTATATATAAATGCGCCTGCGCTAACAATATAACAGGCCATCTCATTTAGTACGATGTTTAATTCGAAATACTTGTCGGCAATCATTTTTTCATAGGTTTATGCAGCTCATCTAAGGTAAATAGACTTTTTCTGTAATGCAGACAGCAGAACCTCAGGAGAAAAATTATGTGCAAAGAAAACTATAAAACAGCTTCGAGATTCCACGCTTCGACCAACCTGAAATTATTATTTAATATAGAAATCCAAATCGTATAAACATACTTATTTATAACGTGTGATCTTTTCTAATTTAAGCTAAATAGGAAAAATAAAAATGTTTTAAAATATTCGGCCTATAAAAATTCATACAGTTTTTGTGTAATATATGAACATTCTTCATCCATAGGACAATAACTTTACACTTATAAAGTTATAATTGTTCCACTCAGCTTTGCATAGGTACGAATGATTGATCTAACAATGTTTGTATAATCACAAGAGCAGAGGGAAAAAATCGCTCTTAACATGCTTATGATGATGAAATATAGAGTCTTGTCTATTATAGAAACTTTATTTGAATATAAAAATTGTAAAACAACAGTGGTTGAACCGCAAATGCAAATAATACTAATTACTTAATTATTCAAAAACACAGACACGGTTGAAATTACACTTATGATATTTCGACTAAGACAATTCTTGTAATAATAATTCAGGTAGGTATTTGGAAAAAATTCTCGAACAAAAATGAATCCCGAATCAATTTTTGAGAGCGCTTCTTTTCGTATGTCGTGTGAAAGCTTCCTTATTGAACCATGCCACTAATAATTTTCCGCTTTATCATCTTTTTACAATTGAATGACTTCTGGGTGTAGGTACCACTAATAAAACATACATTAAAGACTTATATTTTTTGACATACATACACATGATTTAAAATAAATAGGTTAGGTTAGGTAGGATCGACCAAGAAGAAAACCATATTTTGCATTTATAATGATAAACCTACGAGTATGTACTCTCCTTGAAATTATTAATGTTGTCATGATATAATACTGAAATCGTGTGAGGTCCAATTAAGACCACAAATAATTATTTTACGATCACCTATTCCATGATTCAAAATTTAAACGCTTTATTGAAAGGGCTTCCGTCTTATCCTTCTTATTCATTAACACTCAATCGACCATAAGGTTGTTAAATTTTGGTCCCCCCAACCATAATTCTCGCAATGATGAGAGAGACTAGAGGACTATCGATCTAATGAGCTATCATTGCATTGAATATCTACTGAATTATCCGAACGGGAAAAACAAAAGCATTTGGGATGTAAATAAAGAAGCTTAAAAACTTTTAATGTACTTTTAATTGCACTTCTTACCAAATCTGTATAAAATCTTTGAAACATGCTTTTACAGAACTTTACTTTACTTAACTTTACCAAATCGCAACCTAATTTGTAAATTAGAAAATTATGAGAGGTTACAAATGTCTTTTTGTTGTCTATTACTTAGTAAATGCAAAATCAAAAATATATCGGAGCTCTTAAAAATAATACACTTGATAGATTTGATCGAGCTTTAAGCTCAGCATCATCACTATTCCTGATTGTCCCTGATTATTCAAAATTGTATCTTTGAAAAATCGCGACAAGTATCTTAGAAAAATGGCCAAACCAAAAGCTCTACGCTTGCAATCCCCCCACATCGAGTATAAAACAAGTACGGCGATGCTTTCGCGTGTACTCTCTGCGCAAGGTCAAGAGCGGCGAGTCATTGCTCTGCGTGTGCGCATACTTGCGCTGCTTACTTGCGACTTGTGACTCGAGCTTAGCGGTGAGTACAGCTTTGTTTTGTAGGATTAGTTGTGTAAAATTGGACTTTTTGAAAATGTGTAATTTTTAGTTGAGTTACGATGTGTTTAAATTTTCTTTTTGGAGAAAATTGTGAATTTTAGGTGTTTCTTTATTTTCGTTTGGAATATTTTTTTACATTATTTTATTAATTCTTAAAATGTAGGTAATTTAAAGAGATAGATATAAAATAATAATTAACAAGTGATAATACGAATAAGCTATATATCCATTCACTCCTGAAAATGATATGTACATACTTAATTCTGTGTTGGAAGGCTCTATAAAAATAATTTATTGTAAAACAACCTGATTTGATATAATATTAAACAAATAATATATAAATATAGAAGAAAAATAACCTTATTAACGTATCTAATAAAATGTGAAATTAAAAATTAACTTATATTTTTCCTCAAAGTAAAAAAAGTTAGAGTAAAGCTACTGTTAATAAAATTGACAAAACCATGATATTTAGATCTAAAACAAAGTCGACTTTGGTGCAAAATATAAAACTCAAGTAAGCTAGTTTTTATGAGTTTCGATTTGATGGAGTTGTCGTAAACTACAAAACAGGAAAGCTCCAAAAAGTCCTTGCTAGGTCAGCTAGTATAATAGACTACATAAAACAGAATTTTCAAACTATTTCACTATAAGCTAACGATCGAAGCTACACTTAAGCGGAAAAGAAATAAACTATAGAAAATAGCCAACTAGAATCAGGTTTAATCAAGCAGCAATGTTTTTACAAATAAAAAAGCTCCCTCAAACGAGTCTATAATGATACGGCTCGTCTCCAATAATATGTTATCTTTGCACTCCATTCGTATTACGTGTAAACCATTATAATAACACAGAAGAACTATCAGTTTTGTAGGAAATAGTCAATGATATAAGTATAGAACGTGATAGAACTGTGGACTGATAATGTTTGATTTAGTTCTATATCCTCGTATATCTTTTGATAAGGTTAAGCTGTGTCTGATATCGTTTTGTGCGGCAACTGAAAGCGGTTGTTGATGATTTTAAGATAAAGTATCTGATCAGAGCATTTTTTATTATTGACTTGCCTTTTGTTCTGTGTACCAATGGGTTAATGTTTGTATTGATGTTTATATTTGTGAATAATGCTATTTCACCCTTATTTTGTGCAGATAATAAACTTATATAATAACTTCATATCTCTATCAACTTATTTGAAATTTGTATAATTATAGAATACAATAGCTAAATACGTATTGTAATTTTTAATATACCTAACAAAAAATATTATTTAAGCATACCTAATTAATTTTTAAACTCATGTATTCCTAATTGAGAACTAAAAAAAACTTTCTTTTTTGATAATGTATCACGACCATGTAATTTTAAAGATATCCTGATAGCCATAATAATTTGAATTTAATTTAATTAACTTTATAGGTTTACGTCCACTCATTAGAAAGTTATTTATATTTATTACCTGTCTTTGGATTCAATTTGAGCCCTTATCGACGATTAAACCTAGTTTAATTGATTATCTAGTTCATGTATCTGAACATAATCTAAACTACAAATTTTAGAGGATAACGTACTTATATCCTCAATTAATGTTTTTTCGAGATAAGTGGGACTGAAAGTAAATCTCATTCATCAAGATTGATAAAATAATTTTTAACATTCAGTTTTTTTCAGTTAGTAAGTTAGTAACTACAGTTTTTTGACAATGCATATAAATTTATATTTTCCATTTAATAAACATTATTCCCAGTTGTTATTCTTGTAATAAGTTTGATATTATAAACACTTATAACCTTTACAACTTAATAATCGATAAAAGTAGAGAAATTGAAAAAAAATTATTATAATTGCTAATTTATTGCATTTACAGTCATATCAGAAGGAGAAATATAAGGTTAAAGATATAGTTAGGATAATTAATAGCACAGATAAATATAGATTATATGCTCTAACTTGACTAATACATACTATAAGGAAAGATTAGATATGTTTTGTATGTATGTAATAGAAATACTCAAAAAGTAATTGATCGAATTTTTTCTCCAGTGAAATCTACGTTCCGAAGTAAGATAGGCTCTATTCTTTTTTTATAGTTTTTATCTCGATATCTAAAACGTAAATAAACACAATCATAATAATCAGAAAAAACGAATATAAGCTATGAGGAAGTTTTCTAAAGAAAATATAAGAAAAAAACCTTCTAAAGTTGACAATCGAATTTACGGCATAACTTTTTTCGGCTAGAGATTTCACGGCCATGTTTATTTAGCTTAGCTTTTTACAAACTTTTTTAAAGATAGAAATCAACAAAAATTCGATTCGTGTAAATACAGTTGTTTATTTCTTCGTCCCGATTCGTGATTGAGTTAAAAACTATTTGCTCAAATGTTCAATTGTTTTGTTTTATTTACGTTTATCTTTCTAGGAAAAACTTGGACAGTTTGATAGTAATTACTTATTGGCAAATTATATAAAAAAACATAGTTATCGTTTAATTTTAACGACTTTTATTTACTTGGTTGTAATGTAAAGCAAATATTTTATATGCTAAGAAGTTTTTTTCTACTTTAAAACTCTCACTTGAAATGGTTTCTACTAGGATAGCAGATACCTATATAAACAATGAAAACTCCCATATCGTAAAGTTCATAATACCTACCATTACATTTATTAATCCTTACTAAAACTCAAGAAAAACTCATCAAACGTATCATTGATTGGGCATTATTGATAGAAATTGATCCATGAAGTCCTACAGCTAGTCTACAAAAATGATTACAAACTCTTTTAATATTATTAATCAAATCTGCATCTAAAGTAATTAAAATAAAACCAAGCTACACCACGCTACCGTACCGCAAAGTTCAACCAACTCATAATTCACACCAGCATACAATTATCTTACAAATATCACACGTTATTTCAATTTACAGTAATACTTTGTTATCGTGTAGACTGTATAGAAAAATCTCATCATTCAGTGTTGCCTGACGTAGAGTAATTCCGTCAAGCGGTTACATAACTTCTTATGTTTCCGTGTCGTCAATCACTCTTCCATAATAATAATGAATGGTGGGATTGTTTGTATACTGTTCATGCATTTACTCTGTTAGTTTAGTTTACATAATTTGTAAAAGAAAAAAAAATCAACTGTTGATAATAGCAATCAAACACTATAGGTAATAGAATGTGAACTACATACCTATTTTGCTTCGTCTTTATTTATAACTAGCTTTCCACCCGCAGCTTCGCCCGCGCAGTCAAAGAAAAACCCGCATAGTTCCCGTTCCCGTGGGATTTCCGGGATAAAACCTATTCTATTTCCCGGGGTAAAAAGTAGCCTATGTCCTTTCTCGGGTATCAAAATATCTCTATACCAAATTTCATGCAAATTGGTTCAGTAGTTAAGGCGTGATTGAGTAACAGACAGACAGACAGAGTTACTTTCGCATTTATAATATTAGTATGGATGGTCATTTAAAAAGCGTTCATCAATTTTACTATTTAGTTAAATTGATGGATTGAAAAATACTGCCTCTAGCACTGCCTTTATCCAATTCAATTATCTTTTTCATACCACACGAATCAAGAATCAAGATAGAAATCGGGCATTTAAAATATGAGATTATCTGCTTTAATAACGTAATATGAATCTAAGCTAATTAATTATAGTACAAAGCTAAATACTTTTTAGATAATAATAATAATAAACACTTTATTGCACACACAAACAAAACAAAATCAAACAAAAAATACAAACAAAGTAATATAGAGCGGTACAAAATAGGCGGCCTTATCGCTAAGAAGCGATGTCTTCCAGGCAACCTTAGGATATAGGATTAATAAATTAGATATAATTGAAGAAATCCAAATGCAAATTCACTTAAAAGCTTTTTAACTAAAAAGTTCATAAATAACCTGGAAATGACTAAGCTGTAATATGTAATAACTTAACAATGTGAAAATACATAATTTATTCCATTTAAGTATATCATAAGTATGGGAACATAGAACAGATTGTCTTATTAGAAGCTTCAGGTTAAAGCTTTATACTTATTAGAATCCCATGAGAATTCCTATCGTGAATTATTCAAATTATTTTTAATTATAGACAAAAATCTTTATGATTGGTATAATTGTAAGGTTGATGAAGAGATTGGCTTCTGTATGCATTCTCACAGAGATCCATTAAGTATTATGTTTCTTTTACATTTCGTATTTGAAAAACCACAACCAAACAGATTTTAACATTTTAACTTTTTACATTTTTTTTAAGCAACGAGCACAATTATTGTACTCTTGTAATTTTTCAATTTGTAAATAATAAATCATCAATTCGATCGTTATGTCCTAAAGCACATCCGAAGATACCTATTTAGAATTTTTAACGCTGACAAAAAAAACTAAAGGTGAACTTTTATAAGTACCTATGTTTGTTACTCTTTTACGTCAAAACTGCATATCCGATCCTAATAAAATTTGGCACAGTTTAAACCATAAATAGAAACATGCGAATAACGCCGCAGGCAGATACTTAGTAAAGTAATAAAGATTAAAATCCAAAGACGCTTAGAAGTACATTCACACCATTATTTGCAAATACACACAAAAGTAACACAATATGTTACAGCATTCTCTATCCAATTAAGTTGATGCTAATCTCAGAACCGTTACTTTAATAGTCGGACAAAACCAATGTATTCGACAGGTGTATAGGGTTGCCAGAACATAAACACAACATAAAAATCATTGTATAACAAAATAATATTAAATACAATAATTATTAATTAGGTATTATCACCAAGACTTAAATAATCAAGGCTTCATTTGATTAAAATGATAATATAACTAGGTATGGTTCAAAAATATATATAGGATTGTTAAAAAAACACATTTATTCATGTTTAAAGTACAATTTATTAAAATACCCATTTAATGATTAGGAACTTCAGCAATGACTGATCTATTAAAATCAAATGAAGATGTAATAAAAGTTTATCTTTTTAATTTTAAATAATAAGTCATATAAAGAAATCGAAATATAATTTGCAAAAATAATAACTTCAGTTAGAAAAAACGGTGAGATAAATATTGTTACAATAGAACGATGACCAGCCCTACATGTGTAAAGATCACAATTCACAATACATCTCTACGGGAGCAATAATTTTAATAACACTCATTGTAAATCCAATCACAAGTTAATTGTATGACTTCTAGGAATGAATTGTAGACTATAAGGAAAATTCTATATAAAACTCAAAATCACGTTCATATTCCTGTATTTAGATAACAATCCTAACTAGTACTTACTAATATGCAAAACCAATATGGTGAAAATTTTGAAACGTGAGATATGCAGGTTTTCCTTGGGCGAAGTGGCGGGCAGAAAGCTAGTTTTTAAATAAATAAATATCACACATGATCGAACCCAATTCGATCGAATTACATATTCCAATCCAAGCGAGGTTATTTTAACTACACAGTACCTACACTGAAACAAACAATATAGTTTTGTAAATAACTACATCAACATTATACGTTAGAAAAAACCTTCTTAGCACACCATACTTTTCCAATAGCAGGAAACTGGTCTACAAAATAGCAAAGAGCACTAACTATGCCATCCCGTTCAGAACATAGCATTCCTTCATAGTCCATACCATACAATCATAGCCAGTTCCAACCATTTGGCAACACATTTAGCTCCACGATCCGGAGTATTATGACGATTTCGACTCAGTGCATTTCTACAAACATCAAGGGGCTTAGTTTGCCTCGTAATAGTGTAAGCTAGCTATAGTCATGTCCATAATACAGATAGAGCTTTTCTTATTATGGATGATAACTCTGTAAAATATTTGCCTGTTTCTGTTCTGCTTGACTGACGTTGTTTAAAAGTGAAGTCCCATGTCCCCTAGTGGGGTAAGGGGCAGATGCATTATACATCTGATTTACTGATCGATTTTCTTTAGGGACAAGTTCTGTGTCCTACCAGACCGAGACATTTTTTTTCTTCGTCTCCACCGGGAATCGAACCCAGGATCCCTTGGTGTTACGCTCACACGTCAACCACTGTACCGAGGAAGCGGTCGGTCACTGACGTTGTTTACTTTTCGTTAAAAATTGTCACTACTATGAGAAAAGTTCTTAACACTATTGCTTGACTTGAATTATTTTTTTCACAGATTACTTTACAAATTATCAAATGGTTCGCTGTTTGTGTCATAAGTACCTAGATAATAACAGAATGATTATTTTTTATTCAAATTGTAAATCTTGGAGTCATTCACCTGATGAATCGTTGAACCGTAAATATTGTGGTTATTCAAATATTGTGATAGGTATCCTTCCCTCCTCCATTGTTTTATATCTAATGTTACATCATCAACCGCAACTTCTAAATTCTATACGTTATAAACACGACACTAGACCATTGATATAGAAAACAAATAAAAAAGTCAATGTATCTTAAATTACTGTTTTTTTTTTACCGTGAACCCTAAAAAATATTCGTTATTGACTTTTACAAAATAGTAACTCGGCCAATATCCAATACTAGCTGTTCTCCGCGGTTTTACCCGCAGTGCTCCGCTCGTGTTGATCTTAGCGAGATGATAGCCTTCCTCGATGAATGGGCTATCTAACACCGAAAGAATTTTTCAAATCGGACAGTAGTTCCCGAGATAAGCGCGTTCAAACAAACAAACAAACAAACTCTTCAGCTTTATAATTTTCGTATAGATGTAAGAATCAATGAGTAATTCGATTAAAATTTTGGAGTCACGTAAAATTTTAGTCTCATAATTCCGCACCCAGCAAAACAAGAAGTCCGTCCCATTACTTTCTGTATACCTACAACACGCTGTATTTCTGATAAGCTTACTTGTTCAGAATCAATTGCTCTGTGCTTCCATATAAAGAAAGCCTCAACTACCTCAATTCCACGTATAATGTGATAATTTCTATCTATTCAATGCTTGCAATCGTAAATGCACATAAGTGACAAACCAATCCATCAATATAATTTGTCGTAACCGTTTCCTGCGCGTGATTGCTGCTAAACTAGAAATGACATACACCGTTATTCGTTCACTTAAGACTTAAGATTCTGTTAAGAAAAACTGACAATCTATATCTCGACCGGTTTATATGGGAAGGTAATTATAATCAATTAATGCCCATAGAGAATGGCTGAGCAAAATTGGTAACCACATAGAGGTGTAAAAATATTTGGATGCAGTTATAAAACGAGGTACGAAGGTGGTACAACGGTAGTAAAAATTATAACAGTAAATATTTAAACGTTGTTAATTTTATAGTGTTATGAAAGCTGTATTAAGTATTTATGAACGGTTTTAGTAACTTCAAGCTTTCTTGGCACCTTACAAGATCAGACAATTTTTTAGATCATTTTTGTCAGCAGCATAAATAAAGTTCTTCAACACTGAAATATACTTTAATATCGTTTTAATGCTCTAAGTTGATCAAATATTATTTACAAACACACGATCCGAATGAAGAATCTAATTCGTTTTAGGGAACTTAAAAGTATAGCCCTCATAGTCGATTCTATCTTGATTCTATCTTTAACAAATCAATCTTTGACTATTGATAGGTTCTTTCAAATTAGCCCTCGAATCTAAAAACTAGACATGAAACATATCATTTATATCATATATTTTATCTTTATTTCTCAATTATTAAACTTCAGGGCGAAAGATATTCATATCTTTGACAAATCCATCCGATTAGATGATCAGATTAAATCAACTTCTGACTCACCACCGGCTTCTGAAATCAATTAATCTTTTAATCTAACAAATGAACTAGCAACCTCTTTATTTATAAAGAATCTTTATAACTTTCTATGAATAAAAAATTCTTTGCTTTTTCAAATTTTTTTTTCTTTCTTTTCAATTGAGATTATTGAAGGTTACTTACAGTCAATTTTTTGTAATTATTAACTGTGCCTGTGTTACATTTTAGTCACCACCAACTTTAATTAGGTATTTGGAAAGCTCGTTTAAAGCATTACATGAGTTTTTCGTAAAATATCTTGTTTTCATCCATAGTCCATACACACCAACCGACGTCCAAGTATTTTTTTTCAATTTCCTTTTTTTAATGATAATCGAAATACATAGGTAATCATAATTATAACTACGTCAGGGATATTAATTGGAATATTCTCTTGCTATTGGTGTACTTTTTGTTGATACAATTGCTATAATATAAAGTTGGTAGAAATTATTTAAGATGACAAAAGGAACAAATATTATTAGTTAATATAAAATATCTTCGAGTTACTAGTATCTAAACTTTTCCCACACTACTTTCGTTTTTCTTTTGCACCTTTGCCATCTAATAACACATTTAAGATTTATCCTATACTAGAGGTCCGCCCCGGCTTCGCCCGTGGTACATATTTCGCAATAAAAAGTAGCCTATGTCCTTTCTCGGGTATCAAAATATCTCCGTACAAAATTTCATGCAAATTGGTTCAGTAGTTTAGGCGTGATTGAGTAACAGACAGACAGACAGAGTTACTTTCGCATTTATAATATTAGTATGGATTACTAACTATTACAGCCATAAATCTTTTAAAACATATACTTTAAACTTTAGCGCTTTCATCAAATAACTATAATTATTTTTTTATAATAGAGCAAATGTTATATAGCATTGATTGACACAAATTATTGTTTTTCGAAAAGATCCTCTCTTAGATTAATTATTCTACTACAGATAGCTTGATGAAGGATAAGGCTAAAAATATGCAAGCATCGAACATAGACACTGTACGGTTCTTCTTTATACTCTATCCCACATTGTTATAAAAAGAATTGATTATGTACGAATCTCACGTCATACTAGAAATACACTATCAGCTACTAGAAGGAGTAGGAGCAGTACCAGTAGGATCCAATCGATAGGAGATAGTTACGTAGCAAATCCTAGAAATGAATAATAATCTAGTAGATAGCCCACAGGGGGAAATCAAAGCCTTGAAGTCTTCTGGAAGTCTAGTAAAAACATCTAACACTAAAAAGTAAAAACTTAAGATGGTTAATGGTAAGTCATCTACGGATACACCCCGTCATTCACTAAAGTGGTTATGCCTTGTCTTCGTCGTACTTATGTACACTTGTAGGTATATAACTTGAACTTATAGCCGATAGCTTAATGGTGCATTTACACTTTCGTGATCACCATTCGCCTCGTCACTCAAAAAACTCGTATACGAGTGTCGTCGCGAACCATTCACATATTCTTATGTAGTACAAGTTCTATATTATTGCGAATACGTGAATTTCAAGACAAGTAGCGAGAGCACTGTTTACATAATATGGGTGTTCGATATTCGCTTCGCTATTCGCACGTGTAAATGCACCATTATGTACAACAGATATGTACCGGTTATAAGTAGACTACGAAGTCCAGCAGTTTAAGATAATGCTGTTTTTTGTATCTTTATTACACCTTAAGGGCACAACGGTACATAGTTACCGCAATGTAGGTACGTACTTTTAGTTTATTGCTCTTTGGCTTGCTTTAATTAAATAATTAAATATAAAGCAGTGGCTATTGGCGTCTTTAATTAGTTATTTCACTTATAATTGTTATGTCTACTGGATATAATATCATCATATGAATACTTCAGTACAATGAAAATATTGCCTATATTTTAGCCCCAAATACATTCAGCGATTACAGCGTCCTTGATAACTAGTTTTATTTTAAAAGTGCGGGCCCTCTGTTTGTTTGAACACTGAACAATGTTAAAAGAGTAAAAAACATCATTACTTTTTTTACAAAATCAATCTATAATACCAAGGCATCTTATGTCAAAAAAAAGTAAACAAAAAGCATGATCATTACGCAAGTTGACGTGGGCAGCTGCGTACGCGCACGGCAAGGCCGCTGGGGGCTATTGACCCCTGCAGCGCCATCTAGGACACATCACTGTACTAATTAGTAATTACTAAAATAAAAATAATTATTTAATATTTACCATGCAACTATATCATATTTTTATAACGGTTCCCGTAAATGTAATGTTATGTTAATGAACTTAATTTGGTTCAAGTTTATCTTGTTCTTGGCAATTTTTTTATTTTTTTTTATTAGCTTAAGCACAGATAATGTACCTAATTCTATGCTAGCTGAACGAAAAAACACTAATTAAAAAAAACACATGAATTATTAAAAAGTAATAGACGAATCACAACTACCTGAATGCGTCTACTCACCGATTGATCGTAGACCATAAAATTACATATTTTTACACGCTTTTTATTAGCTTCACCTGTATGTTTGTTTGTAACCGACTTCTTTGGGCGCGATTTTGACCCACTTTAAACGGCTTGATTTCGTTCAAACTTTGTAGATTTATTGAGGACCGATGACAATAGGTACACTAATTTGATAAAATTATTCTATTTTTCAATTTGCAAAAAGCGTGTTTTTTAGTTTTTTTTATTCATTTTCAGAATCAAATAAGCTGATAAATTGTACATAAAATAATAATAAATAAATTGATTATTAATCTTGGTTCAAGCGACATATTAATTATTTTAGTTGTTTTGTGTTTATTATTTGTTTATTTGTTACAGTTCAAAATGGGACGAATATCACTAGCCTTTTTATTCTGCTTAATCGCACAATGTATAGCCAGTAGCGATGACAGATTTATCAAGAAATATGCAATGATGAAGGTAAGCAGTACCTATATTAATTACTCAAATTAGCATTCATAGAACAAATTGTAAAAGAAGCAATAATAATAATAATTTTAAGCAATTTTTGCAAAACTCGCAAAAAATGTTTGCAATGAATGTGTAGTAAGTAATGATGCCGTGCAACAGTATGAATCTAAAAAGATAAGAAATAAAGTAAAATATAAAAAAAGTTTCGCAGTCGGTAGGATTCGAACCTACGCTCCCAGAGGGAATCTGATTTCTAGTCAGACGCCTTAACCGCTCGGCCACGACTGCTCATGTCATTACTTACAAAATTATAGATGATTTACAATATTTTATGAAAATACAAATTTTATCTGTGTCACTACTAGTTAGGGAGCCAGGTGCAAATTGGGTTCATTATTTCCTCTCAAGAGATAATTCGTCAGAAGCATCAGAGTATAGTATTATAAAGCCTCGTGAACGTCAGCTGGCGCTCGGTTGGGGGGGTGAGCGGTTGTAGCCTCCCACGCACGTAGGAAAAAAAAATACATTCATTCATTTCCTCTCAGCTAAAAATTTGTCAAATTGTAGCTAACCCAATATCTCAACGAAAAAAAATAATCAGCTGGTTACAGCATGGTGTATTATACGTCAGCTGGTGGCTCGAACATGAAAAAAAAAATATTATTTTCCGTGATTTCCTCTCAAACAAAAATTTACCTGATGATAGCTTATATGTAACTGTGGATAAATATATAAGTCAGCTGGCTGTATCTTGGTGGAAAAACCGTCAGCTGATACTTTGAAACTTATTACATAGGAGTTAGACAGAAGCATCTATTGCCAATTTATATGCATCAGCTGACTAGATTTTCCTCAACTTATTGCTAGCTGATTCTTTTATTTATCGCATCAATATATTTTTAACACTCTCACTCACAAATTTTCATCTGAGAGGAAATGACGATATCTTTAATTATTCGACATTACGCTTCAATATAAGAGTTGAGTTGAAATAAACATTCAGTATCAATATTTTTGAAACGAATAAGTATGTAATCAAATAATTTTATATATTTAAATAATTAAATAATCAATTAGCAATAAATGAACTAGTTACTCGATAAAAAAAAACAATATAATAAACTCTGCTCTTTTACGCATATCCAATTGGTTCACTGCTAATAATTTATTATTAAATGCAAAAAAAAAAACAAATTGTGTAGAATTTATCCTTCCAAATGTAAAAAAGGTGAAAAGGGATATTATTTTAAACGGGGAGGTATTATACCCTGTGGATTCCACTGTTTTTCTTGTGATTGGTTTGACACTAGATGAGAAGCTACAATGGGGGGCCCATGTTGCCACCACCGCTGCTAAGCTTAGTTTATTTATCGAGTAACTAGTTCATTTATTGCTAATTGATTATTTAATTATTTAAATATATAAAATTATTTGATTACATACTTATTCGTTTCAAAAATATTGATACTGAATGTTTATTTCAACTCAACTCTTATATTGAAGCGTAATGTCGAATAATTAAACTCAAACTCAAACTCAAACATTTATTTATTCAATTAGACTTCTTCCAGAAGCACTTTTGAATCGTCATTACATTCTTTAAATCTACCACCGATTCGGAAAGCAGTATCTATGGAGAAGAACCGGCAAGAAACTCCATAAAGATATCGTCATTTCCTCTCAGATGAAAATTTGTGAGTGAGAGTGTTAAAAATATATTGATGCGATAAATAAAAGAATCAGCTAGCAATAAGTTGAGGAAAATCTAGTCAGCTGATGCATATAAATTGGCAATAGATGCTTCTGTCTAACTCCTATGTAATAAGTTTCAAAGTATCAGCTGACGGTTTTTCCACCAAGATACAGCCAGCTGACTTATATATTTATCCACAGTTACATATAAGCTATCATCAGGTAAATTTTTGTTTGAGAGGAAATCACGGAAAATAATATTTTTTTTTTCATGTTCGAGCCACCAGCTGACGTATAATACACCATGCTGTAACCAGCTGATTATTTTTTTTCGTTGAGATATTGGGTTAGCTACAATTTGACAAATTTTTAGCTGAGAGGAAATGAATGAATGTATTTTTTTTTCCTACGTGCGTGAGAGGCTACAGCCGCTCCTCCCCCCAACCGAGCTCCAGCTGACGTTCACGAGGCTTTATAATACTATACTCTGATGCATTTTACTAATTACCGCTTGAGAGGAACTTGGTCATAAAATCTGCTTCTGGCTCCCTAACCATACGGAAAAGCGAAGGATGCGGGTTCAAATACCACTTGTTAGATCGTTTTTTTTTTTTTCTCTATTTAACATTTTCAAATATTGGTTGCATTTACTGCTAGATATAAAAATAAAAATTGAAGCATGAGTTTTAAATGAAACAGAGAAGCAATTGTTTAACATTTTATTCTTTATAGCAACTTAATGCACATTTACCGCTAAAAATTAAATTCAATAACAATTTCAGATTTACGAAAGTTGCTTCGGCCCAGAAGTGGTGAAACAAATCAGACGAGAAATGAAGGACGCATATACAAAATGCTCAACACCGCCATCTTTTGAGGAACCGCCGAACCAGCAGATACCGTCCATTTTGTTCGGCAAACTGCCGCCAGGGTTCGCGATAGACCCGAGCACGCAAACCATAACCAAACCAACAGATGGCGCTATACACAATCAAGAAAATGAATTGCCAAATCAAGAAAAATTACACATACAAAAAAATCCATTCAACGTTTTACCACTCAGATCTCAATCGGTGAGTAGCAAAAATATAAAAATATATGCCTCCTGTGAGGATTGAACTCACGACCCCTGGTTTACGAGACCAGTGCTCTACCACTGAGCTAAAGAGGCGACGATTGAGAGTGCGAAATATCGTCATAGTACCTATAGTTATAAAATCATCCCATACATTTTACCCGACTTTGTCAAAAGTAAGTTCGTTTGTAATTCAAACAAAATATAGGATAGAAAGTTGAGAAATATTATAAATCTAATACATATCTGTATTTTCATATTGAGATTCTCATACCTGTGTTTTTATAGGTGTTTATCCTTTTTCTTATTACTACGTTCATTCGTTATCAAAACGTTTTTATCGCAATTTAAGTATAGCTTGTCCACTCATTTTACGCATAAATCGCTTATGTTTTTTTATTTAACCTTTAATAAGTTACTTTTGCTAATTGATTATAATTAATTATATGTAGGTACCTGGATATAGGTAACACTTTCAAGTTTCAATCAATTTATTACTTTCCCTATATGTATTTACATAAAACTAGCGGTCCGCCCCGGCTTCGCCCGTGGTACATGTTTACGTTTTCTCTACATAAGAACCATCCTCGTACTTCCAGGAATATAATAAAAAAATAATTATCGAAATCGGTTCAGCCGTTCTCGAGTTATGCGCTTACCAACACATTTTGCGATTCATTTTTATATATAAAACTAGCGATCCGCCCCGGCTTCGCCCGTGGTACATATTTACGTTTTCTCTACATAAAAACCATCCTCGTACTTCAAGGAATATAATAAAAAAAGAATTATCGAAATCGGTTCAGCCGTTCTCGAGTTATGCGCTTACCAACACATTTTGCGATTCATTTTTATATATAAGATATAAAATCGAATCTATCTAATATCTCTAAAATTATAATTTCAGCCATTCCCACCACAAGCAATCCCTCCATACATGCTCCCCAACCCCCAATTCAGACCCTTCAGCAGCGCCTCCCCCTTCTACCAGGTCCCTTACAACCCCATGATGTACCCAGGGCTGTACAACCCCTATGGCTACCAGCAGCCCATGCCACAAGGGTTCTATCAGCAACCCTACTACGCTAGTAATAGGATGTCTGTGAGTATTTGAATTTAACTGTTTATTTTATTGAAAAGGTTGATAGAAATAAAAATTAATTCATCTGTTTACTTACCATTTACTCAAATTTACATTTTATTAACCTTGCAATATATAACTTTGCAAGAAATAAAGCAAATATTATCGTAAATAGGCTTCATATTTTTTATGGAATCAAAACTCAAAAGCTTTAAACGTAGCTTATTTTAATTATTAAATTCGTAATTTTCCAAATTTATCATACCATAAAACGTACACATTTCAGCTGCACTTTCGCTTCCTAAGTTCTAAAATGATACCTACCTATCCAAAAGTTAAACAGAAGTTCGACAATATAATTCACACAATATGTCATTCTCACTACTGTTTGGACCTCAACTTTTATAATCTAAAATTAATATGACAAAACTCAGACATTTCAACTAGACTTCACTTCTGAATCGTCTAAATACGGAATACCATAAACATATATGTAGGTACTAAAACAAACAAATTTTTCAAGCGGGACCTCGACCTCCGCGACCGTCTGGACATGATCTCTCGACCTTCAAGTACAAAGGTCCGCAACATCACCTGCGTAATGCAAGAACTCGGTTACATCGACCACAACCTGGAGCCCAACTATGAGCAAATCACGCAGAGGATTAGTAACCTGCCTGTAGCGAGCGACTTGAAGGGAGACATACAAGATGGTCTGCAATTCTGTCAGAAGTTCTCGGTAAGTTTTGTTTGCGCAATAAGTGTGTTTGTATGGAAGTAAGTTACGTGATACAAGAACTTTGCTATATCGACCACAACCTGGAGCCCAACTATGAGCAAATAACGCAGAGGATCAGTAACCTGCCTGTAGCGAGCGACCCTGAAGGGCGACATACAAGATGTTCTGCAGTTCTGTCAGAAGTTTTCGGTAAGTTTTCTTTAGGCAATAGAGTAGGGTATGCATAAAATGGTCACCTGTCAGATGCTTTACCTGTAGTACCAAAGGTCAATGTTTGGTTTCCACCATCATCACTGCAAAAACTAGACTGATTGAAGTACAGATTTCAAACTAATTTACCAAAATACGTAACAAATACTCATCATAACATAATATTATTCTTTCACTTAAATCTCAATTATAGCATTTTCTAAAATTAATTAATATTGCAGCAATGTGTACCAGACCTCAAACGTGACGTAGCGCCTCTATCACAAGAACTTATCAAGCCCATGTTCTTCTTCAGATGTTACAAGGTAAAGAACTCTACATTAAATTTTTTTAACAAATACTTACTTGACTCTTCGTTATAACTTTTGTTTTCCTCTATGTAATATTTTATTAAACTTTAAACGTAGGTACATTATTTATTCAAAAATAAAATATAGGATTGAATTACAAGAAAAAATTCCATAACAGTTTTTTTTAAATATTCCAAGACCTAGAATGGAGGATGTATATTATCAAAATTTTGTTGTACATGACTATTATTTACTTCATAACATTGTATAAGTTCCTAATGGTGGTTCTAATTCCTACGTATCATTAATTTGTAAGCCTCTGTTCCCTGTTATCTATAGGAATACTAGCTTACCGCCCACGGCTTCGCCCGCTTTGTCTAAAATATAATAAATTATATACTAAAATCTTCCTCTTGAATCACTCTATCTATTAAAAAAACCGCATCAAAATCCGTTGCGTAGTTTTAAAGATTTAAGCATACATAGGGACATAGTGACAGAGAAAGCGACTTTGTTTTATACTATGTAGTGATGATGTTATACAATTTAAAATTATTTTAGCACAAGAAGTTAGAAGCCTGCATAATGAAGGACATTCGTGAGCGATTTACAAGCGAAGATGATCTGGAGACTGATGGAGATTTTAGGTAACGTATTTATTTTAATATACCTACTCTTTGAAATTTACCACGACGGGTGCCATAATCTACCTAATTTTATAATGATGTTAACTTCAAGTGTATAGCGCAGTGCACGGTAACTTGACATAATTATACCTATAGCAGAAGGAGAAAAGTTCTTTGTGATTGTGATATTCGAATAAAATTCTTTGTTATATCCCTGTTAAATAAATGTTTTTATTATTAGTCCCTAGACTCTATACCTACTGTATTAACCCAGATTCGAGTCAGAGCTATCTATTTTAAAAAACGTTACCTAATGGTCATCTTATTGTAAAATATCAACACAGACGCAAAATTATTATATTTTTAATTTTCCAGGTCATTGGGCAGATCATCACGGTCAGTAAGGGACGAAACACTGAATGACCCAAGATTCGATGCCCTCGACGAAATGGCGGTATACCTTTATGACTACCTAAGTGGGGGAAATGGTCTTGACTATGACTTATATTTGTAATTTAAGTACATACAAGAGACATGGGAATCTATTATTTTTTTAAATGTATCTGAAGTTTTTATAAAAAAAAACATTTGACTAACATAACGGTAAAGAACGTTTTTCATAGCATAATTGAAATTTAGAAAACAGGTGTCAAAAATTTTGACAGTTCTTTCACAGATTAAAAATATTTTTTTATCTATCTGACGTAATACTCCATAAATTAAAATAAATATTTAATATAAGTACTTAGATCATTTAATGACTTAGTTTTAGGAATTGTACTGATACAGATGTTTAAAATTAATTTTGATTAATTTATTATGTTTAGTTTACATTAAGTTCAGAATGTAGATATAGTTTGAGAACTGTTTTGAAAATACTGACATATCATTTTAACACTATTTAAATTTCATGTTTATATCCTGTCTATAGGTTTATTTCTCTTTTATTTGCAATTTTAAACGTATTTTTTTATGTATAAGGTTCAAAATTGTCTCGTAACTATAATTTCTAGCTGCATAAGTAAGATTGATTAAATACACAGTATACGATTGCGAATTTAATTCTAAAATCAGTAATATCATGCTCTTGGCTTTCTCAATATTTCTCACTAAATTGTTATAAAAACATTATAATATTGATAAGCTATTAGGCTAAATAGATGCTCAAAATGTTATTTAAGTAACTTAATATTTAAGTTGAATGCTGCTTATAAGCACAAATATTATATGAAATGAATTTTTATATGCATAAAATACTTAGGTATAGAATTACGTAGAAATTATTATATATAAGAAAGGTTAATTTTTTATACCTAAAAGGAATTTAATTAAAAAGGTAGTTTATTTTTGGGTCCTTTGGTTAAAAGGGTTAAAGTGTTTGCTGTGATAATATGAAGAGAAATAGAAATGAATACATAATAAATAAAATTCAAGATCGATTTCTGTAGCGAAAGAACTGTTACGAATTTCCTACGTAATTTTAAATAAAAATACATATTATTATGCAATATAATTAATAATCTTTAATTTGTTTTTGAAGAGCTTTTGATTATTCAGTTAATATTATACAGCAAACAAAGTTCTTATCAAATTAGCTTATAAGAGCTTTTTTGGTAACAACGTACCTAGTTGTAAGTTAGTTATATTTTATTTTGATAATTGCATTTAGTAGATTTAGGATTTGAAATACTCATACTGTAAACTATGAAAAATTAAATAAACGTGTAACGTATTATTTTTGTTTCATTTTATATTTATTAAATTTGTAGGTAGGTAACTAAGAGGTTAGGTAGTTTTCTTACGTATGACAAAACACCATCTCTTTTCCTATACTTACCTCCTTCGAACTAATAATTGTAATTCTATCAAGCCTAAAATTCCTTCTCCTTTTTAAAAAATTGTGTAGGTAAAAAATTGCAACAGTTCATTTTAGCTAGGTATGTAGGTACATATTTAATTTACGAAATGATTTATGAAAAGTTTTGACTTTCATTAATTTGCAAGAAACAATAGTTCTGAAAGAGTGTATATTGCCTTCACACACTATCCAAGATTAACCCATAATTAACGATATCAAAACATAAATGACTAAATAAGAATAAAATATTTTTTTTTGTTAACATAATATTTTATTCACATAATATCTCTCCATTGCAATTATTCCGTAACCAATAATCAAATCTACATTTTAAAAGCTTGTCATAACAAAAGTAAACACCAGTTAGTTTTACAATCGCGTGTATCACAAAGGGGGTATAAAGGTGAACGTCCATCAAATCCATCGTCTGTCGAACGATTATCCTATCAAACTGTGTATGACAAGCTTTATTACCCTAGTTCTTATTAAGTATTTAAAAGACGCTCTTTTATGAACCGTGAAGCGGGAATATCGTAAAAATTTACAAGAATATGTTAGCGATTAGAGCTGACATTTTTCGAAATGACCGTAAATTGAATAAAATTTATAGAGATGTTATTACAAACTAAGTATGCTCTTTTTTTTAAGTTTAAACGCCTACACATAAAGATTATTTTTTACAAATAAATATTTAATTACTGTTTTAAATACTATGGCAGTAGAATTGTTCTTC
This sequence comes from Colias eurytheme, assembly GCF_061535395.1. Classification (NCBI taxonomy): domain Eukaryota; kingdom Metazoa; phylum Arthropoda; class Insecta; order Lepidoptera; family Pieridae; genus Colias; species Colias eurytheme. The sequence continues at coordinate 9,859,387 of NC_142982.1, read as the reverse complement.
ATCGTTTCGGTATAGTGCATTGTACATAGCTGACAAAAAATTATGTACCTACAAAATTGTATCCAAGTAAAGAATGTAAATAAAATGCAAATAAAAATAAATCGCAAATTCAAGTCCACCCAGCGGGGTATGAGAAGCGCATATTGAAAGTACAAAAAATCTTATTTAAAAACCCTTTTGTGGTCTAAATTTCGAAGAAAGGCCCAGTTTTTGCGGGAAATAAAAAAGGCGATTGTTGAGTTTCGTCAAAAACTTTCACCGAGTTTTATAGAGCAAATATTTGGCAAAAAGGTTTTACCTGATCAAGGTATGAACAAGGTGGGAATATTCTTAAATAATGTCCACTTCCTAGTAATATATGAATGTGAAAGTTTTATTATTATAGAATTGATTTCATGCTGTAATTATTAAATTTTTTGAGATATGTTTTATCCTAGGAAAGAAGCAGATGGTTATTACTTATTTACCTCTCATATAATTATTAGCTAGATTTTCTAAATGTTCACGGTATCGCATTGTACCTAGTCATTTTTCACTCATTTCACTCTCCGCCAATTTCAATTAATAGACTTCAAAACTAAATTCTAAAATTTCAAACATACATTTCAATTAGTGGATGATTCGAAAAAACAGCTAATAGGATAAAATTTATCACAAACATAGCATACAAAGGATTCTCATCCCGTTAAAAGACATTGTTCTTACCGACTGAAACCAAACATTTAGGGCAATTCGGATTACCGATGCCTAATGACAATTCCTTCTGTTCATTGCACCGCTGCGCGCTGGACAAAAGAGTTCCAAATAAAACAAAAGAAATCTGTTTATTTACAGTTCAAGTACCGTTATATTTAATGAATAGTTAGTTAGGGTAAATATTTACATAATAGTATTAGAGATCTTTAATTGGTAGCGGCATTTTTATCTACTTGATGGGAAAAGAAGTTATCGATAAAATGGCAATTAAAACAATACAATGTTTGTATCTAATCTTTCTCACAATGTCTTTGCTAGCATAAATGATTTAAACATCATTATTCATTAAATAATTGAAAAAAAGCCGGTACTTATTATTAAAAAGAATTTAAAAAACGCATAGATTGCAATTTCATATATTCAGCAAATTATGGAAATGATAATATGTAATTGAAATTTGAACGTCACGGAAAAGCAACGCATCAGCTAGTGATATAAAAAAAATTCAAATATACGTGGTCGTCCGTCGTTGTCACCTAATAAGTAGCTAATATTGTACAATCAGTAATCACATACAAATATTATAGATATAGTTATGTTTTTTCCCCACTTACGCATACTAATTACGTCAAGAGGTAAACAAAAACAGCATTAACATACATTAAGTTTTTCACCTAAATTCATTGAAATCACAAAGATCATATAAAAAATAACCCCTTTACACACATTGGCTACAGGTATATAACTTTCTATTTAACAAACGCACATGTAGAGCAGATGTGTTCGCAAATAAACACTTATTGTGGAAAGTATTTGCATTGTAACATCCCATAGAATTCAACCCATCTACATTCTAGAGCTACACCTTTCGGTAGGGTAAATACCATCAATTGGGGTATGTTAGAAATAAATTATGAATCAAATAGAAAAGTAGTAGAGCAACGTATTTTTTCTATTTACTACCGTAAATATTTATAATATTCACATAAAACTCATGTACGATTTCCTTGGATATTTATTGATAAAATTACTTAACACTACAGTGCACGCGCGTTCTACTATAGTAGAACACACTTACTTATTTTAACGCCATTCATTCATTCTTACACCTAACCTCCCCCGCTCCCAGATAAGCTAAGTCGACAAAATTGCCAAACGGATTAGTATGGTGTATATTTGCAACGTACGCGCATCTTCCTGTTATGACGTGTCAAAGTTCGGCTTCTACTATAGTAGTACATGCGAGTATTGGTGTAATAAAACTGAAGGTAAGTAAAACTTTCTTTTTTGGGTTTTTTATGTTATTATCAATGGACATTGAATGATTTAAATTTTAAAATTTAACTATGTACAGTTGCATTACTATTTCGTGTGTTATGATGTATTTAATAATTAATATTTCTTTGTTTTTGCGAAAAAATGGACCCCGTATTGGAGGCGCGCGTGATGGCTGAACGAAGAATTAGAGGACGAGGAAGTGATCCAAAGTGACTCGTACGATGGGGAAGTATATGTACAACCAATGGAACAGGAAGATAGGAATCAGATGCAGGAAGCTGTAAGTGAAAATCATGGATCATCATCTGAAGATGACACGCCTCTTTCTGAACTTGTCCAAAACAATACACGTGATGACTTTTATGTATCTCGAAATGGAACACGCTGGAGTAAAACATGTCCTTCAGCAACCCGGGCAAGATCTCAAAACATCCGATTCATAAATGCCTTGATAATCCACCAACTAAACAAAGGCCAAGAAAGAATTGTGAGACGTAATTTTCTTTACGATCTTTCGTTCGAGCTGGTGAAACCTCTCATGGCAAGAAGATTGACAGTCGAAAACCTTCCCCGCCAATTAAAAAATAAAACTAAATAGCTTTTGGGTCACGTAGATGAGGTACCAATACGTCATGATCCTCAAAAAATGGGAAGAGTAGGCAAATTTTGCCTGTGCTCCCGAGCTCGAAAAAATGGTGTAAGCGATGTACCAGATGAATTTGTCCTAATCACCAAGTTGTGGTCTGTATTGAATGTCAGGATGACGGTCAATAAGTCGGTCATCGCTTATTAGAAGTTGTTTTTTTTTGAGCTGATCTCAAACTTGCCAAAAATGTTGATTATTTTCATGATCTCATAATTTGACCATAATTTTAATTATATGCTATTAAAATTTTATTTTTTTCTAATATTATTTGTTATAATAATTAAAAGTTTAATATTACTGAGTATTATCATTTTAGGACCACCCATTTTTTTAATATTTCAAATACAGTTTTCTACTATGGTAGAGCACGCGAGCAACCATGTAAAAAAAAAGGGCGCGTGCGCTGTAGTGTTAAAGTAACACGCATCAGACATATTTTCATCTTCCACTAAAATACATACTATTCATTAATATTTTATTATTTATTGTATACCTATAAAATCTACGCACTACATTCTTTAAAAAAAATAATAAGTGTGTAAATACCATTACAGATACCTACAAGTGAACAACGTAAATTATTCAAAACTAAACAGAACTACATTCGGCACTTTTACCCTAACATACAAAAAAACTACATCAAGTACATTAGTAAATAAAACTACACAAATGACAGCCTGCGCAAACGGTTCTAAAGATTCGGGGAAAATTGATGAATGTGAAAAGGATTGTATGAATTTTTTGACATTGCAACATTGGGTCATTGGAACAAACCATGACATCCGCAAGGTGTTCTGGAGCTTTATAAAAATAGAAATAATATTATAAATTGTGTTTGTAGACCACAGTCTCTGAAGTTATTGTTACAAAGTTAATAATTGTAGGTCATTCATAAGGTTAAAATTACTGTACCGATTTAGAAGAGGTTTTTAGTTTAAAGATAATAAAATGTGACCTACTACCCTTCTTTTATTACCGAGTATTTTCTGTAAATTTCGTTTGGATTTTAAACAACAATAATTAAAATAAACTACATATACCTACTTGATGAGCATGAGATGATTTAGACTCTATAAAATACCTAATAAGGTCCATAGAGCTGCAAAGTCAGTCTTAAAACACGGAGATAAGTACGAACAAAATATCAAAACATATTGTGGTATTTAATTTATGTTGAGTTTAATTAACTGTTTGATAGCAATTATTATTTGTTAAGCAACTAGGTACTAAACTATTACTTACTACTCTTATAGGTTTTATAATATTAGTAGATATTCTTTCATATAAAACTTCGCTAAAATCAAGAAGATAACTATGATATATTTAAAAGTTTTTGCTACGACTGTGAAGTGCCGTGTTCTTGCCAAGTGTGAACTAGAATGTAGATGTAGCTCTCAAAAGTGTGAAATCCTGTCGCAAAAACTTTCGAGTGCTGTGTTGCTGGAAAGATACAATCGGGCATTTTGTTAATGATCCAGTTTCACATTAAGACCATCAAGTTTTAGAATTAATATTTGAGACTTTTGTGCGAAAGATATAACACCGATTGAACCGATGAACCGATTGAATAACTATAGAAGTTTCAGGATAATGTAGAGCTTTTTTGACTTGAAACAATTTTCAAAATCATTTGAGTAGTTATTCAGTTGTATAAAATAGTCTCCGAAGATATACTTTTAATTACAGTATAAATTTAACTCAGCTAACATGCAAATATACTTTCAGTTTATTTAGTATTAGCTTAACAAACTCAAACTCAAACTCAAACATTCATTTATTCAATTAGACTACTATTTAGTAGCACTTTCGAATCGTCATTACATAGTATTTTAACATTTACCACCGATTCGGAAAGCAGTATCTATGGAGAAGAATCGGCAAGAAACTCCATAGTTGCTCTTTTAAATAATGTCAATAAATTTACATAATATGTAACTTATATCTACCTAACTACATAATATGCCAAAGAACTGTCCTGTGGTTTTTACGCGACAACCCTCCATGGGTCTTTATCGTCCATATATTCCTGAATACTGTAGTACGCTCTCTGAACTAGTACATTTTTTATGTAAGTTTTAAATTTAGTACTACTAAACTCTTTAATATTATGAGGAATTCTATTGTATAAGCGTATACCTTGACCCATAAATGAATTTTTAACTTTAGCTAATCGGAAAAATGGCATTTCAATTCTATTCTTGTTCCTTGTGCCATAATCGTGTCTATCTCCTACTCTTGTGTGTAAGTCAGAGCTTTTGTGTACATGCAAAATATTATTAAATATAATATACTGTGATGGTACAGTAAGGATACCAGTATTCTTAAAATGATCTCTTAGTGAGTCCCGAGCACGTAAATTATATATAGAGCGAATGGCTCTTTTCTGTAAGATAAATATAGTTTCTATATCTGCAGCCCTGCCCCACAGTAGAATTCCATAGGACATAATGCTATGAAAGTAGCTGAAATAAACCAATCTGGCCGTATCTTCATCGGTGAGATGCCTTTTTTTTCGGACTGCATATGCAGCAGAACTGAGCTTACCTGCAGCGGTGTTGACATGGGCTCCCCACTGTAGTTTCTCGTCCAATGTTAACCCTAGAAATACAGTAGACTCAGTAGGATGCAATACCTCCCCGTTCAAGGTAATATCTCTGTTCAACTTTTTTACATTAGGAAGTAAAAATTACAATTACTATTAACAATTAGATAATATTAAGCTTTCATATTTAAATTTCGTTTAATTAAGTTTCAATCTATGAGAACAATGTCATATTCATACTAGTATTAACTAGTCATATTCCAAAAAGCCACACACCAACACTTTAACCGTAACACCCACGTGCCCCAGGTGGAGAGCTAACGAGTGCTCCCACGGGACACGAACCCTGAACCTCGAGGTATTTCCTGAAGACCAACACTGTCAATTAGGAGTATCCGATTCACATTTATCTAACCTTTTAAAATGGCTCTCGCGGTGGAAGTTAATACATAAATCAAATAATATATTGATCAATGGAAGAAGTAATTTTGAAAATTATTTAAAAATATAGAAACTATTTAAAGCGTTATTTATTTATATATGTACTAAATTTTTATCATTACGTAGGTATCTCATATTATAATCAATAAAATAAAAATAAGATGTGAATTACAGTAGGTTACATCATTTTATTTGCAAAATGCAAATTAAAAACATGTAAAATAAATAATTATTTAGCTGCAGTCGATTTCCACATAATGATATCATTTATATTGTCGATTAATGAACGACATATAATTTAAAAATAACCTTAGCATATTTTTATTGTTTGCATAAATAAATAAAAATATTGTCCTACTGGTAGCTACATTATTTTATACCAACTAGGTTGTGTATAAATTTATTATCTTACGTATATACCTACGTATTTAGGAATCTGTGCTTAAGCTTAACATTTTAGTATTTTTCTACCCACCAACTAAATAAGCTTTTATAGCGACGTTAGATTCGTCTTCATTGTGAGTGTGACACAAGGTGATTCAAAATATGTAATTCAATTGCAGATTTTGGTGTACACTGTACATTCAACTTTTTAAGCTATTGCATAGCTTCTATCGCTGGCCTTGAGCGCGGGGACCGAATCCAGAAATTTAGTAACGAAAAACCTCACGCTCCCCACTCCGACGGGCGCGGAGGTGTGGCTTGAAGGCATAGCATGCAATAGCTTTACCGCGGCAGTCCCCGAGTGCCACACGTCTATTTCTTTTTTTTTAGGTTTACATTTTATAAGAAATAATTTCACTCGTAAAAACAAACTTTTAAGTTGACATAATACATCAAACAGTCGTTAAGTACCTACTCTTAATAATTTTTCCCATCATTTTATCGAAAGTCCGTTAAAACAATAACCGTTTCCTACAGTTTCACGAACTATCCAATAAATCTTGTGTTTTTAATATGGGAAATAACATGGATTTAGGAACTACGGGTTCCGGTATCATTCCCCCGAGTCGCAAAACACTTGGCGTATTCCCAATACTATCATAACCTGCCCCCATACCATGATATCTTAATTCCTAAGCAGTATTATTTCCAGAGTGTGAAAGTGATGGCGCTACACGATCTATATAGCTCTGTCATTTTTACACACTGGTTAAAACATCATGTTCAAGACATCATGGTACGGAGGCAGAGCGTATCATTTGCGCAAATACTACCATTTCCTTGCATGCAATATTTTGTTTCGTTATTAGCTAGACAAATAGAAGCATCTAGATAGACGTGTTTGTGTTTAGTTTGTATCAATGTTTTCTTTTTCGTTAAGTGAATGAGTATATTAACTTACTTGCATTATCTACCAGAAGATTTCTTCCAATATACGATTAACGATACTGATACAGCCTAATTTTGTCTTTCATCATAAATTACATGGAAATTAAAAAAATCGTGTTTTTATATCGCATTGAAAAGGGAAAGTTCTGAACAACCGAGCTACGTCATAATCTCACTTAAATGCATATATTTTCTTTACTTGATCCTATATTTTCTCTACAATTGATTATATTATGTACCTATTGATTTTGATATATGAAGTTCAAGTTATGACATATAATTGCCTTATCTGCTTTTTAATGGTAATATTTTAATGAATGAAATAAACATCAAATCCTATAGTTATAATTTTATCTAATAATAATAGGTCTTTGCAAAAGCATTTCTATGAGTAGGTTTACCTAGTAATAGGAGACAATTTCATTTCGTCAATTAGTTTACCGCCACTTATGTTTTGCATGTAACAATCTAAAAAAGGACGTTTAAAAATCAGCCGAATTCTTTGAAATAGGATATCTGCCGTAATGGTTAAAATGTAGCGACAAAAAGGTCCAATCGACGCCTACTTCAAGTTCGGGACACGCCAAAAACAACATTTTCGATGATTTATGAAGCAAATTAACGAGAATATATCCTCATTCCTGAACATCATTTCCTGCTAGAGCGAACTTGCAGAGAGCCCAGAAACGAAAAAACAGAAGCAAAAATGAAACCTTTGACATTCCGCGGCGAGTTTTGCGACTAATCATGTGTGTCGGTAAAAACTTACGCATACCGTGTAACTAGCAAAAAGATTCACTGAAGTTATAATGAACACTATCATAAGTTTATAACGAACTTCGTCAAATTATAAAAAAAAATAAAAATGTTTGAAGAAACCAAGTGCATGCAGGAAAACTCATATAAAATCAAGTATTGGGACGGGTAAGTTTTAAAAATCGGCCCTTATGCAAATAAATTATTTTTCCTGAAATGAGCAATTGATTTTTTTTTCTTACATATTGTAATACGTCTTATGAGTAGGTACCTACTTGAGTACACCATAATATTATGAGCCTCCTTACTTCGTTTCCACGAAAACATTTAATTTCAATGAAGAAAAAATTTAACAGTAGGTAGAGTCAAATTTTTTCACACAAACGAAAACAAGAAAACACATGCAGTGGCATCACTATAATTATCTAATCTTTGACATCGTTGTTTAACAATTTCATTATTTATTTAAACATTTAAAAAGTTATCTCTTTTTCCATAAATGTCAAAGATAATTTATTCAGTAAATGGTAAAGTGAGGGATCGTTGCCGACATCCGCATAGCGTTCGGCTCGTGTTACAATATTTTTTATCTGTGAAAAAAATTAAAAAGTTTGCGAGTGCAAGTGTGGATCGTTTGGGCAAAGAGATAGAGTAGATGCGTCAGAAGTTTTATTATTCATTTCATGTACAAATGTTTTATTGTTCTTTTTTTAATTTTAAAAAACTTTACCCGTTATATCATGTTCTTATGATGTAAAGCGCTTTGTCATTTGATTGTTTTCATTTTGAAGGAAAGTCAATAATTATTACCTACTACTACAAACTACTTTATACAAAAAAATTACAATATGAAACTTAGAGAAGAGACCTATCATTAAGACATTCCTTCTAAACATTTTCTGAAAATCAAACTTTCAATTTAACAACTATTTCTATCTACAGCGTGCACTATACCTACCTTCTTTATTACACTTATGCTGCATCTACAATATTTTTTACATTATTCTATGACCGTCTTAAGTCATTCATTAGCGGGGTCGTTCATCTTCATTGCATGAGACTAAAATAGTTTAGGATTTGAATTGATGTTCGTAACGGACTTAGAAAATTTTAAATTTGTTTATCCTTATATTATTGTAACCTAAGGTTGTAACCAATTTTTATGCCTAATATGTTTTATAAGAAAATTGCAAAGAACAATAACGTCAATAACTAGAATTATAGAAGTGACTCTATCACATATAAAAGTGATCTCTTTCACCAAAAAGTATAAAAACTGTAGGAATGTAACACACTTAAAAATGATACATAATAAAAACAGAAAAGACACAAAACTTCGTTTCGCTGAAGCGCTCTGTCAGCAAGACCCTCGTCACATAACACCAACTCTCTTCGTTAACATATATATTAGCATTGAATTTGAAAGGCACGTGCACAAAAATTGCTTATTTTTATGGGTTATCCAAAAAACTCAGCATTTGTTTATAAACCTAAGTATGTTCGCAAATACCACGAAATAATATCTACTTAGTATAAATATTCATTGTTCACAGAATAATACCTACTCTGTCCATATCCTTTGTAGCAAAATAGAAATATCTAGTGGTCTAACAAATGAACGTAGGGTCTGAATGTAAACCGTACCTACGTGAAATACCTATTACTTACCAAATATCACTTTCATCATAGAGCTTAAACTGCTAGATATCGCATCCAATGTATAAAAAGGTTAGCTCTTCTCTCAATTGGCACAAATAGCCAAACAAAAGAGGTTTTTTATCAGACTTCTGCAACCGGACACCGAGATACCACCACAATGACTCCCGAACATAAATCTCCTTCCAGAGAATTTACCATTATTTTACACTGTTATTTTTTTAAGAACGATTATTGATCGTCCACCCTCGCATCATGAGCCCATTGTATGTGAAAGAGTGAACTTTTTCTGGTCATTTTAAGGGCTATTGTAAAAAGATGTCCGAAATAGGGGACATTTTCGCTTAATGGCGTACAGCTGAAGGCTTTTTTGTTATTTTATACGTTAACGTGTGTTTTTGGGTTACGAAAGTCGATGGTCAGATGTGTTGGGTTATATTACGTCTTTGGATTAGATACAGATACAGATTTATTGAGTTTTTAATAACTGGGGCGAATTAAATATGTAACAATTGATGATGATTTAAATATGTATATACAAAAATTAGTAAACAATCAAACTCTATGATCTTTATAGGTCCGCATTAGGTATCACTATCAAAGCGGTTGTAAATAGTATTTTATAAAAACGTAATTTCAAATATAAACTCCCTTCGAATAATTTTTCTGTGCAAGAGCAATCTATGAAACTGGTGGAGTATACGTAGGTATACAAAATAATATAATCCTTAAGATTCCATCCATTGCTCCTGTATTAAACAGATACCTATTTCAAAAAATACAGTAGAAACAACAGTAAAACCATGACTACATCCGATTATACAGGTGGTCGTAATTAAGTGACAATCCCGGGAACTTCCTCGGTGGCGAGTAGATAACATCTATTTGCCGCCTTAACTCACAGACTGCGCAAATTACTGCTTGCTTTGGCAGATGGAGATTAATTGTCTTTGATTTTAACTCAGCAAAAAGTGCGCTGTTGTCTGTGGTTAACTTTTTTTTCTTTCTTAATTGTTTTCGGCCAACTCGACCATAGCCAACAATTTACGAAGAATATTCTGCATTATTTATTAAATAGAGTTTCCCGCCAAACATAAATAATAATTTATAATGGTCACTTGAAAATATTATCTAGCATCTACATTTAGTTCCCCTCTTTTGGCAATTTGTTATCAGGACACAAATCACAAATCTTTTCAGTGAAAACGGACGAAGCTTAACCACTCAGATAATTTAATTATAAAAACACCCGCATATGCCATTTATATAAATTCTTTACTTAATTTTGCCATTAACGTCATTTCCATGCACTTAAAAATTTTAATACTTAAATACTTATACTGTAGTATCTATTTACATATTTTCTCTTATAAGAAAATACATTAAAAATATGAGTCATCACTTATATTATGTTAATTATAATTACTCCTAAAATAAGTAAATACGCCATACAATTATTCTACTCCCTTAATAGGTTCTTAACAATCACCCTAATTACTTAATTATTGTGAATTATAACCTAAAATAACGTAAAGAGTACATTATATAGGTACCTACTGATAATACATATATATGATTCTATACGTAGTGAGTTCACAATTATAAACTATACCTGTTCATATGAATACGGCATTGAAATAAAAACTTTTTTGGCCAAATCGTTTATTTCTATATTATCTACTCACAGTACTGCACAGGTGCAATTTTTTATCTGTAGTTTTTATTCCCGCCATATGTCAAGTTATATGCCAGTATTGGGCGTAAGGCGTTCGAAATTTAAACAGCAGCTGAACAGACTCGGAAATAAATAAGAGGCCGTGACACGCGCCGCGCGCCTCCCCTTTTATAATTATTTCATTTTATTTTTAAATTGTTTTTTCTGCTCCACAAAGATTCCCCTCTCTGTTCCCTGTTCCAAAACAATGTATTCCCCTTACGCCAGTCGGCAGTACGTTGTTTTAAATTGGATACGGGTCTATAATAATAAATTGACGGTTTTAACCGGGCTTACGACAGCGTGAGTAATGGTAATTAAATTGATCCTCCTTTTGTCCTATATCTAATGTATATATTCTGTTGTAAGTTGTAAAGTATGTTAATAATATTCCATGTATTATGTGTCTTTTAGTAAGTGCGATGACCTTTTTCATTTATTTACTCTTTGATTTCACATCTATACTAATATTATAAAGCTGAAGAGTTTGTTTGTTTGTTTGTTTGAACGCGCCAATCTCGGGAACTACTGGTCCGATTTGAAAAATTCTTTCGGTGTTAGATAGCCCATTTATCGAGGAAGGTTATAGGCTATATATCATCACGCTACGACCAACAGGAGTGGAGCCACGCTCGGGGGTGAAACCGCGAGGAGCAGCTAGTTTAGAATATAATAATATGAATTAGTAAATGATATTCAATCATCGCACCTACTTCTCTTTTTATTTTGTCATTTCGACTTATTTAACATAGATATTAACTTAGGATATTAATTATGAAAGATGTATATGCGTGCCACGGTGCCTATCTTGGCAAAAATGACATTGACGTAAATTTGTTTTATATACGAATTTGGCATGCATTGTCTGTACATAATAATCCGGAAGCAGCAACGCGATATCACAGGTAATATCTAAGAAACCGGATCGCAACACGCGCCACCGAAATAGCCCCCACAGAATGCACTATTGACAAATCTTGCCGCTACGCTGAACCAACACACGGTGTATATTATCAAAATCCTCGGTAACACCGTCAATATATCAACCATCCTGTACTAAGGGGAGACTATTTTTAAATACCCCATACGATTTTTTTCGTCGCGATATTTTTACTGACGACCAGCGTATCGTGAGCCGCCTGTATGTACGCGTTTTAGGTTACAAAATAATACGAGGGGAGTTTATCCAGAAATGGTCGGTTTTTAATATCTTTGTTCGTAAGCGCGTGCTACGCGAGTGGCGCGCGCGCTTCGTATCGTATTTTATCTTTTTTATATGGGGAAGGTGGCCAATCAGTGTTGCTTTATTTTGAGAAAAGAAGGGGAGCTTTTTATGCTTGGATATATGGGAGCTTTTTTAAGAGGCGTGGTGTACTTGTATATAATACGAGACTTATATTTGTGACGATAAATAAATGGGCGGGAGTAAGTAGAGACGATTCTATATACGGATAATACTTTGTGATTTAGTCTATAAATGTACCTTCTTCTTATACGTATTTGTATTTAAAATAACATTTGTGTGATCTCTCTCGAACTGGAACAAATATGTATTACAAACATATTACAAATCATCTAACTAACTAAATACAGAAAACAATGCTCTATGCAGCTCTATCAACGTGTAGAGTCATTTTCACAAATAAAAAAATATTTAGCCCGGATCCCGGATGACCAATAAAAAACAAAATTTTAAAACTATATCTTAAAAATAATTGTAACGAATATCGTTAAATTACGTACATTTTCTTCCATTATTTAGAAAAAAACTTATTGGCATAGTAGGAAGGTTACCTACATATTATATCAATAAACTCACTATTAAATTTTTGTTCGTCGCGAGTTGCACGGATAAATCGCTGTGCGAATTATAATTATTATATAGTGTAAAAGTGGAATTATTAACTATTTATTCAGTTTAATAACAAATTATAGACGCTGTGTAACATCAGTGAGCATTTTTTGTGTAATATTATCACTTAAAATATACAGTTTTTGGTTGATAATACAAATTTTACATCAAAGAACTTATAACGTACGAACAGTTGAAGTGTTAATCATTAAAACGCGTAAGCGACGCGTTTTTCACGGCGCTTAAGACCTTTTTCTCGCCACCGACCACTGCTTCGCATCAACGTTCGGAATACCATTTACGGTTTACCCTGTTTTGTATTTACAAAATCACACAGCGTTCACACTAATTACGCTTTATAAAATATCATAAAATTAATAATAGATTAAAATGCCTACAAGAAATTGTTCTGGTTGCATGAAAGTTATTAAAAGCAGAGAGGGCCTTCAATGCTTTGCATGTAAAGAATGGTATGACTTATTATGCGCGAATATATCTGATAAACGGTATAAATTAATGACTCTCGAAACTAGGAATTTGTGGAAATGTCCAGTATGTATCAGCAAACTACCAAAAAAAGATAATTCGAACACTCCTGCCAGATCGACTCGGGACTTGAGCCCAACAACTGTAACTCAATTAAATGTAATTAATTCGCCCATTTTACCAAGTGAAGCGCAACGCTCCGAAACACAAAATGAATACGTCGAAACACTACTAAAAGATATGACGGGAGGTAAGCTGAGGGACATTATAAGACAAGAAATAGACCAAGCATTTCGGGATTCGATAAAAAATATTATTAACGAGCACTTTGGCAAAATAAACGAATTAATATCCACTTTTCAAGATTCGCTAACATTTTTCAACGAGCGCTATGAGGAAATGAAAACAACTTTGGAAGAAAAATGTCGCACAATAAATAAGCTGGAAATGGATAATATAAAATTAGTCCAGTCGGTAAATGACATGAAGAAAAGCCTTAATACGATTGAACAACATGCCCGATCGAGTAACATTGAATTGCAATGCGTACCAGAATACCGCAATGAAAATCTATTAAACACAGTCCTTCAACTAAGTAAAACTATTAAATGTGACATTAAGGATACAGATATTCTTCTATGTACAAGGGTTGCTAAACTGAATACGCAGAGTTCAAGGCCACGTTCTATTATTGTGAAATTCAGTAGCCCAAGATTACGAGACACATTTTTAGCTGCAACATCCACATTCAATAAGAAAAAGGACTTAACAGAGAAGTTAAATACCAGTCACTTAGGAATTGCAGCGAATCCCCCTATACCTATATATGTCACCGAGCATCTTTCGCCGATCAACAAAACCATCTACGCGGCTGCCAGACTTAAATCTAAGGAACAGCATTATAAATTTGTTTGGGTGCGTAGTGGAAAAGTTTTCATGAAGAAGGATGAAACGTCAAACACCATTTTTATAGATAGCTTAGAAAAACTTTCCTCGTTGTAGTGGTTTCTATAGTTTCAGTAAATTTATAGCAAATTGGTCATATTCTGGTGCTCTAAACCATATAACATTCGACTCGGTTAAGCTATACTATCAAAACACTAGAGGCCTTCGTGGAAATCTTGCTAAGGTGCGCCAGCATATACAGACTGAAGATTTCGATGTTTACATATTTACGGAAACGTGGCTTTGTAGCGGCATCTTTGATTCTGAAATGTTTGATGGTAAGTTCACGGTTTATCGTAGAGATAGGGAAACATCTTCTCTATATCGACACAAAAGTATAGGTGGAGGAGTTCTGGTAGCGGTATCTAATAAACTCGTTTCTTCGCGTATGCACATCTGGGAGAGCAACTGCGAAGACTTATGGGTCACGATCGAGTTGCAATCACAAAAATCAAATGGACACAGTTTGCTCAAGCTTTGTGCTGTTTACTTAGCCCCCCCAATTCGGGTTGATGTTTTTGATCATTTCATTGATAATTGCCACACTGCATTGGAGAGATCTTGTGATAATTTCACATTGATCGTGGGTGACTTCAACTTGCCCGGTATAAACTGGGTAACGCAAGACAATGCTCCGTACTTAATCACCTCTGACACAAGTACGGGGTACCTCAAAGACCGCTTGATCGATTTTAATGCATTACATAATCTTCAACAGTACAATAATATACAAAATTTTCAAAACAAAATTCTCGACCTTATACTCTCTGATATATCTGAAATACGTGTTGCTCAGAGTTCTAATCCTGTTCGTGAAGTAGATAGGTTTCACCCGCCATTAGAAATAACACCAATCATAAGCCCAAAAATAAATAAGTCCATACCAAGGAAAAAGTTTCTGTTCCATAAGGCAAATTATAACGACATCAACGAAATGCTCAAAAATATAAACTGGAATACAGAGCTCTGTCCGATGGAAGACGTCGATGTCATGGTAGATAAATTTTATAGTATTATCCACAGTATAATTAAACAATGTGTCCCTGAAGTCAAGACTTGTGGAAATAAATATCCTTCTTGGTACTCATTCAGACTTATTAAATTATTGAATAAAAAGCATAATTTACATAAAAGAATAAAAAAATACAATAACCCTATGGATATTATTGAATTCAAATATTTGAGAAAAGAATCAATGTTATTAACGAAACAGTGTTATTCTAATTATTTAAAAAATATTGAAAATTCGATAAAGATTAATCCCAAATATTTTTGGACACATGTAAAAAACTTGAGGAAGGGAAATATTTCTTATCCTTCTACCATGTCACTTGGTAATGAATCTTGTAGCAACCCAAAAGATATCTGCGACTTATTTGCAAAGTATTTCTCCTCTGTCTTTAATCCTTCTATTGTTGATTTGAACTACAAATCTATGGCTTTATCTAATGTATCCAACGTAGCTCCTATGCTCAGTGCATTTTCAATATCGAGTCATACAATTAAAAAGGCATTATTGGCCTTGGACCTGAGTAAAGGACCAGGTCCAGACAACGTCCCGCCCATATTTCTTACCCGTTGTGCAAGCATGCTGTCCGTTCCCCTGGCGCTAATTTTTAATACTTCCCTTAATAATGGTCTGTTTCCATCAGTTTGGAAACAAGCTCGAATTGTACCCGTATATAAGGGTGGCAATCGTGATCTTATATCAAACTATCGCCCAATCTCCATCCTTTCTACCTTGTCAAAGGTCTTTGAGTCAATGGTTTATGAAGTACTCCACAAGCATGTCTACCGTCATTTTTCTGAATCTCAACACGGTTTTATGACTAAAAAGTCTACTAATACAAATCTTGTAACATATGTAAGTAATTTAACCGAGGCAGTTGATCAGGGTCACCAAGTCGATGCAATTTATACCGATTTCTCAAAGGCCTTTGACAAGGTAAACCATTCAATTCTAATACAGAAATTGGAGTTGTTCGGAGTGTCTGCCACCGTCTTGAATTGGTGCAAATCATATTTGGATACCAGGCCGTCGTCTGTTGTTCTCAATGGTAGTCAATCAGAAAGTTATATCGCAACCTCAGGTATTCCACAGGGCTCGAATTTAGGGCCTTTATTCTTTAATGTTTTTATAAACGATCTGCCGGATATATTCAAACACTCCATTCCATACCTTTTTGCAGATGATCTCAAGTTAATCCGCGTAATTCGTTCAGAGACGGATGCAAATTTGCTCCAATCAGATCTGCAAAAATTAAATGAATGGTGTTCTTGTAACATGATGCTTCTGAATTGTGACAAATGCTACCATATAAAATTTACGCGCAAACACAAGATCATAGAGTCTTCATACAATATTCACGGATCGTTGTTGCAAGAAATTAAGGTAGTTCGAGATCTTGGAGTTTACCTTGATTCACAATTACGCTTTACATCTCATTACGACAACATATTGGCTGCAGCATATCGATCGCTTGGCTTCATTCTACGGTGCTCCAAAGACTTCAAAGATCCCAACACAACACTTTTGCTATACAACAGCTTTGTTCGTAGTCGTCTCGAGTATTGTTGTACAGTCTGGAACCCAACCTATCAAACGCATATAAATCGTATCGAGCGTCTGCAAAAAATACTGGTTCGGCGTCTGGCATTCAAAGCTGGAATTGCTAAATCTTGCACAAGTTACCTGGACAGGCTCAATTATTTCAGGATAATGAGTTTAAAATCTCGTCGTACAGTGTTGGATGTTGTCTTCTTATTTAAAATACTCAATCACAGCATTGTTTCTCCTGAACTATTGAGTAGAATATGTATCAATGTCCCCGCTAGGATTCCTCGTTATCCCTGCGCTATACTTAGAACTCCTCCATTTCGTACAAACTTAGGGAAACATTCCCCAATTGTTAGACTTACCCATGAATACAACGTTATCGCAGCAAAGTCACGTGAAATCGATATATTTCACAATTCACTTGCGGTGTTCAAACGTATTGTTATCAATCATTTTAATAGTATATGTTAATTAAAACATTATAAACTTATATCAGTACCTACCTAGGTTCTAACCTAATATTAGTTTAGAATACATATTAGTAAATACGACCTTTCAAATTCTTTTAAATGTATTTTCAGCAAGACGTACACTAGTCATTTAGTCATTTTTTTCACTATATATACATTTATAAAAGTTCATGTACTGATGAGAAATTTATTACAATAAGAGATACAATCTTTTCTTTTTCTTATTACACTATAATGTCTTAAAATAATATTGTCATCCGTTCAAATAATATTTGTAATATGATCGTTGTAATTTCCTGTAAGTAAAGATACATAAATGATTTTTGTCGTAAGCAATCTTAGAATTAAGAGTTTTCAAACTATGTATTCTTTGTTGGAAATTCAAAATAAAAAATAAAATAAAATAAAATAAATAAACTATCACCAAGCCCACTAAATCATCTGAATAACACAGGATCAGCAAATATATCGTAATTGATTTACCTACCGATATTATATTACCCTGTTTGTACACTATCATAATTAAGCTGTTCAAGTTGCGAATCCATTATTTGTGAGGTATTTTTCCTTTGATACATTTCTGTGATCGTTTATACTAGACCAATATTGATGTTTTTGAAAGTGTGTTGCATTTGGTGCACAAATATATGTTAATAGAAAATATAAAAAAAATAGTATGTGACGAGGACGAAGACATATCCATAAAAATAGTTAGGCCTTTTAAAAAAATTAAGACTAATAAATCCGTATTTTTGGGCTATTGAAATAGTATTTCGACAAAATAAATCCTATATATTATTCCCTTTTAACGCTTCATGTTTATAGTATAAGTGACCCAATTCCTAAATATCAAATATTCGTAATCATTAATTCATACACAAAATAATACAAAATCTATTTTCGAACACTTTACATACAATACATAAAATAATTCGATTTACGTCAGTACTTTTACAAAATGTACACACAACTGTGCAAATAAACGCTTTCATCTTTTAAAACAGTAAAAACCCATTTCATTGGTCGTAAAAATATAGCAAGCTTTTAGCAAACGTGGTGGGGGGAAGGGGAGTCGGTTGCCTAGCAACGCACGACCCTCGAGGGGAAAAAACTGGTAAAAATTCGGGCAGCGAATGGACGCTGATTTTTTATGGCATCATACATTTTTTCCACAGGGCTACGACGTTTCGGAGACGGGGGACTTTCTATGTGTGCGTATATAGAGGTTGATGCAAAAATGTACTGAAAATAATTGTTTTTTCACTTTAGCTCTACATTTTTAGAACATTTAGATTGTAGATACATACTCTACATCAGTATTCTTTTAATACCATAACAACCATACCATATTTACCATACCATTCTTATGCTAGTAGTTCGATATTAAATTAAAGAATAAACGTAGTTGTAAAGGAGAGTTAAATCTCATCCTAAAGATATTAGAAATTTCAATTTGCATTTGAAAGTGTACCGAAAACGTATAAAGGCGTCAGTACACTAACGAAATATCATAAATCATTTTTAAACAATGAGAATGAAATAATTTATTAAATATGGTAACGACATTTTTTATACAAGGTAAATAATTAAATTATACTTGAAGCTATATGGAAGCAGCTAGATATTAGCTGCGCTCCGCGGTTTCACCCGCGTAGCTCCGCTCCTGTTGGTCTTAGCGTGATAATATATAGCCTTCCTCGATGAATGGGCTATCTAACACCGAAATATTTTTTCAAATCGGACCAGTAGTTCGTGAGATTAGCGCGTTCAAACAAATAAACAAACATACTCTTCAGCTTTATAATATTAGTATAGATTCAATAACAATATTTTTAGGGACTTTCCTTTATTTCAAGACGATATTCCGCAGAGTTTGAGTTTGAGAAATTTCTACATTTTCCACGCGACAAAATATGTATTACCAACAAAAAGTGAACACGCTGTATAGTGTCCGAAAGTCTCCAAAGAGTGCTAAATCGGTTCTCCAATGTGTGAGTGAGTGGAGGCTGCAAATATTATAAGTATGGATTTTATCGACCTCTCCCTCTAACGCCTCCCTCTCACTTGTGCGAGGAAAAAATATCCTCAAGGGGAGTCTAAAATTATGACTTGGAGGGTATATTTGTTTTAGGTAATCGCAATCGGATAGTAATTTAGAGATATAGTATGTTCTGATCTATGATTCATTATCAAGATACAGGATAAATATATCATGGAAAATATTATTTGAATAACAATAGGCCTGAAACTTAGTCTGAAATTAAAATAAATTGTATAGAATTTGCAGTTCTACTTGGATACTATTTGACATTTGTTTATGTTTGTTACTAGGGATTTTTTTCCTTTTTTATCTCGACATTAGATAAATACTTTAACATGTAAAACCGACGTATAGGTACAAGACTAGTAGGCATTAAGGTTTAAATAAATCAATGTGAAACAAAGTAAGTTAATACAATTTACCCGTAAAACATAAGGAACACGCTTTTCTGTCTTCTCATTTGACTAATAATCTAATACTGAAAATATATGAAAATATTGTCTAAATAAATCAATTATCTATAAATAAAAATGCTCATACAAAAAGTCCTCCAAACTGTCAATTATCAATATTTACCGAGAGCTTTGTTAGAGCTTTTGTTATACACCCCTTTCGTTTAACCGATTGCCATCTCATGTAACTGTCATTTATAATTATTATAACAGATTTTTACATAAGATGCATTTACTGTGCAACTCATAGTAAATGTATGGTTTAATATTTACAAGGACTAAATACCTACAGTTTAAAGTTATTTTCCAATCAATTACCTAGTACCTTGTTTTTAATCTAACTCTCAGTGATCAAAAGGGATTGAAATATGTATATTATTTCAATATCCTACGAAAAATATGTGTTTTTCACATCAGTAATTTGTCCATCGATATTAAAAGATTAACGCGTGAAAACCTTCGTAGGTGATCTATTAATAATAATTCATTTTGCATATTATGTATATAAATTCAAAGTATGTTTCTATACTGTGCCAACGATAGACAAACTTTCTGCTCTCACTAACTACACAATATAAAATTATTATCACATAAATATACCGTAGCACTTTTATGCCAAAATTAATCAATAACTTATATACCGCCAACCCTCACCGTGCAAAAAAAGTGTTAGAGAGAATTTATTAAATTGTCAGAAGGGAAAGGGTTGGTCCCCTTTGATACCTCCATGTTTTATTCAGGCTTGGGGTGAGAATCACAGAGATGCAGTGCCGTATTTTACATTTGTTATTATCACTCTATAATAGAGCTATGTAATGGTATACCTATATAACTTTTATTTAAATATAACTAAAATGAGATCTGTATCGATTGGATTGTATAAGTAGATGAAATAATATCCTGGATACTAATATTATAAATGCGAAAGTAACTCTGTCTGTCTGTCTGTTACTCAATCACGCCTAAACTACTGAACCAATTTGCATGAAATTTGGTATGGAGATATTTTCATACCCGAGAAAGGACATAGGCTACCTTTTATTGCGAAATATGTACCACGGGCGAAGCCGGGGTGGACCTCTAGTAGGTAAATAAATAAAAAAAAATTATCTACATCTGTCAGACACATTATTCAGCATGAGTTTATCTCGATAAGTTAAAGTAAGTATTGGTTTTTAATAATTTTACTCGATAAATTTCTAATAATTAATAAATAATACTTAAATAAAATTCATTTATTTCAGGCCATATAGCCTACTATTAGTAAAAGTAAAAAATTATTCTAAAGTTAGTATCTACTACAATTACCTAAATAAATTTATTAATAATGAATCCTTTCATAGGTACCTAAATCTATATAAATTCAGCTACCTAGTAACTGACTAAAAAATGAATCCTAGTCTACCAAGAATGTTGCAATCACACTAGTCACTTGATGTTCCTTACTTTTACACATTACACGTGCAGGTGTGAACCTGTCCATCGATCAATTATGGCATTTACTACCCTGTACAATACACGACGAACATTCCTAATCGCCTTTAAAAAGTACAAAAGATTATAAAAAAATCGCTTCGCCGAATCGGACAAATGCGCTCGATACTTTTTAGAATAAGGTTCATTATCCCTTAATACTGGCCGACTAAAAAACATTTGCCGAATAAAAAAGCTCATCTATCTTGAGTCCTTGGCAGTAATTGACGCACGCTGCCTTGCGTGCTGTATGATATGGCAAAAGAATTAATAAACGTTTTAAGGTTGACAAAAAAGCGGATTATTGTGTAGCGTTTTGTGTCTTTTGTTGTAAAAAAGAGAAGTCGAAAAATATTTCTTATGGTATTGATTATGATAACATAGTTTCTAAATACGCAAGTAGCGTTTAGCTACTATTATGTATTCTGTGACGCAAGGCTAATTTTGGCAGAAACAGCGGGGCATATCTCACAGCACTTACAACATGCGTTCAATCCATCCAAACCATTTCCCACTGAAAATGTCAGAAAGCGCAATAATTAATGTAACGGTCCCATAACCCCGCCTCGATAAATCGAAACGCATCAAGGGGTATTTTTGAGCCATTTTTAATTTATCTGCCCCCGGCCATTATTTTTGAGCGAGGGGTCAAACGAACAATGCATCGGTCACTTTATGCCCTGAGTGCATTTTATTGGCGATCTAAAATTTGAACAGCTTCATGTGTCCGCATTTCCTGCCATATATCATGTCACTTTTTACGCCAAATTCTTGCGAAATCTACAATAGGCTTGGCAGAAGCTGCACTTCACTTTTGTAAAAAGATTAAAGAACCATTAAAAAGTTTCAATTTGATTTTCAGAATATTGTGGTTTATTGTTATGGGCCGTTTTATTTTTCTCTGAAATTCTGAATATTTTTTTTATCCAACATGAAATACTTATAGATAATTATTTTTATTTTTGTAAAAATCTCATCATCTTGTTAGCAGGTACTTCAGCTTGACCGATTTTTATGTTTTATTTTTGTGTATAGGAAACGTAGAATCTATTTATACCCTTGAGTGATGAGAGTATCCTGGCAAAACTTGCTAGGTCCACTAAACTTGATATCAAATTGATGTCGAAGTAATTAGAAATAGATACAATATATCTAGGTATATTGTAAAGCTGTACATATATTTTATATGTATACCTATTATAGGCATAAATCAAATTGAAAAAGCTTCCGTTTAATTGATGAGCTTCCCAACTCCTCAACCCTGACCGTTAACCTTTGCTCTTAAGAAGTGTGCGATCTGACCGTTAGGCAATTTAATCCCGAACACAATTCAAACCGTTGACCCGAAACCTAAACA
This sequence comes from Colias eurytheme, assembly GCF_061535395.1. Taxonomy (NCBI): domain Eukaryota; kingdom Metazoa; phylum Arthropoda; class Insecta; order Lepidoptera; family Pieridae; genus Colias; species Colias eurytheme. The sequence continues at coordinate 9,836,693 of NC_142982.1, read as the reverse complement.
TCTTCCCGCGTTCTTAAACGATCTAAAATAAATCAAATATCGAACACAGGAGTTCGACGTTTGGAAATGTGTCAAAATCGAACCAACGGTCGGTGGACAATGGCCGCGAATATACGGTTACATTTCATTCGATTTTACGCCAAAAACGTAACAATATATAACTGCAATTGTTCGAAAAAGGGTAGATTTTAGTAATCTCCTTAATGGCGTGTGTGAAAAGATTATAAATTAAGTTTCGGCAACAAATAAAAGTGACCCCTGGCTATTGTCGTAGTGTCAATGTGTGTGACCGTGGTCTTTGTGTGTGACCCCAGGCTTAACACCAATTTGCGATTGCTTCAATTCACAGCCGTGATCGTCTCTTAACACTGAGGATTTAAAATTTTATTCACTCTCATTATTGAATGTTACATTTTTTCTACGATTGTCGAAAATAACGTTTATTTTGATGACAATGTAGTGTAGGTCATTAATGTGTTTTGATCCGAGATTATCTCCAAAGGTGTCCAATTCGTATATGAATACGAAAAGCATTTTATTTGAATATTTCGAAATTTCCAACCTTCAATACCTACATAACTATAGGTACCTATTTGTTTTACTGTTGTTAATGATTTTTTTTTATATGACCATAATATGTATAAATAGGAACTTCTAGAAGCTTCTATATACAAAATGTATTAAACGAAACTGTTGTTTTATTAAGGGTCGTATCAAAAACAACATACGAGACACATATTTCGTTATAAGTCTAAAACTGACAACCAATAACAATTACGGAACCTACATATTGAAACTGCCAAAAATCCGAGTTTGAAAAATAGTTCACAATGTCACGGCTGTAATTTTTCAAAATTGCAATAAATCGTTGACCCCTGACCATTTTGACCCCACCGTGCTTTGGACAATGGCCCGTAGCGTCTTGGGGCGGCTGACCCGTAATAATGGCCCCAATTACAAAGCTTATTGAGATACCATAAATTATAAATTACAGTTTATAAAATAAATCGATCGACGCTGTGTTGTGCAGCTTGACTAACTTTTATGGTTTGCAGTCTGCTCTATTTTAAGAAAAAAAATCAGTAACAATGTTTCAATATTAAATTTTATATAGAATAACATACCTACTATAAATAAGTTACATACTAAAAAAATACGTTGCTATATTGTATAAGAATAATACTAAAAAAATATATAAAAAATAATTTCTATACTTCTAGTAACTAGTTATATGAATGACCTACTCAAAGATACAAATATTATCTTCTAGAAAAATTCCCCTACCTAATAATGTAGAACAACACAAAATCATGTAAAAAGCATAAAAAAAGGTTTCCTCCCCTAATGCGCTTTATTATCACAGATCTTCCAACCACCCTATATTAATTTTAGGATCAAATGTCAAAAACATAAAAAACTAACAAGTGTAAACACACCTCAATCAAGTGGAATTAACGCGATACATTAATAAAAACCTTTTAAAAAACGTGAGAGAGATCGGTATCTTAACAAAAAGTCACCCCAAAATAACGGTGGGTAAAAAACACCCCTCTAGCGATCGCGCTTATGCGTTTTATATCCAAAAAACCTGCGAGAACATGTTACGCTTTTTATAAACCTGATTCAGTGAATGAATATGATTTTTTTATGAAAAAATTGTGTTATCTGTGCTTTTTTCGGTTCATTGCCGTTTTCAATTTGTTCCAAGGGATGTTGAACTTTCTTTGTTAAAATGTAGTCAATGTTTGCCTTTTTATTTTATTTATTAATATTAGGAATAGGAAATTGATATTGTAATTCGCCAAGATATTGACGATTAAAGGGATTTTAATCGTACAAAACTGAACCAATAATGAGCACTGTCTTAAAAAAATCGACATAGTAACTATAGTAAATGTTAAACCTTTTTATCGTTTTAAAAATCAACTCATGGTCCAAAAGTTGTACTAAATTAAAAAAGCCGAAGAAAAGCACATCTCGATTTAGCCTGACTAATCTCAGCAATAATGTACAATCAATGTAAATATTTTTATCTTAAACACAATCTTAATACTTTTTAAGAACTTTCCATTTCGCTTCATTGAAATAAAGGTAATAAAAAATTAATTCCCTTTCAAGTATTTGTTTGTGCAAAGACCTTCTGAGAATATGCAAAATGTCAATCGGCTACTGTATTTGTGGAGCTAAATAAAAAACCGTAAGAATAGAACAAAGGCTTTTATGTAAGGCTTTATAGTTTTACTTTTGCGTGTGGCATTATAGCAGTTGCCGATTTTTTAAACCCTTTCTTTGCATATGCGCCACATATTTTGTAGGTAATATCAAATATGACGGTTTAAGTAAACGAAAAATACTTCGTTGGTAGGTACACGATCTTTTCTGTGTTCACAAACATTAAAAATATTACTGATCTTTATTTTTAATACCTACTGGTCTTTAGATTATGGTTACATCGGAATCTATTGCATTGTGCCAAATATTGAAATTGTATTTATGGTTTTTTTTTTCTTAAAACGCACAGATCTCTTTGGTGACAGCTTGATACTCAATACTTTTTGGTCGGTTTTTACTTTTTTTCTCGGAAGAGGAAGCTATGAGCAGCTGCGTCTCGTGCCTACTTGTGCGTACTTTTTGCATGCTCAACTAGCAGCCATATTTTTTCAAATGCCATATTTTTTTGATGGAGCCCAAAAATAGATTGTGCAGGTTTCGAAATATTTTTGTTATAGGAATAAAAAAGATCATAAATTGAACTGATCTTAGGCATTTATAATTTTAATTAATTTAAGCTGTGAAAAATAGTAGCTGCTGTCCAAAATTACTAATTATGCGGGGTCTTCCATTAAAAAATTTAGGGGTTTGCCATTTTTTATTACTCTACCCATTGAACCAGAAGCGCCTAACGGTAGCACAATAGAACCTTTACAGAATTGCAAATCACAAAATGGCGCGAAACAATCAGCCTCATTGCGCGCCATAAATTATTTTATTTAAACCGAATTCGCTTTTCAAACGACTCTCGCTTTTTGCTCTTGTTTTTTGTTTCCGGTAGCGAGAAATTGACACGTGGCCGTTGTTAGTGAATTTGTAACGAATTTTAATATAACAGATAAAATAACAATGTGTAACTAAAAGAAATTTGTAACACACAAATTAAATTTTACTAATTTAAAATTAAAACATATTATTCACAAGCGCGTTTCATTTTACCTAAATAAATAAAAATCCCAATTTGAATTAATTCACTTACACTAAATTTAGATACAAAGTATCAATGCTTAATGAATCATTCGTATTGTGTTTTACAGGTTTAACATTTCAAAAAACGTATGGTATTGCGTCACTTAAATGCCCATTGTTTCTGAACTATTAATAATTAAGGTAACAGTCCACCATTTATTTTTATCATTGTTACACATTTAAATAGATTACCTATCAATATAAATTTATTATTTTTTATTTCGTTCTTACAAATATATTTTTTTCTCTTACCCTATAGTTATGACGTTGACGAACTCATATTTCTCCTTAAAAACAAGAAGTCATCAAATATGTACTTTTGTTTTATTTCATAATCAACCTTGACGATTTCATTTAACCCTAACAAAGTTTTTCCACTTACAAATATTTATTTGTTTTCAACAGTGCACAACATCATATTCCTGAAAAAATGAAACAGAATTGAATTTTCACCTTTAGACCTTAACCACATTTTTATTTTGTCATAGATAAGAAAAACGAAATTTTCCACTATTGACATAACAGACCCACGAAAAGACGTTAACATAATATAATACAAAAATTAAATACCACAAAAATATTTAGTCAAGTGATGTAAATTGATGATGAAGTATTTTTGTCCTTTACGTAGGTAGATAATTTGTTTATTTTTTACGCGTTACGCATAGGCAAAATAAATTAACATTTAAACAGCTGAAATGTGGTTTTTCTGTAATTAGAAATATTATATTTGTATATTAGAATTTGGCCTCAATGAAGCATTTATAGAATAGCGAAATAACCGCAGTTTTTTTAATGTGTATTTTTATTGTTTATTTTCCTCGAAGCAACATCTGTTTTAATATTATTATAACTTCATTATAAATTGTTTCAATTTTATTCAGAAACTTTTTGCGAGCACTTCAAGATGACTTTGTGATAAAAATACATTAAAATTTGTCGATTGCTTATACAAAAGACAACCTGAAATTAATTTAAATAATTTCTAAACCCACGTGGTCACGCCGTGAAAGAAAGTCAAACAATAAAACGATAGTAAGCGGTCCGCCCCGGCTTCGCTCGTGGTACATATTTACGTTTTCTCTACATAAGAAGCATCCTCGTACTTCAAGGAATATAATAAAAAAAGAATTATCGAAATCGGTTCAGCCGTTCATACGGGATGCCGTGACAACGCGAAACGGGTTTCATTTTTATATATATAGATTACGGGATAGGCAAGTATTGCTTCCTCTTAAGGAACTCTCCTATATTATAGTTGATCATATTAAAACTTCCTTGATCAGTAAAAAAAAAAAGAAACTTCAATCCAAATATTTTAATGTCTTGCAAACCTCGCTTAGTCTAAAATAAGATAGTCCTGATACTTCGCCCTTTTATATTGAAACTACGTTTAAATGCCAACAGCTACTTTTAGGAATTTGTATGTAATTTTCCATTGGAAATAAATATGTACAATTAAACTGATATGTAAGGTACTATAACTTATGTGCTCTACCATGAAAGCGACAATATATGAATACGCTTCAGTATGATTTTTCAAGAACTAAACCACTGAACCAAACTCAGTTTGTTGAAATAAATTCTCCTTATTTCTCCTTACTTCTAGAAGCGTATCTACTCTACGCTTCTAGAAGTAGGTTCTAGCATGCTATGACTTTATAAAACATGAATACCTACTACTTACTTATACAAAAATCATCGAATGAAATCAGGTCTCCAATAACATATAGCAGACCTTATTTTCCGGTAAACACAAAAATAACACTAAATAGGCTTTACTTGTCGAGATAGTCGAAGTAATTTTATCCTCGTATAAGATCGGCTCATTCATATATGGGGAGGCTGGGAAGGGAGCGGCCCTCACTCGGGATAGATTTGAAGGTACAATCATTTTTTATGCGAGGGGAATAATGCGATCGGCTGGAATACACTGGGATTTATTGTTTTGGTTATATTTTTGACATGTGGATTATTCTACCTAAGGTCTTTTTGCACATCAAATGTATTCAATAGCTATAGTCTTTATCTAAAAACCTTTTGAAATAGCATAGCATAAGATATTATGTAAAATTTGATCAGATTTGGACTAGATTTATTACTAGGCATGTGAGAAATATGAGCTTTGACTATAGTGCTCACGTGCTTAAGTAGAAGGTAGGTGCTTTATAAATATGAATTAAAAATATAAACAGGTTGTGATTTGTGTAGGCGATGTCCTTGTGTTTCTTTTTTCTACAACATGTAAACAGATTTCAAAGTTAATATCCGATCATGGTCATATACCTACTTGGCTCTACATTGAATAAAAATATTCATTCCTCTAGAGCACTAGATAGCTTCTAATGTTCTTCGAATCACTGCATCTTTCACATTAGAGGATTTGCCATTTTGGTATAAGTATGTTCCCTTAGTGATAAGTAATGTGCCACGCGCGAAGCCGAAGTCGAAATGCCCTAGCTCACTACACCACAGCCTACACCAGCCCTTCGTAATAAAGAGCGTGTCTCGCAACTGCCATAAAGGCTGTGCGCATTACTTTTTACTCGGCGATAAGGGCACTCCTCGACGGGAGCCTCCGAGCGCTGACCGGGAAAGAATCCGCCATCGATTCGCTGGACCGTTATTACGTTCAGGAATGAGCTCAAAATTTTGCGCGCCATTTTGTGTCGCGTATTTCCTATAATAGAAAAGGGTTATTTTAAAATTTTATGCTTTGGTTTTGATATTTGAGGAAAAAGAGTTTAATTTGAAAAAGAGTAAAAGTAATAAACTTACGTATAACAATACGTAAGTTTATACTTTTATTTAATTTTACCAGAATGTTATAGCTATAAAATATTTACGTAGTTACATGAACGAGTAAGCTCTTTAGTTATACCTACATTACTCTTTGATATAGAGTCTATATAATAGTGTAATGTTGATGCGTTAAAAATTATATCCAAAAGATATCAGTTTTAATTCTCTAGTACATACCTACCTATGTGAATTGCTACGTAAATCGTTAAGATTTTTTAACTAATTTAATCGACAATAATGTTAACAAAGATCACATTCCTAAAAAAATCATTAAAACACCATATTAGGTGATTAAGAAAAAAATTCATGGCACTACGAAAAATTGTTAACCACAAAACGATATAACGACGCAATTTTAAAATTAATAGTCAGATCAAACTTGTTATAAAACAATATATGTGAAGTATAATTACTTCAGATGCTAATGCATTCTTTACATTAAATATCATTTTTAAGGGACTGATAACCAGTCTGGCGCCGACAAAGAATACATATCTTATTTGACTACTAATGATTTTGTGACATACATTGTGTGATAGCTTTTATAGATGGTTAAAACAAATAGTATTTGAATAAATATGACCCAATATGGTTGCTGGGCCAATCGTGGTCGTGTTGAGTACATTTTGGTAGGGAAAATCTTTTGCTCGCATTCATAAGGTGTAAAATAAGGTGTCGCTGAAAATCAGCTCTGCAGTGAAAGTCTATGCATTCACTGTAAAATGCTGAGTGGCATTCCTTTTAGCTGGTAGGTTTTAGTAATTAGTTTGTAAGTACATAGAGTGTTAATTTTTAATGTACCTACCTGGCCTGCTTGCTAATAAAGATTTTATTATTTATTTATTTATCATCATCAGCCAATTATGTTCTAATGCCCTGGTGAAGTGCGGGTTCGCAGATGTCACGTCATGTCGTCAATCTTTTAGATTTTTGTACGTGTCCGTTTATTCACGATATTTTCACGATTGAAAATCAATTTATATACTGCACGCTCTCATATTTTCATTTCCATATTTTTCTACAGGGACGATACGCAACGAAGATTGACAACATTAATCAAATTGACTTAAAGTAATTTTATTACATATTTTGGATTTGTGATTATCGTTTTTTGTAGAATATGGTTAGATATTGTGCTGTTTACGGATGTATTTCATCAGAAAAACGCGATTTTTTTATGCCAGTCACAAATGTGCCAACCATAAAGCGTTAACACACACATTTGCAGTCTCTACAGTGTGACTGTCAAAACGATAATTTTGTATGGAGTGTCCGGGGTGTGTCAAGGTATCAATTTCGTTTAAAATACAATATTAATTAATAACATTGTAGAGTTATGACTTATGAATTAAACACAGTCTCGGCCCGGGACCACGGTCGCTGTAAATAAAGTGTTCGAAACGTCGGGAATAATATAATGATAAATCGCGTTTAAAATCCGTTAAAAAGTCTTTAATTTCTAAATACTCACGTAAACTCAAACACTAGAAAAACTATTTTAGAGTTAATGTTTATACATTTGCATTTACCTCTTAAATTCTTATAATGATTCGTTTTTCTTACACAAACACAAAAATATATCTTTTCGTGGTGAAAACAGACCAAATTTCGGTTTTTATATTAAACTTAAACTTTCAGATAATTATATATGACATTTAAATAAAAGAAAAACAAAATGCTGTGCCTGGAATATAGGTTACTAGCTGTTGCCCGCGACTTTGTCCGCGATAACGTCGTTTTTCGTCATTCGTCGTTTAAAAAAAATACGTGACACTTTATTTTTTAATGTTCTTAATTATTGTCTCTTATAAAATTTAACTACATTAAAATTGAACACTCTGATAAGAAAATCTTAAAATCTGAAGAAAACATGAATGAATGTGATTTAAATTCTACATTACTGAGTATTTCAAATAATAATCTAAATTAAATGTAGATTAACAGTTTGAGCGCACCATTATACAATATGTACCTAAGTATTAAATTACGTTAGTTTACATAGTAACTTTACTAAAAACACGATGACTTTCTTTCGCGCTCGGTACCACAAACTAAGCATGTTTGTGGTACGTGGCCCGCGTCACTTGACCCCCGCGAGTTCCCCTCCGTTGCTATGCGAAAATAAGTTGCTCTACTGTAAGAAAAATTGTAATACTGTGGCCTAGGCGTTAAAACACGTCCAGGGAGTTCCTGAGTGCCGATATCACCATCTTGAGGAAAAGCTTCTAATGTCGATTTAAAACTGCATACATACGAATAATTAACCTGTTCTAAAATTGTGAAATGAGTTCAGTTTTAAATTTGAGAAATATTGATTTCTTGTATTTTACTATTCGTTGTAGTCGAATACAAAATATATTTAACAAACTTAGGTTGGCCAAAGGGTTGTTCAGGCAAAAGGGATCCTATCAAATAAACTTGACCTTGTATCTTAAAAGTAAGCATGAAAGAACCCTCTGATAATTGTTGCGCATCTTTGATCATTTGAAACGCACTACTATAAGAGCGAATATTGTCTAATAACAGTTTAGATTGCACAGTATGTTCCTCTAAAAGTAGTGATTTCAAAGGTTCCGGTGTATCTTCAAACGAAAGCCGACTCCTTACTCCACTTTAAAGCATTACAAAAGAACAAATTACGTTAATATCGCCTATACAGAAGATGATCTGTAATAAATTGTGAGGTTATAAGCAAACCCACTTTTATATTTTGTCGGACCACACCACCGAATTCGTAGATTGTTTACCTTTAAGTTATTAAGACTATGACGAAATCTGTCTGCAGTAAGACGGGCCTCTCGCTATTCGTCCGTTTCCAGAGACCGAATAGTTTCAATTTTTCTTAATCTTTCATTAAACAAACTTATTAATCGTTCTTGTCTCAAATAATTGTAATATTCGCGTCCCTACTCTAGTCATTGCTTATGTTCATGTTCATCTTCAAGAGATCGCAAAATATTATGATGCACCCTATATCATTTGTCAAACGGTCTTCATATTGAGTAAAGTTTCAGATTCTCGAGATAAAATATGACTGTTGTGATCAGTATTGAGACGTAATTCCCTCTCAGTGAGGGTTTCGGTCTCACGGGATAGTACAATATGCCGTTTGCGATCAGCTGTGAGACGTCATACCCTCTCAGTAAAGGTTTCGGTCTCTCGGGATATTAGGGGAGACCGGGTTTGGTTGTCTCACGGGTTGGTTGTCACAGCGGTCTTAAAATAAAACTGAACTATCGAATAAGTCTGTTGAACAGCGTGGCAAGAGCGATACAGTGACAACGCTGGTCGCTGTCCCCACTTCGCGTCAGACCGCCCCCTGCCGTGAGGGCCGTACACGTGTTTATTGTTTTCGCACAGATTTTTGATGATATGAGGACCGAATATGGTTCTCATAACATCACTTTTTGTGAACGAAACGACAACGCGGTTTAATTCAATGCCAACACTATCAGAAAAAAGGAAATATTTTTAATTGTGAAAAAATATTATGATTTACACTAACACTATTTTAACATAATATACTGTGAGTGTGCAACATATTATAATATACTGTGAGTGTGTAAAAATAAATCCAGCTAATTACACATCAAACTTATGTTTATAAATGGGTATACGACATGAAAATATAATATAAATTACCAAGCAATAATAATACAGATAGGAAAATACTGAACATAAGTATAATAGTTAGTATTAAGTAGTATGTATTAATTTAAATATACTTTGACTACTTTGATTGTTAGTCAAAGTTTATTTTTATTAACAACATGTAAATGACGAAGAAATAATAATTACCAACGAACTAACCTTTTCTATAATACTTAACACGGCATATTTTTCAAATTATCTTGCTCAACTCTGCTCAAAAATTTGAGGGTTTTGTTGGAACTTTAATGTGTCAAAACTATGTTATATATATCTAAACTACGATACAACTTGAATGCGGAAATTCTCATTACAATTGTGAATCTAAAGAATAACTAACATTATACTATTCAATTTTATTGAGCTGATGAATATCTTTTTCTGGAATAGATCACCGTCGCCTAATAAATATACTGTGTTTTCTTATAAAATCGTTACATAATTTATTTTATCTACTAAACTTTAATAAATAAGTTGTTTGTTATTTTTATCTAAAAATGAGCTTGAGCTTATATATATTTGGCAAAAGTATACATTATTTTTTTGTAATTTCAGGACGGCAATCCATTTTATTTAAAAAAAATGAAAATAATATTATATTTATAAAATATAAAACATTTATGTAAAATGATTAAAAATAAACAAATGAAGCAACTACGATTCAAAGAAAACATCTTTTTCAGTGTGAAAATGCTCTTAGCAATCCTGGATGATGAACTGTATATCATGTACTCTGATCCCAGTACGGTCGCAGGTACCTCGATAGCCATAACGATAAATATTAAAAAAACATTACTTGTACAGTTGTGAGTGCAAAATTTACGTTTCATTTGGCAATAAAAATTTTTTCGGTACTACAACGTAGTAGTTTGATATGTGGTTGGCTGCCCCTCCTCTCCTTCCTGAAAAATATCCTCCAAAATTTCCCGAGATACTTCCAATGATTAAACCATTGGAAGTTGGACATTAACTTCAGTCAAAAATTGACGAAGCGGATGATTACTAATTTCCACTTAATTTTCGCTGCCACTATCTTTATCATCAAATCATCAATTTTCAAGTGGTGTTGTAAAATTGTCAGCAGAAATCGTCTTCCAAAGGCGATATAATTTTATGAGCATTAAATCTGTAAATAAAAAAATTTAAAGTTAATTGTAAATCTATAAAAAACGCTACTTACAAATAAAATTTTATCAAACACTACTATTCCCAATGCAACTCAAAATCTTGTAAAAGTCATATATATAAAAGAATTCTTCATTTTATTATTTCATTCTAAAAGTGTAATACCAACAAAAAACATGAATTGCTATCATTATAAAAAATAAATACCTATCAGTAACTACTTACCTTTTGTGGGAACGCATGATGGTGAAAATTCACAAAACACAAAGATTGGATTTGATATTTATGGTTTTATGGCATTCAATTGCTTTACATAGTATAAAAAAAATCGCTTTCTCTGTCCCTATGTCCCTTTGTATGCTTAAATCTTTAAAACTACGCAACAGATTTTGATGCGGTTTTTTTAATAGATAGACTGATTCAAGAGGAAGGTTTTAGTATATAACTTATTAGGTTTTAGACAAAGCGGACGAAGCCGCGTACGGTAAGCTAGTAAATTTATAAAACACGAAGATTTTTAAAATTGTAACTAATGAACACAATCAATATTAGATTAACTGTAGATAATGGTGTCTAGTTTTACCATGGTTTTACTTAAAATAATAAACATCTACCCTCACTTTAAAAAATGTAGTATATTTATTTTTTACACGAAATATAGGTACCTTATAGGGAAGGGAAGATATGGGTTAAAGAGTTAAATAAATAACATGATTATATTTAAATTATTAATTTTCAACAGTGTATTCAGCATGTAAATTGATTTTATTTTTACGAAATCTCATAGATGGCGCTGTTTCAAAATTAACATTATACAACTTACATGTTTCTCTTCCCAAGTTACTAAATTAAATGGCATAATTTTTATAGTGTCAATCTAGATATTGTTAAACAACATTAATTATATATGCGTCATTTGATTATTATTAATTTCCAATAGTTAACGTGTGTTTGATTTTTATAACACTTCATAGATGGCGCTGTTTTAAATTTGTCTTTATACTACTAAGATTCATTAAATTGTTTCTCTGCCAAAATTACGTAAATGACGTAGTTTTTATAGTGTAAAGCTAGATAATAGCGTGGCTTACTCAAAAACAACATTTAAACATGAGTCTTTAGATTGAACGGTGTCGTAATACACGGAATACGTAAGAAAAATAAAGGTTCACAGCTCCTCCCCCGGAGGTGATAGCATGATAATATGTTTAAAAAAGCCTCACCCGACCTGTTAGTAATATTCATGCAAAATTTGAAGTCAATCTATGCAGTACTTTTCGAGATTAGCTTGGACAAACATACAGACAAACAGACAAACAGACAAACAGACAAACAGACAAACAGACAAAAATTCTAAAAACTATGTTTTTGGCTTCTATATCGATTATAGATCATGGATAATGTATTCTTTTAAAAAAATATTCAATGTACAGTTTTGACTTTCCTACGATTTTATTATATGTATAGATATCAAACTGGAAACAAGCCAATGTACGATTCAATTAAGCTTAAATGAAATGTACCCGCAAATTAAATTATCTTAAAAGTTTTAAAAAGTTTATACCTAATATTCCTTGCTGCCACAAAACCAAAATAAGAACGGGTAATTTTAATGTGTTCTATTTTAGTGTTACCCTTTTTGACGCACCAAATATAATCGGTAGGTAGGTACTTAGTTACAGCGAAAAAATAAATATTTTCGTACATTCTAAGCTTTTATGCACTAGTATACATAGGTATTTATTATTTGTATACATGTATAAGTAGTACCTAGATATTCAACAAAGAACTGAGCAGTCGTCGTATATCCCCGAGAGAAATTAATTAATTGATGTCAAATATAGATATATACTCCATTTACACATGATTCTGAAAAACACGTAACTCCTCTTACTCTACTACCTACTCCTAGTTATAACATCATGCTATTAGAAACGAGATTTTTTTTAACCGATAGCTGAATGTTTGTTACTCTTTCCCATAAAAGCAACTGGACAGATTTGGACGAAATTTGAACACACGACTAGAAATTCTTGATTTTTCACCCGGTTTCGTCTGCGGGTGAAATCGCCCGGCACAACTATGTAGCTACATATAAATTTACAGTAGCCAGGTAAGTATAAAACATTAAAATAAACCAAGATACAATGCACGATAATTTATGCCATAATTTATGCTACATTATGTTACATTGTTTTGTCCAAAATTTGAGTTTAGGTAATTCGAATAGTAATTTTTAATATTATTTTTTTTTTTAGTAAAGTTGACGTTTTTAACTCAGGCATGTATGTGCCTGTCATAAAATCTACCCAAATCGGAAATATCCAAAAAATTCTACATTTTTGTTTTTTATTTTACTATTTACATGTAAAAAATTTGGCTCTCATGCCCCCAAGAAATATACGTCATACCTATAGGTACACAGAAAAGGCCATGAGGTGTCCATAAATAAACATACAAAACAACAATTGCGCAAATCTGACTTTTTTTACATGACATTACCTATTATGTTGTCACATATTGTTTTTGTCAACTCATAAATAATTCATTTGTTTCCGTGTTTTGTATTTACCAATTAGGCAATTCAGAAAATAACAGTGGAATATACATAGGTATGACATATTTTTTCTAATGATCGACGTATAATCTAATACTGTAGTGGAAAGTTTTTTTTTTTGTATTTTACGATGTACGTCTAGCTACCAAACTCTAAAACTAATAGATCAATTTTAAGACTTCTACTACGATCAGAAATCTCTGTCACTCCCTAGGAAAATAGGCTATATTATTTAATGTTTATTTTTAACCCATTAGTAGATGGCATACCTATACTATACTTTAAGGGCTGCCTGGTAGAGATCGCTATCTAGCGATAAGGCCGCCTTTTGCTTGTTTCATAGATATGTGTTGTGTGTTTTTGTATTTGTATTTATTTATTTTTTAAGCAATAAAGAATTTTCATTAATTAATTCATTCATGGTAGGTACATAGTATGTACCTAGCTTTCTATTATTTTACGAGAGAGCTACATATAATTATCTCTAAAGTTTCTCAAATTTTCAAAACACAATTCATTAAAGGTTAGATTATTTGAATTACTTTAAAAAAAAAATAAAAAAATATACTATTTATGTAAATCAGTAATGTTTAGGTATATATTAAATTTTATTAAATTTATAGATCTGAATAATATAACCACATTCAAGACAGTTCAGTTTGGAAAATACCTCAATATCGTACATAATATATTTTAATAAAGTTCCTCGACAAGTAAATTTTGCGTTAAATTGAATACGTTGTACATTATCAGAATATATATAAATTCCTTTTTTAGTGCGACCGCGCTATTGGTTCCGCGTTAAAAAGCTCTACGCCCCTTCGCGCCTGCCCTCAACTTTTTTATAGAATACGTTTTTTATTGACTTGATAAATATGTGTGTGAGATGAGGGGAGTTTTAACACACGTAATACATATATGTATAATTTAGAATTACACTAGAAGAATAGATACTCCGTACTTGTACCCTCGATAATTGAAAATGTAGAGCACTATTTTAAAGTTTTCCTAATCAAAACTATTCTCCAATCTCCATTAATATAAGCCTTCTTCAATGTAACTGTTGATAATTCTCTCCGCTTAATGGTAATTATTTCGGTGCCATAAAAGTGAAAGCGACATCAAAGCAGTGAGTTAATAAACAAACATAAAAATCGCATTATCGTATTTAGTACACAATAGGAAAACAATCTCATTTGCGTGCTTCCATTTATTGCCCAGTGATACAAAACAGCTAGATTTATAACAATAACGGCGCGCCCTGACTCGCTTATTTTTTTTATTATTAATATCGCATAAACAATAACTTAATAACTTGATCCCCACCCACAGAAGCTCGATTCGTATTGGTTCGAGTAAAAATAGGCTGTGGGGGTGAGAGCGGGACGCGCGTATCGGCCCGTCCGTTCGTCTCGCTCGCACTAGAAAACTCGTCGTCTTCTATGTGGATTATACATCTATCGATGTTTGGGGCATAAAAATTGACAGATTTTTTTCAGTTCATTGTGAGAAGTGGTACCGGTCACACGGATTTCAGACGCCGTAGCGTTGACTCGCCTTAAAACATACTGAGCTATTTTGAACGTGACTTTGTTATTAAAGTGTTTTAAGTGAAGTTACTGTTTACGTTAATGAAAACAATATTTGTGTGTGTTTCGTTATTTTGCTGAACGTTTAAGGGGAAGGTAGGTTTTCGTTTTGTGTTTCCTTCACTATTCAATTAAATTATTATAAAATATTAATTTACTTTCTTAAACTTTACTTCATGTAGAGTCATTAAAAACTACGAATATTTTATGGAAAACTTTATCTCCAATCGAAAATATAGTACAAAGTAGATATCTAACACAAGTTGTAAATTTTTATTATGTGCTTACATTTATATATTGAACCGATATTCGCGTGACAATACATCTACGTGATCTAGCAATTCACATTTTTTTACTATTGCAACTTCAGCAAATATGTATTACTATGTTTTCAACGTTTTTCTGCTTATTCATAACAATTTTACATTGCAAGTAATTGGTATCAATAGACTATTTTATATAACTAGGTTCCTAACAATAAACTGAATTGACAAAAATGAATAGATACATAATAAACATAGAGCTACTGTTTTTTTCCAACGTTGAATAATCTAAAATTATGCATTCATATGTGCGTGAATTTTACATAATCAATATGGCGCTTATTTGTTTATAAGTTTCGATAAATATTTTTTATTATCTAACAATATATTTGTTATTACTAGGAATGCTAAGCTGCGCCTCCCCCGCCGGCATGCCGCCAACGCCGCACGCGCCGACCTGGGGCAACATTCTCCAACAGCCTCCCATCATCGTAAGTATATCTATAAACTATACCTTCTAAATCAATCTACACAATAATTTCTTCAATATAAACGTGACAACTTCAAAAACAATCAACAAACCGCGCTCCAATTTTTTAAACGACTCTTTTATAATTAACAACATGTAATTAACAAGTTCAAAGAAGCCGATCGTTCAAATCAAATAAAATATGCGGCGATTTTTGTAAGGACTAATTAAGAAGTCATTAGTTTTCAAGTGACCCGCATTATTTAATTACACTTTTTAGTTTCCCAGATAAGTTAAACGTTACATTACAAAACATATTTTTATAAATTATATTAAACTTAATATTATTGTTTCAACAACAATAGCTTATAATGATTTTCTTTTTAGAAATCTGAACCGATGGATGACGGCAGCTTCGCAAAGGATCAAACGAGTGGCTTTTATTCAGAAGGCTTTCACAGCGCATCGCCTTCATCATCAAGCAAAGACTCGAATGGTCACTCACCAAGAAGTGTTGGTAGCGCAGGAGAACCATCATCATTCTATGACAACATGTCCCTTAAAGCTAAAGCCAATCTCGGTATGCATTTAGATGCCTATCGCAATGGATTACCTTATAGCCTGCTAACACCTCCAGGATTCGAAAACAGAACTGTAGACGAACGCGGTCCGTCACCGGGATATGAAACATCGTATTCTCCTAGGTCTTTAGCACCTCCGCCGCACGTTTCAACTCCATTAGCACGTGCCGATGCCACGCCACCTAAATCACCTAGAACTCCTTCTTCACCCGAAAGAGATGACCGAAGAGCATTCGAACGTTTCCATGATTCTGGTTTTGATGGCGTCGGTCAAAATAAAAACGACGGTGATGATGGAAGAGATGGATCAGGATTCGAAGACGATTATGATGATGAACCCGGTCTTCGCGTACCTGCCGTAAACTCGCACGGAAAAGTTAAAACCTTCAAATGCAAGCAGTGCGAATTCGTAGCTGTAACGAAACTCAGCTTTTGGGAACACAGCAAAGAGCACATTAAACCTGAAAAGATGTTATGCTGCAGAAAGTGTCCCTTCGTCACGGAATATAAGCACCACTTGGAGTACCATATGAGAAACCACATGGGATCTAAACCGTTCCAGTGCTCACAATGCTCATACTCTTGCGTAAACAAATCAATGCTGAATTCACATTTGAAATCCCACTCAAATGTTTATCAATACCGTTGCGCCGATTGTAACTATGCAACGAAATACTGTCACTCTCTCAAACTACATTTACGGAAATACAAACACAACCCAGCCATGGTGCTAAATTTAGACGGAACACCCAACCCTCTCCCAATTATCGACGTATATGGCACACGCCGCGGGCCAAAACAGAAGCCAATGTCTAAGATGTTCGATCAACCTTGTAATAACAATCAATCTCAACCGGCTCCACCGACGCATTCTTTATTCGGCAACCATTTCCCTGTTAATTTACCGTATCTACCACCACTTCTACCTCCCTCTTTTCTATTCCCCCCGAATAATAATTACGAGCCAAGGACTTCACCAAACTTGCCTGAAATAATGGACAAGCGTCAATCTGTTTCGCCGCAATCAATTTTGCAGCAAAGATTGTCATACTCGGAGCGACCATCTGAAGCGAATGTCAGTCCTCCGCCAGTGAAATCGCCTGTGAGTTCGCCTCAGACTCCAACAGCTCAAACCAAGACGCCAACACCTCAACCTCAAACCAATGACGCACTAGACCTAACCAATACCAAAACAAGCGAGGCAGGTTCACCTCCACCAGCTGAACGCGCTATGCCTCTAACACCGACAACGGCCATGAAGAACAGACGAAAAGGCCGCGCATTCAAGCTTCAACCAGCAGCTTTGAGGCTCCAGCATGAGGATAACAAAATGGAAGCCGAAGGTTCCGACGCCGAATCAGAAGCTTCCGCCGATGTGCCGTCTTCGACCGCTCCAAACGCATATACCTGCCAGTATTGTGACATAACATTCGGCGATCTGACTATGCACACAATACACATGGGATTCCACGGATACAATGATCCTTTTATGTGTAACAAGTGTGGTGAGCGGAGTGCGGATCGCGTGGCGTTTTTCATTCACCTCGGTCGCGCACAACACGCCTAGCTTCATACAAATTTTGTGCACCCTAGTCAGCGTATCGCTTTTGTGTTGTAGGGAGATTATAAGTTATGCGTAAACGTAAATTGTAAACCAAAGACGACGTACGATAGAAACGTTGTACATCTGTTAATAGTTGGTATTGTAATTCTTATGCTGCTGTACTTTAAGTGGAATAGTCATTGTAAATAAGTAGCTGTAGTTTTGCCAAATTGTATTCGGGCCCTTAGTCGATTTATTTAACCTCGTTTAAGTTATCTTTTGTAATAAATACTAATTAGGTGAAAGTGACCAAATGTTAAGAAGACTGTGTCTTTGATTAAGTACAAATCGATGTCTTTTAAGCGACATTTTTATGTAAAGACGTGTATTATAAGTATATAACCTACGGTGAAGTTACCTATTAGATTAGAGATAATATAGACCAAAAATAAGGTCTTAAATTGTATTTAAACTTTGTGTAAGCGAATCAGAGTGTATTTATAGAAGAGATTTATTTTATTTATTTATTATTTAGCGTATGTTTGTCGGTTGTTTCCTTAACATTATACATAGTATTAAATATTGGAAATTGCATGTAGTCATCTCAAGCATGTTTTGTCATTCTATAATTCACGGATACTTTTAAAATGACTTTTTTAATGTATAATTAAACGTATGTTACTTGTGTGCTGGAAACAATAAAATAATGGATTTTTATTTACTTCGTTTTATTATATAGATACCTATATTTCTTCACGCTACAAAAAATCACCAAACACCAGTCTAAGATAAATTTAAATTTATTTGAAATGTAGTGCCGAACTAAGCTTTATATATAGTTCCTACCTGCGTGCCTACTGATTTTACAGAGATACGATAAATAATAAGAATAAATAATAAAAATGCATACCTATACCAACATTGTCCTATTATATAGGAAAGTGCAATCAACGGATTCGTTAACACTCCTTGCGAGAGCTTTTATTATTTAAAAATCACTCCTTTAAACTTTAATATGATAGAAGAATAATAAATACCTACGTTAAAATGAACACTTTTTCATAATTTTACGTAGATATCTTGATACATAGATAATATAATAAACATTCTAATAATTAATTAACAACTTCATATTTATAGTTTCCCCGGCTACGAGTGCTTTAACCTACGTCTTTGTATTTTGAAGTGAAACTTCTTTAGGCGCATTTAGAGTAAAATTTGAAGGTCGTGTCATGGCAATGCCTTCACTTCATGGAGTAAGTCGAAAATTTTGGTACCTTATCTTTGAATCTTGCCAAAGAAGTGTCACTTCTGACATGTATGCTCGGCACACATGCTGTTTTTTTACTGTAAATTTCCTAATCAATCAGAGACCAAAAACCTAAATATCAAAATGTGTTCAGACGGTCTTCCATTTGAAATTTACAAGTGGTGTACCTAATTAACATGACTTTCTTTTAAAAACTTTATTGTTTCATTAACGTAATATGAAACAATCATGAAAATTGTCATACATATATCTAACGTAGATCTAACGTAATTAAGACAACAATATAAGTTAGTTACATAGTTGCCTGGAAGACATCGCTTCTTAGCGATAAGGCCGCCTATTTTGTACCGCTCTATATTACTTTGTTTGTATTTTTTTTTGTTTGATTTTGTTTTGTTTGTGTGTGCAATAAAGTGTTTATTATTATAGTTTAATAAGAAGTTGTGACGCATAGATTTTTTTAGTACAAAGACCTACTACGTCTAAATCTAATGCATGTTTTAACAAAAACTTATAAATTAAGGACATATATTTAGTTAAAAATATATCTTAGCACAACGCTATTAAATTTAAGACCATGCCACAACGCGTCTACAAAAATCATTTTCTAGAAAAGCCGCATAAAATTAACCCAAATAAAAGAGACCCGTAAATAAACGTACTAATAAAATATCGCACACTTCAACAGTATTAAGTTAATCCGATTTAAACCTACTTTTAAACACTAAATAAGACAGTAGCGAAAATCGACATCGGTCTCGTCTAAAAATAAGTTCTATTGTTTCAAAACTACATTGTTATGTACTATTTTTTTAGAGAACAATAAAATTTTTATGTCACCGTTACGGGTAAAAACTAATCATGAATATTCATGAGGTCTCTCTGAATCGTTTAGCAATGTCTCGAACGTATAGAGAATATTAAAAAAATAACAGCATTGTTGGAATAAATGTGAGGCTAGGTGGAAAATTTGGATGTTTTAAAAC
Source organism: Colias eurytheme (assembly GCF_061535395.1). Taxonomy (NCBI): domain Eukaryota; kingdom Metazoa; phylum Arthropoda; class Insecta; order Lepidoptera; family Pieridae; genus Colias; species Colias eurytheme. The sequence continues at coordinate 9,816,620 of NC_142982.1, read as the reverse complement.
ATATGACTATTTTTGGGTAACGGTATAATCTATGGAAGTAGCCTTCAGATCTTCATTGGTATATATTTATATGTATGTTCAGTGTTAATTAGTTAATATTTTATTTATACTGCTGTTTCATTATTCAATTTTAATAAAATTAAAATATAGGTATTTTAGTATAATTAATTTAGTTACTTCTTTAATAGTAGGTATAGTACTCACACATTTTAATTACTTTGATCGAATCGATGTAGAGCCTAGCGTTCTAACGGCACCCTTTGATCGAAGTATTGTTGTAATTTTTATTTAACAAATAATGTTTATCTACAATTTTATTTCTAACATTTATACTATGAATTGTTTCCCTTTGATCTGGCGTGAGGCGTCTAGTGTATTACCTTCACCTGCTCCACCCAAAAGCCGGCACTGAAGATATAGTCGATTTAAAAGAGCAGCGCACTAAGTTTATAAATCAGAAGTATAGAATTCAAATTAGGTAACTACTACTACTACCTACTAGTCAGTATTCCTAATCAGAGTATATACGAACGACGATGTATTGAAAAGCTTTCATAAAAAAAAGTACGTTTTTGTATAGTATGTAGATTGTAGATCCTGAAATATTGACTCAACCAGTAATTCCGTATGTGCTTCTTTACATTACTTAAAGAATTAATTAATATGTACAAGTATTTCGGTTATCTGTTGTTGATTAAATTATAGAACCTAGTTTAGCCCTTAATATTTTTTTGACATATTTTTTAAAACCTCTATATACATATGATATACATCCTATTTTTTAATTAACAACTCTATTCCAAAGTACCTTCACTATGTTTTAATATACGTGTAGCACATTAAATCTAATATACTTAATACTTAATATTATAAAGCTGAAGAGTTTGTCTGTTTGTTTGTTTATTTGTTTGTTTGTTTGTTTGTTTGAACGCACTAATCTCGGGAACTACTGGTCCGATTTGAAAAATTCTTTCAGTGTTAGATAGCCCATTTATCGAGGAAGGTTATAGGCTATATTTCATCACGCTACGGGCAACAGGAGTGGAGTCACGGGGGTGAAACCGCACGGAGCAGCTAGGTATACAATATTTTGTTTCGACTTTCTCCCGTAAATTATAGCTAATTTTACTCCAATACGCAAAGGACATTGCGTGTATGTTTTTTTTATTTTCCTTATTTTATAGAAGATTCAGTACCTATACACCTGCGTCATCAAGGACCGAAAAAAGTAATTGAATTCGAGTTCATAGGTTCACTCGTGTTAGAATATTAATGTTAGCTTTTGATCATTGTAATATAATTTATAGCCAAAATTTCAATTTCATGACGTCAATACATTGTTTTTTATTGCATTGTTAACTAATTTCAGGTGAAATCGTTGTCGTTAAATGGATTACGTTAGCGTTTCGTTTACATTTCCAAAATCAGTCAGAAACAATTAATTTATGTAAAAATTAGTAAAATATGTATTTTTGTAGTTTTATTTTTGTAAGGTAGGTATTTGTCTGCGTCTAGGCTTATCTACTCAACTCAAAACAAATAATAACAATAAACCAAACTTGATGGAACTTACCTTACGGTTCTCTTTGTATTATTTTAATTAACGTATCGACCTATATGAAATGAACACTCACAACAATATTCTAAGAATAATCTATGTAACTAGAACTATGCTCGACTCTTCTAGAACGATTAAAATACTCTGCAGAAGATAAATTATACTAGATTTGCCCGATGGACATGCGTCCATCTCACTATAGGTATGGGTAAATTTTTTTATTTTCTTTCGCCATAGTCCTTATAGCCTGCACAGTAATAGGTGGTCTACCTAATATAATCTGTGGTAATACGAAAATACGATACAAATAGTCCCCATTCCATCAATACGTACTGCAAGAGCATGCATGACTTTATGACACAAAATGTATACTACCTAGGTAATATTCGTAAAACTTAGAAAAATATTTTAAACTGTTTAATGTATCTATAAAATTATTTTGTTAGCCATTTTGTGCATTTAAATTTTAAGTGTCTTAATTAAAATTAATTTCCTTCTTCTATCACATTATTATTTCATGAATTTCAATTTCATGGAATAGAAAAGAAACATTGGCATTCGATTTCATAATTCAAAAATTACTATCTTTGTTTATTTCTATATGATTATTCATCTTTCATCTAATCGTCAGCACTTAAAATAGTTTAAACATTACATTTACACTTAGGTAGCTATGCTGTTCAATGTGGTTCCCGTACAAGTACCTATAGACTTTTATTATTAATGACATTCTATCCTAAGCACTCACATTTAGAAACATTTTCCCACTGATATTGACTGTGATTCAAATGGTTTGGGAAAATTCATAAAAAAGTCATAAATATTTATTTGATATTTAAATGACATTTCTCATTTATTTGATGTAAAATATTTTTTTCAGCCTCAACTTGCCCTTTCATAAATAATTTCTATAGAAAGTCTTAAAAGTTGAACCTAGACAAGTCGAATAATCTACTTGTGTCTAGTTGAAATAGGTTGCCATTATGGTAGAAACATGTTTAGTCTATAACTTGAAAAATTAAATTTGACTAGGTATATCTAACATAACATTATTTCATAACCAGAATTACGTTTTTGTTTCGAATAAAAACCCGAACAACTCCTGTTTTTGGACGTCTCCCTTCGTAATCCACTTAAGTGGTACCTAATCATTTTTCTGTATTTTGACGATTCAAAAGTGCTTCTGTGTCTTATTGAATAAATAAATGTTTGAGTTTAATATGTAGATATATAAGTTTTGATTGTCAAATGAATAAATTGGTTTATCCTTTATTTTATGCAATATTTACCTCCATTGTTTGAATTCCGTACTATGTAGTTAGTTTAGTTAGGTAGTTTAGTTCCGTAATAGTTTTATTTTTACTCCGGAATTGATTTTTTTTAATACACTGTGTGATTATATAAGTAGATATATATTATATCGTTGTCATTTTTCAAGAAAAGTTATAGTATTTTCTATTGTTTTATTTCACACGAGTATTTGACATATTTCGCGCGACATTATGCAAAAGTAACTCTGTCTGTCTGTCTGTTATTCAATCACGCCTAAACTACTTAACCAATTTGCATGAAATTTGGTATGAAGATATTTTGATACACGAGAAATTACATAGGCTACCTTTTATTGCGAAATATGTACCACGGGCGAAGCCGCGGTGGACCACTAGTATTATATAATTATACGTCATAATTATATGCTTAGAAATTAATTACAAATTTGCATAAATTTAATGTAATTTTTTGCGTGGCATTGATTAAACAATACCAAATCAATTTATATGAAATAAATGCTTCACAAATGTCACTCAAAATATTTATAAATTCCATACACTACATATGCATTAACCGAATAACGTAATTATTTTACAATTGTATTCAAATGAGTTTGTTTTGCTTTTTTAACTTGAAAAGAAACACGTGATTCGGCATTTTAACATTTTTAACCTTAACGTTTTCTAATGTTCTCTAAAAAAATAGATTTTTTGTACCTACACATGTATTTTTCGATTTTTACAAATATATTTAAGAATATAATATATTTGAGAACTACAAGGTCAGAATTAACGTTTATTTTGGGAAATTCCTTGAAGTCAAAAATAAATTTATTCACAAAAACAATACCTACTTAAAAATTATTGCAAAATATATCATTTATTACAATATATTTATTATAATATTATTTATGAGTACTAGCAACATAACCTCGTTGTAGGTATACTGATTTCAATTTTCTTCTGTAGATAATACCAACTCTTCCCATTATCTGCGAAAAAAAACTTTCTTAAGTCAAGGAAATTTTTCTTTAAATGCCGTGATCCTAAAACTATTAATAACTAATCATCACACTAACTTAGAACTGATCCTGGTTCGCTATGGCCCGCTTTGTCCTTTAATGTCTCCATTGTTTTAAGATTTCTACAATACACGTAGGTACATTCTTATAAAATAACTAAGCGGTCCGCCCGGCTTCGCCCGTGGTACCTACATATTCAAACTATCTTATCTCTCAAGTTGGATCGAACTGCACATGGTGTGCGAATTTTATTATAATCGGTTAAGTGGTTTAGGAGTCCATTGAGGACAAACATTGTGATACACGAAGTCAAAAAAAAATCTATAATCGATATTTTTTACCAGCAGTAAACTATATATATTATTATGTTCGGTCTTATTTCCATCAAACGTTTTAAAAAGCGCCCATTTTTAAAACGCTTTTTTAGCTTTACATGTATGATTGTATGCCTATATGTTTGTATTAAACTGACTCCCTAACACACGATTTTGACCCAGAACAGATTAATTCAAACTTTGTACACTCATCAAGGTGACAATACAATAATTTCATGAGTAAATCCTATTAAAGTCTGTTTTTTAAACCATAATAATTACATATTTATTTTTAGTCTATCCCTCGAAACTAGATATATATATAGCATCAATCTATTATCATATAATACTCAAAGGTGACTGATAGAGTGATCTATCAACGCACAGTCCAAACCACTGGACGTATCGGGCCGAAATTTGGCATGCAGGTAGATGTTAGGACGTAGGCATCCGCTTATAGAAAGGATTTCCCGAAATTCTTGCGGGAACGGGGAAAAACGGGGATGCACGTACAGTGGGCGGAGGCTAGTCTTCTTATATATAAAAATGAATCGCAAAATGTGTTGGTAAGCGCATAACTCGAGAACGGCTGAACCGATTTCGATAATTCTTTTTTTAATATATTCCTTGAAGTACGAGGATGGTTTTTATGTAGAGAAAACGTAAAAATGTACCACGGGCGAAGCCGGGGCGGACCGCTAGTTAGTTATATAATTGCCTGAACCTCTAATTATAAACGCAGTAAACTAAATAAAGCTTTATATAAATATAAATCTCTATAAATAAAAATTACCAACAATATAATGCCGCCGTGAAAAACTAGAGCGGGCCAGTAACTAATTATTATTTTATTTAAATAAACTTTAAACAATAAAGTATGTACGTCAATGTATGAATTATTCCACAAAAAGCCAAGGTTATAATATTCGAGTCACAATAATAATATTTTTGTAATTTTAGGACTTGGTATTGGCACATATCGAGTTTATTCTGGTTAAAACTAAACGCAACCGTTAAAAATAAATGGTCAGTGTACATGACATGCAATATACGATCAATTCAAATTGGTCTACCTAATGTTTTTTTTAAATTTTCAAGAGATTAAGTTTGGGCAATAAATACGAATCCATTTTTATTTTTTATACAAATTCATAATATTATAACATCCATAAAATAGAAAAATAGAGGTTAATTTTATTCAACTTAAAAATTCATAATTTATATCTTAATTGAGTCATTTAGCTAATTAAAAAATACGATAAGAAACGTTTTATTGCATATATTTTCGTTTTTAATATACAAAAACTACTTTTTATCGTTCTCAAACGTTTAGTTTTAATGACTCTATTATATACAGTTCGTTAATTTATAATGATTTTATTTTCTTTGCCGTTTCTGTACCTTACTGTTTACAATTTATTTTAAACACTAACGGCCTTACTAATAAAAAGTTTAACAATGGATAAATTTCTACCATTTTCTACCATAGCTGTGTCCTGCTCTTGCTCACATGAAACGTCAATCATAAAAACAAGACAGGTTATTGCAATAACTAATCCATTGCAAAGCGAATGGGTAACATTTAATGAGTAAGACCGTAAGTAGGTACCTAGGTATCAAAATATATTTAATTCAGCACTCAAGAGGAATATCTTCAAAGACGACTAAAATACATAAATCTTTCGATTTATACCTACTCAAAAATCGAAATATGAAAGCAAAACAACAAAAGCAAAATTTTTTTTTTTTTTCATTTCAAATTAGTTAATTTGAAATCTGATAATTCAGTATTTGCAAAATTGCAGCAAAACACAATAATAGTTTTGTGATATAAAACTAAAAAAATATTAACATCACGTATCATTTATCAAAAGGCGGCGCCAACGCTGTTAAAAAAAAGACGCACTCAACCACAAAGTAGAATGACCGCTAATTTATAATTTTTCACACACACCCACCAAATAGAAACTATTTTTAAGCAACAATCAATCAATTTGTTAAAAAATACATCCAAAGGATAGTTAATTTCCATGCCCACCATCTAATTCATATTAAAAAAATACTTTTTGAGGTTAATTGAAAACTATAATCTTTATTTATCAATGTGACTATTTAATTGCCTTAAAAACAATTTTACTAAGTACATTAGAATGATTTATTAATAACTTTAAATTATTCAGCATAATTTGGATTGCATAAACGTAACTTATTTGACTTAAAGCATAGCGCATTTAAAATTAGTGACCGTTTCACTTGTTAGCGCATAACAAATTTAAATTACAATCTAATCTTTTTAAGATATTCAAATGTTCTTAAAAAATCCGTGAATTAAACACCGAGCATTTAATTTTAATATATTTTAATATAGAGTAGATATAATATTCATTGAACATGTAGATATCTATTAGACAATATCTTTTGATTATATTTAGATGCGCACATTTGCACGAGACCTATTTTTATTCTTGCATATTATATTAAAAAGACCTATACATGTATTTGCCCATACATAAAAGCATTTTGTATGAATAACACAAAATATTCTATAACACAACGTAGCAATCCTGAAGTATCACATACTTAACTTCAAAAAACGAGGAATAAAGGGCGGTAAACCTGTGCCGTTCTAATTTCCCGTAATGCCCATGCCCGAACAAAAGCATATGGTCCACTGACCACGTTTCGCTCCCGTTTCTTATAATAAAAAGCTAAATTGCAATAAAACGCAGTAAGAGGCGGTACGAGGGCGGCACGCTTCGACCTCAAATGTGGAATTTTTTCTTGAAACTTTTTTGAATCGCAGCTGCTGAATGACCACTCATAGCGTTCGGGTTTTTTTCCTTGGACGGTTACGTGATACTATGATTGAAGAGGTCTTAAGGAGATACTATTTGGGCAGATGTTACGCCGTTTAGGCTGCCTACGTGATTCAACCGACTCTACAATTTTGTAAAATCCGAGAAATTCAAATTAACGAGATAATGGTCCTATATTTTAAAACAATATAAATTTTGAAGTAATTATTGTGTATAGTAGGTAATATTAAACCTTATTTAACAAAAATCTGTTTATGTTTCTAATAATTGTACCTACCTATATCAATTTAAGCAAAAGCAGAATAACTTTACTTGCAACAGTTTTCACACTTAAAGTTTTTCAACCATCGTAACCTATCAATGAATCTGTTGAAGGTGGTTGAGGATAAAAATGTCTAATTCTCCATTAATTATGTGAATCTTCACCTTTTACCTAACTTCAATGAAGCATGCTTATCGTGTTTATCAACAAATTTAACGTTATCAAAACTTTAAGCCGGTCCCGGTCGCTATCAGATCACCAAAAATCGTTGTTAAAAAGGTGTAGCACAAAAAACATGGCTTAATCCCGTAAATAAATGGGGACGAGGGATGTTATTAAATGAAATTTCGCCTTCTAGGAAGCTTAGAACGCGACACTTGTTTAATCTGCCATCAGTATACCACAGATGCATTATGACGACACGTGTTTCAAATATCGAAGTTTTTTATTCTTCTATGAATTATAAACAGCCGGAGATAATTGTGACGTATATTCTTTTTAAATGCAATTATAGTTACTTTAGTTTGTATGTTTTTCAAAAATCAAAAAAGGTAGATAGTGAAATTTACATTTCACACGATAGTGGATATATATAGGTATGTATCTTACAATAATGTGTAGGTAATCAAACAGTAATTATTGTGTACAAATTCAATATCACCAAAATTATAAGTAAATAATAATAAGTATGTAAATTGAACGATATCAGAAGTACCATTATCAACCTAAAAAGTGACACAGTGTTGTAAAACTTACTTATTATTTGTTTATTATATGAATTGGCATTTAATTCAGCACATTGACATGAATGTTAGTATATATCTCCTTATTTTTTTAGATATATCCCTCCAATGCCCTCGTCCGAATGCTAATGGACGCAGAGATTGGAAATTCAAATGAGACTGGCCAAATTTATGACCGCACTCCCTCTCGCTTACATTACACCCTCTTGTGATGAATGTATCAAACGAAAGAGGAAAAAATATACTCTGTATAACACGAAATTTTCACGGAAATAACACACCAATGATTGACAAATGTTTTTCAGTCTATAAATGAAGTTCCATTTTCAAGCTTAGCAGAATAGCAAGATGTTTTAAGATCAATACTAAATAATATTACCAATTTGACCAACCCTTTATTCCATTCTGAATTATAAATGGATTCGCTATAGTTATTACGCCTCACTCGTTTCCAAAAGTAACAAATGTTATTCCAAAAATCTCTCAAGCAAAAAAGCTGGTAGGCTACATCGCAATTATTATTTTAAGATGAATCCCTGTCAAGCGATGTCGGATTATTTATTTAAAAGAAAGTTTTTACAGTAAAAAGCCAGGAAAGGAAATGCAAAAACGTCGGTACCTGCATTTTGTCCTTTACACATGCGAATATAGCAATGATCGATAAAAAAACCTCAACATACAATTTTGCCGCATGAAAAAATTCTTTGTCATACGTCAAATTCCTTTGTCTGGTTATGGGAGAAATTTAGAAATGTTGCAATTTAATCCTTTTATCATGTGCATTCTCAAAATCATTGAGTTTATGAATAATGACTCCTAACAGATGTTGCCAATACAAAAAATTATAACAATTTGATAGATTGTTCCAAATGTAGGTAAAGGTTTGCAAAAATCTATTCAATTCAAAAAAAGGGCTGGAGTCTCTACCGGTCTACCAAAGTAACTTTTTATTCACTGTGTACAAATTAAATCTATGAATAATCTTCAAAGACAATTCAAACATTACCATAAAACATGACTACGTTTCACGGAAATAGAATTAGTCCAATATTGATTTACATTTTATTACTTAACTCTTTGTTACGAAGTGAGTAATAAAAAATAAACCCCACAGAGCATGGGACCGAAATGCAAATCCCGTCATAATATGCAAATATATTACTTTACGACAAAGACTGTACCGGCCGATCATAAAAAGCTTAGAAAATAAAATTGTTCCAAATATCACAACGGTACATTCTAGGACCAACAAAAAAGGGTTGGAGACGGACAACTGACGTTTTTTTGCAAACGAAATCCTTTTAACTTGATTAATGGACAATGGTATTAATTTTTGTTTAGTTAGGCCTACTTTCTAAATGGAAATAAAATAACGGTAAAGTGCCTTCAAGTTGCCGGCTTGTCCTTACAAAATATTAAATTGTTATTTACGTGGTATGCGATGTTTGGGTACCCATATTAGCAATCTGAGGTTCAGGATAATTCGCACACAAATTTATATCGATGAATTTTACTATAAGCTTATTACTAAATCTATTTTAATCTATATTAATATATTATTGAGACCTCCATATAAGGCGAAAAAATAGAGCTAAAATAGATCTGAAAGCTTGTATAAATGAAATGGTTAGGTATTGCTTTTTATTGCAAAGCCAAATATAGCCAAAATAAAGAGCTCAATAACAATTACAATATAAAGATGACGCAAAATCAAATCTTATTGATCTGAAACTTTATTGATGACATAGAAAATGACGAACAAAATATTCTATCTTCGTCATCAAAATTCCATGAGGTCGCGAACTAAAATATGTATACAACGTATTAAAATATAATTTATAAATCTTTTTACAGCATCTTTTGCGTAAGTATGAATGACGCATGGATCATTACTACGTTTTTTTTTTAAACAATTTACATAATTGAAATTAGTTATAACAATTTTAGTATGCTACCGTTAGGTACCTACTTATCTACGAATTAGTAAATCTTTGAACGGAATATTGTCTTTTGATGTAGAAACTTATTTAAATATATGTATATGTGTGTACCTAACACATATAACATGTGCATTGTGCAATAAGTACCCAAGCGAATATATTCTGTTCATTTATGATCGTAGAAAGGGCTAAATATGGAGCATAGACTTATGAATATGTAGAGCTTCAACTGCATTTTAATGTTACTTGTATATCTACCGAAGTATATTTGTTAGCCTATGTAAAAAAAATGTTATAAAAACTAAAAAGTAAGACGTTTTGCATAAAAATATAAAACGTTAAATATAAGATATAAAAAAATTATGTTATTAGAAGCAATTTTTAGGTTATCTTATATCTATAAATAGCCTTTAATTACATGACTTTACTTTTTCATATCTAAGTAAGTTATATAATCTACAAAGGTATTTTACTTCATTACAATTACAATTCACAACTCCGAAATAGCAAATCACTTCACTATAAATATGTTTTAAAATGTTAGCGCTATATTATTTTAAAAATCATTAGTCATTGTGTTGTATCATAATGTAGCGTCTATTCAGTAACGTAGTACTTACCTATGTACTCACATACGTACTAATATTATTAATATAGTATTATATTATACTAGAGGTCCGCCCCGGCTTCGCCCGTGGTACATATTTCGCAATAAAAGGTAGCCTATGTCCTTTCTCGGGTATCAAAATATCTCCATACCAAATTTCATGCAAATTGGTTCAGTAGTTTAGGCGTGATTGAGTAACAGACAGAGTTACTTTCGCATTTATAATATTAGTATGGATTATGTGCTAGTATATAAAAAAATATGCAAGAATGTGGCTTTACACAAAGCCACTAACACCAATCACCCTATAATCTTCAAGTCCCCACTCCCCTCAAAAGAAAGCTTGCCACGAGTCAAAAATTATTTCAATACTTAGTCAAGACCCCGTAAAATTAAAGAGGGTTGCATAATACAGGAAGCACGCACGTATTATGGTACTAAAAAATGACACACGAACACGAAAAAAACGAAATTAGCTTGTTACGTTTTAAACTTCCCCTACGCTTTTTATATTATTTATAAATGGGGCTTTAATTCTATTATGTTGAGTGATGCTTTGATGTGTGGTTTTATTCGGTACTTGAGTTTGATTATCATGGATGAAAATTATAAATTTTAATGTTTTGTTGTTTATTTACGATTGATTTTAAAAAATGGGAGTAAGTGGATCAAGAGTGATCCAATTAAATAATAAATAAAGTTTATATGTTTTAGCTATGCGAATGAACTCTCTATATAATAAGGTTTGTATTTAGGACAATATAATTCACTAATTATAGCAATGCCGAAACTGATACTTTAACAATTTGGAATTATGCATATGACGTATAAAGCATGTAAAAATGCATTTATTAAAAACATGAAAGTGTGTACCTACATATTCCTATTTAGTTCAATGTACCTATACCCTACCTGATATTCGTCCTTTGTTTGTTTTATTGATATACATAATTTATAATTACATTGAAATCTTGATTCAGTTATGAATATTCCTAATTACCTAATATTGAAATCGCTATTATTCTTAGTTATATATATATTTTTATTATATAATATATACATATAAGAGGAGGCAACAGAGCAGACGCGTCACCTGATGGAATATTTTAATATATGTATATATTTTAAAAGGTACTTAATCTATTGAGTAAAAAATAATTCATAACAGGTAACGTTAGGTACAACAGATACCTAATGTAATAAAAAAAGTATTTATGTACCTACTTAAAACCCCTTGCTTATATTCTGTGTGGTCTGATTTTTGGCGCTAAATAATCTGCCTCATAAACGTCATTGTTTGACGCCTTGCCAGTTGCCCTCATACTTCCGTCAACAAAACGTTTAAAAAAGAGCAATTATCTGTGGTTTTAAAAATAAGGGGTCTTTTTTACTTTATTGGCGCGTGTAAAACGATGTTAAAATTGGTTTGTGGTTTTTTACTTTGGTACTGACAGGTAGGGGAACTTTAATGGGCCTAAATTAGTTGTGGTTTTTTAAAAATACTTATTACTTATAGTGTTTAATTATTGTTCTTATTTCAGCAAAACACACATTTAATAGCCAAATGCTTACACAATAGTTAATCATCTAGTTAAAGTCAATATTTTAAGATGAATCTAAATATCACATTGGGTTAACTTGGAGTTAACAGTATTGTCTATCTCAAAATTAAATATCTACATAATATATTATTTGATATACAGGGTGTCCCACTGTTGGTATACTAAGCTCAAAGGAGGCATACGCTGAGTACTTATAAAATTCCAGACACAGTTTTTTTTCAAATATGTAGATGAATTCTTAAAACTCTATGTGTAGTTACACCCCTAACAAGCAACCCGCCCAACTTTGATACCAGCACGTGAGCTATCGTTTAAGATTATGTTTTCAATGAAAACTTTTCATAGACAAAATGCTCATATTAGCGAAGCGGTATATGCCGGCTGCGCGAAGCTAGAGAAGAAAACATGTATTTTCCAAATTTTTTGATGTTATTTTGTTGTTTAAGTATTTTTTACGTGATCAGTGTATGCAAAACTACAAGTCCCTTTGCGCTTAGTATAGATACCAATAGTGGGACACCCTGTATAATAACACATCTGATGCTTATCGCAAGTTTTCAGGTGGATTTTTAAATGGTTAGTAAGAAATAATAAATTTATTTATATAAAATCTTTTGAATGTAGATAAAATTTAGCACTTAAATAAAATATAGCTGTTTGTAAGATAATTAATTTTTCTAAATCGACTTAAAAATAGTTTTTGTTATTAAATTTATAATGAGTTTTGTGAAATTCGCTCTTAGTTGCGAATTAGATTTAAAATTTTAAGTATTTATTTACATTATTACTAAATATTAGACTAATCACTAATGGGAGGAATCCTTTTTGCCTCAAAAATATTGATCTTTGAGAGTTCTTTGAGTTCAATATTTTCTGTACAAAAACTAAATGTATCATTTCTAAAACGTATCGATTTCCAGCATCTGCCACGCGCCGCAATTGAGTTTAAAACCAATTTCACGAGCCATCAAAACTTAGGATATCTTTATTTCGATTCTTATCTACTCAGTAGAGATCAAAACTTAATACATCCTTCATCGCATATAGTTAAACCCACCGTTATTTTGTACAAAGGTACTCGGTCGGTCAACAGGGCTTTATGCCTTTTGCGACTTCCACAATACAGAATAATCCCCAAAAAGTGACCCCAAAGTGCTTAGAATTCCGTCCGAATAAAAAATCCAAATCGCCCGTATATTGGAGAACTTATTGGATATACAGGGTGGTTATTGTATTAGATAGTATTTGGTAACCGTGACAACGTTTAAATTAATTTTACTCTTAGGCCATAGCATCGGAAGCATTCACAATTTGAAATTTGATTATTAAGATAGATATATTTAGGTACCTACATACCTACTTAATTTCATTACAGGTAGCTCTAAAATGTATTGAGTTTTGAAATTTTCTTTAAAAGCGTATAGCGTAGACGTTGATACCTACGAGCACTGTTGTAAAGTAGGATACTTACGTAGAGTTTAATAATTATTTATTACTGAAATCATTTAATTTGCAATAATTTGAAGCAATTGTAAATAGCAAGCAATACGCTGTTTTAATGCGTTTATTTGCTATCATGAAATGCACAATCAATATTAGGTACTTATATCATCACATAAAATTGCACTACAACACCCTGTACACACAATGTGCCCGTTGGGTGCTGAACAGCTTGTCCTATATGGACATAATAACATAAAGGGATGGACGTCACGCGCCGGCTCCGGTATGGACCAACACACACCTGCGCGCAAAAAAATTACTCAAAATCTGCTCACTGCTGCAATAGAAATATGCTTAGGAAATATGATTCTAAACTTCGACACGAAAACTCGTGTACCAAAGCTATTACTATTCGTACTTATTTAAAATTCAAAACGTGTTAATTAAATCGTAAATAAAAAAATGTCAAATGTTATTACCTAAAAAAAATGTAGTCACTTTTTGTCAAAATAAATTTGCACGTAGAGCGTTCGACTCTTATAACTAATACAGAGAATACAATATAACCAAACTGCCAACTCGGGCTGGATCAATATCGCCCGTCGTTTCATCACGTCGATGGGAAAAAAGAGGAGAAAAAATACATAACTTTTTAGGGGCCGGCCTCCCTTGGCCGCCTCATCCCACCGACCCTCCTCTTAGAAAAAACTCGCGGCTCCAGCGATGTCGCATCAAATTATTATAGGTATATACAGGCGTGGAAAAAAGTGGCATGCGCGGACATTTTGTGTGAACAATATAATTTCTCTTTTGATTTTTGTTACGCGATAAAGAAAGTTAAAATAGATGTTTGAATGTAAAATATATTGTTTACTTTCTAAGTATTTTATTTGCTAAACAACAAAAGAATTTGCCTATATAGACGTGTAAACATGCATAATATTCAAGTGATTATAATTTTTACATATTAATTACTGTATAATAAAGTGCTTAGAATTTTATCATAGCAATTATTCTTCGAGTTAATTTTATACGTCAATAATAACAAAACATACAAAACTATTTCAGCTATTCATTTTGATGTTTTTACGGTTATATTTCGAAGGTTTAATAAATGAAAAGTTATAAAAGTTTATATTGAACTGGCCGGAAGCCAACTAAAGAAAAGCCTGGTCTTTTCTTTGATCAAATGATTTTACCCGCCTTATAAAGGCATGGGAAATAAATATTTGCAGCCTTCTTTAACATGGAACTATAAAAGTATTTTTTCCTTTGGCTATACCACGATTTGTTATTCGTTCCTAAGACTTACTGACAGTACCTACCTATATAAGTGCGGCGACAAGCGCAGTCAATACTTAGGTATTCATAAAATATGATGAATCACTAATGTTTTAAAAGCAATATTTACAGTTAGTATCCAGACAATTTAAGTTGTTATAGTTACAACAACACTTATCCATACTAATATTATAAATGTGAAAGTAACTCTGTCTGTCTGTCTGTTACTCAATCACGCCTAAACTACTGAACCAATTTTCATGAAATTTGGTATATTTTGATACCCGAGAAAGGACATAGGCTACTTTTTATAATATTATTAATAGCACTAAGAGTTTAGATTAAATTATTTTTAGTAAAAGACCTATCACATTAAAAACGCTACTAAAATTTTACACGAGTACCTATTATTAATTTAGAAATTTCCTATTTAGGTATTTTAAAGGATTTCTAAAGGCGATTTAATTCATTTTATTATTTAACCTGAAATTCTGAACACTACAGCGTTGTTACAAGTTTTAAATTTATTCAAACGTCAATATAGAAAAGATGATACAAAATTAATATAAGGTATCTGTCAACTATCACAATAAATTGATAACAAAAAGGTTTGTCAATGCATACTCGTGGGTAATGACTAATGATCTTAAGCTCGTCAAGATTTATTTATAAAGAAGTCAAAGAGCGTTAAAAGATTGAGCTCTCATAATAAATTATTAAATAAACATTTTATAAACCCCTTACTCCAATAATTTTAAAGCTATCGCTATGATACAGAAAAACTGCGTTCTTTTAACCGTTTTTAGATAATAAATGCTTAATCTTCTTCTTAGTCGTGCACTCTTGACAGAGTGGTCGTGGTTATGGTGATGGTGCTCTATTCCTGTTAGATGTGGTCACTTCTTTGTTCGCTCCCTGTCCAACAATACGTCTCCATTTCTGACGATCGGTAACATTACGAGCACATTCTACAAGGCTGGACTGGGTCGTTTTGGGTCTGGGTCGGACTGCTTCTCGAAAAGCTTAATAATATTTTAATTTAAATAATGAAGAGATACAATTATATGACAGTTATATGTGTTAAATTATATTAATAAAAAAAAACAACCTATGACACAATATGTCAAAATTTCATAAGAACTGACATCAGCAAGGGAGACTGAATAGCCGCGCAACGGAAAAGCATCTCGATCACAAAGCGCGTTCGAAACTTAAAATACATTGTAATTTAGAAAAAATATCAACATCTGGCCATTGTCTAGCTTTCGCGGGGGAGTCGGTATAAAATAAAATAAATAAATAACAAAATGTCGCCACCGCACGCGTCCATTATTCAAACGCGATTGACAGCCACTTCCATAGGTCTGGGTTGGCGAGCTCAATAATACGCCTACTTATTGCGTCTGATACAGACTGCGAATCGTTTTGATACTTTATACAGCCTTCGCGATTATACTGCAAATATTAATTAACTTGAATATGATAGTTGATAACGTGTTAATATCGATAGTTAACATCTTGTTGTTGTATCCTAGTTCTATTATTTTAAAGGTTGTGAAGTTGGATAGTTGGACGGTAGATTTAAGCCGCAGATTTAAGTTTAAATTCAGATTTCACTACTTGACGACGCGGTTGGCGCAGTGGTACAGTAACTGCCTACTGAGCCGACGGTCTCGGGTTCGATCCCGGGTTTATTTGTTCAATTTATTACAAAGCATTACAAATTACAAAGCAATTATTTGTTCTTGGGTCTGGGTGTTATTATCTATATATGTATTTATAATATTATATTTATCGTCGCCTAGTACCCACAACACAAGCCTTAATTGAGCTTACTGTGGGACTAGGTCGATTTGTGTAATAATGTCCTATAATATTTATATTTATATGCCGTAAATTACCAAATTCTCATGTGATTGTTTTGAAATTTGTATTTGTTTAAATGAATAAATTACATAATAAAGGTTAAATACTTATAATAAAATAAACACAAACTCTTTACGTAGATATATAAAAAGCAATGTTGGTTATTATAAATTTAATTAATTAATTTTCTAACTTTTTTTATAAAATAAGTTTTAATATTACATATATATTCCAAATAATAAGTATTGAATATCTTTATATATAAAAATGAATCGCAAAATGTGTTGGTAAGCGCATAACTCGAGAACGGCTGAACCGATTTCGATAATTCTTTTTTTATTATATTCCTTGAAGTACGAGGATGGTTTTTATGTAGAGAAAACGTAAACATATACCACGGGCGAAGTCGGGGCGGACCGCTAGTTCAATATAAAATATTGAATCTTCTGTCCAATCAAAGTCAGGCTGAGGGAAAAAACTTACTGTTATTAATAGAATACAAATGGCAGAATTAACAACAGTTCAAAAAGGTCGTCATTAGTCAATTAATTATTGATTTTTTTCGTAGGTATAATGCAATTCAAATTAAATTCTGTCTACGATTCATAATTTACAATGAGCCACATCCGTTTTTATTTAATATTTATTATACCTAAACCTTTATGTACTTTATTCTTTCTACAACAAAGCAAAAAGCATAAAAAATTTGTCACATATAAAATATTAGATTAGCATACATAATCCATAAAAAAACTCCAATCATTGCATTCATTAATATTAAAAAAGTATAGTTTTTATTACGTCAATAAATAAACACAATGCATACGTGACTGCATTGATCTATGAACTACTTAATTTACAATAGAAAATTAAAATAAGCAGATATCTAATATTCATATTGTTTATGTAAATGATTGTCCAGACGTTTTGAAAACAACACGTACGATAATGGCAGCCAAACATTTACTAGTTGGCGCCTATTGTGATACAAACCAATGAAAACAATCATAAAATATTAAATAATAGAATTCAAAGTAAGTAATTAATTTCGTTTACTCACAGACTGATAATGAAGGAATGTACCTATACATTTTTAGTGCTATGAGACATTGATTTAGTGGACATCGTTATGAATTTTTAATGTAACCACTAAGAACTTCTAGGCAAAGACCAGTTTTTCGCCTGCATAAATAGATAGTTAGATAGCATTCATAACGACAGTGCCGGCTCTGTTGTAGAGCGTGTAGAGTGGTTGCTCTAGGCGTAAAATCGTTAGAGGTGCCAAAATGACACCTATCCACCTTACTCAAAAGATAAAACCTAGCCGTTACGTTAAATAGTTCTAGAGTATCTATAATAAAAGTCTAGGAAATTAAAGTATACCTACTTGCCACTACGAATACATGTATATAGGTTACCTTTGGTACTTGCAAAATGTGGATATATTATTTTTTAAACTGAATAATTAATGCTTCGATAAAAGGATGACAGAACGATCTCTACGACTCTATACTCTCAACATGACATACGATCGGCGCTGCATAACGTTATGACTCATATTCGTCAAGTTTATAACATAACTTTGTTTCATATTTAATAATAGTGATTTAGGTTTATACTTTATTACCTATTTAATTTTCTAGCAATTTTATTAATTAATTTAAATATTTTGTTTGGTATATATTTCAATAATTTCAAATTTGCAACTATCAAAAACGCCCAACGTCGTATACCGTGAAATCCTGAGTCGCGTGTCCTTTAGATTTGAACAACGGTGGCGAATCGAAGTTCATGAATAAATATATTCGATATTCCTTTTGAATAAAAGTGTCGAATAAAAAAGCGATTTATCAAAAACCTACATTCATTCATACCCATCTTTTATATCGTTTAAATAAACATCGTTTCTGGGATGACGTACAAAATGGTGCGTAGCGATTCTTTGTTGAAATAAGATTTTAGTGTGAAAGGACTACTAATGAGCGGAGGACACCCACGCTACGATGATAGTGCGATTTCATTATCATTCAACAATGTTTGCGAAAACGTTTTTTTACTATTCGTTTTCAGGTAGGTAAGTACCTATATTATATTGATAATATATGGCACAAAGTTTCATAGAGCGAGTCTTGATCCTTTATAAATTATAAATTTAAAAATAATTAATAAATTAAAAATTTCACGTTAATTAGAATGATGCAAATTGAAACTAAAACGTAAATAAAATAAAGCAAACACTCCGTGTCTCTATGTCTTCTTCGATCCGTAGGTATCCAAATATCGAATAAATAATAATCTAAGTATATCATGCTAATATTTTAACATCCAATCATCTATGAAAGAAAGTCCTGTTTAAAACAAGCAATAAGAGGAGTTAGACGATCGCGTTTGTATACAAAAAGACGAGATAGAAGAAAGCCTCAATAAATTGCTGTTACTTATCAGTTTAAGGCCAAGCGCGCACCACGATTTTAATTTTTGCGACACGATTTCAAAATCGCGCTGTAGAAAATCGCAAAGAGTACGGTGCGCGCACAGCGATAATTTAATAGTGATCATTACTCACTTTCATCATGGATTTCGTACAAGTTGCTTGTCTTTATTTACTACTTCGGAGGATAAGTAGAAAAAAAAAATTCGTCATTATTGGACTCATCCTTTTACAATGAAGTTCGGATGTATGAGATGTATCCCAAAAAATTCTTTGGCTATATAGAATAATAAATATAGAATGAAAATCCCGCCAAAAGGCCGCCTTTTGTGCTTTTTTATTTTATTTTTTTATTATTGTAACCTTTATGTATATTTTGTTTCTTGCACAATAAAGTGTTAAATAAATGAATATGGTCCATTGAAAAGTTACATTTGGGGTCGCATTTTTTAGAGGACGCAATTTTATTTTTTTGATGTGTAGGGGGGGTCAATGTGAAGCTATCACCAAGTTTGTGGGGTCGCCACCCTTGTCCCACGGCCGCCATCTTGAAAATAGCGGTTGAAATGGTTTTTACGATATATCTCTTTAACTATTTATCTGATAATAAAACAATGTTAACATTATTCGTTGCAAATTAAATTCTCTACAACTTAGGTTCAGTAACTTTTTGTCGTAGAACAATAAGCAAAAAAGTTATAAGCGAAAATGTTCAGAAATTAGAGATGTTTATATTTTTCAATAAAACTTTTTTTTATAAGTTTACGAAGAAATTATATCAGACTATTTTTGTAGATTGTTTTTCGTAGAACAACTTTTATTTAAAACATTTTTTCATTAAGTAAATAGCTAAGGTTTTACAGCCATCCGAAGTGAGTACTATTTTAAGTACTCTTTACTATACAGAATACGATATATTATGTGTGTACTAATAATAATTTGTCACCAGTAATTATTTTATTTTTGTTATAATAATATTTTTAATAATTAATTTTACAATATTATTAATAATTAATTATTGAATCTTTTCCCCACAACCCAGGAGGTAGAGTCTGGAAGTGCGTTTTTTTTACGTCGAAAAGCAGGGCTGAAATGTTCTGCAGTGTGCTTCCATTGTTGTGGAGTCTGGGAAAAGAGCCAATAGCCAATTTATTATGTATAGTTACTACTGAAAAATAGTACTCACTTCTGAGCGCTGTAAAACCTTAGCTTTTGACGTAATGAAAAAATGTTGCATATAAAAGTTGTTCCTCGAAAAACAATCTACAAAAATAGTCTTATATCATTTCTTCGTAAAATGATAAAAAAAAGTTTTATTGAAAAATATAAATAGCTCTAATTTCTGAACATTTTCGCTTATAACTTTTTTATTTATAGTTCTACGACAAAAAGTTACTGAATCAAAGTTGTAGAGAATTTAATTTGCAACAAATAATGTTAAAGTTGTTTTATTATCAGATAAATAGTTTAAGAGATATATCGTTAAAACCATTTCAACCGCTATTTTCAAGATGGCGGCCATGGGGCAAGGGTGGCGATCCCACAAACTTGGTTTTAGCTTCACACTGACCCCCCCTACACATCAAAAAAATAAAATTGCGTCCTCTAAAAAACTCAAGGTCAGGCCTAAAAAATGTAACATTTCAATGGATCAATAAATAAATTCAAACTTTTGACAGATTACTGAGTTTATGTTTACCAAACAGTACCTATACCACTACGATGTTTACTGTTGGACAGACGAAACACAAGTGAAGTGCCGGCCGGGCCCGACTGTGCGATTTTATTATCACAGTGCGCGCGGTACCATACAATTTCATATGCTGCATTTCATTTTTGCGACAATCGCGTCGCGAGCAGTCGCAGCAAAATGTGACAAATCACAATTTTAAAATCGCTGTGATTATTTAATCGCATGTGCGCGCATTGTCATAGTAACTCATACGTTGTATTTCTGCGATAAAATAATCACGCTGCAGAAAGTCGTGGTGCGCGCTAGCTCTAACATGAAAATAATTTTACAGTTTACCTTACATATTACTGGCATCATTGGTTTTATAAAGTTAAACATATACTGATTTAACTGAAATTGATCAGAAATTTAGGTTAAATTAATTGTTATTAAAATATATAAAAATTAGAAGCTAAAATGTTTTGTAACATACCTAAGCTAATTTTTTATAAAGTAAATATTTATTAATACCAACTTCATAGTGAGTATAAAATAAGAGTGACTGCATAGTTATAACCTAATAACAAATTCAGATAATTGAATTTAAAATAATTTGATTTATAGACTTATAGGTATAATATTTTTAAACTCCTTTACCCGCGGCTTTCTTCGCGTTCGAATTATAAAGCTAAACTATTCTCGATCCATCGAAAAAACATTAAAATCGACTCCTACGCTTTACTACAGACGTAGAATAGGAAAATAGGAATATTTTGTTGATACAAGTGATAACTGCGTTAAAAACAACCGACTTCAAACTTGCATTTGCAACATTTACAAATATACATACAAAAATGCTCATAAAATAAAAACTACTGGGCCTATCCGTATAAAATTTTTATGGGACCAATTCGACACCATCCCGCATCGAACAAAAAAAGAATCACGTAAATCGGTTCAGAAACCTCGGAGTAATCGGTGTACATACATAAAAAAAAAAAAAAAAACCATCGCCACATATCGGTCGAATTGATAACCTCCTCCTTTTTTTGAAGTCGGTTAAAAATAAATTGAAGGTGATTGAAGTCCTCCACTCTCCAGAACTATTCTATTCAAATTTAAATTTACCGCGATCTTTCCTTTCGTTCAGAAATGAGAATTATCATGAACGTAAACTTTTTTGAGAAATTTGAACTTCTTAATGTAGTATTAATATTTTCGTTCAATTCATTTATTAACTCCAACATATAATAATTAGGTGATTTCAAATTATGTAAAAAATATCAAATACATAATGCAAATAAGTCATAAGTCCTATGGCAAGTTTATATTTTTGACAGTCCCACTAGGTTTGACATTGACAAATGACAATTGACAAGCTTTATTCGGCATTTTGCTGTTGTCGTGACTTTCAAAATTTGAGTTTCAATTGAATAAAAATTGTTTAAAACTAGTAAGTAATGCATATTTAGTTATAATAAGAATTGCATTTCTGCACTTTATAGTAGATTAACAACGTATTGTGCGTAATAGTTGAGTTCTAACCTTATAATAGATTTCTAACTGATCTCTTGTTTTGTGTTTTAGTAAAAGATGGCCACATCCGTAGTCGACACTTACACAGACCCCAGCTTGAGCTGGATGAACGCTCCTCACAGCACCGGTACATCTATCATGGCTTGCGAGTTCGACGGAGGAGTGATTATCGGCGCTGACTCCCGTACTACGACTGGTGCCTACATTGCCAACAGAGTCACCGATAAATTAACCAAGATCACAGACCACATCTACTGTTGTCGCTCAGGATCAGCTGCTGATACACAAGCTATTGCTGACATTGTTACTTATCACTTGAGTGAGTATTGAACAAAGAATTGTTAAGTCATTTTGTAGATAACTTTTGTTTTAAAGTGAGGGCTAATCAACCTAGAATATATTCAGTAACAAAGCAGTAAAGTTTATACCATACCTACTAATTAGATATGAACTGGAAGTTGTTTGTCACACATAATAAACTAGCTCTGCTCCACGGTTTTCCCGCAGTGCTCCGCTCCTTGTTCTTAGCGAGATGATATATAGCCTATAGCCTTCCTCGATAAATGGGCTATCTAACACCAAAATAATTTTTCAAATCGGACCAGTAGTTCCCGAGATGAGCACATTCAAACAAACAAACACTCTTCAGCTTTAAAATATTAGTATAATCAGTTAGAAGTACCACTGTAGAGCCTGGAAAGACTTCATCTAAGAACTTAACCTTTCAGATTTCCACAAAATGGAACTGGGCGAGATGCCCCTGGTGCAGACTGCCGCTGCTATATTCAAAGAGCTTTGCTACAACTACAGAGATTCATTAGTCGCTGGTATCCTTGTAGCTGGCTGGGATAAGAAGAAGGGAGGTAAGATAATGTTTTTATCATTATTGACATAAAACTACCATTCAATGCACAAAGAATAACTAACCTTACATACTTATATAAATAATATTACAATTATAAAAGTGTCAAGTTAAATACACATAAATATTTGTATGCCATTTCGTGCGGACGTAATTCTCATAATATAGTAAAACTTTTGTAACCATAATTCGGGCAAATAAATTTTTCATTTTCATTTTAACTATGCAACAAAAGCCTATATAACTAGAATAAATTGCTGTTATGAATAGGATATGATTCTATATACTGTAATCACTTGCATCATCGGTTGCTTTTGTGAACTAACCACACATAAAGACTGACACTGAGAAGCGACTTTGTTTTATACCAACAAATTATGATAACATTATAATATTTTAACATAAACTTTTACATTAACTTTCTCATCATTCTAAATATCCCAATTTCTATAATCCCAGGTCAAATCTATTCCGTCCCCATCGGAGGCATGGTCCAAAGACAAGCTGTGTCCATCGGCGGGTCTGGCTCCACCTACGTCTATGGTTACGTCGACGCGAACTTCAAGCCGAACATGAGCAAGGAGGAAGCCGTGAAGTTCGTCACAAACACGCTAACACTCGCTATGTTACGTGATGGCTCGTCTGGAGGTGTCGTGCGTTTGGGAGTCATTACGGAGGCTGGTGTCGAGCGATCTGTCATTCTTGGCGACCAGCTGCCTAAGTTCTATGAGGGTTGATTGAATAAATAATTTTTAATACATTGGTGTGTTTGATTTATAAGTGTTTGAAATCATTTTCCTATATCACATTGGATTTGACTCTGGTGTATATGTCGCAGTCATCTGATTGAATCTGCTATTTGATTGAATGACTAGAATATTAAATTTATTGAATGACGATATTGAATAACGACTCAAGCTGTTGTTTAATGTCTTGACTGAATGTCATTACCATAGTCGTTGGTTTCTATAACGGGGTGGGTTAGGTCATGGTCATTGTTTTTTTAGCTTCACCAAAATAAGAGAAACAATTGTTATGGATATGTCGTGGCCATATCGTAGATTTGCTCATTTCATGATATGATCGATCATTTCACGAAATGGTCGCATTTCATGAAATGGCCAACATAGTTTGATCAGATCGTTAAATCGTCAACGTTTCACGATTTGGCCATCCACATTTGGCCAGATCGTATTAAATATAAAGAGTTCATAAAATATTAAAATTCAGCATATTCTAAAAACTTGTTTAATGTCAATTAAGTTAGTGCCGCGGCAGCGGCCGGCGAATGCTAGAAGCGAATCGTTTTTGTAATAAAAAACAGTTAGGTTAGGTTAGACTTTGATAAACAACGCACGAGCCGAGCGAGCGTGCCGCGGCAGCGGCCGGCGAGTGCCAGAAGCGGATAGCTTTTAAAAAAACAAACAATTTTTAAAAAATAATATATATCCTAAAAGAAAAATGCGTCTTAAATTATTTTATTTAAGACGCATTTTTTCTTCAATACATAATATAAGATATCCACATTTTCCATAGTAGGTACTCGAACCGTCGTAAATTCTTTGCTATGACTTTCTTCATATTGTTATTAAACGAATTATGAAGTTTTTAACTGCGAACAATTAAATTTTCGCCAGCGGCCGCCATCTTATCACATAAACACAGAGCTTGCAGCGCCTCTACCAATGATTAATTAAATTTTACGATATGATCAAATAATTTTGATAATTTCATGAAAAAACCGCGCGTTTAGTTGGCCATATCGTGAAACGATTTCTTATCATTGATCTGCTCAAGCCACATCATGATGTGGCCAAACTAAATTGGCCATTTCACGAAATGCGACCATTTCGTGAAATGGCCAGTCATATCATGAAATGAGCAAATTTACGATATGGCCACGACAGATATATGAAAAAGTAACAGCTGATATTTATTTAGTTTAGGGTTTGGGGGGGGGGGGGAATATACATTTAATGAAACAACAGAATTAGTTTCTCATACTATTTTTTAAAGCTTTGCTTAGTATATAATATTATAATGAAGTTCATACACTTAATACGTTATAATAACAATATATGAGCGGGAAATTAAAACGATAGTGCATTTTAAATAGCCGTTCCTTTTGGTTTGTACTTAAAAATCACTATGGAAATGGATACAAAAAATGAGTGAAATTTGGTATTATTAATTTCACACCATAGGCAAATCATGAACAATGTCCTTTTTGTGTAATACATAGTACCTAGTGAATACATTACAACTAACTTTAATGAATAACATTATCTTTGTTGCTAAACATGTTTACCAATCATAAAATATCAGAGAAAACCAGTTTAAAATTTTGAATTTTAAAACCAGTCAAAATTTTTGCTCCAGTAGCGACATTTGAATAAAGTTACCAGCAACATTATTGATCAACTGCTGCTGAACAAATTTTTAATTAATACGAGACTCAACTGCAGCTAAAATCTAAATACTATTTATGCAGTAAAAAGACTGCTGTGTGTACTAAAATCGTATACCGCGATCTATATTAAAGCTTAACTAATAACAACTTCTTTAAGAAGCATCTGAGCAAATAAAGTTAATAGACACTGAACAAAAAGCTCCAGGGCAATAAATAGTAGTCCTGACACTTGTATTACGTAGAAACAGTAAATAGAATACAAACAGTAAAGTAAACTTTTTCGATAAAACAATAGTTATAATAGCGGCAAATAACCCAAGAGCAGAGAGAAATGTGGAGGGGATGCTATAAAAGTGAAGTCCCGTGTCCCCGTAATGGGGTAAGGGGCAGATGCATTATTCATACATCTGTTTCACTGATCGATTTTCTTTAGGGACAAGTAGGTGATCAGCCTTCTGTGTCCTGCCAGACCGAGACATTTTTTTTTTCTTCGTCTCCACCGGGAATCGAACCCAGGACCCCTCGGTTCTACGCTCAAGCGCCAACCACTGTACCAAGGAGGCGGTCCAGCCAAGGAGGGGATGCTATGCGCATGATTTATTATTGGCTAAATAGCCTAATTTTAATTCTCATTTCATCGATGCGCATGCGTGTGAGCACAGACTAGATAATATATAATATACTACGGCGTGGTGTGTGTGGTGTGAGTAAGCCGTTTCCAACGATTTCTATGTAGTTTCCGTACTGTTCGTAATCTTTTTACTGTGGTATACATACAATTCATATCGAGGTAGTGCTATGCTGCACTAACAGAAAGTTACAACACATGCTTTCAGTGTAACTTTCTGTTAAAGCTGTGAAATATATGACAAGAAGCATGGCATATTGTATTTCTAAGTAACGACTCCCAATTCCTCCATAGTGTCGAGGTCTCGCATGAGCATCTGTATAGTTTGTTTGGTGCGCGGGAAATAGTCCGCCGTTTCGTCGTCCTCGAATGACGGGTCTTGGGATTCCAGCTCTGTGAAGATAAGGTCAAAATTATATTCATGCTTTTGAAAATTATTCATATTTTTCAATCAAATATTTTTCTTTCTTTTCTTTTTCTTTCAAAAGCAGACATTATAAGAACACTTTAATTTAAACAAGTATTAACTAACCAAAAATACAACAACAACAACAGTACAGTTATAGGAACAGTTTTAATGTAAAATACATCTCAACTAGAACCAAATAATCTGGACCACAATTATTATCCAGTGATTGTATCATATTGTCATCTAAATAACAAAATATTCTGGAAATTTGCTAGAATTTTTTGATTATATAAGTTACTAGCAAACCGGGTGAACTCCGTTTCGCCACCTTTTCTTTGCTATAAACCTCACGGAGCCCGAGACCTTTCCAACGAATTCAAAACCGTGGAAATCGGTTCGTGCGTTCTGTCTATCAACTACTATCACAACAACACTATCAACAAATTCCTGAAAAAAAAAAAAACAATCACATGACGTCACTCACCGGCCACCTGCGCCTCGATCGAGTCGAGTCTCGCGTCGATGAGCGCCTGGCAGCGCTGCACGTGGCGCAGCAGCCGCTCGCGGCACGCGCCGTTCTCGATCGCCGCCTCCGGCTGCGGCACTGTTACGCGCGGCTCTTGTTCTGAGATATATTTTTTTTTATCAATAATTTTTTTATAATCAATATATTTGTACATATTTAAACTCTACTTTATTAAAAAAATATAGTGAGTACAACGAATGAGATCATTTCAAAGAAACGTTCCAAAACGAAGGGAATGAAATTAGTTTTTTTTTTTGAAGTGAAACTTCTTTAGGCGTGTTGAGAGTAAAGTAAAGTTGAGAGTTACAAGGTCGCGTCATGACAATAGTGTCACGTCTTGGAGTAAGGCAACGATTTTTGTTTACTCAGCACACACACTCTTTTTTATATTTACAAATAACAAAAAAAATTTAATTTAATTTTGTCTTTCTTTTGATTTCATTGAAGTCATTTTTAAACAGGTTTATAAATATTTATTGTTCAATTCATTTAACAAAACTCACCCTGCATAGTCCTCGCCATCCGTTCCAAATCCGATGTAGTAATCGGAAAGTCCAACGGCACAATCCCAGAGAAACTTCCAGATAAACTCAACTGCGACGCATCCCTCGGAGTTAACCGTCCGTCATCATCCAAAGCATCCACTTGACTCTTAACCGGCATGTTCTCTTTGCCAATGTTATTTATTATAATGTTCAGATCTGAATAGTCAGAGTTGAGACGTTCTTGCGTGAGGTTGATTTCCGTGTTCTCCCAGTCTTTTGCCCATAGGTATAGTTTGGGGTGATCCTTTTTGCTGCAAAATATGAGATAATATTTAATATACGGAATTCTGATTTTCAAAAAAATATAATATTGTTGATTTAAATATTTAAGTTAAACTAAAAAATTTGATATACATTATTCTCGAAAGTAGTATACTATGTTCAAAAGAAATTTTTAAACCTATCATATTTTGTGCATTTTCTTTTATTGTTGTTTTAATAATCAGCGTATGCAAAACTATAAGTTCCATTGAGCATAAAAGGCCATCCACACGTCTGCCGAACAACGTGACAAACAACGAACACATAGGGACGGCGCTATACAGAGAAGCGAGAAGGAAATAAGTACATCTCTTTTCTTCGTATAGTACTGTCCCTATGTGTTCGTTGTTTGCCACGTTGTTCGGCAGACGTGTGGATGGCCTATAATATTATACCACATACGGATCAATCTGTACATTTCTTTGATATATAATGAAAATAATTACCCATATTTTTATCATCAGATCTAAATCTTATCATTTAACTTAAATCTAGTAATCTACAAAACACTTACGTAGCAACATAATACTTGACTCTCATAGCATGCAGAGCGTCTTGAATCCTCAGCAAGTTACCAGACAGTTCGTGTGACCGTCTTAAGAATTCGCAGGGCTTCGCCCCCGGCAGTAGGCCTTCGTACAATCTATCCTGATCGTGAAGGAATCGTTTTGATCGACGACCGCGTTTCGGATTCAAGCAAATGCTGCATGTGTATTTTTCGGGCACCTTAAAATCATAGAGATATATATGGTTATAATAAAAAGACTTATGCTAAGATTTGAGAAGCTGTCGTCATTATTTAGAAAGTCGCTTAAAATCGTAATAATCGTTAAAGCAATATTTGAATAAATAATTGAAATAAAAGCGTCGAAGGAGCTTTTCTATAGTAACTATGATATTCATTGAAATATTATAGGAAGCATTTAAAAATAAGTACCCAATAATAAAAAAGTGAAACATGAATATTACTTGATTCTATTGTGACCAAATTTTACTTATCCTAATTTTTTGCATTTAACGTTGTCTCAAAAGTATTAATTTACATTCATTAAAACAAAACACTATTTTTTTTTTTCATTTTTTTTATTCATGAATTAAAATTAACCCATTGACATATTTGAATATTCCAAATTTGTAACTGTCTTTGTTGTATCTGACCTCTGACCACCATTTCTAGTTTCAATAGTTTTCATATAAGAAGAGGTTAAAAAAATTGTATAATATATATAATATCTGCTATTCAGAATAGTAAATTTTGGCAAAAAAAATATACTAAAATTGTGTCTGTACCCAAATTTAATATTATACATTGTCATAGTTAAAATTTGTCCACAAAAACGAGTCTCTGTTATATTTTTCATTTGTTTTGTTACCAGACTGTATGATAATATGCAAAATGTATGTTCCATCGCAATGTGTGCTTGATATTATAATCAACACGGGATACTTTATTTTTCAAATCAATTCAAATAGACATATGTATTTGATTTGACTTCTAATTAAACTATCCTCTAAAGTTGCTATCCGCGAAAATCACAGAATAACTAGTTTTCACTTAAAGTTATTTTACGTTAATTTAGAACTAAAATAAATATTATAAACATCAAACAATGAAACTATGACTCTCGATCGAAAGACTAGCGCGTTTATTGAATGACTAAATTTAATTGAATGACTAAAGTATACAGTCTAATATGGCATAGATAAAATTGGACCTAGAATTAAATTTACCTAGAAAAAAAGTATTAAAAGAACAGCTATGGAGTTCCTTGCCGGTTCTTCTCCATAGATACTGCTTTCCGAATCAGTAGTAAATGCTAAAACTGTTATGAAGATTCAAAAGTGCTTCTAGAAGAAGTATTTAATTGAATTAATAATGTTTTGAGTTTGTATAAAATCGCGGGCAATCGCGGCTTTGTCGTAAAGCTAAGCTAAAGTAATACATGACATCTCACCTCCGACTCCTTATGTATATTATGGCACATGGCGTGTTGCCAACACAGGCAGAGCTCGCACTGCACCATCAGCCCGTCCTCCTCGCGGAACCCGCAGTGGCAGTTGATAATCTCTTCGCGTTTCATGTGCTCAATCTTTATGCGTTCGCCGGCTGGAATTTTGTTCGTTAATGTTATTTTTTTTGGGTGTGCAATGTTTTGATGTTTAGTGGATTTGCGTTTTATATTGTTGTTGTTTGTTTCGTTATGTTTATTGTATGGAATGTTTTTTTTTTGTAAATGCATATTCATAATGTTACAAAAAGTATCATCATCTCTCAACTAGCATTTCGAGAGAAAGTCGCCGCTGATGACTGCTGCCGCGCCGCAAGGCAAGGAGCGGCTAACGCGACGTTGCCGCGCCGTCCGACAAACGCATGAGGAGCGGCTGTCGCGACGTTGCCGCGCCGCGCGACAAACGCATTTTTTATTGTTTTAATCCAACGCAAGATTCAACTTGATATCGTCAATTGACGAAGGCATGACTTGCATATTTAAATTTCCAAACTTAAGCAAGTATACACCCGTTTAATCAACACCATAAACCTTATCTTTTCTATAATATAATATGTAAAACAATACTCACTCTCCGTGTACATATACATATCGCTTTCCTTGTGATCCTCATTCGACTCGGAAGACGCAGCTGGGTTTGGAGTCGGTATTTTTTCCATAGTTTTCGAGTCTGGCGTACACGAACCGGGGAAACTCGACCGAGTATCATAGTCAGAATTCATTGTTAGCCACTCGTCCTCCTCACTGGCTGCCATTTTGGGAAACAGCTTCTGTTTCTTCTCAGTCTTCTTAAAGAATTCACAGGGTTTCGTCACTGTATGAGTGGATATCGCCATTTCAAAGTCCATACATTCGTCTACTTCTATTTGTTGAGGAATATCATAGGTTTCTTCTTCGTCTATATCTGGCTCTGGCTCTGGTTCAGGGTCTGGTCTTCGCACTGGTAGTAATACTTTGGGTCTCTTCACTGGTTTGGGTATCAACGCCTGTCGTAATTTGGGCGAATCTTCCTGTTTAGGAATAACCTCAGGAGGCAGGGGAGTTATATTGACTCGTAACTCTGGTGGAGGTTCTTTAACTTCTAGTTTTTCTTCCCGTTTCGTAGGCCGTGGAACCTTCACTTTTATAACTTTACTTTCGCTCTTTGGTTTTATGTCCGCTATAGTTGGCCGTGTTCTAGCGTACGCCAAGTCCAATACTTTCGGCGTCGCGCCCAACATTTTCTTCAAATCTCTATGATAGTGTTTAATGTGCATTTTTATGAGGGTGTTATTTCTGAAATTCTTCAAACAGCCTTCAGCGGGACATCGAAGGAGGTTGTCAATTACTTGAACTTTAAGAGAACCGACATATACTGAAAGCAGAAATAAAATAATATAATAATTGATTGAGGAAACAAAAATTGTATATTATAGACTAAAAAACTATAAACATACCATAACCATCTTCAATAGTGGGAAATTGGGTTTCGTTAAGAATAGATTCATCCTCTAACTGTGGAATTTCTTCTTCTTTGACTTGGAACTAAAAATAGAGAATATTTACTAAAATTCCTAAATATGTAGAGTAAAAAAATATGGAACAAGCATAGAGTTTAAATTTATTGCTATTATCATTGCAGTATTTCGATTATTATCACATACACAAAAATACTTTTCATTAAAATTTTCTTAAAAAATTGAATACTCACAGCTTTAGGCTTTCTAATCTTCAATTTTTTCTTCACGTCCTTTTTAAGACTAAGTTTTTTCTTCTTCACCACCGGCGATGGAGTTATTTGAGCATTCCCAGTAGACGAGACCCAGCCCATTCTACGAGATAGCTTCAAGTGGACTCCAAAGTCTAGGAGACCTCTTTCAAATTGTTTCAAAGACGAGAGCTCATTTTGATCTAGGTATTGCCGCATTTCGTGCTTCGTATGGAAACGCTTATTGTCTGGGCTGGAGATTTAATATAAAATCAACATAAATTGAAATATACACATGATTCAAACAAACACAACATCAACATGTGTGAACTGCAACAGGATTCACCTATTTCTGTCTACATTCACAAATTTACATAGAACCAATAAAAATTATCTAAAGCAACATACACGAAAAACGTAAACTTTAGACAAACAAAATTAGAATATACCTTATCAAGACAACATCCCACTTGCCAGCAGATTGTCCTAAACTCCTGCGCACCATCATTTTCTTCCAACCTTGTGGTAGTCTCTTGTCTTCAACCTTCAAAAGAATCATTTACACAATAGAAATAGAAATTAATCGTCCATAAAAGAAGTCGAATGTATGTTATATGTGCAAGATGGATACAAATATTCAGCACTACAAGCATAGAAAAAAATTCAGGATAAATCCATATTAATTTTTAGTTTTTTATCCTTGACAATTATAACGCATATTAATTTTTACTTATCAATCATTAAAAATTATTACAAATAATTGAAAATTTCTAGACTACAAATTTTGGTACCCAAATACTGAATTTTCACATTAAACAAGTTACCATAACAGATCTCCTCGGCAGAGCAGGTTTATTGTTAGCATCAAGTTTGGGCTCGGCATCAGATTCCAGTACTGTACCGACCGGCTCCCCGTCCACCCACTTGCAGCACCACTCGCCAGGGAGCAGGAAACTTTCCGGCATCTCCTTCTGGACAAATGTCATGGTTACGGAAAAATGTCTTTTTCTTCGTTAAAAGACGTAAGATCAGATATAAGATCGACATATAACTTCTGGACAAATGTGATGGTTACGGAAAAATGTCTTCGTTAACTCATTGAGCCCCGAACGGCCCGATCGGTCCACGACAATAGATTTTCTATTGTGTCTGTGATTCCGGGGCCTGAGTTATTAAAAGACGTATAAGATCGACATATAATGAGATAATGTGGATTTGCACGAAATAAATGAGACATCAATTGCATTCTCAATCAAATTCTTCAAGTTTGGCGAAAATATCATAGAAAATTTTTCGTTTAAAAACCATTTTGTAAGTCAATTTTGTTATTGAAATTTCTACGAAAGTTTCATACAACACGAATAATTTGCATCTTAATAAATATAGACGTAACAAAAATTTACGCAAAACTATCTTTTACAGCTATTTATGGACAAATCTGTACTGTGTACACAAACCAAACAAAACAAATTAACCACCACAATCCTAAATTCTACATGTACCTACACTAAATTACATAAATCTACACTACCAACCGTACTCACCACAGAATTCCGATTCTGCTCCGATAGTTCCTCAGTCTTCTGCAACATGGCCTTCCGCATTTCTTCAACTTGCCGCTTCATTTCTTCCAATTCATTCTTTACCTTCTCAACTTGCTTCTTAACCTTTTTCTCTTGTAACAACCTTAGCTTTTTAGTCTTCTTCACTTTCGATAAAACTTTCTTCGGTTTTGTTTCCATTTTCACGTCTTCAGTACTAATCGCCGCGCTCGATGTACCAACCGTGTCGATTTGTATCGGCTCCTCAGGCTCCAACTTTACAGTAAAATCTACGCCATTATCCGCTACACTTGTTTCTACATTTACCGGTTCTAATTCCGCTACATTTATATCTACTTCTGTGTTTATCGGATCTACTTTAATAACTTCGGGCTCGATCTCGGGCTTAGGAGAGTCAACCTTTTCAATGTTACTCAAACCTCCCTCGAGTTTACTGATTACCTCCTTCATTTTATCAATCACTTCTTCGTGTTTACTTTCGTCCGGTTTCTCGAACTTTTCCAATTTTTCCTCCTCTTTCGACACCTAATTAAAAATATTGATTGTTTACAAAAACAATAATATAGTTTATACTACAATCCAATTCCTCAACCAATATAAATATGAAGAGTATAATATATAATACACATTCAATAATATAACACTATCGAAACTATATAAAAAATTAACTTAATATTACGTAATAATAACTTACCGGATCTGTGGAGCTATTAAATTCGGAAGCATCAGACATATCTGACATAGTATTAATGTTCACGTCAGTAGTTTCATTTTTATCCAATAAATCTTCCAAGGTAATTTTATCACTGCCATCTTCAACATTTGAAGGTTCAGGTGATTCACTCTTAATATCAATATTAACTTCATTTTCTTCTGTTTCAACAGTGCCGATAATTGACGCCACAGCATCTATAAATAAATTCACAACAAAAGTTAAAATTATACTTAAAAACTTTTTATAAAATACATTAAGACATTAACTAAATCTTAAAATTTATCAGTACTTATAGTGACATCTCCACTAGTCCATAAGTTTTATATTAAACAAAATAGTTTATCATCAAAATATTTCTATAATATAAATAAAGACCATAAATATTATTTACCTGGTACTTCCTGTTTAATGTCCACATCCAACTTTTTAATTTTCTTCCACTTCTTCTTAATGACTCTAGGTTTCTTCTCTGTCGGTTGCGGCTTTTCCTTCGGCGTGCTAATTTTCCGTTTCTTCTGTCCAATATTGAATATCTCCTTTATATTTAACTTGCGTTTCATTTCACGGCGTTCGCTTTTCGAACCCAAGTAATCTCGGGTGGGATCAAATAAATGTGTGTGGTATAATGGGGCATTCAATATGGGACTAGATGAAGTTGCCGTCGGTCCTATACCTAGTACAGGAGATGATGAAGATGTTGTCGTGTCACCTAATGATTGTTCGGAAAATTGTTTCGGCTGTGTCTCTTTTAATTTGTTGATTCGAGCTGAATGTAACTTCAAGTGGAATCCATCGTCGAAAACTACTTCATATAGACCTAAAAATCACATTATTTCATACACAAACTCAAACTCAAACATTTATTTATTCAATTAGACTTCTTCTAGAAGCACTTTTGAAACGTCATTAAGTACATATTTTTAACATTTACCACATTTACCAAAATAAAGTCCAGTGTATATAATACATTTGACTTTTTTTTAAACTTTAGTCATTGTCTTGTTCGTTGCCGATTGGCAAACCTTAGAGCGTATACGCACTATGCGGGTAGCCGCATTGCGGGTAGCCGTCCGGCTGACCGCAAGCACAATTATGTACGTAATATTCATTTCTATGCGCACTGTGCGGTCTGCGGTAGCCGCATCGCAGTGCGCATAGAAATGAATATTACGTACATAATTGTGCTTGCGGTCAGCCGGACGGCTACCCGCAATGCGGCTACCCGCATAGTGCGTATACGCTCTTAAATTTAGTTGCGTTTTCTATGGAACACTACTGCTTAAAAGTTTTAATTATTTCATAAAACCGAACACAAACTTACCATCCCCTAAATCATCAGAGATGGTTGCCAGAAACCGTCGATTATCCCGCCATCGCGCTAAGCACCTTTCGCCGATAGCGTACGTCTGTTGTTTTTTCTTCGATACATTTTCCTCTTTGTCCTGACTGGGATCTGGAGTACTAACTGGTGGTGGAGTCATTTGTATTTCAGGTACTTCTACTTTCACCGGTTTTGGTACGTACGGTCGCAATCTCGAACTAGTCACACTTATCCATTCATCATGCCTAAAAGTTATAATATATTTATAACGATTTCGATTTTTCGTAATGAAAAGTTTGACACATAAAAACCAACTCGTTTTTTAAAAAATGACAATGTCACATTAACATTTTTTTTATTAGAGTTCCAAAAAGGTTTAAGTAATTTTAGGTTTAAGTAAATAAATAAATAATTTATGTGACCTAAGCAACCCAGGCTGGTAACAAAGATTCCATATCACTACATAGTATAAAACAAAGTCGCTTTCTCTGTCCCTATGTCCCTTTGTACGCTTAAATCTTTGAAACTACGCAACGGATTTTGATGCGGTTTTTTTTTAATAGATAGAGTGATTCAAGAGGAAGGTTTATATGTATAACTAGCGGTCCGCCCCGGCTTCGCCCGTGGTACATATTTACGTTTTCTCTACATAAAAACCATCCTCGTACTTCAAGGAATATAATAAAAAAAGAATTATCGAAATCGGTTCAGCAGTTCTCGAGTTATGCGCTTACCAACACATTTTGCGATTCATTTTTATATATGTATATATAATAACATCCATTAAATAGTGGAGAAGTACTGTTTTTTTCGAGGTTTCCAATGTGATGTCGTAAAAAATTACATTTTTTCCGCGTACATTGCAAACGCAGGCTGAACCCTACGAGTTTTATCAAAATAATGTACTAAGTATTATACACATTGAAAAGGTCTACAGAAAAGTCCGCGATGGTATATGTCTATCTCTTATGGATAACCCACAATAACTTTTTTTTGTCATTTACTTTTTACGACAAATAATGGCTAATTTTCGAAGCGATTTTAACCAATACAGCATTAATCGTTAACCAATTAAATATCTTGAATACATTGTTCATTTAATATAGATCTATATGGCCCTTTACACCGTATGATTTAAGTGAATATTTTCGAAGATATTACAGATTTAAAAATTGCGGGACGTAGCGTTTGCGGCGGTACCGCGAACGTCCGGTGCGGGTCGCTATGTTTTTAAATACTACGTTTACAGTTTTTCTGTAGTGTATTTAGTATCAGCATTGCACCCGTGCGAAGCCGGGGCGGGTCGCTAGTTACATATATTATGCATCATTATAATAAAAGAAGAGCGTGTGTGCTCGGCACACGTGTCAGAAGTGATTTCGTTTTAGTATAGGTATTCTTATACAAACTACATGAAATGTATTATCACTACATAATATTATAAAACAAAGTCGCTTTTCTGTCCCTATGTCCCTATGTGTTATATCCCTTTGTATGCTTAAATCTTTAAAACTACGCAACGGATTTTGATGCAGTTTTTTTTAATAGATACTTAGAGTGATTCAAGAGGAAGGTTTTAGTATGTAATTTATTAGGTTTTAGACAAAGCGGGCGAAGCCGCGGGCGTTAAACTAGTTTCTAATATTTTACTTACTTTTTCGTGTCATTTTCATAGTGAACCAATACCTCCATCTCATCATAATCAACCTCAACTATTTCAGCAGGATACCACGCCCCACTGAAGTCTTTGGCTTCTACTTTGGAACCAACAGATAGAGCAACTGCACCTAGAAATATACATATTAATAATCATAGTACAGGAGTAATCAAGTATAAATAAATTAAAAATTATTAATATGAAATTACCTTTGTCAGGGCTAATAAATGTTTTGGATATCACTTTTTTATCTTTTTTCTCATTAACTTTTGAGTCTGATTCACTAATAACCATATTCATTACATTCTTTTCCACTGCTGGTTCTTGTTGTTTATGTATCACATCTAAGGTATTTAATGCCTGTGTATCAAACGGATCGCTACCTTTATTATCTACATTTTTTATTGTCTGTGGTGAGTTTTCCTGTTGTCTTTGTTCTTGTTCAATAAACTTTTTTATATTTTCTAAGTTTTCCACTTCAGATTCTTTACTACTGTTTGAAGTATTTACTTTGTCACTATGATTGTTTTCGAAGATGTCTTCAATATCTTTATTTGTTGTATCCTTTATATCCTCCATGATCCAAGCAAATATAGATGGTATGGCGCCTAAAAAAAGAGTATTGTTTTTTTTAAGATTTTATACTTTTTACATTGAAACGCATGCACACAGCAGTAGTAAAATAGTTAAAGATATGTACATTGAGAACAACAGCAATACAATTGACATATAATAAAAAAAAATACACTATGAACTGAAAAGACAACCACAGATCAAGAAGAAGATATCATTAGCACAATGATTAGATAGTAAAGAATTATTTTTTATGAATAGTTTCAACTGTGCAGAATAGAATTTTGCTAAAAAAATCAAGTGTAAAATTTTGCCTTTATACAAAATCAAATTGACTAATTAATTCAATAATTATAACACATAAATGAAAGAGAATTTCAATGCAGTTTATAAATCGAGTTGCTAAGAAACTAAAAATATGCATCTAAAATACACAATTACAACATAAACAAAAAATGTAATGAGCATGAAATACATGCATTTCAATGTTACAAGCTTCTAAATACACAGCTAGGTACTGAGTGTAGTTCACTAATATTATAAGTAGCATCTATAAAGTACCTGACTTTAATACATATTTCGATTCCTGATATACTTGAAAATCACTTCTACAAAAGTGCCTTGAACAAACATATGCAGGATTGTCATTGTTAGTAAGTTTTATGTGTGTTACTTGGACCCAAACACTGCGTAATACTGGGTCTTTAGGAAACTTGTGGTATGTTACGCCGAGGTCTTCGCGTCTCGAAGATGAAGAATAACAATGATCTATAGAACATTTTTTTACAGCCATCCTAATAAGTGAATATGTTTAGTATGTACAAACAAATACTTACGTAAAAACTTAGATTTCTCGGTAAATTTTCATATATAATTTAATTACTAACCTCCAATATGAGTTTTTAACACGTTCCGAATAATCAATGTTTATTCATAATTTCATACCACGCTCATACGTATTAGCGTACCTATGTAATAATATAAGATAATACTGTTAATACAAGATAGGCTCAAAATTAACTAGGAAACACAATAGTCAATAAACATAATAAATATATTCATGCACTTAATAAAACTACGAATATAGTGTGAACAAAATACAAATAAACATTTCGTAATCAATTGAGATGTTTCATCAATGTTTGGTTTTTGCACTTTTGGCTCAGGCCGTATAGACTATAGAAATTAGACAATCACAGAGTAGAAATGTTTAAATTAAAAATTCACAGAGTATGTAATATAATAGAATTTAGATAATTGCCCCTCACAGAACAGTAATGTGTTGCCCCTAGTATTTTATTTTTTATTGACCTCATAATTATGAGGTTGTTGTGATTATAATACCTCATAATTGTTCATTGTAACCTGAATTTAATTAAATTCAGGTTACAATGAACAACTAAAAGATAAAAATTTCATTAAATAAGGATTTAATACTGTCCTGGATATTATTTTGTTTCAATGACACTATGACACTCGATATCATTAGAATTAGAGCGTTTTCACATTATCCGATCCGATATCGGATATCGGAAGCCGATAGCCGATATCCGATATCGGAGGGAAGTAAAATGTATGAAATATGTGCCTGTCTTTCACATTGTCCGGTCCGATATCGGATATCGGAGCCGACACCGATATTCCTAGTGGCTATCGGACGATAATGTTCAGTGTTGCCAACTCAATTTTCGAAAAGGCAGTATACCAACAGCAAAAAAGCACTAGTTTGTGTATTTTCAGTCTTATAGGGCGCTCAATCTTTGAAAAAATTCTTTGCTATTAACCTAAAACCCTTTCTATTAAAAGAAACCTTTTTTTATTAAGACAACACACATTTAAGTATTTATAGGCATTAAAATACGATTTATACGGCAGGTTTTTTTATTTGCCGCATTAAAATATACGGCAATTGGCTGAACTGAAGTAAACAAAAATATATTGCGTTCTTAAATTCAAATATTTATCTTCGAAAACATTAGTGTCTATCATCTTTATTTTATCTCATTCTGCCTCGCTCCTCCTCCTACTCGGATGTTGGTTGTGCTGTTTATTGTATTGTTGTCATTGAGTGCTTTGTTTTTAACCGACTTCAAAAAAAGGAGGAGATTTCACACCGATTTTATTTTTATTTTGAATTTACAACAAAGAATACAAAGTTTGAAAACTCTTAATTCTAAAATAATTGTTTATGAGAATAAAATAATTTATGTATCTTTACTTACAGGAAATTACAACAATCATATTACAAATATATTTGAACGAGTGACAATATTATTTTAGGATATTACAGTGTAATAAGAAAAAGAAAAGAAAATGTGAGCAAAGATTGTATCACTTAATAAATTTATCATAGGTACTACATGAACTTTTATAAATGTATGTAGTGAAAAAATGACTAAATGACTAGGTACGTCTTGCTAAAAATACATTTAATAGATTTTGAAAGGTATTTACTAATATGTATTACTAAAACTGGAATGGAATGGAATGGATTACTAAAACTATTAACTAATACTAGGTTGTAGTAGGTATTGATATAAATTTATTTAATTTATAATGTGTTAACATATAAAGTGTATTATGTTATACAAATGACCGATATCAAAACTATTTAGTAAATAGCACATCTAAATAATATGCAGTAATTTGTGATATCAAATCTTTTTTTACATTTTATTTTTCTTTTTTGAAGTTGTTTTTCTTTATCGTAGTTATTTTTAATGTACATTTACAACTATGATTTATAACATTTGATTTTTTTTTATTATACTTACCTTTTTTATCAACTGGCAATTTAGTTTAGTTTTCTCTAAAAATTTCTGGCAACACTCATGATGATATCGGAACGATTTTATCGGACAATGTGAAAGGGCAAATTGCTCAGAGCAATAAACCTCCTCTGAGGCAAATTGTATCCGATATCAGATATCGGCTATCGGCGTCCGATATCCGATATCGGATCGGATAATGTGAAAACGCTCTTAGAATAAAAATTATTATGGTGCACAATATATAAACAGCACCAATGTCCAATACAGCCTACAGGAACTATACAGTATTACATATATTATTGTAATTTATACCGAAATTCAAATTATAAATTTCTATAAATAATTTGTTTACTTTTATTGACAAATATGTGACACATGTGCGAATTTTTTGTCTATTATTGACATTGACTTTCTGACTTCTGTATTGTTCATTATCCGTATCTTCGTATCATGAATGGAAATTGGAAATTAGAAAGCTAGTACAATCGTGTTTTTGTAACATTTATAATTACTGCATTGTGATGCTAATATAGTAAAGATGGATTTAGCGAAATCTTTATTTAGTTCGCGTGATCACGTCGGGTATGTGGGCCGTGAAGAGCATGAACGTAAAATTAGTGCAGCCTTAGCAGATGACGACCCAGAAGATGTAATCGATGCTATCCGTGGTATGAACGTCGCTGACGAACTATTGCCAGCACCCGGGGGTCCCTTCTCAGCGCTTACAGCTAGCATGGTACCGCAGGATATCATGGCTAAACTCGCACAACCAGAATCAGAAGGTCACGGAGGACTGCCAGACTACAGGTTTGACGAATTTGGCTTTTGTGTAGATGAAGAAGATGGACCAGAACAAAGTTCCAACAAACTACTTGCATCTGCATTTGTGGAGGATGACCAACACCGACTCCAATGGGAATTTTATAGCAAAGAGATTAATTTTTCGGAACAAGAAAGTAAAATGGTAAAAACTGAGAAGCTGCAAAAGATGGTGAAAGATGGAATACCACACTCCCTCAGGCCTCAAGTGTGGATGCATCTGTGTGGTGCTAATAGGAAGAGAGCTACAACTGAAATTACATATCATGAAATTGTGAGGGCATCCAGTGATGACGGTTTGGTAACAAGTAAACAAATAGAAAAAGATCTGGTACAAATATTACCTAACAATGTTTGCTTTTCTCATCCAACTAGCACTGGTGTGCCCCGCTTACGTAGAATATTAAGAGCTCTAGCTTGGCTCTACCCTGATATTGGTTATTGCCAGGGTACAGGAATGATTGCTGCATCCCTTTTACTTCTCATGGAAGAAGAAGAAGCCTTTTGGATTATGTGTACCACTGTGGAAGACCTCTTGCCAGCATCATATTATTCCTCAACATTGATTGGTATACAAGCTGATCAAAAGGTTCTCAGAAGCCTTATATCTTCATATCTTCCTGGGATTGACCAAGTATTGAACGCACATGACATTGAACTCTCTCTCATCACTATGCACTGGTTTTTGACTCTTTATGCAAATGTTGTACATATGAAAATTTTACTTAGAGTTTGGGATCTCTTCTTTCTTGATGGTTCCATAGTTTTATTTAAAGTAACATTGGCTATGTTGAAGATTAAAGAGAATAGATTCACAGAAATATCAAACTCAGCTCAAATATTTAATGCATTGTCTGATATCCCTGGAGAAATAGATGATGTGGAGTTACTGATAAAAACAATTGATGAGGTTTGTGGTGAGACATTAAGCCCTGCACTAATAGAAACACACCGCAGGCGACATTTAGCTTATCTGATGGCAGATCAAGGAGCTTTAGTGGGTAACCCTAGTGTTGTCCCCAATCTTCCAAAACAACAACTCCAAAGACGCCAAATAAAGAGAAATAAATCAGTCATTCAGACTATTCTATTTGGAGATGACAGTAACAATGAGGATGCAGTATCAAAGAATGTAAAGCAAACAGAAATTCTTGTTGACCTTCGAGAGGCAATCTTGCAAGTTGCTAGACACTTCCTTGCACTTGAACCACAATTGGCATCAGAAGTCCAGCTTACTGCTGACTATACTATGCAAAGCCATGCAACAGACAGAGAAAGGTATGTCAATGTTTCACGTAGTAAAAGAAGAAGGGCTAAAGCTTTATTGGATTTTGAGAGAAGAGATGGTGATGAACTGGGTTTCAGGAAGAATGATGTGATAGAAGTCATTAGTTCTAGAGATGAGCACTGTTGGATTGGAGAGTTAAATGGCCTAAGAGGATGGTTTCCTGCAAGATTTGTAAAACTTTTGGATGA
This sequence comes from Colias eurytheme, assembly GCF_061535395.1. Classification (NCBI taxonomy): domain Eukaryota; kingdom Metazoa; phylum Arthropoda; class Insecta; order Lepidoptera; family Pieridae; genus Colias; species Colias eurytheme. The sequence goes on along the minus strand of NC_142982.1, from coordinate 9,774,065 downwards.
GAAAGGAGTAAAGTACAGCCGTGCTGGAGATGACTCAGTGACCGAAAAGGCCGCACATTTGGTAAGAGGTGTCTTAGCTCCAGCTTTCAAAAGAGTTTTATTACATGGAATAAAAAGACCAAGCTTTTTAGATGGTCCATGCCACCCTTGGTTATTTATAGAAGAAGCATCATCGAGAGAAGTTGAAAAAGATTTTAATTCTGTCTATAGCCGCCTAGTTTTATGTAAAACATATAGATTAGATGAAGATGGTAAAGTTTTGACTCCAGAAGAATTACTGTATAGGTGTGTACAAGCAATAAATCTTTCCCATGACAATGCTCATGCACAGATGGATGTGAAATTGCGTACATTAATTTGTATGGGATTAAATGAAGAAGCTTTGCATTTATGGCTTGAAGTTTTGTGCTCATGTGTGGATGTAGTACAGAAATGGTATCACCCATGGTCATTCATTAACTCACCTGGATGGGTGCAGATTAAATGTGAACTTCGAATCTTATCTCAATTTGGTTTCAATTTGAATCCAGAATGGGAATTGCCTTTAAAGAAAGATACACAGAACCAACCTTTAAAAGAAGGGGTGAGAGATATGCTTGTTAAACATCATTTATTTTCATGGGACCTGTAGTTCCACAATATTTTATCCTCATTCTTTAGTGAGGTTTCCATTGATCTCGTATAAATTATTTATTAGTCGTAATTTTTACTAAACATACCTTTTTTGCCTGCTTTAAAATTGTATTTATAAATAAATATCAATGTATTTATTTGTATAGTGTTTCTGTAAATACTAAAAAAATCGAAGAAGATAAAAATAATAATATAATATTTTTGTGTGTTGTAAGTTGTCCTGTGCACTTTCAAGTTTCAGTAATAGTTTTTGATTAAGAAATATATTATATATTAATAATTAATTTTTTTATTTATTCTTGGTTTACCCATTTGTCTGCTATATTTATTATGTATTAAATAATGTACCCATGTAAATATTTTGTTTTTTCGATATTTCTAATAATACAAACAAAAACCAATATGTAAGGTTTTATTTGATAACTTTGGACTACACATCTCAAAAAGGCAATGGAACATTCCACAACATTCATATAGATAGGTAAGTAAGAACTACGTGATAAGAACATTCTCAAATTTTTCTCACAATATTGTTAATTTACTCAAATTATAAAATCTTGTAATCTCTGTGTAGTCTGTGTACTTTCTGAGTATGATCTATTGTGAAATTTGTTATCTTTTTATTTAATGGCAGCACCGAGAAAATTGTCTACGTCAATTTGACATATGATTTGACAATCGAATCAAACTTCTCTTCAAATTTGGAAGTCAAACGTGCTTGTTCTCTTCGAGCTAAGGCCTACAGGCGACTTGCACTTTTATATTGAAAAATGGCATCAAAGGCTGAATTAGCTTGTGTATACTCTTCCCTCATCCTGGTTGACGATGATGTCGCCGTAACTGTAAGTAACAAACTTAAAGTTGATGAAAGCACTACAATATTTTGTGTTTTTAGGTTATCTATACCCAAACACATACCGTTCATCGAAAATCCGTTTTCATCAATTTATCCAAACACTGTTAATATCGTATTAATGTGAAGTTTGAATCTTGAGTGCTCAAAGTAAATGTATGAAATGATATTTCAGTGAAAAGTGTACACGTGACGTTGTATAATGTAAATATTGTTGTCTGGTGTAGGGTGAGAAGATTTCGACCATCTTGAAGGCTGCGGGTGTCGATGTGGAGCCCTACTGGCCGGGTCTTTTCGCTAAGGCCCTAGAAGGCGTAAATGTACGTGATTTGATCACGAACATCGGATCAGGCGTAGGATCTGCGCCGGCCGCCGGAGGCGCGCCCGCTGCCGCCGCCGCGGCGCCCGCTGCTGAAGCCGCCAAGGAAGAAAAGAAGGAAGAAGAACCCGAGGAATCTGATGATGACATGGGCTTCGGTACGTTTCATTCATTATTCTTTTAAAAACATGGTTTTACCATATTAGTAAGACATAAAGATATTAACTTACTTATAATAATAAATTTAGAACTGAACAAGTTGAACAAACTTAATTTATGAACTAGAGGCTGGTTTGAATGTAATAATCTTTTTATTAAAGTAGACTATATAATTGTGTACAACACGGACGAACCTGGGAGGCACAGCGAGTTCAAGATACATAAAACTTTCAGTTCTGTACAACTTGTGTGTTGATTTATAAGCAATTCAAAAGAAACTATTCAATCAGTTGACATTTATTTTAAAGAATCTATTGAACTTTAATTCAATATTCAACACTATTACAATGATGTTTGCATGTATTAGCTTCGGAAATTCATGACCGATAACAACTATACCTGAGTATATAACTTCCACATAATGTTATTTGTATGATTATAACCAAAAACTAATTGTTCTTTCTTTTGTTTCAGGTCTGTTTGACTAAAAAGCTTTATTTTCAAAGCTTTTATTCCATAAAGCTTCACGAAGCTTAGGCATAAGGAAAATAATTTTATAAAATGTAAAAAAATTGAAATATATCTTTTATTTTCTCCATCCATCCACCTTATTCTAGTATTGCAAATTAATTAAGTATATGAGATTGCTTGTTTTTATTGATTTTAAAATATTTTTTTTAGATTCTTAACATTTTCAGTAGTACTGACAAATCATTCAAAAATCAATTTGATTAGGATTTCCAATTGCAGGCATTGGGATGTCATAGCGATTGCTTAGTTTTTCTACGTATAATTTTAACATTTCACTGAAAAAAGGCAATTCTTCGTAATATGTGTTACATACTTAGGTAACTAAAATTTATGAGTGTAAGGGATGTATTGGTATTGCACGCCTCATAAGCGAAGCGTTGAGGTGGGTACTACTGTCACTTCGCGCAAAACATCAGATTTTTCAAACTTAAAATGTCTTTATGTATCATACATTGCACTTGTAAGATAATACATACACACACATATTAAGAAAAAACACTATTTTTAACATTCATGATATTTTTGATGTCATTTTTGTTATCTAAACTAGTTAAAAAACAGTTTAAAAAAGTTCTGTCTTGGACGTCCGTGTGTCTGTATGTGCGGAGGATTTTCTTTTTAACACGATAGCGACCGAAATACTTTACTAATCGAGTCTTTTTTTTTCTCTTACGCTTGAGTATGCTCAGGAATAGAACCCTTTCATTTTTCAGGGTCTGATTCGATGTGGTTTAATTCTTATTAAATAAACAAAAATAATAATTAATAAATAATTATTAAAAAAAAATTATGAGGCGTGCACTTTTGGATTTCCCAAATTATTTATGCTTATCATTCAATCATGCCATAAAGAGTGAATGCATTTTAATGAATTTGGCTATCTAGTAAAGACTTAAAGATAGCAGAAATTAAAGTGATTATGCTTTGCTTTCCTCTGTTTTTGGGAGTTGATGAATGCACATACATAGGCTTGGCAAATAATTCCAATTCAATATGATTACATATTATTACATCTGACTAATCCTACATAATGTGAGACCTACCACTCCTTTCAATTTTTACCTTTTTTTAAACAGCCTATATTGTCTAGCTGTCAGAGTATACTCAAATTGTATCATTGAAATAAATAAAACAAATTATTTTATCTATAGTATATTTTTAACTAGTTAGGTACATCTATGATATTATATTCTAATTAGCCCCACATGGCTCTCTGGACACCAGATAATTTGTTGTAGTCAGCAAGGTGTCTCCACACAATACGACTCAATCTCCATTCTTTTACAACTCCACGGGGCCTGAAATAAAACAAAAATTAATTTAGTGTATAGGTAGCTTGGTAAGATCTTTTCTTACAGGCTTTCTCATTGTTTTCTTTTTATGTTTAATAGATTTTTATTCAGTTAATAAGGGCGTTTGTTGCAATGGGGCTGCCATGAACAAATGTTTAAAAACTCATTTATAAAAACTATTTATTTATTTAAATAAATCATTTAAAATAAAATAAATAAAAACTTGAACTTACCTTGAGGTAACAGCACATCTGTTGTTGATCCTTAGAGGAGTAGCATTCAACTCGAACTTATTTATTTCTTTATCTGCTATTTCCCTAACTTCCACTGGTAGAATGGTATTCTTTCTCAAAGCATTAATTCTTGTCCGTTCTAAAAAGTGTTCGGCACATAAACGGCGTCGTTTAACATCACGGATCATCCAACGATTTGCCCATTTATTTCTAAGTTGTTGAAACTGAAATAATTTTATGTTTATTTAAAAACAGGAGACTGAAATGTAGGTTATCTATATTTATTTTTAGTGTATACTTACTCCAAAGCCAGGAATATCCTGTGTTTTCCAAATGTATTTACCAAAATTTGCAACACTACCAAAATTCATATTTTGTACTGGGTGCCCTAATTTCTATAATATTTAAAAAAGTAATCCAATTTTCTTTCGGCCAAGGGTACCAATTTTTTGACTTTGACAATTGGAATTGAGAACTACACAGATAACTACTAAAAGAACTAATTAGTTAATGCTAATCACAGAGTATATATATATATATATATATATATATGATCGTATTTTATCTAAATAATAATTAATTAATTAATTAGTTGTTAAAAGTATAAGATAAATTTTGTGATTTAAATCACAAAATTTATCTTGGAAACTTATTTTTGATATTAAATTCATTTGACGTTAGCTCTCTTTGAGCCGAGCCTGAAAAAAATATGATAGCGGCAGTACACATGGGGCCAAGGCGTTGGGCCAACGTGTTGGGAAAAAATGAAGGATACCAAGATTCCTGTTCACACATTGGCGTACTGATCATTCTGCATTGGCGCTTCAAAGATGGACGTAGTCCGTAGAAGTTCTTGCAGCCGCGGCAATTTATTTATATACAGTGCGTTTAATTATTATGCATCAATAACAATGAGTGTACTCTGCCGTCTGCGATGATACCATTTTCCAATCTCTATTGTCCTTTTTTTATATCTGTATAAATAAAACATTATTATGTTTAGATTTTTTCAAATGTTTAAAATGTGTACATTTTAGGTACATTTAATTTAATTTTAACTACCTATAAAACGAAAATTTAAAGATTAGATTTTAGATATTATTATATTAAATGATAATATTATTTATGTAATAAAGCACAATTTGATCAAAATCATGCTCATTGTATATTGTTATTTAATTTTTAAGAACAAGTAACTTTTTAATACTATTTTACTCATTTTATAAATATATTCATTTTTTTATCGCATTGTATGAAAGTGAGATAAGAAAAACATCTAGAATTATATAATAAATAGAAAATAGAACATCTAATTTTTTGAGTCATTATATGGTTTTATTTTTGTGTAGTTCATGCCGTGGATTCCAAATTATTCCTTCATGTCGATACAATTCTACGAATTGTAAAACCTCGGCGCCGCCATCGCTATCGGAACATGGTTAAACGTAAATTTCATTGACGCGCAACGATACTGTCTCCGCTGACGAGTAACAACAAACTGAACAAGACACCAACGTGTGAACGCTGTTTGTGGAGCGCGCCAAGATCCTTTGATGTGTGCACAAAAAACCGACAACATTCGGTTGGCCTGCCAATATTGGCGCCAACTAGGCTAATGAAGCCAACATACCGCCAAGTAGCTCTCTACACGTTGGCCCAACCCGTTGGCCCAACACGTTGGCCCAATGTGTACTGCCACCATGAGAATGAGTTTGTTCTGTGGTGTCAATGTGAAATGTCAAACATGTTATGACTTGAGAGCTCACTTGAAAGTTACAGAATTTTTCAAAATCTTGTAATCGCGGACAACTTTATTCAAAGTGAATTTTGATCGAATGTATAAAAATGAGCTTAAAACGACATTCTCAAAATAAAAATGAACAGTCTATAAGTCAATATAAAAAGCGTAAAGATAATAAAAGTTACTTGGAAACCGTTTTAGAAGAGAGCGGTCTGATTTTGTCATCGCCTCCAGATAAATGTATTGCATCGCAGGAAACTGTACATATCATACGCAACATAAAGAAGAATCTTCAAAAACATATTAACTATCCATGTAACGTATCAGAATTTTTTACTGACTTACAGAAAGATTGTAATGATTTAAATGTATTCAAGCATTACTTATATCCTAATATTGTAAGAACTTCTTCTGAAATCGGTGAACTTGCAATAAATGATAGTGTAATTAAGATTCTCTTGAATATTCCCATTTTACAAGTGAAACTTATAGATCACATCTTTGAGAAAGCAATCGATTTAGCTGCAGATTCTAAATGTGGACCATGGATTCAAATGATATTGAAAAGTTTCTCTACTTTAGATAACTTAATAGATGGTGAGAAAATATCCACAAATCTTATTAACTTGCTAGACATTGCATCAGAAAAGATGGTTCGACTTGAAATTATTACTGCCATACCAGATATAATTGGAGATCAGGAACATGACAATATTGCTACAGAAATGAGCAGAATTTTATCAGAAGACCATGATCTTATTCCTGCAATATTAGACTGCTTATCATACCTTTGTTTATCTGATGATCAATATGAACAATTGCAAAGGAAAACTCTAAGTATTTTAACCGGCTTATCAAAGTGTAACTATTTTGCCAACTTTGTAAAATTTTTACTTATACCTGGCCGTATGACGGAGAGTCAATACATAGAAGTTACTTTTAATTTGAGAAATGCACTGGGTTGGTCTACATCTATTGCAAAGCCACAAGATATTGCATCCAGCCAAGTACTTACTGCCGCTGCAATAAGAAACAGCATTGTTTCATCAAAAAATATAGCAAATGCATGGATGAAAGTTGTATCAAATTGTAAAGATAGTAATGATCACAAGCCTATTGATTTTATAATCTTGTTGATATTATATTCAACTTCAGAAGAGAGACAGAAGCAAGTGGAATTGCTGCTGAATAAGCATATTAAATTAAATATTCTAAAGGATGAATTGATAGATGATGCATTTGATAAGTTTAAGCCTATATTGGAAGTCAATTTAAGATATCTCATAAACCTTTCAAATTGTCTCCTAAAAACAAAATCAAACCCAGTGATACAGACTTTTGCAACACATATTTACACTTTAATGTTTTCAAAACTGGAAGAATGTAGACAGACAATAGTTGCGGAACTTCTGCAATTGGGTTTGGATTGTAAACAGAGTATGATGAACATTTTGTTAATTCTAAATAATGTTGCATTAAAAGATGTAACTATACTTAAACCACAATGCATACAAATGCTGACTCTGTTAGATAGAATGGATGACATGAGCTTACCAGAATTAAGGGCTACCATGAACTTACTCTGTTGCCTTGCATATACTTGTGAAAATTCTGTGATTAGAGATGACATTCATATGATTATAAGAAAGGAATTGGGTAGTTCAAATCCTACAATAAAATTGCAAGGTGTTATTTCTGGAATACATGCAGTTAAATACTTAATGGCAACCAAAAGTGATGATGAGCAAAGCTTAGAATTACCAGATGATGTCAGCTATAGTTCTGTACACCACTTAGCTGATGGCAACTTGAGAGAAGCAGCTCAAATTATAGAGCTCATAAGTAGAAGTACAAGGCAGTTCCCTGATATGATTGTTTTTTTCTATGATGAACTCTGCAAGGTGGTTCAACCTGCTAATGATATGAATAGAAATTTCTTAGCATGGCTAACTGATGCTGTGACCAATGATTTACAACAAAATTTTATAGTAGACAATCTAGAAAATAATAGAATTGGAGAAATTAAACTGACCATGCAACATTGCCTAAATTCTGATAGTGAAATTGAAGAGACAATTGCAATAAATATTGGTGGATTAGTTTTACAACAAAGAGATGATGTGAATATTTGTCTTTTGCCACCCTTATTTCAACTTGTTCAAACTTTACATTTAAGACACCATCAGGGCAATCTATCAAGTATTGATGCACTACTTGGCTGCCCAATTATAATGCCAGTTTTTGACATTGATTTGTTAGATGATATGGATAGTCAAAATATTCAAATTCAACTCGATTGTTTGTATTATTGTGTAAATTGGATAAGAGAGCTTATTAACGCCTTTGCATCTCAAAATGACCCTGCACTGAAGCCTAAAATATTTGTAAGAATAACACAAGCTCAACAGTTAGAAGATTTGATTGGGAAAATTCTTATTTCAACTAATATAACATATAATTTCCCTAATAATTCATTCAGTTTGAATGATAGAGAACAAGGAGATAAAAGACAAATTAAAAGCAATAAAAATAGTAAGATAAAATCGCAAAAAACAGTTAATCAAGATGAAACTATTCTTCCTGAAACTGGAAGAACCCAAGTAAGCCAAAATAATAAGCCATTCAAAAATAATATTGAATTAATAAGTAACGTCAATTTCAGACCACTAAGTTTTGGTATCATCAATGTAGTCAAAAATGATTTGACCGAAGGTGATGATATTAAAGACGATGATGCGGAAATAACGATTTGCGTCCTTAAATATGTTTTAAAAAACGTTTGCGTCAATATTGAACCAGTTTTGATTTCCAAAATAAAACAGCAAACCTTTTTATCAAAACGTAATAACAGTGATGTATATGATAAGGCTAAAGCGGAAGAATATGCAAAGAGCATAAGCACAATTCTGCCAAATATCGTAAATCATTTAAAATGTATTGCATCTTACTTAGATACTCATACCACAGCAGATACTCAAAATGATAGTGGATTTATGTATACGTCGAAGATGATTGATTTTGTTATTTGCTTGGAATATATCTTTAATATGTGTACGGTATATTTTAAATGGATGGGATTTAAACATAGCAATATTCCATTATTGAAAACGTCATTACGAACTTTTGTTACTGTGGAGCACGAAAATACAGTCTCTCTGAAAGATTTATTATTACTGGTTACTAAGTTTTTACAAAAACATGAGAAATACTGTCTTCAACTTTCAACCGCTGTTTCGTTAATAGAATTTCTTAAAGCCCTGCAAGAGTATTCCACTAATTCTACCATTTTAAAGATTTTAAGAGAGACTGCGGAAAATTTCTTGTCCAAGGAATGGAAAACTCCCGATGGAGTTTTAGAGAGGGGTTTATTATTTAATCAAAGTATTGATAGTCTAGCTAAAGTATTTTTAATTAATAATGAACTGTTAGAACTTAAAAAAATAACAGTTTCTCTAACAAGAGATATAGAGTATTTAACGAACCGCAACAGCGCGTTACCTTGTTATAAAAGTATAAATAAAGCAAACTTTGCCATTTTTTATAGAAACTTGGGCACTGCTCTGAATAAATTAACAAAAGATCGATTAAATGATGGCCTGACAAATTCAGAACATTTAGGATTATGGAAAGATGTAACATTTATTCTTAAGTGTATGGCGGATATAGCGAAAACTTTAGACAATAGAAATAATCTATCGGCCTTTTTTAAGAAATCTTTGCCTATGATAAAATTATTCTTGTCACACGGAATACCAATACTTGAAATACAATTTAAAAACGAGACACAAGAAGTTCTAGAAATATTAAAAACTCTACAACAATCAACAAGATTTCTACAGTCGCTATGTTGTCATTCTCGGTTAAAGAAAGATTCTGCATTAATGGGCAAAGTCCCTTACGTGAGACAAATGCTCGAAACGTTAATATATAAAGTTAAAGCTGCATTAACTGCGAATAATTGTTCTGAAGCTTTTTGGATGGGTAATCTTAAAAACAAGAATATTCACGGTGAAGTTATAGCAACTCAACAAAGCGTTGAAAGTGAAGATTCTGTTGAAGACTGTGATGAACAATTACCTGAAGACGAAGATAGTGATGATACAGATGATGAAATGCTTAATCCTGATTCTAAAAGTTTAAGCGATATTGTATAATGTTAATAAATTCATATGAAACGTTCTTATTTATTTATTTGTTATTAAAATCCAAAATATTCGTACTTGAGAAAGAATTTTAGTGTGGTCGATTATTATGGATAGGACACCACGAAGAAAATCTGTGCGACAAGCGCGTCGGCGCGGGGCGTTTAGTGAGTCATACACTTTGAAGATATTCTGCCTCATAATACTTATAAATCAATGAAACAAAAAAAAATTGGTTTGAGACGATTGACTCTAACAAGTGTTCCTGGTACAAATAGTATAGTGGCAATGGCCTCTCTACTCTCTAGTACGTAGTACCTCAATGACCTAATTATTTAAATTGTATACGTATCGTACTATGCACTGTTCAGTATTCAGCTAACAAAATAGGTATGTTAAACTAAAACCTTTCTAGAGAATCCATTGAATAAAAATTATAGAAAATAGTTGTGGTTAGGGAGCCAGGTGCAAATTTGGTTCATTATTTCCTCTCAAGAGATAATTCGTCAGACGCATGAGAGTATAGTATTATAAAGCCTCGTGAACGTCAGCTGGCGCTCGGTTGGGGGGGTGAGCGGTTGTAGCCTCCCACGCACATAGGAAAAAAAATACATTCATTAATTCATTTCCTCTCAGCTAAAAATTTGTCAAATTGTAGCTAACCCAATATCTCAACGAAAAAAAATAGTCAGCTGGTTACAACATGGTGTATTATACGTCAGCTGGTGTCTCGAACATGAAAGTTAAATTTAAAGAAAAATTTATTTTCCGTTATTTCCTCTCAAACAAAAATTTACCTGATGATAGCTTATATGTAACTGTGGATAAATATATATGTCAGCTGGCTGTATCTTGGTGGAAAAACCGTCAGCTGATACGGGAGGCTACAACCGCTCTTCCCCCCAACCGAGCTCCAGCTGACGTTCACGAGGCTTCATAATACTATACTTTGATGCATTTTACTAATTACCGCTTGAGAGGAACTTGGTCATAAAATCTGCTGCTGGCTCCCGGACCATGCGGTTTTCGATAATCATGAACAGACGTGGATTTTTTTATAATCCATAGTAAATATTCATAATAACAGTATGTACTTTATCTCTTCATGGAAAAGTAAAGAATTGAATACTTACCACAGTGCAACTAATACAGAAAAGAACAATAACATTAAGGTTATAAATAAAAATACATAATTGATGGTTATGTCACATTTATTATAAGATACTTAGTACAATCTCTGGGGTGGTCCCATAGTTGACTTCATGTGGAGCGACCTCACATTCTGCCAGTGCTTTTTGAGCAGAGAAACTAAGAAGTTGATAGACAAATGGACGTTTTGTGCGAGCTCATCAGCACTCATGTCAACGTGACCAACCGCTACGGAAAGACAAAGTACCTGTAAACAAAACAATCAATATTAAATACCTACAAAAACACTAAAATTGTTGATATTCACATATTTTTTTTTCTGAATAACTTTCATTCAGAATTCATTAAGAATAAATATTTGTACATATAAAGGAAAAGCAGGTAAGATTTCTGAATTAAGCTTTGTTTTGATAATGTTACAATTAGCAATGCAATTAAAAAGGATTATAACAAAATTGAAATTTTACAAAATTCTGGAAACATACGAAGTAGCAAATCAGGCCTAAAATATATAGTAACAGCACAAAGTACATAACATAAATTAATATATTACCTTCTTCATCTGGAACTTGATGGTGGCCTTAACCTCATCAATCTTCTGCGTCATGGACTCCTGGTGGGAGAGGAGACCAGGGAACTTGCCGGCCTTGTTGAGACCGGGACCCAAGAGACGCGGGATCTGTTTGATGAGAGACTCTGACGCAAGGAAGGCATCATACCTGGAAAATAAATAAATAAATAATCATCTATTTGCACCATTATATCTTACAAAAATTTAATGACCCCGGCTCCTAATTGTAAACTGTTTTTCAGGAGTAAAATGTAGTATGTTTAATTAGATATACTTAAAGAAAGCATTTATGTTTAACAAACCAGGATAGATATTTATTTTAAGATACCTATACTAATACAGAAGAACTCCCCGATTATCCGAATCACAAAAAATTGACCAAAAAAAGTCAAAGTGCGCTATTATTCTTCCCCCCGCGAAGCCAGTGTTTGCGCGTCAAGTCTTGACTTGACTTGTTGTGCCTACACTGACTTGAGATGTTTAAAAAACAATGATTTTTATTTCTAAACTTGTATATAAGTAGGTACATTTTATTTATATATTTAAAACATGTGAAAATTGCATGTTTCTTTCATTTAATTCAATAAAAATATAGTGCAATATCAAAACGTAGCTTTTATTCTCTCCAATTGCAAATTAAAAAAAAATCTGATTATCCGAATGGGTCCCGGACCCCATTAATTCGGATAATTGGAGTTCTACTGTATTATAAAGCTGAAGAGTTTGTTTGTTTGAACGCGCTAATCTCAGGAACTACTGGTCCGATTTGAAAAATTATTTCAGTGTTAGATAGCTCATTTATCAAGGAAGGCTATAAGCTTATATTACTTATATATATATATATATATACAGTGGTGGTCGTTTAATTAGAAACACGTAACACGATGAAGTAGTCATCAAATTCATTTAACATTTATGTATTAACGTATTAGAGATTAAGTATTATTTCATATGTAATAGAACACCCGTTTATCTAGTTTTATAAGAAATTGCTTAATTTTAATCAAACGTTAGCTTAAATTAATAAAATTAAACAACTTTAAGTGAAGTCTGATTTCCGAGTATTTTCAGTCTGGACAACAAATTAGAAACAGCATGGTTCAAGTGTTCCAAAGTCTAAACCTGTTGAAATGCCACCAATATTTTTTTCTTCTACACATATTTGCACCGTTTTTTAAACATTCTATCTAAAAGTTTCTGAAAATTAATTTGCTTTGCAGTAAAAATGGGTAAAAGTAAGATTTGTGACCCATCAACATGAAAAATGATTTTAAGCTTACATTTTGACAAAAACTAGAGTTACAGGAAAATTGAAAATCATTTAGAGTGTTCGATAAAAATATATTCAATGCTATAGTTTATTTAAAAGAGCATGGTACTTCCGATCAAGTGCCTGGAAAAGCTCGACCATGAAAAACCACTGCACTCGAGGATAGGCAAATGATTCTTTTGGCAAAGATGGATCCATTTAAAAGTTCAAATTCTATTATTAAATTAGGTTTTTTCCGAAGATGAACCTCGCAATGTGTCGATGAGATCGATTCCCAGGCAGTAAGTCGAGGCAAAATTTTTTGGGAGAGACGCCAGAAAAGTACAGCTTCTTACTAGGCAGTACAGGGAACAACGATTTTCATTTACTAAGAAATATTTCTAGTGGACAGTCCGCCAGTGAAAATGTTTTATTTTGGGATGAAACTAAAAATAATTTAATCAATTCTGATGGCAAAGGATACGCGCGTCGTTCAGTTAACCAGGCCTTAGATAATAAAAATAAACAGTTCAGCATGGCGGAGGAAACATTATAGTATGGGCATGTATGGGGTTGTTTTTAGACTGTTATAATCTTTATAGACAACAACGGCTTTACAACGTCGTGGCTTATTTTGTATGAGATTTTGAGACGTTTGCAAAAACATAATATTTTCTAATAGAATTGGAACCATTAAATGGATCCATCTTTGCGAAAAGAATTATTTGCCTATGCTCGCGAGCAGTGGTTTTTCATGGTCGAACTTTTTTAGGGACTTAATCAGAAGTACCATGCTCTTTTAAATAAACGGTATCATTGAATATCTTTTTATCGAACACTCTAAATGATTTGCAATTTTCCTGTAACTCCAGTTTTTGTCAAAATGTAAACTTAAAATTATTTTTCTTGTTGATGGGTCACAAATCTTACTTTTACCCATTTGTACTGCAAAGCAAATTAATTTTCAGAAACTTTTAGATGGAATGTTTAAAAAATGGTGTAAATATTTGTAGAAGAAAAAAATATGGGCGGCATTTCAACAGGTTTTGACTTTGGAACACTCGAACCGTGCTGTTTCTAATTTGTTGTCCAGACTGAAAATACTTGGAAATCAGACTTCACTTAAAGTTGTTTAATTTTATTAATGTAAGCTAACTTTTGATTAAAATTAAGCAATGTCTTGTAAAACTAGATAAACCGGTGATCTATTACATATGAAATAATGCTTAATCTCTAAAACGTTAATACACAAAAGTAAATAAATTTGATGACTACTTCATCCTGTTACGTGTTTCTAATTAAACGTCCACCACTGTATATCATCACGCTACAACCAACAGGAGTGGAGCCACGGGGGTGAAATCACGCGGAGCAGCTAGTTTATGATAATGTTAAGAAGTCTCAGAAACTAAATGGAGCAATATAAATAATCTCTTTCTTACAAAAATGCCACTAAATTATTTTTTAACTTACTTCTTTGCTAGTTTCTTGACAAGCTTCTTGTTCTTGTTAAGCTTTTTCAAAGCCTCGGCATCCATGCAGGGTACACTGAGGGTCTTCGCCTCGTCACAATGTTGCTGGTCACCCAACACACACACTTGCATCTTTGGCCTGGGAATGTACTTTAGCCTGCAAACAAAACACATCTTTTAGCTCTTGAGACTATACATTTATTAAATTGATAGATATTCCTCTTCTAATTATTTCAGTAAAAGTTTATCATCAATATCAGATAATACATGCAATTAATTTTTTATTCATCATATAAATAAAAGGAGTTTCTTTTTCAAAATATCCAGAACGAAGAACATTATAAATCGTAACATTAGGGACATTCGTCGCCTACATAGTTGTAAAGCATTAAACAAATTTTCTACTAAAACTAGCAATTAATAATCTTACCCAAATAAACATACTGGATATCAATATAAATCGGTTAGCCGAAGCTAGCCTACCCATTATTTTAAGACTCTGGGCAAAGTCCCGTCAGATAACTGACTCCCTGGTCCAGGGCCAATTTTGTGGCTTTTATTATTAAATTTAATCAATTTAAAGATACATCATTTGTATCATTAAATTCTTTAACGATAAATGAAACTAGGAAACCACAAAAGTCCCCCTTTCAGGTAAACATACTTGACGGTGCCGGAGAAACGCTTGTCCTTCTGTGGGTCATAGTTCTTCAGACCGATTTGGAGCTCAACAGTCTCCAAAAAGTTACGCTTCTTGTCTTTGGAGGATTGTAAAACGGCATTTACGCACTCGTAAAGGGTATCACGAGATACCTTCGACCTGAAAAGTACACGTTTTATTCAATACTGTGTTATAAATTTTCGGAAATACATTCATAGCGATGTAGATTGGAATTTAATACAAATGCCGATAATTCTTTAAAGATATTTAAATGTATGATCACAGAGATTTTCACAAGTTACTCACATTTTGGCTAGATTAACCTCCGCCTTCAACTAACGCGATACATAAAAAGAATGAAAGATTCGATCTTTCTCAATATCTGTCAATTGTGGAATTGTGTCTGTCAAGTGTCATTTTGAATTCTAACTTTACTGGAGACAAGTCTTTTGGGATTGACCAACTCAATATTTATTATTTTTATTATTTAAATTATAACAAATAAACTTAGAACAAAGTCGCATATTTATGATTTTTGCGTACAACATCAAGAATTAAAGTATTTGGAGAAGCTGGTTGAGGATGTCTGGGATGTGTTTTGTACCATGATGTTGAAGTCAATGCAGGATCATGCAAAAACCAACCATACTGTAACGTAAACGAAAAATTAAAATATTTAAGTATTTCGTATAACAAAATATACTGTTAATGTCTACCAAGTTTTAAATAACCTCAATAGAAGTCACTGGGGGTAATCTGTACATTTCAGCTGGTCCGACAGGTTTAATAACTCCTTTTCGTTTCATCTTTTTAAATCGAATGGACGACCCGTAAGCAAATCCATTTACTCTCCCAATGTAACAATCTATTACTTTTATGGCATCTAGATCTGGACACTGAAATTTTAATTTTGCAAAAGATATTTAACCAAGTTCTAAATTTAGTTAGAAAAAAATAGCATAATACACTATAAATTATTAATTTATTATTATAAAGGTAGTTACCATAAAATAGTAAAAAAAATTATTTTAGTAAAACAGTACCTGTCCTTTCGAATTCAGATTTAATTTAATATTTTCTATTATTTGATCTGCCTGTTCTTTTGTAACCGGTTCGATGTAATCATCCCTCATTGTATCTCTTATGTAGTTTTGCGGTCCAAATAGTGTATGGCCAAAAAATTCCATCGCTTAATGTAATGAAACTCTTCAAAATTGAATTTTGTGATTTTATTAAAATGACTATATGTGAGTTTGAAGTTAATTTTATATATGTCAAAGACATGGACATCGACAATGTTACAATGAGGTTACAATGTTCGTAGTTGGATTGAATTAATCGCCGTTTCCAAGAACAAGGGCTATTTTGAAATTCGGAATAAGTCAATTAATTTTAGTTCAGTTAAGTTGAGCTGCTGGTTTAGGTCAGGGCTCCGTCCATTCGCGACCGGCTACTGACAGACTTTTGGAAAAGTTTATACATAACAGCTAGCAATTCTAAGATGCTTTGATTCTAATTGTAATGTATTTAATTACATAATAAATTTCTGTCTCTCTTCTAACATTTCCATTGTCGTCACTCCACCTTGTAGCATGGCGTCCTACCACACGTCCTACGCTCCCCTTTTTGAAGTGTAAACTTCTTTAGCGGCGTTGGGTATAAAATCTTAAACTCGCGTCAGGACACGTGACCTGATCGAAAAAGCGTAAGACGAATGGATATCAAACATGCTCAACGTTAATAATCAAGTTTTCACTTCTGCCGGCACTCCCGGAGTGCAACCCGTCTTTTTTTTTTGCTTTCCATTCACGTTTTCGAAAAGAAAAACCCCCCTTTCCCGTGAGATTTCCGGGATAAAACCTATTCAATGTGTTAATCCAAGTTACCCTCTATATGTGTGCTAAATTTCCTTGAAATCGGTTGAGTATGCAAACATACATACATATTTACCACATATTTACATCCATACTCACAAACTTTCGCATAATTGTAATATTAGTAAGAAAGCATAGGAAGGATAGGATAGGATATTCCTGTGGGATATTCACATAATATTGCAGATGCATCACAGAATAGGACTATCTTATTTTTTTTTTACATTTACAGCCTTTTACAGCGCGAGCGTGTCCACAGCCAATTTGCAGCACTGTAAATTATGTTCTGTGCGTTTGACAGCTGTGTTTGACATGGTTTGATGGTTTGACAGTGACAGAAAATAGGTAATTTGCTTCGGTTCTATTTTTAAGGCTCAAGCTCTAACTTGTGTAATTAAAAGCTTTCTTTGATACATATTCGTACAATCTATGTAATATATTTAACACCAGAGAATACTAACAATCTCGTTATTTCTAGATGGTCATAATCTGCTTTTAAACATCTCGCAATAATACATAGGTATTTATAAAATACATAATTAACCTTGTAGATATCAGCTTAGTAATTTATTATCTTTTAAGTTGCACGTTATTTGAACAAACATTTTCATTTTCAGTCACGTATTTACACAGCTGCTTCCAGAATTAGTGCTTGCATGCTCTAAAAATTACTAAAATGGACATGGTAAGGCATCAGTCACTTTTCATTTAGTTGTTGTTCATGTTTTTAATAACGTCATCTTATGTGTCATACTTATTCTTATGCAAATTGTATATATTTCATGTCTTTTTTCTATTTAAAGTTTGGTGAAGAAGACAAAAGGAAAGTTCCAGAGATGTTACAAAAAATATTGAGATATGACATACAGATAACAAAAAAGTTTGTGGAGAATGCACAAAGGGTTACTGCTCTAAGGTCACTTGCTAATCACTCCAAATTTTTAGAGGTAAACAAAAAAACATCAATAAACAGTTTTTATTTTTATTGTATTGGAAGATATAAATACCTAGATATACAATTACATATTAATGTTTACTTCTTATATTAATTATTTGATTGTACAAAAAATAAATTGTTGCAGCTATCATGCCATGGGATTGTGTGGCTTGCCGGTTGGCTCACATTTATTTGGCTTTTTAACAATAGTGAGCTGTATCAACTTCAAGTTAATATGTTAATAGGTATGTAAAACTTGAACCACCTGATTTAATATCAATATTATCAAGAAAAAAGGTTATTATACTCAAATGTTTTTTTTTCAGCTCTTATTTTAGATATTATCGTAATAGCAGTAACAAAAGCATTTGTTAGAAGACGTAGGCCAATACCCATGAATAAAATGATACCTGGTAACCCTGATAAGTACTCTTTTCCATCTGGACATGCAAGCCGAGCTGTTCTAATTGCATTTATATTGATGGTTGTGGATCCTATTTCTATTATATTTTATCCACCACTAGTAGCCTGGGTCACTTCAGTGGCAATATCAAGAGTTCTTGCAGAAAGGCACTACTTTTTAGACATATTTGGAGGCATTGGTATTGGGATCTTAGAAGGGCTACTCATGAGTATTTTATGGCTTTCTCAAAGTTCATCAACAAGCATTTTGAATTCATTATCAGATGAAAAACGAGATGGTGGAGAATTTCATGTTTAATCTTTTGCACTTATCAATCAATATGTTTTGTTGTAAATCTAGCTGTTATTAAGTGTTAATTATACTAAATTTTTGTTTTAAATAATCATAAAAAATGTCTTGACCAAAAAAATCCCATTTAGTCAATAATGCAAATAAATAATTTTACTGCATAATTATTATTAGTTTTATTGACACCCAAAATATTCAAACAAACAAAATGATGCGACAGTTTGCCACAGATGTATGTATGGATATTTGTTACTCTTTCTTGTAAATACTACTGAACCCATTACAATGAAATTTGGTATGTAGATATATGAAGACCCAGAATAACACAATGGCTACTTTTTATCCCATCAAACAAGAGATAAGGAAATCAAGCAAGAACAGGAACTATGCGGATTTGTCTTTGATTACGCGCACGAAGACGCTGGGGGAAAGCTAGCATGTTAAGTTCAATTATAATTGAATGTTAACTTTGAGTTATAGACTTTGTGACTTTTGTATATTAATTAATATTATAAGTTATAACATTATTGTTGTGCTGTTGCTCTAATCATCAATGATATATTTTAACGACTTCAGACATTATAAATGTACCTATTGTATTAGCTTAGGTACAAAGTCAGAAGTTTTCAGTAGAATCTATAATATAAAAATGAATCCCAAAATGTGTTGGTAAGCGCATAACTTGAGAACGGCTGAACCGATTTCGTTAATTCTTTTTTTATTATATTCCTTGAAGTACGAGGATGGTTCTTATGTAGAGAAAACGTAAACATGTACCACGGGCGAAGCCGGGGCGGACTGCTAGTATTAATAATAAAACAGGGCAAATTAATAATATACCCAAAAAGACTCGTATATGAACAATGAAAAACTAAATGAGAATGACAGTGGTCAGTGACAGAATAAAACTGACATTACACCGACTTCGCTGGCGCTGCTGACGTGTTTACAAAAACTTATAATAATTTGTTTCTAAATTTCAACTCAATCTTATTATATTTTCACAAATATTACATTTATTCTCAGATTGTCTTCCTTGTTTTAAATTTAATTTATTAAGGTAAAACATTAAAATATAATACCATTTTCTACTGATACGTAAATGTAGCCGGAACTTTCTAGTTTAGCTAGATAATTTTTATTTTTAGGTACAACATGAGAAAACTCAAGGGTCCAGTAAAGGAAACTGCTCGCCAAAAGCGCGAGAGGAAGCAAGAATTTGCGAAAATGCGTCAACAAATTCATACAATAGTCCTTCCAACCGTCGCGGTTGTTTTCATATTGATATGTGTTTATGTTTATTTAAAGACGAGACCCTCTTCAATGCAAGTTGCCTAGATTTATTTATTACTTACTTTTATATGTATTTAAAAATACACATGCCCATCTATTATTGTTATGTACATAAAGAATATTCATATTCATAATATATATAATGGTTGTGAAAAAGATTGATCTTCCAGTTTATTTATTTGTTATATTCCTTAAAAACATATCAAGTGTAAATATTAGGATTTTACAATGTATTTTATTATATATGAATGATGTTGATTAATAATTAATGTATACTGACAAGTAAAGTATTTTCACAAAGTGTTTAGTGAAAATGAAAAGTGTCTTGAATCTTTGTAAATGCATACTGTAAGATTTACAAAAGTATTAACTGAAATATATAATAATTGAAACACTATGTTGTTGGGTTTTATTTGTTATATGTGTACCTTCAATACAGTGATTGCTGTTTTACAAAACAGGGCTAGCCTAGATGTTATTAATTCTGAAAAATGAGTATTTTGCCGTTTTCTGGAAGGGGGAAAGAGGAATTATTAAAATAAAACAAATAAAACTATAACAATAATATAATATCACAGTCTCAATTCCTTTTTATTTTGATGGTACATTTCCGTAGATTCATTATTATATTTACATTTGAAAAAGAAAAAGTATAACAATGATTACCCAAAACAAGATATTGTGTATTAAATTAATTGTGAACATCTAAAAATAATTTGCTAAAAATCAACTGATTGCTATTGTACTATGCCTGTATTATTTGCATCCTTTAGTTGTACTATATTGAGAATTCTTCTCCAAAATAAGGTTAATTTTATTAATATAATTTATTTATTATCATCTAAAATACAATTATTAAGTATCACAACCTACCTCTGACTAAGGAATATAAAATGGGAATAAAATAATTACGATCTAATATGTAACAATTATACATAATATAAAACGGAATGCATACAACAATAATAAAAAAAACCCTTAACAACTTAGTTTATATTTATGAAAATATTTTAGATATAGGTATTTAAGAAGCTTATTAATTACGTATGTAATAAAGTTGATCATTTTGTTTCAAATAAAATGTAAGCCAAATTACCTCTTCAAAGAAAATGTTTTAGAACTAATTCTACTACTACCCAAAAATATCTTATACCCAAACTATCAATAATAAAACATTAATTTTATACAACACCTATCTGAACATTCTATATTGGATAAAAAAAATCCATCCTGCATATACAGTCGACTCCCTTACATTAAGTAAATTCAAAATTGCACATTTGTTCACACATCAATACTGGTTTAAAGGAATACTGTTTTTCTGTTTGCACAGCTGTACTATCCAGCCTAGAAGCCAAAACGACGCTAGTAACATATACAATGCACTTATACAATAGTACTGAGAATATATCGGCAGTTCTAAAGTTTGGATTAGTATAAGAGTGAGTAAAGATTGCAGGCCGGTCCCTATGAGCGTGTTGATGCCGAATATTAGACCGAAACAGCTCTCGTCGCTCAGCTGGCTGGCTATTTTTGCGCTGCAATACAAAATAAATATTAAAATTGAAGTTATTTACATAAATCATGTTTTTTTTTTATTTTTTTTTTATTGGCAATAGGGAAGCGCTCGACCACAATCTCGCCTGATGTTAAGCTGAGATGTGGTCTAAGATGGAATGCGCTTCCCTAGAAGGTACCTGTTCACTCTATGTTGTTGTTGCTGAGTTCAAATTTTATAAGTTTTTAATATTTTTTACTAGATTCTAGTGTTTGTATTCTCTCTTATGTTGTAATTTTATTTTCCACTCATTTCGAGAGAACAATATGTTTTATAAAAAAAAAAGTCATCTAGCCTGTTTGTCTTTCTTATTTATCTATATTGACTAGTACAGCACAATTGTCTACAATAGGCATTTACAATCTCACCTGGCCAAAGTAATAGTGTAGTGATACAACATGCCCATCACAATGTACTCCACGTACGAGACGAACACATTCAGCACGTGTGCGGCCACGAACACAGCGAGTCCCTGTACTAGTCATACTACTAGAAAGTACTGAATTCAATCTTACCTAGCCAGCGTGATGGTGTAGTGATACAGCATGCCCATCACAATGTACCCCGCGTACGAGACGAACACGTTAGGTACGTGTGCGGCCACGAACACAGCGAGTCCCTGTACTGCAGCGACGGGCGCTGGTAGTGATGCGCGTGCGCAGTACGATGATAGGAACGCTCCGAACGCACCCAGGAGCGTTTGTATCGCTTCCACCGCGCCGTTGTACGCAATCTGGTAATTAATAAAAAAAAATTAATTTGTTTTCTACAATTTTTTGGTTCTGTTTTCTTATACAAATAAATCACTCAAATTAAATATTTTTAATTTATTCGCATCATAATAATTTTGACGCAAATAGCCCTAAATAAATAACTTTCTGCTAGAAGAGTAGCATTTTAAAATATTATGGTTTTGAAGTGAAATTACTGCAGGCGCGTTGAGAGGTCGCGTCATGGCAAGACCGTCACGTAATGGAGTAAGGCAACGATTTTGGTATCTTTCCAAAGCATTTTCACTTCTGACACGTGTGATCGGTACACACGCTCTTATTTTTAATTTCTAGTAGGTACAGCGCGGACCACGCGACCACCTTGGGCCGGCTGTACGCGATATCAGCACCAGTAGCTATGTACCCAACCCACCGGCACGTCGCTCTCGCGCTGTATCTGCGCCCACAGCAGCTGCACGTACGTCTGCGCCTGCACGAACAGCGCGAGCGCGGCCGCGTACAGCGCGGACCACGCGACCACCTTGGGCCGGCTGTACGCGATATCAGCACCAGTAGCTATGTACCCAACCCACCGGCACGTCGCTCTCGCGCTGTATCTGCGCCCACAGCAGCTGCACGTACGTCTGCGCCTGCACGAACAGCGCGAGCGCGGCCGCGTACAGCGCGGACCACGCGACCACCTTGGGCCGGCTGTACGCGATATCAGCACCAGTAGCTATGTACCCAACCCACCGGCACGTCGCTCTCGCGCTGTATCTGCGCCCACAGCAGCTGCACGTACGTCTGCGCCTGCACGAACAGCGCGAGCGCGGCCGCGTACAGCGCGGACCACGCGACCACCTTGGGCCGGCTGTACGCGATATCAGCACCAGTAGCTATGTACCCAACCCACCGGCACGTCGCTCTCGCGCTGTATCTGCGCCCACAGCAGCTGCACGTACGTCTGCGCCTGCACGAACAGCGCGAGCGCGGCCGCGTACAGCGCGGACCACGCGACCACCTTGGGCCGGCTGTACGCGATATCAGCACCAGTAGCTATGTACCCAACCCACCGGCACGTCGCTCTCGCGCTGTATCTGCGCCCACAGCAGCTGCACGTACGTCTGCGCCTGCACGAACAGCGCGAGCGCGGCCGCGTACAGCGCGGACCACGCGACCACCTTGGGCCGGCTGTACGCGATATCAGCACCAGTAGCTATGTACCCAACCCACCGGCACGTCGCTCTCGCGCTGTATCTGCGCCCACAGCAGCTGCACGTACGTCTGCGCCTGCACGAACAGCGCGAGCGCGGCCGCGTACAGCGCGGACCACGCGACCACCTTGGGCCGGCTGTACGCGATATCAGCACCAGTAGCTATGTACCCAACCCACCGGCACGTCGCTCTCGCGCTGTATCTGCGCCCACAGCAGCTGCACGTACGTCTGCGCCTGCACGAACAGCGCGAGCGCGGCCGCGTACAGCGCGGACCACGCGACCACCTTGGGCCGGCTGTACGCGGAGCGCGCGTGCCGAGATATTAGAGTCGCCGCGTCGAATACTTGCGTGAGGATCGACGGCTGAAAAGTAGCATAAAGGAATTGGAATCGAAAGTAAATACATTGAAATGGTGACATTTTTAAGTGAGGTAGTTAGATATTTACGCACACCAGAAAGATTAGACTTGCAAGAAACTATTGAGCCACCGTTTGGCAGGTAATTTTATAAGTAGCATAAATATGGAATAAAAAGTAGATAAATAATATTTTGATACAGCAATAGATAATTTTTACAGATTTTATATTTATGAATATTATTATGAGATGTAATAACTTACCGTTTTTATAGGTGCTTGTTTTTCTACAGGTATATTGATATCTATTTGTCCGGCACTAACTATTGATCTTCTGTGGAAGTAAATACCGTATGGAACCGGCGGTAGCCAGAACGCCCAGAAGGTTGCTAAGATTTGTGCTAAAAAGGGAGAAAACGATATTGTTTAATCATGTATGTTTTTAATCATATTGTATGGTTTGGATTACTATCAAACTAAATCATAATCAAAGTGAGAACACATAACATCAGAATAGTAGTAAAGTTTCCAAGCTTCTAATCAGTACTAATTCATTGTGATTTGTGGCATAGAAGAGGGAATGTTTTTTCTGCAGGATATTTAACTGTAGTCTTTTAATAATACTAATCTTTGCATTGTTTGTTGACAGAAACAACTGAAAACAAGAAATTAACGGGTCATCAAACATTTTAATCTAAATTAAACATTGATATAAACAATATGTACATCAATCACATAAAAGAAATTAATCAATAAAATTTGTTACTGACCTTCACAAAACTGAAGGAGTATAGATAAAAAATAATAAGGCATTGATTATAGCTAGCTTATAAATAACTGACTTATCATTCTTAATGTTTTATGCAATTCATTCTCTTTACTTTTGTATATTTTGTAAAAGAAGTTTTTATTTCTATTTAATTATAGAAGACAGATATTATGATTTATTAAGTACTCTAAGATATAATGGTTTTAATTAATGACTTTATGGTTTGCAAGCCGCTAAAATAATTATATACCTATACAAGCGGTCCAACCCGACTCGTACTTCAAGGAATATTATAAAAGAAATAACGAAATCGGTTCAGCCATTCTCGAGTTATGCATTTACTAACACATTTGCGATTCATTTCTATATAACAGATACCTATATTTTGATTTGGGTATTAACCTGTTCGGAATTGCAAATAGTATTATAATAACAAAACAAAGGAACATGTTCTTAACTTATCTCTATACAAACAAAACTAACACACTTTAATCTGGTTAAGGCAGGTTCCTTATTTACCATAGTATATTAAGACTCAAGATGTATCTCAGAATGATTCATTGTAAAAGCTAATGTGTTCATACTAGTCTAGTATCATAATCTTATGACATTATTTGCATCAAATGATAAGATAGCTTATAAATTATAATAATAAGTAACATAGCCTACTTTCAGATGGAATGCAGCAATTCTCTTGATTAAGAAAAAAAAATGTTGTGTGGTTTTATGAAACCACGGTAAAAGTGAAACAGTTCGAACGGTTCCGAACACTGCTTTGTGTAGCGCATGTCGCGTGACGGTCGGCTGCCGAGTAGGTATACCTACTCGGCAGCCGCGATACACGCGACATGCGCTACACAGACCAAAAAGTTTGAGACAATGTAATAAAAGTTTCACTTTAAAAACAAGAAAAAACGAAATATTTCAGTTTTATGATGATAAAACTTATATGAAATGAGCAACTATAGAATTTCTGTAAAGAATCTTCCTTCAAAGCAAAGGGTAATAAAAACGAATTTGAAAATGACTATTCAAAAATTAAGCCAGCTGAATTAACATGTGTTTTATTTGTTTTTTAAATTTTCTCGTCCTTGTATTGGTCTGAGGCATTCTATGTGAATACAGAGAGAAGAAAAAATATTTGAAGATAATATTTATTTCTTTCCAAAATTATGAAAAGATTTAAATATTTAGAACAATTATCCAATAATCTTGTTTAGACTTCAAGCTTATTTGGTATTTAATGAGCACTATAGTTACCTCACTTAAAAGTAGTCTCACTATGAAAATTTAATATCATAAAGTCCACTATTGCAAGTTTCAGTCCAGTGACTCAGTTTCAATCAAGGTTAATTAGTAATTGAACTACATTACCTATGAGAAGTATACTTAACCATTATATGAATAAAGTACACTTTTTTTTAATACATCTGGACTATGACTTTAGTCACAGGGATTGATTCAAGATGGACAATTTATTGTATGGGGAATTCATTTACATAGAAAAAGAAGAATAAAAAAGAAGTTAAAGAAAATTTAGACAGCTTATTTAAAGTTACAGGTCCAGTAGTTCCTGAGAGTAGCATGTTTGAACAAGCAGACTCTTCAGTATTATATCATAGAAGATTATTTATAATTTTAAGCTTGTGTTATTTGTTTACTTTCTGAACCTGTTTTTATATGATAGTTATATGAAAAAACAGTAATTATAAATGAAATTGAGATAAATTTTAATTTTAAGACTAATTTATTGTTCATACATACCTGTAAATGTAATATAGTTAAGGTCTCTATAGTCCATGGCTTCATAATGAATGAGTAGTTGTGAGCTGACTCCAGAAAGAAAACGGCCAGTAAGTGCTGCTATTCTAGTATAAGAAGATACTCTAGAATATTTTGCGGTGTCAACCTAAAAATATGTATTTATTTTAATATTATATTCTATGTAATAGATCCAGTTTCTAGATATAAATTTGCATGTTTATTCTTATAAAATTTAATGTACCTTCTACTTCTAAAAAAAACTTACTTTTGCGTAGATGTATGTGAGGTAAGCAACCTCTGTGGCCATGTAAATCCCATATAAGAATTGGGATACTTGTAGCCATTCTAAACTTGAAGTCCACAGCAATACAGCATACACTGAGATCCCACTTAATCCTATAAAACGTAATATTTTCATAAGTTAATTATGTATTAAATCCATACTCAAATTGGTGTATTGTACAAAATAATCAATTGAAGATATTTAATTTATAATGTTTGACTTAAAATGATTAATGAAGCGTAGTAATAAAATAACATGCTAGTTTAAGTCACACTCAATAAATAAATTGTAAATTTTATAAAATTAAAAACTGTTAACTCTCACCTGAAAGTATTATAACTGGCTTGAATCGTAAGAAGTCTGTGATGAGGAACACAACAACTAATAGCGCCAAATAAGAATAAGTACCAACAGGATAAACATCTCTGTTTAACTGAGATTCAGTTATATTCCTCCATTGGCCTAGTAAAAACTCTGTCACAAAAGGTTCCGACGGCCGGATTTCTCGTAAAGTTCCAAACAAACATAAAATAAGAGTTATCTTGATCCAAGCGAGCATGTTGTGCGTCTTTTAAGATCTTACAAGAACTGAATGAAAACAGTACGAGATTTGATAAGCGTCTATGAATGCCGGTCTGTTCCTGTGATCATCCAACGGAGTATCTTTGTGTACTTTGGGCACACATGATAATAATTTTGCCTTTACAACCAGCAATATGTTTATAATTTGTTACTTGGTGCATTTTTTTGTTGTTAACACTTACGTAAGTTGCTAAGTCTGCAAATATTAATTAAATACTTTTTTTATCGAATAATAATTGTTTCGAGATCTTGGATTTATATATTTTTCGTCTATTAAACATTTGTCTTAACGAACACAAGGTACATCAATATTATGATTATTCATTTCATTTTGTTTTATTTTAAATCCTATGGCGCCACATAACCTTCATTTGATTTTGAAATTTCAAAATTCCGTAGAGGGAGAATGTACTAGAGATCACATCGGCGTATACCCGAACGAGATGGCGAATCCTTACGTCAATGTTGCCAACTATTACAAAAACTTTTTATCCGAAAAACTGGCAAAATATCTATAAATGTTTGGGTATTTTTTTGTAAGATAGGTTTATGAAGAAAAAGACAGATTTGAAAAGATTTTGTTATTTATTAACTTAACTAGCGACCCGCCCCGGCTTCGCACGGGTGCAATGCTGATACTAAATACACTACAGAAAAATTATGAACATTGTATATAAAAACATAGCGGCCCGCTCCGGCTTCGCACGGGTATAAAATATATAGCCGGGCGGCTGGCCGGTACCGCGGCAAACGCTACGTCCCGCAATTTTTAAATCTATACTAATATTATAAAGAGGAAAGGTTTGTATGTATGTATGTATGTATGGTTTTCACGCATAAACTACTGGGCCGATTTTGATGAAATTTGGCACAACCTTTTATTGCGAAATATGTACCACGGGCGAAGCCGGGGCGGACCGCTAGTATATATATATATATTCACTGTTGTATTGTATTGGTTCTTTTTCCACACCACCTGTGAGGTAAGAACCTTAGGTGCGTTTTTTTTAAAGAGGTATCCCCAGTAGGCCTAGTCCTCCTTTTTGGCATGCATCAATATCTGGAATAAATCGGACATAAGGTAGTTTATATTATATCTTATTATATAATTATTATATATAATTATAATATCTATTTATATTATATAGAAAAAAATTTGGACTTTGTATGGAAATCTGTCAGCTGATTAGCGAAGTTTCCTTACAAAGTCCAATTTTTTTTTACAAATTCAGCAAAGTTGTAGAACAAAAGTTGTTCAGTTTCATGAGTAGAAGCTCCTGTCTAAATTTTTCAAATGTCTTACCTTTCACCTTGTATATCTATATCAAATGAACAATGTATTCAAGGTATTTAATTGGTTAAGTATTAATGCTGTATTGGTTAAAATCGCTTCGAAAAAGTATTAAAATAATACAGTTTATATATTTGGGGAAATTAAAGCATGTATTAGTTCAAACTTCAAAACTATGTTACAGGCTTTAGATTCCCCTCACAATTATAGTAGATTTGATTCCTT
The DNA here is from genome assembly GCF_061535395.1 of Colias eurytheme. Taxonomy (NCBI): domain Eukaryota; kingdom Metazoa; phylum Arthropoda; class Insecta; order Lepidoptera; family Pieridae; genus Colias; species Colias eurytheme. Next base: position 9,745,490 of record NC_142982.1, on the reverse strand, counting down.
TTCCAACTTAAATAATTTTACAATTTTAAAAAATATAAGACCACACAGATGTACCTAAATAAGACAAAATATACTACTTATACAAATAACTCTAAACAGTTACAGTGCTCCCACGGTAACTCTTCAAAATATATTTTTTGGTCACGCTATAAAACCACGCTGTGGCAACATTTCCTATACGCCATTAAAGATATCACTTCGGCTGTTCTTTAACATTTGCTACGGTTTTAGTTATTGCGCGAGCACTATATAGTTTCACAACGGCGGCTCCTGCTCCTGGCCCCGTGATCGGCCACAAGCGCTGTCACCATGCGCTGGCACCGGCGTGATGAAATTATTACTATACTCTACTTCATTGTTTCAGAAATAAATGTATTCATTCATTAATTTATTGTTGTATATGAAATAATGATATACCTCAAAACTTGGTTCAGGGGCTTTCGACTGTTTGCTAGTACTAGGTAGCTCAATAATATCCTGTAAAGATAAAGTTTAACTTCGGTAAACCAGAAAATTCAAATAACATAAATGTACAAAATGTACCCAAATGAAATTATTACTAACTAGCTATGTCCCGCGGTTTCACCCGCATTGCTCCGCTCCTGTTGGTCTGTTGAGATAATATATAGCCTAAAGCCTTCCTCGATAAATGGGCTATCTAACACCGAAAGAAATTCTCAAATTGGACCAGTAGTTCCTGAGATTAGTGCGTTGAAACAAACAAACAAACTCTTCAGCTTTATAATATTAGTATAGATATATATTTCACCATAATTTTATAATATAATCAATTTACCTCAAGACTTGGTTCAGGGGTTTTCGCCTGTTCTCTTGTATTAGGTAGCTCAACAACATCCTGAAAAGATTAAGTTAGTTGAATCAGATAATACTAAGAACATCCATGTACAAAATAAAAGGTGTAAAAAACCGGTGACTAATCCAGGCTTCACACATTCATATGAGCCGTGTACATACACAACAACACCTCATAAACTTCCTCTCCACGGTATGTCGTGCAGTTCTAAAATAGTGCAGTGTTGTTGCTCGTGGGAAAGTGCAATGGAATTATTAATTTACCTTAAGACCTGGTCCATGGACTTTTGATTGTTGGGCAGTACTCAGTCGCTCAACAATAATATCCTAAAAAAATAAAATTTGATTTAGTATAAATAGAAAATATACCCCTATAAAAATAAATTAATAACTTGTTTTGTTTATTATGTAGACGTAGCAACAAAATCGGTCTATGAATATTTAAACTACAACATTTAAATCCAAACTAAATGCATCACAAAAATTACTCACTGTTGTAAAAAGTGTTGGAATTGCATTGGGCATCAAATAGGTTTTTTTTTTCGTTTTTCGAAAATAACGCGACTCAAAATGTATAGAACATATTCTGTGACTTTTTCCTGGTAACCAGTTCTTCCTTCCGGTAGCTCGAATCCATCTGTTTAATGTACTTGTTTCTTTTGGAAACCTAAAAAACATATTTAATATTAAAAAAACATTTCACGATTTTGGGGAAAATTTTACCCTGTACTGGTATCCCTAATGTTAATCACATGATTATACCATAAATTTGAAACTACGTAAAAACAAATGGCGTCCTGAACAACAAGAACACTTCGTAATTTAGTCGGATAACACAAAAAAATGTTTACGTCTATTTCGATGAAAATATTATATATTTGTAGATAATTTCACATTAGAGTTAATGAAAATGTATCAACTATATCCAGTTCTATAAAACAATATACTTCAAATAAGTTTACTTACGTGTGAAAGGTAATATTTGGTAATCTTCGTTCCGGCCGATTTTTACAACCAATCACACTACAACGCACCATATTTTCACTTAAAGTCGGATTAAAACAGATCACTGTCAACGTTTATTAAACTTTGAAGTCACTTAACAGCGAGAAAAAACAGAAAACTAGCAAAACAATGGACTGTAGCCGCTTGTTTGGGACAAACTGCCTTTGTCCCCAACAAAAGAAATCGCATAACATGAGAGAAACAAAAAACAATGTTTCTGTCTCGCTTGCTCTTAGCTTTATAGTCATAAGTGTATTTCTCTCACGCATTACTTGTCATTTTAGTGCCTCCTCTATGGTTCATTCTCACTCTACGCAAAATTCAATTCATCAATGATGTGTCAAATCTGTCAATCATATGTTAAATTGTCAAATGTCAAATGTCATTTTTGACCCAATATTCCATTGATTGTTGGAAAAAATTTTAAAGCTTTCGTTTCATTGTAGTTTTTTCGAAATAATCATAGTTAATTCAAATTGTGCTAAAAAAATAAATATAAGTATGGATGAAGGTACAAACATTGAAAAAAATGTTAATGAAATAATCAAAATCCAAATTACTTAAAATAACCGTAAATATTTTTCAACCAATTATTATGTATACCACTTTATTTACACATTAATGAGGTTTTTGCTTACTCTTATGAATATTTTTTTTTCAACACTGAAATTAGCGCAACCTGCTGGTGCGTTTCATGTTCCAATTAAGCATCAGCATAATTCGGCATTGTGCGGCACTGAGTCGCATTATGCTCTGTAATTGGAAAACAGTCAGAGAATTGATGGGGTGCTCAATTTGCATTGGTCTTAAATTTGGGTATAAGTGCTTCATATTCATTTTTTTAATATTTTAATTTATTTAAAGCAAAAACATGTGTTGTGTTTGTAACGTAAAGAAAACTCAAAAAATAGTAAACACACTCAGAGCGTTTTCACATTATCCGATCCGATATCGGATATCGGAAGCCGATAGCCGATATCCGATATCGGAGGGAAGTAAAATGTATGAAATATGTACCTGTCTTTCACATTGTCCGATCCGATATCGGATATCGGAGCCGACACCGATAATATGCCCGTGAGCTATCGGACGATAATGTTCAGTGTTACCAACTCAATTTTCGAAAAGGCAGTATACCAACAGCAAAAAAGCACTAGTTTGTGTATTTTCAGTCTTATAGGGCGCTAAATCATTAAAAAAATTCTTTGCTTTAACCTAAAATCCTTTCTATTAAAAGAAACCTTTTTTTATTAAGAAAACACACATTTAAGTATTTATAGACATTAAAAATACGATTTATACGGCAGCTATTTTAATTACCGTATTAAAATATACGGCAATTGGCTTAACTGAAGTAAACAAAAATATACCTATTGCGTTCTTAAATTCAAATATCTATCTTCGAAAATATTAGTGTCTATCATCTTTATTTTAACTCATTCTGCCTCGCTCCTCCTCCTACTCGGATGTTGGTTGTGCTCTGTGGTTGTGCTGTTTATTGTATTGTTGTCATTGAGTGCTTTGTTTTTAACCGACTTCAAAAAAAGGAGGAGATTTCACACCGATTTTATTTTTATTTTGAATTAACAACAAAGAATATTTGAAAACTCTGAATTCTAAAATAATTGCTTATGACAATAAAATAATTTATGTATCTTTACTTACAGGAAATTTCAACAATCATATTATAAAATATATATTTGAACGGGTGACAATATTATTTACAGTGTAATAAGAAAAAGAATAGAAAATGTGAACAAAGATTGTATCACTTAATAAATTTATCATAGGTACTACATGAACTTTTATAAATGTATATAGTGAAAAAATGACTAAATGACTAGATACGTCTTGTTAAAAATACATTTAATAGATTTTGAAAGGTATTTACTGATACATAGAAATGTAATTCTAATATGTAATTGTAAAACTATTGACTAATACTAGGTTGTAGTAGGTATTGATATAAATCTATTTAATTTATAATGTGTTAACATATACTATACAAATGACCGATATCAAAACTATTTAGTAAATAGCACATCTAAAATATAATATGCAGTAATTAATGATATCAAATCTTTTTTACATTTTACTTTTCTTTTTTTGAAGTTGTTTTTTTTTTACGTTGTTATTTTTAATGTATGTACAACTATGATCTATCATTTGAATTTTTTTTTAATTATACTTTTTTATCAACTGGCAATTTAGTTTAGTTTTTTCTTAAAATTTCTGGCAACACTCATGATGATATCGGAAGGATTTTATCGGACAATGTGAAAGGGAAAATTGTATCCGATATCGGATATCGGCTATCGGCGTCCGATATCCGATATCGGATCGGATAATGTGAAAACGCTCTTAGGATTTACATTTAAGTTATGCTCATGCATGATAAAAGATTCTACAATATGTTAATAAACGATAGAGTATATGTCATGATATTTTCTGTCATTGTCATACTACTGAGCAGTCAGCAGTAAGATGTCAGAAGTGACTTTAGATGTCTGTCTAGTGTCAAACTCAAGTTTGTATTTTGTAATGATAGTTCATTTGTTCATTTGTAGTTCCTGATAAGATGCTATCGAAAATCCTTATGATAAGGATTCAGTCTAAAAAATGAATTAAGATCAAAATATAGAAAACTTTTCAAATATAGAAAACTGTGATTGCACAAAGTGCATTTTAGTAGCATCGCCTGGCATTACTTCAACAGAAATTTTATAAATGTTCGTGTGTTCCTACTGTGATAAAACCTTTAAGTATGAGAGCGAAAAGAAAAGACATGAAAGGAGTCATGTACCAGCGTTCGAATGTCCAGAATGTTTCAAAAAATTTAGTTTTATGTAAGTTGTACGCAATAATTTATTGTTAATTATATTACCGGGTCTTCAAAGATTATATTGGATACATTTCTTTATAGTTCAGCTTTAAGGCGTCATCAGAAACAACATGAAAGAGGAGAGCGCGTGAACTGCTCGGAATGTGGCAGAAGTTTCCGAGATGATGCTCTACTAAAACGCCATATCAAATACGCCCATGAAGGTAAAATTTATTGAGTTAGTTTATCAAATTTTCAAAAACACAACTTCATAAAGATAATTTCAGTTCTATGCATCAAAGATTACGCAAAGTATAATATAGAAATATTTATGTATTGCTCTAACAGTTTTTTATTTCAACAAATGTACCTTGTTACAGAAGTGCATATATGCACAAAGTGTCAAACAAAGTTTAACAGCCTGCAAGCATTACAATCACATGAGAAAACACACAAAGCAAAGTCTGAGAGGAGATATAAGTGTAGTTACATTGGTTGTACGAAAACATTTAACTTTGCGCATCACTTGAGGAATCATGAACCAACACATTCTGGTCAAAAACAACACCACTGTAGTTCATGTGGAAAGGGTAAGTTAATGTTTGTTGGATTAACTTGTTAAGCACATATTTTAGTAAGTCACTTTATACAGAGATTTCATTGTCTTGATGTCTTTAAATAAAGATGCAGCATGGATAAATATGAAGAAGCTAGAATATAAAATATAATTTATTTACGTTGCAAATTTTCATGATATTGTATTATTAAATTTCCAAACACATAGCTGTAAAATTTAATATTTTACACATTAACTATACTGATATAATTGCAACTATGTATGTGAAGTTTCATTAAAAAAAAATCAAATGTGTTCATCTTTTGAAGAGTAAACAAATCTGTTTGTTCAATGGAACCAAAGATTAATTTTAATGTTATTGAAGTGAAACTTCTTTATCGGAGTTGGAAAAAATTTAGTGTAATATTTTTTCGTTACGTGTGACATTTTTCCGTTACGCGCTATCTTTTTCTTATCCCTGCCATGGCCCATGCGTGATTCGACGTATTTCTGTAAAGTTGCATATTATAGTAAATTATTTTTTGAAAAATAAGGTCATAAAAAAGTTTCACTTCTTACGTGTGTACACTAGTATACGCACACATTTTTATGTATTATTTTCTACTAGTAACCTGTGTGTGAGTAACATTATAGAATTTAGATATAATGGAAAGTTTTCAACTACTTGATCTAAATTTGTCTATAATATCTTTTACATTAAATAAATGAAAACTCCATTTCTTTATACAATAACCACTCTTTTTACAGGATTCATTCAAATAAATCACTTGAAAACTCACTTAAGGAGTCATCAGCCGGATTCTTGGTTGAATTGTATTGTACCCAGTTGTGGTAAATTATTTACAAATGAATATGCTTTGAGAAGACATCTTGCTAGACACAGTGAGTTTTGGCCTTTATTTTTTTCTAATGCAATAAAGGATCATTAGCAAATCTGATGAACTTAATACTGTTGATATGTAATAAAGGGTTATTAGCAGTTTTGATTAACTTTATACTGCTGAATTTTATTAAAAATATTTTTTTAAATAAGGTAAATTATGCAAATGTAGTTTCACAATTTAATGGCGAAATTTTAAGGCAATTTACTACAAAAGTCTGTAAGTACATTATTTGATCAAAAAATTATTTTTGTTTACAGAAAACCATGAAACGGACAATATGAAACAGGAGATAATTGAAGGTTTGTAGTTTATTAAAATTTATTAATTTGTTCCATAATAATTCACAACTTATCATATAAATTAGAATCTTTTTGAACATACAATTTGAATTACAATCTTTTTTTGTGACTGTACAGTTTCCTATGACATTATTTTTTTCTTTTGCAATTTCTATACCAGTGTCTTTTTTGTATGAATATTAGATGAAAAAAAAGAAACTAAATTAATTTTTAATTATTATTTTGTAGCTGAACGGATGCAAATTCAACAATTAGATATAGACAAAGTATTTACAAAAGAGGTAGCGGACTGGTTTGATAAGTATCAATTGAATGAGGAGTTAAATGTAAAGGAAAATAATGTGATAGAACCAAATAATAATGTACAAGATATACTCCCTCCTAGTAATAATATAGATGATAAAACTAAATTTAATGAAGAAACAAGACCTATAGAACTCGAAAAGAAAAACAAAGAGAGTAATTGTAAGAGCTGTTCCTGTGATAAATTTATTAAGAACAACCAAAAAAATAATATGCCTGAACTTACATACAATAGTGATGGCACAATTAAAATTAAAGAGTTTATAGATGAAGATATTATAATAGAAAATAAAATAGATGTTGCAATAGAAGAGAAAGAAGATAGGAGTGAATCTAGTAATAATTTAATTCCATACAATAGTTGTAAAGCAATTCTTGGTAAATGTATTGTTTCTGGTAGTGGAACTATCAGTGAGGAATGCCTTTGTGCCAAAATGGCTATAGATGATAACCAAATGATATCTCAAGAGATTGATGAAATTACCCCACATCCAGTTAAATCTATGGCATAAAGAAACATAAAAATGGATATACAAATGGGATTGTGTTTTACTTTTCCTTTTTCCAATTGAATACCTACAGAATTAATGTATTGAAGGTTTATTTTTCCAGAGGAGGAAGATTGTGTTAGGTTATAACTAGAAATGAAATAAATGCCCATATTATTAACTATTTATTTACAACATATTTCTTTACAGTTTCAACCATATTATACAAAATATATCTCAGTTAACAAGAACTACAATAATTATTATTATTTTACAATCAGACCTCACTTCCACAATAAATCACTATGTTAAATTATAATATAAGTACTTTATGTACGAATGGAATGTAGCTACAGGTATGCGGAAGTTATCACATCACAATATTCCATGGCAAAGGAGCTTTCGACACAATAGTGTATGTTTTTGATGCCACAGTTAAACTTAAATATAAGTAGTGCCCATAGAAGGAATATGAAAATATTAACACAATATAATTATCTATGGTAACAAATAAACAATTTCAGGTATTGACGTCATTGTATAAGTTTGAATCAACATCGGTAAATATAGTTCAATCTTAGAGTACAATCATGATTGATGTATTTTAGTCAAAGGTGCATCTTAACTTGAAGCAATAAATAATCTAAAATAGACACGATGGTGATGACTCCCTAATTTGACTAGTCTAACGAAAAATATATTTATAATAAGTACTTAACGATACTTATCAGTAATATTGTTATTAGCAGGTATACAGAAATATTTGGAACTTAAATAAAAATCTTTATCGATATAAGATTTTCGATTTACATTTGAATGAGCTGCAGAAACTGATTACGCATTTGTTCGACAGAAATCACAGGAAATAGAATACAATGTACAACCTTATGCATGATAATAATTACATCTAAGTTCACGTATGGACTACGCTTCATTGTTTATTACAGGATCGGCGTTCGATACATCTAATGTCCTTCTATCACTTTTTTTGGGGGAATCACTTATTGAATTGAGCTCTTCACTGTCACTTTTATAATTTTTCTTTATAGATTCTTTATCATCAATTGGCACTACACTTAGATATTCCGTTGGTGATACGTTATTTAATCCATTTTCCGATAACGCGGGCTTTACTGTTTTCGTAAAATCTATATCGTCTGTGTCTAGTAAAAATGTTGAAATGGGCAAAACTTCATATGAATCGTTTCTTGTTGTGGTTTCTATATTGGTAACAGGAGTGGTTACTTGTACTTTAGCTGTCGTTGATTCATCATCATGGTTGCTTGGGTTAAGAAGTAAATCATTGAATAACATATCGTCCTCTGTTGTTACAGGTACGTCTCTTTCTGATGTTTGTTCAGATGCCAGCATACTTGTTTGTGTGGTTTCAGAGATTGTAGGAGCATTGGTAATCATTTCTTGAGCTTTGTCTGTTTTGGCATCAACGTGGATTGAACCATGTTCATCTCCGTTTTCGTTTTGTGTTTCGTTTAAGGTGCTTGGTTCAAGATCATGTCCCTCTTGTAGTTTTTTCACGAGAATTTTATTGTTCTCAACTTCGGGAAGGAAGGGATTCATTTCCGTTTCGTGGTCTTCGTATTCCGTTGAGTGCGAATGTATTGCCTTGGGTGATGTAGTTGTTTGGTTATTATTTTGACTAGAAACTTCGTATATTGTTACACTTAGATTGTTTACTTGTGAAGAATTTTCAACATTTTGGTTAGATGTTGGTGATGTAGTAATTGCCAGATTTTCGTTATTAGGACTATTTGTATAAGTAATTGGTTCATTGTTTGGTATTTCCTTTATTATTATACCCCTATTTGTTTCATTCATTGTTTCGTTCATCACCGGCTCCGTATTAGCAGACATAATAGGCGATCCCATATCATTCGATGATAAATACATTGGTGCTGCAGATGAAGAAACGTCGCTTACAGATTTCCCGGCGGTTCTGTAAATATATTCACCAATGGTTGTCGTTTCTAGCGGTACGGGATTGGTTTTTGGTAAGCCGTTTTCTGTAGCCATTTCTGTTATATTTTGAGTCGAGTCAAATTTTCTTTCTAAGTTTACTCTTTTCACACGTGGATCTTCATTGTCATAATCATGTAAAATGCCATACAGAGGTTCATCTCGATCAGACATTTTGCTGTTATTGCTTTCCATGTTGTTCAAATAATCCGGTTCAAAATCATCTTTGTTTAGTTCTTTAGTAATTACTTCATCAACTTTTGTCATTGATGCTTCGGTAGTTTCTCTATTATCCGATTTTTTCATAACATCTTCATAGTTAACCTCTGTAACTGGCTCTGATAACCAGTCAGACTCCGTAGATTTTTCTGTAACTTCGCTAATAACTTCATTAGAGGTTGTTGGTTTTATATCATTGTTGATCGACTCTTCCATTGACTTTGAGGTTCTATTGTATAATGAGCTTATGGTATCAAAAGTAACGTCCATATTTTCATTCGTTGTATTTCTTTCTAATGTTTTTTCAGTAGTTGTTATGTTGGTTTTTTCTAAGGCATCCATTAAATTTTGATCATAGTTTGTCATTTTAAAATCAGAATTTATTGAGTAGTTTATGTCAGTATTTGATTTCATTGTTGTAGTTTGAGCCTGTTGTGGTTCGTATGAACTATTTTGGTTTATTGATATAACAGTCTTATTCATGTCCACTTCATCATCGTTTGTGTAAGCGGGTTGTGAATCAACATTTTGATTTTGTGCATCATTAATCATTGATGTAATTGTCGTCGGTTCATCATTTTTATCTAATCTTATCGTGGTAGCTTCTTTTTCTTGATTTTTATTATGTATAAGATCAAAAGTTATTTCATCCATATCATTTTGTTTATTTATTTGTGTTGTTGATTCACTCATAATTTCATCAAAACTTTTGGATGACCGTTGTTCTGTTGGATTGTCTGAATCAAAAGGTGAATCTGCATTATCGTTTTGAAGCAAATCATTCTCCGTCGTTGTTTCTTCATTTAAATTATTAGCGGTAACATGGTCTTGATTACCTCTTATCAACGTAATAATTTCAGGATTTGCTTCATACGATGGTTCATTTCTTATATTAGGTTCCGAGATGGAAATTCGCGTCGTTGTGGTTTCCATTAAAACTGTCATTTTGTCATTTTCATTGGATTTCACTAGTAGGGATTCGTCAATGCTCTCTTCAGGATTGGCTGTAGTTTTGTCAGCCATTTCTTGCTCAGTATTGTCATTGTTTTGATCTGCTATTGGTCTTATATTTAGCATGTCGTTCTCCTTAGTTTCTTCGTCTTGATTGTTTAACATTGTATCTAAAGGTACAGTTTGTTCCGTAGTTAATTCCATACCACTGTTATTTATTTCCGATTTTGGAAAGGTTTCAGTCGTGGCGGCTGCAGGAGCATTTGGTTCCCAGTTGGAAGATTCTGACATATGATTAGATTCTGTATTTGCTGATGGCTCCTGATTCATTTCTGTAGTTGGTTCAGGTTGTGATTCTTCATCCATATTACCTTCTCCACCATTTTCCGCTTCATAATTATTTCCTGTGGCAGATTCTGTTTCTGTATTATGTTTAATTTCTGGTTCAATAAACGATCCAACAGCGCGTTCTGTTTCTGTTACCGTATTTGATTCCGATTCAATTTTAGGTTCATATTCCATGTTCTGCTCAGTAGCAGATTCAGATTCTGATTTAGATGCATTAGTAGGTTCAGGTTCTGAACTTGGTTCGCTAGCAGGTTCAGGTTCAGCATTTGGTTCGGGTTCTGGATTAGGCTCAGGTTCCGGATTGGGTTCTGACGTAGGTTCAGGTTCTGGATTAGGTTCTGATGCAGGCTCAGGTTCTGGATTGGGTTCTGATGAAGGTTCAGGTTCAGAGGTTGGTTCCGGTTCCGGTTCTGGATTTGGTTCAGGTTGTGGGTTTGATTGAGTAGTTGGTTCAGGCTCTGGATAATGTTCATGATCGGGACTGGGTTCAGCGGCTGGCTCTACTCTCAAGTTTGGCTCGGCTGTGGGCTCTGGTTCAGCTGCAGGTTCGGCTTCTGCAGATGGTTCAGGTTCAGCAGAAGGTTCAGGTTCTGCCGTCGGTTCAGGTTCAGCGGCTGGTTCAATCTCTGCAGATGGCTTGGAATTATCATTGGGTTCGGAAGTAGGCTCTGGTTCAGGCTTTGGCGTTTCTTCTGAATCGTTCTGTTCACTTTGATGGCCGAATATATGGGAGAAATTCAGTTCTGCGTCCGACTCAGTTGTGGTTGTTGTGGGTGATGATTTCGTTTCTTTCCAGTCAAATTTGTTATTATCCATTACTTGAACAGATTCCGTAACTGGTTTCTCTTCATCTACAGTGGATTTCATAGTGCTAGAGTCAGAGTCGAGGCCAAGGTTTTTCAGTTTATCATCTGAAAAGCCTCTTGATTGTGTAGAATCCAAAATATTTACACATTTTTTAGGTGAATGCATATCTATCATTTGTCCATGTGGACATGTGCACGTAAATTCTAGTGTTGTGTCATCGAATTCACATCCGTGTTCACAGTCGTAATTGTTTACTTTGCACATGTCTAGTACTGGTCTAGCCTTAATTGATTCTTCAGCAACGTGATATACGCTTATCATTCTGTTATTTCTTGCGAGGTAAGAATCAAGGTTTGTTCTAAGTGAATTGGCTGTAATAAGGTCTTCTGTGGGTTCAGCATTATATTTTGGCGACCAATGTATTCTGTAGGTGACGATCACGGATCCATTTCTGTAATGGAGAAATAATAGGTATATATTTTTATCTAGATTCACTCAATAGAAATTAAAAATATAAAAATTTGAAAAGAAGGAAATCGAATGTTCTATATTGTATTGTTATATTTATAGACTCGTTAAGATAAATAGATAAAACGTGCTTACCTTATCTCAACTACTTCAAGTGTTATCTCATTGTCGCTATTATCCAAGTCATTTTTATCGAATATAGCTCTTTTTAATGCGTCATTGAATATTGCTGTGAATTCCCTGTATTCTTCACTTTCTGAATCTTGTAAAGCGGGAACGAATTCTTCGTTGTCTATCCTGAGCTCACCTTCTACGGTCCTCGGTACTGAAAAAAAAGTTAAAATATAAGCTTTATGGTTTAGACTTAACAGTAAAATTTGTCTTATTTCCGCCATGGTAAGATGTTATATGATGGTGATAGTATAGTATTATATTATATGTGGTAATACATACCATACATAGAAATATCCGATTCATCGGAAACAACACTGTGATCTTGTCCCTCATCACTCTGTGTTTCTGATGCTGGTTCGCTAACCATTGTAGTCTGTTCGTGGTGATGGTCGTGGTCATGGTCATGGTCGTGGTCGTGGTCATGGGCGTGATCATGACTTGCGTGGTCGTGATTAGAGCTGCCGATGCCGCCAAACGCTCGGGCAGAGCTGACTGATGCATTATATTGTTCCAGTGGTGTTGGAGAATTCGAGAACAGAATTCCAGCTGTAATTTGATGTACATAGTTTCAATTAGTATTATATGATAATCCATACTAATATTATAAATGCGAAAGTAACTCTGTCTGTCTGTCTGTTACTCAATCACGCCTAAACTACTGAACCAATTTGCATGAAATTTGGTATGGAGATATTTTGATACCCGAGAAAGGACATAGGCTACCTTTTATTGCTAAATAAGTACCACGGGCGAAGCCGGGGCGGACCTCTAGTACTCTATAATAAAGACAGATAATTAAAATTAAAAGGGAATATGCCGTTAGATGTAATAATTGCATAAATAGACTTAGACTTTAGAATGTAATCAAAATAAAACATATTAAAAAAAAAAATAGATAAGTAGTAAGTACATAGTTATACTTCGATTAATACTTAAACGATGCAAATCTATTGGAAAATATATTTATATAGCTTTATCAAGTCAATATCTATAAAATTTTCATTAAATGTTTATAAATTACGGCACTTCAAGACTTCAACTTACTAGCTGCTAACACAATAAGAGCAACAATGGCGGCCACGACGAGTCCCAGCAAGGTCCAGCAGAGTGGTCGTTTACATCCAGCCTTTTCACCACGTTTATCGGCTGTGACGTATAATTTTTCTCCCCTGAAATAGAATAGATATACATCTTTTTATATTCACAGAAAAAAACTTTTTTTCTATTATAGTACCTATATACCTAATAGGTATGACTTTATTTTCGTTTCCTGATTAAGTACAGACTTCAGAGAATAAGTCAGAACAGCAAACTTAGTAGGTATTTGAATACTTAGTTAATTAACTTGATAATTACATGCATCTTGGCAAGATTGCATTCTCATTTCCAAATACAGCATGTTTGTATTTGTAGTAGAAATAGAATTTAAAATGCATAGTTAGGTTAGGTTAGTGTAAAATAGAAAAGTAGGTATGAACATTTGTATTGCCTTTTAACATATAGGATGGTCAAGTACTTAAGTAAAGAGCGATTTATTTCAACGAAACCTTTTAAACATAAGTGAGCATAATACAAAAAAGGTGGTAAACAATCCTTTAGCCTTTACCACCAACGTCGAGCTTAAATATTATAAGGTCACGTAATACGGCGCCTGCAGCATGCGAGGCGTTGAGGTTATGTTGCGGGGTGGGGGAAGGGGGGGGGGACGCTCACGCAGGAACAAAGAGGGTCAACGAACTGTGCGAATAGCTCTGGATCCAGTCAATGTTATAGTTTTCAGAGTTATCCTTAGACGTCACCATTTATTGTGATTGTTAGGGAAACGTCTCTATAATTGGATTAAGAGGCACTTAAATAATAGGTGATTAACTGATTGACAACAGACGTTGCGTAAGATCTATAACGTAATACTGAAATGAAGCCCTTTATTGATATTGTAGAATGTAGACAACATTATTTGGTTCAGAAAATTCTACTTGTCGAGTACATGTAGAAGTGTAAGTATTCCTTTACAAACTGAGCTGCTCATATATGTAACCGAGTCAACACATTTCAACTTATTCTCATATAAGTCGTAGAGCCATCAGGCATTTAGTGGTATGCATGCAACACTCATCCGTGTTATAAAAACTGTGTACCTGCATAGTAATGGATGTTCTGAAATTTCACTTGCAACGGATGTTAATTCGAGTCTTTAATCTAATAATTTTTAATTTGAAGTATCCTTCCTATATAATTATTTACAATTAAGTACATTTGCTGTTTCAAATTGGGTAATTGCTGTTGAAATAGAAATCAACGCTTATCAAAAATTTAGATTTTTGATAGCCCTAACCTAATACTAATTTCGAAATTAAATACAATTTTATTTTTTATGTATTGAACAGGGTAGACGAAATGATTGATGCATTGAGGTCACAGATTGAGGTGGAATAATTAATAGATACCTATTCGATCATCGGTCTGTAGGTAGGTACGTCATCCGTTTTTTAGTTGTATTTTTTATGAATTTTCTATGGAGTAGGAAGGTAACGATGTACTATTACTTATTAGCACAGATAATATAATACTATCTATTAGATAAAGTACATATGGAAAATAAATATTTCATGAAAATATTAGATTACAGATTACACAGACCCCAAAAGAAATAGGAATCTACCTACCTATATTTACTTAACCCGTGACGCGTCCGGCGCACAGCCGGCACCGATCCCGATAGTGTCAAGGGAGTTCACGAAATCTAGCTTTTTTATGACTACCGAGTTTGAAAATTTTATTTACCCTATTGTTCTATAATTATATGCCATGTATGATATATTTTTGGAAAGAGGAAGAAACTAGTTATAGCATAAAAATGTAATCATGACGATATATTTTTTCTATAAAATTATAAAAAATTGATTTTCTTTTGTTTTAATTTTAATTGCTTACATACTAACACTTACATGATAATGCTGAGTCATCAAATGATCATATTCACGTTTTCATATCACTACACGATTGCCAAATACATTCACTTATATTTTCACACATTTAACACAACGTATTTCACTATGAATAATAACAAATCTCCATTATTCACAAACAAGAAAAAAAGCGCCATTTTGCGTCTTCCGCACTGAAAAGTTGAGACACTTTTTCACTGAGTATTCTTCAAATATCCCTAAAACCAATATCATAAACGTATTTTACGTAAAATTTCCAGTAATATACGTCTCAATTATCACTCATCTAATTATTCCTCTCGGCATAATTCACAATCCAAATATTCGTTGAACAAGACAAATGTCACAAACTATGGCCGATGACGCAACTCAATCAATGATTCACTTTTTTTTTTATTTTGTGGTTTTGGTCTCTATTGCCTGTCTCGGAGTCGTGTCGATTCGAATTATAAATGTTTAAGGCATAGAGAAATATTTTTTATACTGGAAACATTCACTTGTAAGAACTACAGGTGACCTTCAAAGTCATTGGCCGCGTTATGAACAGTCGTTGTTACGCAGGACGCTACAGTACCATTTTGAGTTACGATTAACCGTCTGTACATAGGACGCGTCACGGGTTAAGATTGTTTTAGCTAACGCCTATAAAACTAGTCTCATTCCATTCCAACTTTGTTCTAAGTGGTTTTAAGTAACAAATACTCATCGTAAGAGTATTTAACTTGGTTCCTGTAATAGACCTTAAACGTTTCGTGCCCCGTCCGTTTAGTATGACCAAATTGTAATATCCTCCGATAAAATTATAAGCAGATTCAACTGTAGGTACTAATTCGATTTGCATCGCTTTGTATGCTTACGAATCGGTTCATTGAGTACCTCTGACATTATGAATGAGAAATGTCACCATGTGTGTCGTAATGTAGCACAATGTTTGTCACCATCATGTCGCATCTAAACCGTGATGTTGAGTAATCTTCAATCTATAATATACTTAGCTATATATCTAGGCAAACGAACAATTTTATTTAATAATATTGAATTAGCTGGATGATTTCAGTTCAGCTGCTTCCAGTTTATTTATACATATTATATTTCTATTTTTAAGTGCATTTTCTTTCAAATGATTAGGTATTTATTACAGGAAGCTACCTACTAAATCATTTTTTACACATTTCAACAAGTGTTAAGGCAGTATTGCAGTAAATTTATATAACGCGAGGTTCATAAGTTATCAAGGATGAAAGAATACATTTTTCAAACGTTTTGTTGCTTCACACGACGCGGACGTAATCCTACGAGGCCTATCCCTTGCCCCCAGGGCTCAGGAGCTTAGCGCAGATTTCAATGCGGTGTTTGATTTCCTTGCGTGTACGTGCATTGCATCAACTATCGATCTTATTATAATGTTCAGTGCGTTTCGCGTTTGCTTTTATGTTTAGCTTTGCGTTAAAAATACTGGGAATCACATGGGAATGTTATAAATTGTTGTAATATGTACGAATTACACTTTAGTGGAGATTTTCAAATCACGATGATTGAAGCTATCTTTAACAGATATGTAAGAATGAATAATTGATTAATATTTAATTATATTTATACTAAAACACAGAAGAAACGGTACCCAAAAATAAAATCTAATCTACCTAAATCGATACTAATCGGTATGTGCTACACCTCATATTGGGATTAATATGTTTTAGATTTACAATTAAAGTCTTTAGTATATTATAATCTGTGATAATATGAACAAGCGAAGGAAATGTGAGGTATGCCAGACGCGCCACAAATGCCCGGCGTTCGCGTTGTCTTGCGCTCTATTGTTTGGATTTCTTTCAACCGACGCTTTTGTGTTCGCGATGAATATGTAGCAGCTTTCTCGTAACATAATGTATCTGTAACTTGGAGATGCGTGGACATTTTTTTGGTTTAAACGCTAATGATGATAATATGTGCGAAAACATTTTGTTTGATATGAATTTACCACACGTAGGTACTTTACGCTCTATAATAGTCATTAGGTAAATATTAATTTAAAACTTCAAATTCCCGCCATTATTAATTATTGGATGTGTGCAAAGTATTTTTCAATGAATTGTAAAATATATAATAGGATATTTTGTTGGATATATAAGATAATAGGATAGTTGGATGTACGAACAAAGCTTATAGGTACGTTTATTGTAAAAAAATTAAAGCATAAAGGTTTCAAATATAATCTACATAGTATCTATTATAACATATAATAAATCTAAGGAAGAGTCAATTCTGTAGGTACATTGAAAATATTGAAAAAATAAATAAGCAGGGGGTGTTACTGGATCGATACCAAACCCAAATATGTGATTAAAAAAAATGTTGTAGCTATCTCTATGTGAAGGCATCACATAGAAACTAACGGTTCGATTTCGATGAAACTTGGTATAATTATACCTTATTATCCTGGGCATAAAATAGACTTTTTATCCCGGAAAAATACGTAGAAAAAAATGAATCTTTAATTTTTCTTAATTTTTCCGCGCGGACGGAAGCTAGTACCCAATAAAATATTTACGTATACGACACGCTCTTAGCTGCTTAACATACAGCTAATGTTGACCGTTACTCGTATTTTTGGATAAACAATAGCATGTACAAGTGTAATTACCGTTTACCGTACTCATTGATTTTGTAAGGTGACTTGAAATCCTGTGGAAAATTTCGGTTAGAGATGTTTGTCTCAACGGTCAATAACAGGCAATTGTGTTCATCCTCAAAAGAAAGAAGTGGGTAAACTCATTTCGTAAAATTATTCTATTGCTAATATTACGATGCCAACCCGCACTTGGCCAGCGCGGTGGATTATGGCCTGTACCCTCATAGGAGGCCCGTGTCCCAGCAGTGGGAACATATATGGGCTGATGATGATGATGATGATGATGAATATTACGATTAGCAACTTGTAGACTTTCTATTGGTTTTTGTAGGGTATTGTTTTGTATTTGACACTATTTTTGTTCAAAGCCCCTAGCATTCCTGTATTTATGATTGAAAATATAATCATTCATAATATTACCTAAAGAAAAAAAGTTGACGTCAATAATAATGTTACAAAAAGTTTACAAACAAGCCTTTAAATTTTATTGAATTAACGCATTTTTGAAGTATTTATTGCTTATGCAATCATTTACTTTCTAACATCACAGGTCGTAATCAACATCGTAAGCTCAAGGCCGTAAGCTTTTAATATTCCACGCGCTTTGGCAGACGCGTTGCCAAAAGTCAGAAAAACGAGCGGATTGAAATTCATAGCAGTGTCACGGATTCCTTGACATACCGGCGTTGACACCCGATTGGCTTTATATAAACTACCAAGGTCAACGTGTGTTAACATTTTGGCCACACGATATGCCAAGTGGAACAAACGATTCACGTTTAAGGCATTTTATCATGTGTTACTGTGATTTGAATGTCGTTATGAAGCTAACAATTTGTTTTTATGTTGATGGTATTCTTATGTAATGGATAAGTATCTCTATGATAAATAAGTTGTGAAAAATGCGTAGACTAGTCTATAAAAAATAAATAAAGTTAAAAACTAAAAACAGGCTTTTAATAATATAAACTCATTAAATTGTCGTATTGTAACCGATCTTTGATAAGTTTAAAAAATTGAATTCAATCTGTCCTTTTAAAATAAGTCAAAATCGGGTCTAAAAAAGTACCGACTTTTTTACGACCGTACATAAACAAACATACAAGTGAAGCTAATAAAAGCTTGTTCAAAATAAAATACCTTACTTTACTTGACTATAAAAGCTTAGAATACAACAATATCGGAGCAAGGACACATACCTACAAGATACATCTACTGATTTGTGGTTAGTCTCCACCAAAAATGGTATCTGTTCGCATGCGAAAAATCTAACCTTAACATCGATCTTATATTTAATATCATACTGTGTATTGTGTAATTGGAATAATAATTAAATTATGCTTCGCGTGCTCAGATAAACGACCTTTTACGAAATTTAATTACTACATGCCCTCGATGACAAATTCTCTGGTGAAAAGTATTCGAAAGTAGGTATAATTTGTGATTATATAAAGTTTTAAATGACCTACATTACTTATAAAGTTACAAGTTGTACGTGTATGGATGAAAAATTAAAAATGTTTCAATGAATAACATAAAAAATAAAAATAATAATGAGAAATATAGGTAAAGATTTCCATTAGCAAAAACTCTATATAATATTTTCTTAGCAGACCTATCGTTTTAAAATAACAAAAAATATCCACAAGTTTCAAGAGATTACAATCAATATTAAAAAGGTAAAGTTATGATGCTTTACAAAGCTGGTAAAGGCTAAAGCTTTTCTGTAGCTGACGGGATGAAGCTTTCTCTATCTTTACGTGTTATCTAAATTACGTAAAAACTACAGTTTCAGGAGTAGGTAAGAGCTAATTCCTTTATCGGAAAATCTGCTGTAAAAAGTTTCTAAGTGATATTCTGAAGATACGAGTCGACTGTAAATCATATTAAGTAATTAATACCTAGACAAATTTTAGACACGAAATCTATTACGTTTCAGCTAACCTTCACAAAAACACGATTTTGAATTATTTTGGTCTTGAAATATATGACGTGAAATAAGGTAAATTGTTAAAACGGGTGTTAATAAGGTGTTAATGGAGCTAGGCAACGAAGGTTGAATTTGTAAAGTAAATAAATCATAATAGAGCAGTGGCAACACTTGTTACATTTTCACGAAATGTTATTAGCATGTAGAAATATAGATGTATAAAATATGTATTTCATTTGATTATGATAAACCTTCCAAGTAATTTTCTTATACAAAGTTTAAAGGATGATTCTGACGTTTCGATATTTTTTAATCTATCCGCATTGGCAGATATTTAGCACAGTATTTTCAAACTCAAACATTAATTATTTATTCAATTAGAAGCACTTTCGAATCGTCGTAGCATATTTTTAACATCTAACTTTATTTTGGGTGTCCATAAAACTGATTGGTAATATTTTTGTAACCAATCATCGATGTTTTTGTATTGTCTCTACGAAATAACTAACAGTAAATTAAGCTCATTATAGTTAGAGATGGAAAAAATATTTATTACGATGTTGTTCTCAATTATTATGGCTATTTATTATTCATGGGATAATCTATACCGCTAAGACAAAGTCTAATTAGGGTCAAACGGAGTACATGATAACGGTAACTGTTCTTAGTTACTAAATAGTCAATAGATATCTGATAAGTATCTAATTACTCGATGCGGTGGTCCAAATTGTTTTAGAAACATGCGGAACGGTCTCTCGAACGGTCATTTATTTCTTTAAATTATACTTACCTATCTATCTCATAGCTCTTTGATATAAATTGTTTCATTATTATTCAATTAAATCCAGATACACTTTGAAACAAAACCGAAATTGTAAGGTCAAACATTTCATGAAACATAATCGCGACTTTGGATTCAATACAGAACTGAAAAGTGTGAGTTGATCAAGATTGGAGGTCAGTTAATGAAATGCTTTTGCATACAGAGAAATTTGGTATCATCTGAGATATTGTAATTGTGTTACCATGATTATAGTCATAATATTTATTTATAGTAAAATGAAAAGCATTTTACTGTAAAAACTTGAATCGTCTTTATCAGTATACCTAAACCTAGATTAAAAAGCATCGCGAAAATCTATCTCATTTTCAGAGCCATAATTACTAAGGAATAAAGATGCTCAACAATATTCGCAAAAGCTTTACCACGAAAACTCACCTCATATATTTCCTATGTTCATTAACCGGCACGAAGTATTCATCGTACGGCGTCGTCGTGCTCATATCGACTTCAACGTCCTTCTTCTTCGCGCCGTTCTTTGGCGTCAAATTGATCAGTTCCAAATTCACAGCTTCTAGAGTTTTCGTGTCTCCATTGGGTTCTTTTGTGTGACCGTTCTGGTGTGGGACGGTGGATGTAAAGGAGTCGTTGTGGTTGGGGTCTGATTCATCGTGCGTGTAGGCTCGGTTGTCGAAGCCGGCGGGGGACGCGGGCGGGGACGGGGGCCTGTGTTGTGGCCGCGCGGGCTCCCGCGGCGACGCGGATCTGCTGTGACTATCCATTAGTTTTGGAGCGGACTGACATCTGAAAAGGAGAGTTTCAGTGAATAGAGGTGTAAGAGAACATTGCATATATGGTACTTTTAACAGGCGTGTTGATGATAGAGCAGCAGAATAAATTTTTATAATATACAATTTCTTCCATTCCTTATTAAAGAAGGGTGTAGATAAATAAGTTTAGTATTATGAAGAATAGGAAGACATTTTTCAGGTTTTGATTTCCATTTATATTATCGGATACACTATCAAAATGACAAAGTATACAGCTAATTATAAAAGATTTTTTATACTCTTTTACCAGAATGAGTATTAAAATAAATGAAAATTCCATTCATAACTTGCTCACTTGTGATGTACCTACGCTACCCAGTACGTCCTTAATCTCAATAAGTCTAGACGAGGCAAGCAACCTTTTACTGTTTCGAGTATGTAAATACTCACTTTAAAGCTAAGGGTAAATAAAGTCAAAGCTCTATCAACGTGTTTATTCATTTCCAACTTTCTTATAATATTAAATCTAGATTTTTTTATATATTTAGTAGGTAAATTAAATAAAAGGTTCCGGTTCAATACAGAAACACGATCTGTCGAAATATCCATACCTCATACCTGAAGGTATTATATGTTTTGTTATTTATTTTGGAATTGGTTTCAACTAACAAAGGATCATCAGTTTATTGGCATTTTGGCATTTGGAATACGGCTAAAAACTCGAACATTTGATTGTGCTTTTAATGTTTTAATTCAGTTGGTAGAGTCACTAATAGAGTATGAATTTCTTATGTTCATATTCATTATTGTTTGTTCTGTATTTGTACATGAAATTCGGTGTTTTCCCATCGTATCTCAATATTTGTGCGTATAGGATTAGAATGGAATGTTCCTATAACAGCCAGTGCTTTAGAGTAATGCAATAACGATTAAAGGTTGTATAAATGTCAGGAATCTTCGCAATGCGTGGGCCGAGGGTCAAGGCTTGCTTTAATTTGACTGAGATGAATATTGATGTACAATAGGCTTTTTGTTTGATAAGTCGTTGTTATTAACGTTTGTATAGAAATCGTGAATGCCTACATTTATATAGATAAAAAAGTTAAGATTGTAATGGAACGATAACATCCGGTTAATAAATATACATATACGAATCTATAGCTGGAGCTTTATATATATATATATATATATATATATATATATATATATATATATATATATATATATATATATATATATATATATATATATAGATATCTCCATGGGCACTATGTTGATCAAACGTGCCATATAGTTAGTAATTATTTGATCCGTTTTCACTTGTTGATCCGGTTGGTATTTGTTGATCCATTGCCACACCACCGTCCGTATGTGGATCCGAACGGAGCCACAAGTGTCACCATCAGTAATAATAATAATTACGTGCTTTTTATACAAATCCACCTTTTTTGCGTTTTAGCTCTTGTTGATCCGATTCAAATGAGCCAATCAGAGCCCACCGAGCTCAGCCATTGGTCTAATTGTTTTTTGAATACAATGAATGAGTTTACAATTTTCAATTTGCTTGGCAATCCGTTAAAGACACGTGCTCCCTCGTATGTTGCCGTTCGCCTTCCATAATTTGTTCGGATCTTCGGGAGGGCAAGATAGCTAGCTCGTCTATTAGGATAGTGGCGATTTGATGTTGAGAATATAATATTAATAATTGTATTTATGTTTTTATGTAGCGCTTTGCGGATGAACATACACGTTTTATAAAAGTATAATTGTTTTAAATTCATTATTTTAATGTCGTCGTAGATTTTATTTGTAGAAGTTAAAAAAGGATAGTTAAAGATAGTTTTAATGATTTTATTTTGTAAAATTTGGAGTGGCGCTAATTTATTTTTGTAAGCACTCCCCCATACTTCTATTAAATACATTAGGTGCGGCTTTACTAACGTGTTGTAGATGGTGTGTCGTAATTTATGAGGAATGCAAAAGTGATATTACGCAGATATCTAAGAAGTGCTGATAATTTATTTTTTAGGTGGTCGATGTGATAATTCCATTTTAGAGAGCTGTCGATTCGCAAACCTAGGTATTTCTCGTGGGTCTTATGTTCTAATACAACACCGTTCATTTTAAGTGGAGCGTGTGGTGGAATAATACCGTAATTTTGTTATGAGCTTTGAATTTTTTGAGTTTGAGTTGTATTTAGATATCCTCTCCTCTGAGTTATAAGATGTCGATTCTGAGAAACCAGCAAAAATTACATTTTTTTCGCGGCTCTTTCTGTCCCGTAGTTCCTTGATTAAGTGTTCATTTATATGAAGTTGATTTTTAGACGTAAAACCCGATGGATTGGCTGACTGATTTATTGATTGAAGATTTAATTCCAGTGATTTTATTTTACTCTCACCCTGGTTGATCTGGGATTCTAATTGAGAAATAGTACTCTTCAATATGTTTTGTTCATAAATCATACATGCTGATGACTTAATTTCATTGATTTGATTCGTATTTTGGCGAATTAAATCCAAGGATTGTTCGTTGGACGATTTAATTTCGGTAATTTGTGTTTTTACCTCAGAAATGTTTTCATGAATTTTGTTTACTAAGTATTTGTTCATTTGAGCATACATATTTTTCAAGTAATGTACTAATACGGCTCAACTCTGACCGAATATCCTTCATATTATCACTACATCTGCAATCTTGTTCTAGCGGTTGTTTCCGTTTTCTGTAAGTAATTTGAGTATCAGTTGGCGTAGAACTCGTAGAAAACGAACTTAGCTTCGATAGATAGCGATGCGATCCACCGGCAGTACCCACTGCACCACTGCTGGTTAAACGTGTTGGCGATCTGCGTACACTCATATTTACTCCGCAATGGATAATTTGTGCAGGAATATGAGTCGTCATTTGTTTGACCTAAATCTAACATTTTAATTATTTTGTCAGATTGATATCAGAATCAGGGCAAAGGCGAACGCTACACGTCAATAAATATTATGATAATTATCTTGATATTTACTGATGATTCAAGAGGTAGGTTGTTATTTGTTAGACTAGAGTAGATAATTTTAGAAACAAAAAAAAATCGCAGTCGGATGAAACCCATTAAAAAAGGAGGGGAATATGATGAAAATAAAAAGAAAAATAAATTACGGTCAATCTGAGTTCGGGAAGTGGGAGGGAGGAGCTTTAAAGAGAAAAAAATGGTTTCTCTCGATATCCGACAAAACTACCAGTCCTACGGAAAAACGTTCAATGGCAAAGTTGTAGGTAATAAAAAGATCTGCAACTTTTTTATAAACAATTTTTTCACATAACCTCAAAATTTAGGTGAAAAATTCAAAAAACCATGTTTTTTGTTTTTTATTTTTATCAACTTCAAAATGTATTTATTTTCTACGAAATTTGGTGGAAACTTACTTTATTATGTCTCAAATACACTGTAATTTTTTTGATTGAAAATTATTTTGAGTTAATACCAAAAAAAACAACCAAATTTTCAATCGAAAAGTCACCCGTCAAAATATCAGCTTGTTTGAGCATTTCAAAATTTGAACCGTTACGGAGTCGAGTTCGTCTAGTCTAGGCGGATTTAGCAATGTATAGAACATTACCTAACTATAATATGTTTGTGTACGGAGCCAACAAATACTGTAGTGTTTACGAAAAATTAATCTACGTTACTTAATATACAGTTTCGTTTTGTCGGATCAAATAAAGCTGTAATTTTGATAATATAAATGGATCTGATCAACATACGTCTTTGGATTTGGTATATAAAACGGAGCCAACAAGTGTTTATGGGTTTCTGAATTTCGGCCGTTACGGAGTCGATTTAGTTCGAGATCTTAGCAATAAAAATGTTGAGTACATCAATTTCTCCATGAATACGTTTGGCAACATCGCTCAAATATTTGCGCCGTTGCCACTCCGGGCAAGATCTATGCAACTGGAGTCGAGTAATATGGGGGAAAAGGTGGAGTCAGGAATGCACGGCAGTCGGGCTGGATCAACTTAGTGCCCAGGTTGGTATTTATATATATATATATATATATATATATATATATATATATATAGGTTTAAAAAGGAATCCTAATTTTATCGTGGGAATGTTTGCTCATCTAGGCTGATCTCAAGAAGTAACCCAGGGTTTTAAGGTTATACAGGTAAAATAAGTCTGCTTTTTGCTAAGTAAGTAGTGCTAAGTAAGTAGTAAGTAGTACTTAGTTAATCATTTTAATAAAATTTTGTTTATTTCATAAAATTAGGTACCTATTTGATTCTACTAGGTTTAAATAAGACTTAACCCTTGTAAAAAAAACTAAAAATGTTTTACGTCAATCGATATATATTTTATTTGACAAAAAAACAAGATAATATCACGTATTTAATACCTACGTGTAGGTAATATTAATGACCATTAATGTACATAAATTCCATGTAAGCTCTATCGACTATAACATTTTAATAGGTATAAGGTAGGTCTTATAAATCGCTTACTGTCATTAATTATTATGCATATAGTTGTATGGTAATTTTCTCGTATAATTATTGGAGCAGAAGGCTTTTTAAACAAGTTTTTTAATCAAGGTCAAGGTTGGTTTGAAAATTATATTTTTAAACGTCAATTAGCATTATGATCTAAACATTCTAGACTTTCGTTTGTTTCACTAGTTGTCACAATAGTTGTTATAGTTTTGATTAAATTTTATTGCAAAAAACTTATTGGCATACGAGAATGATTCTGATCATCTCACATTACAAAATATTTTAAGCTTTTAATAACAGCTTTAAATCAACCTCACCTTGTTCTAGATATTTCCCGTTTTCTTCTAGCAGACGGTTCTATAACGGACCTCGCGTAATAGTAACGCGCATGCGCGGACCTTGGGGTCCGTGGTGTTTTCCTGTACCGCACATCCCTAATCAAATTACCTCCACCAGTCATTTCGTGATTTTACTCACATTCCAAATTTAGAAAAGAAACACTTTCTATTTTTAAAAAAGGCGCGAAGTTTGACATTTTTATTCTTTTTTATTTCATTATACTTTTTTTTAACTACATGTGCCGGGAAACAGCCAGCATTGACGTCCAATCACACCGATTACACTCTTGTTTCAATTGACGAAGAAAACAATCATGTAAACAATTGTTTGCATTGTTTATGCATATGGGGTGATTTGTTTGTAATGATTAATACGTCGAGACTACTTGAGAGTAATTTTTATTGTTTGCAGTAGGAATTAATTGCCTAGTAATAGTTTTTAGTATTTAAAAACCTTTTTGAGAGGACATATTGTGGAGAAGAAGAAGTCTATAATTTTATTAGATACTAGCGGTTTACGTTTTCTCTACATAAGAACCATCCTCGTACTTCAAGGAATATAATATTTATTTATTTATAAATACTTTATTGCACTTAAAGATAACAAAACAAGAAATACAAACACTTAAATATAACTTACACTAAGTACAATTGGCGGTCTTATCGCTTAGAGCGATTTCTTCCAGACAACCTTTGGTACAATAGAGGAATAAATACCAAAATACATAAATGGGTAGTGCAATAATAACTATGATAAAGGATACACATACATATTATATATATTGTGATATAAACTAAATAAGTAAAAGGGAACAGAGATTCAAAGAAAAATACCATACTAAAATAATACATAGTAATTAATAATACGTATATAATATAAATAAATTTTATGTACGGCTAACACTGAGAAAGTGAGATTTAACCATACATTTAAAACTAAAACTAAATATAATAAAAAAAGAATTATCGAAATCGGTTCAGCCGTTCTCCAGTTATGCGCTTACCAACACATTTTGCGATTCATTTTTATATATAAGAAGATTAGATGAATACCATCCTTACCACTGAGATGTTTTGACTGACTTATTGTGATTTTATATTTATATTTATGTAATATTGTACCATTCACAATATAAACAAAGGCTAACAACTTAACTTATTTCATTTGTAAAAGTAGAAATATTCCTTTATTTAAAGACTATAAAGTGAACTGACTCTATACAAATATTTTCATGATGAATGTCTTCTGGTTAAAAGAATAAACATGCAAAGTTGTTATACGCGGCAATTCAACGAATAACCATTGATAACCCGACAATGCCATATTATATTTATTGTTTACTATTAAAAGAATTTTAGATATTAATGATGATATAAATAGTGCAACTTCAACAAGGTCACTTTGTTCTTGTAAGTATATGATATATGACGCATTTATGAAGACCATAAACTGTAATAAACGCATAATAAACGTTTTTAAAATTGCTTGAACGCTGATTATCTAAATTAAATACTTTACTACTTTACTTTTTAGGTAGTAGTAGAGTAGTATTAGGTACTTTTATGAATAAGGATGCAATTAACAATAGTTAATTGTATCCTTAGAATAAAATATAAGTAATTACTAACATACTAACATAGCAATACTATTTATGAATACATTCCACAAAAGGTGAACGGGTGGCCTGTGACAAGTGACAACTGATGTAGAGTTAACCTCGCACTTTATGAAATTAAGTGATAAATTCTACGTACGTATCTACTGTACACGTGATTTTAATGCTTCATCAAAAGTATTATTTGTTTGTTTAAAAGTTTATCTAAAAGCAAAATATAGGAATTTTTATGGAGAGCGGATCAATTGAATATAGGTAATTAGGCCTATTTAATTGACATAATACATAACTGTAATTTAATTATGATTGAGTAAGACATAATTATCTTAATATTTAATAACTTCTCTCGTTAATGTTTCCGAATTCTTAATTGAAGTTGCCTGTTTTAGCAGCGGCGCAAGCAAGGACGTTCGTCATAATAAATCAATGTAACCGTGCAATACAAGAATGCTAGCCATGTAGTCTGGTTGTGAAAGGTAAGCTGCTAAACTGCATACTAGATAGACTGCATTTTAGTTTCGCTTTAGCTATATCGCAGATATAGGTACGATATACGATATCTGGCAACACGGATAAAGCTGGCTGTTAAAAAAAAAAAATTGCGTTTTCAAAAATGGAATTGTTGGACATTATGTATTTTTATTTATTTATGTTTTTGAATTCAATGGAATCAATTTGAATTTAAATCACAGATAATATAATACGATACTAGTAATTATTCAGCCTTTGTATTTTTATTAAATTAAAAAACAATGAATAGTGAATACATATGAGAACAATCCACGTTGTGCTCGTGGCGCAACACATTGTAACATAAGCCGTCCTTACTAATTACAAATTGTTCACGCTCATTGGCATTGACGAGATCGAAAAGCAAAAAGATTTGAGAAAGTTTAGAATTTATTTTGTAATAAGAAAATTTTATAAGAAATATAACAATGTACGATATTAAATATTTGCTTTTAAGCTGCAAATAAGATAAAAATAACTCTTCTAGCATAGTCGGGAAAAACAAATTAGCACTAGTTTACGAAACGCTTAGCAATATTTATAGAAATCTGCGAGATTGGTATTACCAATAATTTAGAAAAAATCATCTTGAGTATACTATTTCAAGTTGGTCTCGTTCTATTGTATTGATGAATATTGATGAAATGTAGAGACAGATAAATTTAAAATGTTACTTGTCGTAGATAATATATTTTGCAAATCGAAATCCTTAGTATTTGTCATACTAATCGTAAGTGCTTCTTTAACTACACATCTTTCAAAATATTTACATAAGATGATAAACGTTTGTACAATCTTTTAGAGTATTTCTATATGCCAAAGATATTTGTATATATGTTCACTATTCAAGCTGCGCAAAATAAAATGTTAAACATCATTTAAGTAATAGGAAATTTAATTTATTAATATAGGAAAGATACTAGATAATACCTCTATTCAAAGTAATAAATTTTAAACCTGTTTTTTTTATAGTTATAACATTTGCAATATATTCCAAGTACCTACCTATCTTATTCTGAAATCCTATACTTATGTTTTCTATCTTCGTTCTTCGTCAGATTTAGTTTTATTTTAATATCTACTATTAAATGGTTAAAATTGGCGTCTTGACTCTTGTCTATATTAGATTTATTGCGATTCTACAGAAACTTAGTATGAATACAAATAGCACATAAATAACTAGTAACTACTAACATGTATGATCTTCGTGCCGTGTATACGTAGTTAAAGATGGTAATTTTGTAATTTACCTAGTCTATCTATCAAATGGAACATCTAAAGAAATAGATAAATAGTATACAATGGAAGCAATTTTATAATCGAACTACATATTTGTATATAATGTTTTTTTTTAATATTTAAAAAGTATAATTTGTACTAGAGCCAACCCTAGTTGTACGTAAATACCTATCGTATGTAGTTAATATTAAAATCACATATTTATTGTACCCGTGTAACCTTGATGACCAATTGGGTTTACCGCGTATTGAGATGATCTTATCTTGAATGAGGGAAGGAAAAATTGTAATCAAACGTTTTTACTTTTTACAATGATCGGGGAAATTACAAGTATGTACTTAGTATTTTCCGACAGCTGTTATTGAGACAAAAGCTTACACTCAATTATAATATAATTGTTATAGAGTGGGTTAACCGTCAATTCTAAAAAGCATTTCAATTTACTTTTGTAATGTCAACAAATAAACGAATTGCATACGAATATAAGTACTTGAAACAAATTCGCGAATAAACTTTGTTTTATCCTGCAACCGATAATTGTCAGTCAGTACATGTAAATTGAAGTCTTTAAGGTCTACATTTGCATGGGCCTTGTGCTTCGATCATATTAAGTGCCTTTCAAGTGACCACGATCAGAGATTCAGAGCGAAGCGGTTGCAGTGCACAATATTAGGTAATTCCGATCATGCTTGCTATTACGCCACCACAGGCCACACCAAATCTGCATACAATGTCGACTGACAAGTTTTAGTAACGTATAGTTAGTTAAACAATTAACCGAATTTCAACTCCATTTATAATGAACGGCGTTATAACGATTATGAATTATTTGCTCGACAAAATGGTTAACATATTTTATGATAGAGCGCCGCGCTTGTCTGAGAGAGTTGTTTATGATTAGTCAACCGGTTTGCCTTTTGAAAAATTGCGATGTTAGACATAGTAGATTTAATAAAAACCAGTAAAAGCGTAACAAATATAGATAAAATTCGGCTACCATTCTTGGTCGTGTGGG
The DNA here is from genome assembly GCF_061535395.1 of Colias eurytheme. Taxonomy (NCBI): domain Eukaryota; kingdom Metazoa; phylum Arthropoda; class Insecta; order Lepidoptera; family Pieridae; genus Colias; species Colias eurytheme. The sequence continues at coordinate 9,715,095 of NC_142982.1, read as the reverse complement.
AGTCTGAATCACTATGGAGCCCACATCGCGTGTGCAATACGGCCTTACATGCCTGATGACTGAACTATTGTAGTCAATTATGTATTGTCTATATTTGAGTAAGATGCGTACACAGCGTACGTAAAGAAGGTGGAAGCTTAGGTGTAAATTACAATGCCAAAGTTGTTTATCTTTGCACTTTATTACTGTTGAGTTATTATCATCATCGTTGTAGACATTTTCATTATTAAGGTTTGGTTTTATGTTTGTTAATTTGTTCAGACTCAAGTAACAAACGTATAAACATAAAATGCGGAAAATAAGATGCATAAAATGTGCTCCAAGATCGACGGATAAATTAATGGCATTAAACATTCAATCCCAAGGCTGTCGATGCTTCAACTCGTTTGCCATAATACATTTCATGCTCTATTAAGTAGTTATAAAATTTTGACATTCAGAAGCAATTAAATAACAACAGCTAGTTTATTAGTCATTGCATTTTGAATACCAAACTATGTTGAACAGCTGAGTAAATTGAAACATATCGGAGCGAAGAATGGAGACTGATCGTGACTCATGTGGAATGCGCCCTCATCCGCGCTCATGAAATATTTACCTTCAAGATGCACAGATAATCAAATTACATTCTCTTTGTACGATAGAGTATAACATTATAAAGCTTATGCATGTGCACAGATTAAAACATTGAATGACATTTGATTGTGCTATGTTGTCAATGACATGTTTTGAAAGCCACACACAACACGTGATTATTGATTTGTAATTTAATAAAAGTTCTGCTTATAGAAAGGAATAATAAAGAATACTCTAAGCAAAGTTAATGCTTCTTTTTGGTACTAAAGTATAACTTACAAAAATTTTAATTAAACGATTCGGTCGTAGAGCCTTCGCTCTACAAGACCATTTTGGAGTTTACTTATATATGAATATCTTGATTGCATAATACTGAAATTTCCTTATACCATTGACGACCATTTGGCAGGTTAGTGAAATAAATTGAACAGGTTTCACAAGCCGCCCTCGTAGTGTCGTGACACCAACCGACCTCGTTCTGACTTTGAGTTTAATCTGTACCGAATTACAAATAGCTGTCCACAAAGGTTTTATAAATCGCCTCTTGACTAGGGAAAAGCGGCTAAACAAATGAATAGCGTTGTTGCAGTTACGTAGTGAGAACGAGATAATTTCGCTTTGTTGTTTTTTTATGTAACAGATTTTAATAAGGCTAGGCTAGGTCTCATTAGTCTTCACTAAAAAGTAAATTTTCTGAAAAATGGGTTTCAGTTACATATAATTATTTTAATTGGATCATACTAATCAAGATGTAAACAAATTCTCACAACATTATAGTAGTGTAAATGAAAAACAATGTACGTAGGTGTTTTATAAACATAACAAACGTATTTATTAGTTGTATTGTATCTAACATTTGTATAGAACACATAAATCCGTCTACAATAGGTCATCTTCGTGTTAGTAATAACTTGATCGTCGGAACATTTGGTCAAAATTGCGCGTTTCAAGGATAGCGATGCAAAAAGATGATTGATTGTCATCATCAAACTTAACAGTTATGTTAATGATATCTTGGTGTTTTGGGTCTGTAGATATTTTATATTTAAAAGGTTATATTTTAGCTTTAAGTTTCACCGCAAGCTTTTACTCATACTCATCGGATATTTTTAATGTAATAGATACAAAACCACCCATTTTGTGTCCCAAACCAACCACCCATCGTCTGTGAAAACGCAAAAGACGCATTATGTTTATATTCGACTTCTTTGAAGGTTTATTTGAATAAATAAATGTTTGAATTTTAGCACAGTATTTTCAAGGGATTTTATATTTTAGTAGTTGAAATAGTGTTAATCTTATATATAAAATTCTCGTGTCACAATGTTAGTCTGCATACTCCTCCGAAACGGGTGGACCGATTCTCATGAAATTTTCTGTGCATATCGGGTAAGTCTGAGAATCGGCCAACATCTATTTTTCATATGTACCACGGGCGAAGCCGGGGCGGACCGCTAGTTTTATTATATATTCGAATGTTATAATATTTTATATTTATTTAACTGTTACAGTTCATGAAGGCAAGTTTAGTGCGAAATATAACTGACTAGGCAGAACTCCGTTTTATTTAATTTATTCAGTAAATTGGACCAGTGCAGCGGCCATCTTCTAATCGTCTGTGAAAACGCAAAAGACGCATTATGTTTTTTTTTGGTTAATCCAAGACATTTGTGTAGATAAAGATTTCTGTCTTTTCTTCATAGATTGAAAAATAAAAAAGATCCTTCACGCAAGCCAATTCGGATGCGATAAAAACAAAATTAACAACGTCATAGAATTACGCCAATCACTTCCTGTACCTTAAACCATTTTTGGTGGTGTAACTGTATAGATGGTCAGTGACCATCGTAAGTTCTGCATTAAGGTAGATGACCTCTAGTGGCGTGGGCAAGTTGTAGCAATTGCCTGAACCCAATTGCCATGTTTTATTAAGTTCTAATGTGCTACGTTTTATGGCTCCGTGGTAATCGATTCTGTGATAGCGTTCTGTTATGGGTTTCTGGTTTATTTAATTAAATAGCGTGATTTGTGACGTAAATAAGGCTATTGTAAACATATCTTGAACATGATGTTTTACTTGTTGAAAAATGAAGAAGTCAGGAAAGTAAAAGACATGGATGGTATGGCATGTTAATCTGTTACAAATACGGAGATATAGGTATTTATTTAAAATGTAGATCTGTAATTATAATATGGAGTTGTTAGATAGCTCTTCTCTAGAAGTTCCTTAACTTTGGATGTTTTTATCTTGATTTTCTATCTGACGCTGAAAAAAAACAACCAATACAACAAAAAATTGGCTACTCATCTACTAAGTATAATAACTTCTACATTATTATTCAAGGAGTTGCACTTAAACAACAAATATATGATATATTTATAAATGATTTAGTATTCCCATTGTCAGTTCTAACAAAGCACAATACTGCAGACATTGATTTTAAATTAAACATCACTAGAGTCCATAAAATTTGCCATATATGTGTAAGTCCGGAATATTTTTAATGTAATAGTGTAAGTGAGTAATCCGGTTTATAACAAAGACAATTGAAACTCGTTTACTGTTACTTTAAAGTTTTCCCACTACGTCTATTATACAGTGATTAAACTGTAACATTATCTAGTAAAAATACGTTGCTAATTGAAAATGTGCGGTCGGTTAGATATAATTTTTAAATAATAAAGTTGTATATACTAGTAGGACTTAGTTAATTATAGTTTGAAGTCATATTTCTAAAACGTATCTAAAATATAAACAAGTTTTGTCTCATTATCTTAAAGAGTTACTAAGTCCTTTATTGGAGTGAAGCTTTGTCTCGAAATAACGTAATCATTTGAAATATTCATTCAGTATTGAGTAAAAGTAACAATTATTATTATTTATAATAATCAGACCTTAGGAACAAGGCCTTGCCGCGTTCCTTCAGTGAACAGCCGTGATCGACTCTTAGACGTGGCGATCAGAAACCTTTGTGACTAATCACGAACAATCAATTCTTTGAGGTTTTTACCTTATTTGTTTATCTTCCGCATTTTGTAATATTGTTTTGCTCTTTTTATCTCTTATTGGGCCTCGTAAACGTAATTGTTGGGCAGAAAAGGAAAAAAATAAGTGGTCAGACGATCGCCGAGTACCTAATTCTATGATTAAGTGCAATCTCAAGTAATTGAAGACTGTTTTTTATTTAATTGAATGTTGGAACCTGGTGGAACATAATTAATAGGAATCCATGCATATCTTGGAATGGAATATTATATTTGAATGACACTGTCTCTCTCCGTTTCAAGACTGTCATAATTTAGGTCATAATTTTGTGTTTAGATACAATAGCGGGTATAAAAATATAACAATAAATTAACGCAAATGCAGCGACATTTCGCACTCCCTAAGGCTAGGGTTTTCCAAATCTACTCACATCCTGGTTGAAAACTTATAACTACAATTTGACCTGACACAAGTTCGAGGACTATTAAATATCTATATTACAAACGAAACTAAAACGTTTAACTATGATCAGGGGTTACTTTGTCGTCTTAAAGCAGTTCTTATTCCAGTGTGGGAAAGTGATGGCGCTAGTCGACTTATATAGCTCTATCCTTTTTCACATTGCTTCAAGACGTCATGTTAACCCCCATGTTCACGTAACAATTATATTACAGGTTTACACGCAATTCTAGTCTGGTGACAAAATGTCAGGCGAAAAGAATTTGGGCGCGGTAGTCACGCCTCGCCGAGAGACACAATTGTATTGAATTTATTATAAATAATAACTTGTCGCAAGAATGATAATTGAGAGCAATGATACGGCTCTGATTCACAGTTTTATCTATGGTATTATCTAAATGGTTCGGTAATATACTTTCAATCATTTTAAGAAGGTACAAAAAACACTTCTAAATTGTGTGTATGATTAGCGGTTATTTATACAGATAATTTGGTATCAATTAAGTGTCTGGTATTCTTATTTTACCATATATGTAAGTGCTTACTGCAACGAAAATAGCCGTTGAAGACTGACTAATTGCGCCAAATTATTTGCAACGATGTGCATCAAGGTTTTCGTTTCTAAAATATAATGGATTAACGTATACGTATTCAATATTGCTTAACACGTAAGAATTATTCTATAGATTTTAAAACTATAGGAAATTTTTATTAAATATCTCTATTTACTAATTAATAGCTTACACTGACTTTCATCATAACGTATAAACTATTAAGTTTGATAAAATTTTCTCCAATTTCTTTCGCTATAATGCTTGTAATGCTTTATAATCGATTGCATGTTCATGAAAGTTAAACGAAAGTCTAACAAGATTTATCAGTAACGTATCGATAACAAAAAAGCTTTCAAAACGACAATAATATCGATTAATGTTAAGCCACCGATCAACTTTTACTTGTATGAACTGATATAATAGGTATACGTATGACCTCCAACAAGGTATGAGCTAAAGAGTTGTACATACAGAGAAAAGTAATGAGACAAAATTAAAAAGAAACAATAATAATTATTCCCGCTCTAATTTTAAACTTTAAAATTGGAATGAACGCTATGTTTGAAAAGTAATGCGACAAAATAAAAAGAAACAATTCCCGCTCTAATTTTAAACTTTAAAATTGGAATGAACGCTATGTTTGAGAAAAGTAATGCGACAAAGTAAAAAAGAAACAATTCCCGCTCTAATTTTAAACTTAAAAATTGGAATGAATGCTATATTTTTTTTCTTGTCTATTCACAGGTAATGAAATAAACTACTGAAGCAGTACTTAGTGTGTATTTATAAAATTTCGTTATACGCTCTATTGGCGCGAAACTATCAGTTGCAATTGTATCCATGATTCATGATTGTAGATAACATTGAAAAGTAACGTTTATAATATCATCATTGCTTTTCATTAAATGATATATTATTAACGAAACAGCTTGTGCTTTTTCTTACATTTATGTTTATAATTATAAAAAAAATGTGTGCGTGTATTTTACACGTGTGTACACACGTAAGAAGTGAAAATTTTTTTATTACCTTATTTTTCAAAAAATAATTTACTACATATATGCAACTATACAGAAATACGTCGAATCACGCGTGGTAGGGATAAGAAAAAGATGGCGCGTTACGGAAAAATGTCACGCGTAACGAAAAAATGTTACACTAAATTTTTTTCCAACCCCGATAAAGAAGTTTCACTTCAAATATTATTAAGAATTGATTGCTTAGTTCACAGCGTTGTCATATAGGTAGACTTTAAATTTTAATTAAATTAAATATTTTGTTAATTTACTGCATTATTAATTACAGTGTAAACTCTATTTAACGTCACTTAAGGGACCGTGCATTTTTCGACGTTATAGAGAGTGGCCGTTAAATGGAGAGAAAAGGAAAATTGCATGATTGGTCCCGAGACAGGAATTATTTTGACATTGCCTATGAAACCATGTTATCATCGCTTGATCAAGGTCTTCATATTGAGGTTTCTTCAATTTTTTGGCAGATCGTCCATCTTCTTCGGCATGTAGAATTTTTTCTTTACTTTTCTACGACTGCATTTCTGAGAATCTTCGGTATGTCAGTAAAAAAGAATGTAAACAACTACATTTTCATTGATTTCGGCAACTTAGTCAGTACTTCCTAGTCCTAGTTCCTAGTTGTAATGTCTTATTGTGGTCGTTAATTAGAGTGAGCGTGATGCTATATGGAGTGTATTATTGTATAGACAACAATATAAACCAACCAAAGTCGAGAAATCTTGACGTTATACGGAGTTTGACGTTAAATGGAGTGTCGTTATATAGAGTTTACACTGTAGTAAGATACCAAAACACGTGTCCTTCAAAGGACATCTTTATCATGCAGTTTACAAGAACATGTTTCTTAGAGCTTTACACAAAGTACCAACGCATATTCTTAAAAAAAAAATTTACTCATAGTTTAAAGCATTTTTTCAACGTAAAAGTGGAATAATAAATGAAAATCAGGATCAACAATCGCCAAACCGCTATTGTGCGCAGCCTTAGATCAATTTTCGATACAAGCCTCGCTTCCCAACCGGATACGACTGTACTATTCTTTGAAAGTTTCGCATGTGTTATATAACGTTCAATTGAATACGTTTGTTTGCGGTTCGTGCTTGTCATTAGCGAGCTTTTATTTTTAAATGATGTGTGTTAATAATTGGTGGTTATGGTTCGGAGGTTTATCTATTTACTAGCTATTTGATGAAACAACTTACACCTTTCGCGAAGGCTCTATCTATTAAAAAAAGCGTCGAAGTCTGTTACGATGTCCTACTAATATTATAAATGCCAAAGTTTGTGAGGATGGATATGTGTGTGTATATGTTTGTAACTCTTTCACGCAAATACTACTGAACCGATTAACACATAGGATAGGTTTTATCCCGGAAATCCCACGGGAACGGGAACTATGCGGGTTTTCCCTTGTAAACGCGGGGGAAAAGTTAGTATGTAATATCTGTATGTATTGGTAGAGTAAACATGATATTTTGTTGTTTTAATAAATTTTCACACACAAAAATATTTAAGTAGACTTCTATTCAGTTAATATAACGGTTCATTGTTCATATTTAGGTATCATGTAATTATCTCACCTTTGTTTTTTAAAGACAAATGGAGATTTGATTACATAAAATACCGCTTTATTAGTGCTTTCCTAAAACTCTAATTGCATTATATTTAGATTTAACTTCCTTAATGAACTTTTTACAACAAATGATTACATATAATATGACTTATCATTATTATTAATCAAAGCAACTAATGAATTGAGTTATATATTTTCTATACCCGAATTGACGTTCAAAATTTAATCAATCCATTCTAACAATTAACATCTACAGATGATTAAAATTCGTAATATACGTTACAGTTACAAATCTAAGTGTAACAGAAACTCCGTTATTTGATTACCACCCACATGGCCGCCTAAGGCAATAACAGCTTTTTGTAATAGGTTAAGAATTGGAATGACAATCATTTAGTTATCACGGTTGAAATCGAGAGTCCTTGTGGGTGTTGGCGACCCTCACGCCTGCTATAGGAACCTATACTGACTCATGTGTACTGTTAGATTAACAGTTCATTTAGATTTTTTATGGTTTAAGCTTTGGAGGATTTAAGCAAAATATGGTCATAGACATGGACGTATAAAAAAAGACGGACGGTATATCGCCTAAACATTGAGTGAAGCCTAGTAATGGCGGCGAAACATCCATGTGTGTGTGCCATGTTGCCATGGCAACAGTTGTGTTGATGACAATGGCGGCTGTATTTTTTTCTATAAATTTTGCCGTAATAATTTTGTCATTAAAACATAAAAGAAATAACTTGCTTCCCTGTGGAATGTAATCCCTTGTGTTTTGTTATTTAAAATTGTACTGTTGCGACACCATTTAACCACGCAAGACGGCATTTTAAATATTTTTTGTGAAACAGTGACGCAGTTAATCAGTCGGTAGTTCACGAGTTCACGACGTAATGGCGGCCGACTAGCTTACTATGGTGAGAGTGTGTGCGTGTTTATTGTCTTTACACGATCGCTAGCTTACTATGGTGGCTTCACGTTGTTTGTTCGTAATACGGCGTCCATCTTTTTTTATACGTCCATGGTCATAGATAATAGCGCTAATTAGTTATAAAAAAAATACGGAAATATTCGTTGAGCAAAGCTTTGCTATATTAGTAAAATACATATGTATTTATATTAAATATCACATTAATTGTGATTCATACTTAAATATGTATTATAATATTAATTCAACAATGGTGAATGCCTTAATATCTATAGATAAGGTCGCAATTAGCTGCATTAATTGGAGCAAATATTTAGCATATTAAATTACATGATGAATTAAAATCACACATGTATAATAAATTTTACATGAAAATATGATTCATCATCTATGTTAATGAAACTGGTCCAATAAATTTAAATATTTTAATGCAGATAGAGCTGATATTTAAATCTTATTACATTTAGAAAAAAATAGCCGTGGAATATAATATAATATTTTTTTTACGCATTTTAAACAAAAGAACACGGATTAAAATATCCTGTGTTCTTTGTTCATCTTATCTATAAAAGAAGCGTCGTTTTATATATGTATTTCCTTATAATATTTAAGGAAGCACTTAAACTTCAAAGGAAATGTGTATTATACTATTGATAAACTAGATGCTTCCGTTCACTATTAAATAAAATCAGTTTTTGCTATATCTTTTAGGTTTGAATTATAAAATAATTTATGTTTTATTATAGAAAAATTTTTTAATTAATTATTTCTTCAAAAAGAAGAGCTCAGTTACTCAAAAATAATTTTAGTATTAATTTATTTCAGAAGACATTATTGACTGGATGACAAATAATTAAACCATTTCTAATAGATATAAATATTTGGGGAAATGAAGCATTATACCTTTATCTTAATGAGCGGAATGACATCATGCCTAATGAAGTTAAGCCAACCTCCTTGCTTCATAATCGGACAATGAACTGTGCTTTTTACTGATGCTTTTTATAATCTGTCTCGGTTAAAATGTCTGTGGTCTTATTTGTATTCGTGATTCGATTCTTCTGTAAAAATAGTAGGTATTTATTGTCTGTTTATGTGTTACTGTGTACTAGGTAGTAATAATACCTCAATGGTTTATAATGGAAAATCTCTAAGTTTTTTCCATTATAAATAAACAATTTGTTATACTATTTGTGCGCTAATGAAATATATATTTGAAAGTATACACGGTTATCATTGATACACTTGTTTAATTACATAGTATTTAGTGGAGCTTTATTCCATAAATGAATATCTTCTTATATATAACAACTAGCGGTCCGCCCCGGCTTCGCCCGTGGTACATATGAAAAATAGATGTTGGCCGATTCTCAGACTTAACCGATATGCACAGAAAATTTCATGAGAATCGGTCCACCCGTTTCGGAGGAGTATGCAGACTAACATTGTGACACGAGAATTTTATATATATAAGAGATGAATCGCAAAATGTGTTGGTAAGCGCATAACTCGAGAACGGCTGAACCGATTTCGATAATTCTTTTTTTATTATATTCCTTGAAGTACGAGGATGGTTCTTATGTAGAGAAAACGTAAACATGTACCACGGGCGAAGCCGGGGCGGACCGCTAGTGTTTATAATAAACTATTTAGGAACTACCTCTAAAAATTCCACAAGTAATTAACAACAGGAAATGTCAACTGAAACCCAAGTAAGAATGGCGACTTGTAAGTGCTAACAGCAATATAATGTTCTTTTGACCTCACAGCTCTTACCGTTACATCGTTGTATCTTAAATCTAGCTTTAACACAAACTTCTTATAACATTCCTCAGCTCTAACTTTGAAGGAAATTGAATCAAAACTCGTATATTTATCGTTCAATAAAGCTAAAATTACCGAAGCAGATATTTCATGGAATGAAAGTAATTTGCAAGGCTCTTCACCTATAGGGTAACAGAGCTGAGAACAATGTCTATTCACTTAATTTTTGTATCGATCTTTTGATGAGAAGGTTTATTTCAAATAATACAATTGTATATATTGTAGATTTTGAAGCAATTACTTTATTGGTTTTTTTGATAAACATTTTCACTTAGGAGTCTTTTTACATACTTAATTTTTCTGTAGATTATGATTGTAATATAATTTAATAAACTATTTACAGGTTTTACCTCTAAAATGATTCAATAGCGAAAACTACGTTACGTTGAATCTTAGAAAATTAGATTAAACGATGATCTTACAACACAATCTCCGCTGATAAGTTTTTAATTAAAATCAAACAGCCTGAAGTTTCTTCATAAAGCTACAGTATTGCTGCAAATTAGATACGCAATTACACGAAGAGTTACTGATTACATTAATATAATAATTATAAAATACTTGGCTAATGTTCATTATAAAACAGAAATGTAATAAATCAAGGTTGCATTACATATTATTGTTATTGCAATTCAATATACAATTGTATCAATATACATATTTTATTTGGCGCCCCTGCACGTTCTAACAAAAGAATATTGTTTTTAAATATTTTGAGAGGACATTAAATCGTTATATTTCCAATATCACATCTGGTTTTCGGAGGAATATCGCTACAACGACATGTTAATTCTCTACAATACGTTAAATCTCTACATTCCTACAAATAAAATGTATTTGCTAATCCATTTTGACTGTATCTGTATTTTCATAGCAGGAGGATTAGCCCTTTTTAGGTGGCTTTTATCCAAGAGTTAACATAACACAATTTGACCATTCGCCGTCGACTTCCCTTCTAGGCTTAGCTTCTAGGACATGCGGATTCAAAGTCCACATATTGTGTGCTTCTAAAATATGCAAATTTTAACAATATAATTACAGCACGCCCGTCCAATGTGATTTACAGATTCTAATCAGGCTTAGCCACTTAAATGATTGTACTGGTCCACGTCTCATGGAAGATGAAAGTTAGGCGGTGCTAATGTGTAATCGTTTCACTCTCACATGCTTGTTTAATGATGTGGGAATTTTCGTTTACTTGCACTGTTTGTGTGCATTTTAAGTGCTCAAATGTTCTAATTTGTTTGTCTTTCATTAATTGACTGTCTGGATTAGTTTGAAAGAATTATTAAAGAAAAATGTTTGATGTATACCTACTATGTAATGCAAAAGCTCTAAGTGTATAGCGTTATAGGTACAACAAACGCAAAGCTAGAGTCAATTCTATATCCTATACTACTAATATTATAAATGCGAAAGTTTGTATGTAGGTATGTTTGTTACTGTTTCACGCAAATACTACTGAGCCGATTACAATGAAATTTAGCACACATATAGAGGGTAACAATTGGATTAACACATAGGATAGATTTTAACCCGGAAATCCCACGAGATCGGGAGCTTAACGGATTTTTCTCTGAAAACGCAGGGGAAGCCGTGGGCGGAAAGCTAATTTTCATATAAAGCTTTAAAGTTGGTAATTCCTGATTTATACAACAATAAATCGTTCCCATTTGAACTGATCCGTGAGGGTATTGAAAATAACAGTCTTGCGAAGATCTAATGCGCATTTCACACCGCTATTCCGTAACAGAATGTTACATTGTAGACGTAAAGTATAGCCTTCGTTTCTAAATACAGTTAAAACGATTCAATCAGGGTAATAAGTAACTGCGAGTTGTTATTTGTCTCCCGCGTTCTTGCCTCGCCGTTTGCTTAATGACTTGACTGTGACTAATTATATTTGCAATTTATATTATATGCTACATGAAAAAGAATGTAAGAAAACGTTCAGGAGTTTTAATATAATGTGACACTTATTTTTGGTTCTATTTTATTGAAATACTATGAAATTGGAAAGGTTTAATACGATTTGATACCTTGATGTTTCTTTAAATTTATTTCCAACATTATAAATTGATATTGCTGTATCATTTTCAAAAAGTATGTTCTACTGATCTTACCGACGTTATAGCAAGAATGTATTTTGGCGGTAAGTTCCACAGATTAATTATATATCCTGTCAATCACATGACCAGTTCATCCCAATGTCGACATCAAGACAGATGAGCAAATCACGAGTTACCAGCACGACCTACCCAGATGTTTGCGATTTCACTATGTTTTGCATCTAGTGACGATAATGATAGTGAAACTCGCTAAATATTGGTACACGAGTACACTGTGATGTAACTGAGATGAGAAACTAGTTTCATGGTGATTGGAGGCATCTTCTGATCGAAAGCTACCGGTTTATCATATATCACGCATATGTGCAAGTATGGTGTGAAATAGTTTATATACATATTTATCTTTATCAATTTGGATGACGCAGATCGATTTAATTTTATAGGAGTGTTAATATAAATAATGGTATATTTATTTAATAATACTTGTATATGCTATAAAACTTTTCTATAGCATGCATTTAATAAAGGTAAACTTGAGCATTAATTATATTATGTATTTAAATTGCAATTATGAAATACTATGCTTATAAGGAATTAAAACAGGTCACGACTTTGGTCGCGTAATTACATGTTCAAGATAGATTTATTATTATTTTTGTGCTTATTTTTTTGCAATACGTATTTATCCCTAATATTGTTTACTTGTTCATGAAGAAGAAAAAACTTGCATAGTTATATTTATTTTTAAACTCTATTTGTAGGGTCTTATTCTTAGAAAATACATTCAACTTCTAAACCTGTAATCACCACATGCTATCCTGGTAGTGTTTGTTCATAATTTTGCTGTTTAATTGACTGGCTCAGGCTCGGTTGATGACCAGACATGGGAAAGCTGCAGCCGTACACGGTATTACCACCTCTGACGACTTTCTGTTGTCCTGGTATCTGGTAGTTACCTCATTTGGAATTCTTATTAGTTTTTTACCGGAAAACTAGTTGTTGAAGCAAGTTTTTCGAAAGATTATTTGAACATAAATTATTTTTTTATTGAATTTTAATGAAATAAAAAACCGAAATTATAAACTATAAAGTCGAAATTATATAAAAAAGTTTTGCCAAGGTCAAAATGTGAGTTATAAATTTTTCCTTCTTCCTAATTTTTAAAGACATTAGCTAAATATACATAGTACATTTCGATTCCAAAGATAGAGCGAATTAGTAATATGGGGGGCCAATTGGGGATATAATAAAACCCGCCTTTTCTTAATTCAGTGGACTGTATTTCTTCTTAATAACGATGTACAATTTCTTGATAATAACGACGTACAATTTCTTCTTAATAACGACGTACAATAGCTTCTTATTACTATATACAATAGTAGTAGGTACGCTGAGCGACGACTGTTGACCATGAGACTTCTTGCTTCTTGCTGTTGCTCAAGTGATGAGCTCTTGACTGTGCGGAGTGGTGTGTATTATGCGGTCAAAAGTCGTTTCTCTTATACAAAACTATAGGGATTACTCCCGACGGTGGGTAAGACGCCGTACCCCGTAGGCTAGAGGTGCATTTTTACACAGTATACACCCGACGGTGGTAAAAGTGCCGCGTGCGTCTACCGAAATGAATTTACTACGTTATACTTTACATAGACTCGATATAATAATAAAATATAGCAAAATAACAACGTATTATAAACTCTCTAATTACATACAATAATATCACACTAAAACATTATAAAAAGATAATCAAAAACACACTATAAAACGTTACTCTATTCTACAATAAAAACACACGAAGGAACTTTATACATTAAAATATACTTAAGACATGGTGAAACTATTTACAAGGGGTTGTCGTCCGTAACATCCTCCCCCCGGCGCAGAACCTCGGAGCCCTCATTTAACGGGAGGACGACTAACCTCCTAACGGGTCGCCTAAAAATCCCCCCTTTGGTCCTTACGTCGGCGCTGCGTACCACCTTGTCCGTCCCTTCGTACACACGTTCTATTTGCCCTAAAGGCCACACGTTGCGCGGTAATATGCCGTCTGTTATCAACACCACGTCCCCTTTCTTGACGTTCGGTGTCGACCGTACCGCGTCTCCCCTCGGTGTAAGCGTAGGCAAATACTCCCTCACCCATCTAGCCCAGAAAGCGTCGGCTAGCGCTTGCGCAACCCTCCAAGCCCGCTTGTCCAACCGGTTACTGGAACCTATCACTGGCATACCGTCTGCCGTTCCTAGTAAGAAGTGGTTCGGAGTTAACGCTTCCGGGTCCTCAGGGTCGACTGAGACGTGCGTAAGCGGTCGCGAGTTTACCGTAAACTCGACCTCGTTCATTAACGTTTGTAGCACTTCGTCCCGGGGTGCCTGCTCGTTTAATACAACCGTTAATGCGCTCTTAACCGTACGGATTTGCCGCTCCCAGCTACCCCCTTGGTTGGGTGCGCCCGGGTCGATGAACCTCCACTTTGTTCTTTTTCCCAGTGCGCATCCTTCCAACTCTGGCAGCCACTCTGCGTAGGCGCGCCTTAATTCGACGTCGGAGCCGCGAAAGTTAGTACCGTTATCGCTCATTATAACCGCTGGCCACCCGCGTCGCGCGGCCATCCTACGTAATGCCATTATGGCTGAGTCCGTACTCAGGCTATGTAAGATCTCTAAATGTATCGCGCGCGTTGTCATACACGTGAATAGCATTCCCCACCGTTTCTCTCTGCGCCTACCTACCGTGACCGTCATCGGGCCGAAACAATCTACTCCTGTACTCGCGAATGGACGGGAATACATGTCTAGTCGTACCCGCGGTAGGTTGCCCTTTATGGGCACACTTGGGTTGCGTCTCTTCACCGTGCATGTGACCCATTTACTTATAACCGATTTTACTACGGCGCGTATACCTATTATCCAATACTTTTGCCGTAAATTATTAACTACGTGTTCGCGACCGATGTGAGCGTTTTCACTGTGTTCTTTAATGACGATGAGACGTGTGAGCGGGTGCTTGCCATCGAGTAGGACCGGCCGTTTTCTTAATTCAGGAACGTCGGCTGCGTTAATCCGTCCTCTCAAGCGCAATAGCCCGTCTTCGTCTATGCACACGTTCAACTTAAACGCGCGGCTAGTGCGCGGGACGCCTCTGCCGCACTCGAGCGCCTTGATTTCGTCTGCGAAGCTCTCTCGTTGCGCCTGCTTCAACAACGTCCGTTCTGCCTGCTCCATCAACGTTACGTCCATAGTTCGTATTTGCTTACGGCATTTAGCGACGAACAATAAAACGCGCGCTAACGCCCGGGCGCATCGGGTATACGTTGAGAACCGCGTTATGTCTATCAACGGTGTTTCTACTGTCGCGTGCGCTACGATTTCGCATGAAATTGTTGTTGGTTTTCCTACGCTCTCTTGGGGCCACGTCTCGGGCGATTCTAATAAGAATCGCGGTCCCCTAAACCAGCTGTTCGTGTTCGTAAGTGCGGTATTTCCTGCTCGTGTGGCGGCGTCCGCTACGTTCTTGTCTGTTGGTACCCATCGCCACTGCTTTGCGTTTGTTAACTCGGTGATCTCGGTAAGCCTGTGCGCTACGTACGGCGTGTATCGCGCGGATTCGTTCCTAATCCAATGCAGTGCTGTTTTCGAATCGCTCCAGAATGTAGCTTCGCACGGTTCCCGATGCTCGCGCATAATTGACTCCGCTAGGCGTGCGCCTATTAGGCACGCCTGCAGCTCGAGCCGCGGTATCGTTTGCGCCTTCATGGGAGCTACTCTGGCTTTTCCTGCGATCAGCGCCACGGACACGCTGCCGTCATGGTTCACAAATCGCCAGTACGCGACCGCCGCATACGCCTGCTCGCTCGCGTCGCAAAACACATGTAATTGCCTACTTGCTATCTCTTTCTTTTCATAACAGCGCGGCAACCTCAACGCTTCTATGTACCGTATATCTGATAACCATTCGCTGAAGGCTTCCGCCTCCTCGACAGGCAATGGTTCGTCCCACGCGACTTGTTTGCGCCACAGCCCCTGCAACATGATCTTGGCTGTGACCGTATACGGGCTCAACAAGCCGAGTGGGTCGAATAACGCCATAACCGTCGCTAGCGCCTCTCGTTTTGTTGGTACGCGTTGCCCGTTCTTAATGTCGCCCGGAATCCTATTCATTGCCGTATTAAATGCTAACTCATCGCTACCCGATAACCACAAGATGCCTAGCGTTTTTTCATATGCGTGGGCGTTGGCGCCTAGCTCACGCGGAGCGCCGGCTCTATCCTCTCTACATACAGGTGCGAGTAACTCCTCTATGTTCGCGCTCCATCCTGCTAAATGGAAACCCGCGCGTTCGTAGACTTCTCTAACCTCCTGTATAGTGCGGGCGGCCACTTCCGCGGAGCTGAAGCTATCCAGCCAGTCGTCCATGTAGTGATTAAGCGTGATGGCCTCGTAAGCTAGTGCGTGGGATTCTTGATGATCTTGAGCGCATTTATTACGCACGCTGTGTGCTAAGAAAGGCGAACTCCTCGCTCCGAATATCATGGATGTCATGACGTATTTCTGCGGCGGACCTACTCGGTCGTCCCCTCGCCACAGAAAATGCTGCACCGCCACGTCTTCCGGACGTATTTTTATTCGCAAAAACATATCTCTTATGTCGGCCGATACTGCCACGGGCCGTTCCCGGAAGCGAAATAATACGCCGTTGAGCGATTGTAACAAGTCGGGCCCATCCAATAATACGTCATTGAGGCAGCGGCCTCCCACGCGCGCTGCCGCGTCGAATACTAGCCGCATCTTACCCGGTTTGTTCGGGTTCGTTACCGCGAAATGCGGCAAGTACCAAAGTCGCGTATCTAGTTCGTGCGTCGCGTGTGCGCTGCCTTCACACTTCTTGGCGTATCCTTCCTTGATGAGCCTGTCTATCTGCGCCGTATAATCCGTTTTAAAAGACGGCGATCTATCCATTTTCAACTCGATTCCTTGTAATCGTCGCCGGGCCGCTTCGTAGCTAGGTGGCATTATTATATCGCTATTCTTCCAAGGCAGTCCCACCTCATAATGCCCGTCCCTCAGCGCGACCGACGATTCGAAGGCTCGTACCGCGCGTTCATCTAACTCGCACGGTTTCACACGCATTGAAATACCTAACGCGTCTATTCCGAAATGTGCTTCCACTCTATCGCGCAGGTTTTCGTCCTCTGTGTTACTTTTAAATTCCTTATCGCTCACGACGTGTAACACCCTCTCATCGTCCCGCGTTATCGATCGGCGCGGCGCGGTCCCATGAATGACCCATCCTAACTGGGTAAGTGACGCCGCCGGTTCGTCATTCCCGCCGACCAATAAGCGTCGCGAAACGATTAAGTGCCAGTTGTCCGTTCCAATTAGTATTTTAGGCGTCGCGTTTTCGTAGCACAAGTCACGTGACCTTAACGATGTTAGGTGCGAGTGTACTAGATACTCGGCTCGCACCGTCTGACTACCGATACGCAAATCTCTCATCGTATGCGCTTTTATTTGTTTGAAATCGCTCTGGCCGCGGCCGCGTATACTAATCTCTACTTTCCTGCTTTCGTTCTCATTCGTAGCAGACGAGATACCCCTTATACTTAGCGGCTGCGTTGGCCCCTGTGCGCGCACGATGTTTGCGAGTTCATCGTCTATCAAGGTGACTGTGGACCCTTCATCCAGTAGCGCGTACGTCTCTACTTCACCGCCAGCGCCTCTGACGGTGATAGGACAAACTTTAAGTAGTACTTTACTGAGAGCCGTCGTGGCGTGGATGGACGCCGTATGTACGGCTACGTCCTCGCTGTGTTCGCTTTCACGTTCGCTATTTTTCTTTTCTTGTAAATGTAATAACGCGTGATGACCTTCCCGGCACTCCTCTGTGCCACAGCGTTTTGCTTTGCATCGAAAACGTCTGTGTTTGCTATTCAGACACTGGAAACATACGTGTGTCTCTTTCGCCCATTCCCATCGTTTTTGAACTGGCATCGCTAATAGCTTTTTACACGTAAACGTCTTATGCTCCGCCCCGCAACAAAAGCATACGTCCTTACTCTCCACCGCCGCGGTGGCGTATACTTTCATCGGTTTGCGTTCGTTACGTTGTGCCGGCTCGTTATACCTACCGATGCTTCGACCGCCTATAGCGAGCCCCGAGGACGCGAAAGTGTGCCTTAGACTCCTATCCGCCTCTCGCATAAGGAAGCGTGATAGTGTCGTAATCTCTGGCTCCGCGTAATTTCCATGGTCTTCCGCGTAATCGCACCAGCGTGACCGCATGTGCGGGCTCAACTTGTCTACTACAGTTCGCGCTAACATCGGGTTTTGCAAGTATCCTCGCTCATCTAGACACGATATTATCGTAACTATATTTTGCAATTTTATCGCGAACTGATTTATTTCGTTGGGCGTGGTCCCTAAACGCGGCAGACGCTTAATGTCCTCTAAAGCGCCGTCTATAATAACCTCCGGTCTTCCAAAACATTGCTCTAATGTCTTTAGTATAACGTCCGGGTCGTTCGCTGTAAACAATAACGCGGATACGGCTTGCCTCGCTTCTCCTTTTAAGCAAGACCTTAAGCGTGCTATATTCTCGCTTGCCGTGAACCTATACTGCGCGTTTGTTTCTACATACGCTGCTTTAAACGGTAGCCATTCGCCCGGGGCCCCGTTAAAGCCTGGCAACTCCATAGCTTGCCTTGACGTCGGTCGATTCCTTGTTAGCTGCTCTAACGTAACCGCGAGTTTTTCTATATCGCTCTGTCGCCGCGGCGACGGTGATCGTTGGTCCCTATGCCTATCCGGTACGCGACGAGACGTCAGCTCACGAATCCCTGTAGTACTCCGCCGTGCCTCTGGCGAGTGGTTCCGCGGCGTCTTCGCCTCTGCTCCTATCGCGGCTCTGGGGATTTCCGGCTCCCCCCGTGGCATACTTCGCTCTAACCAATCGTTCACGCGATGATTAATAATCTCTCCCTCAACGCTTTCCCTATCTGTTTCTTCCCGAATATCGACGACGTCCGCCTCGAGTCGTTTTCGTTCTAAATCGGCCTCGATGCGTAGCTCTTCCCGCCTAAATGCAGCTAGCTTTTCCGCGGTTTCTAACTCTCGCCGTTTGATCCTAGCCGTTACGCTCGCCGACGAGCGTTGTGATCTAACCGATGGCGCCGCGGTGCGCCTAGCTTGCGTTCCTACTATCGTCGCGGGTGTCGTCATCGCGGGTGTCGTCGTGCCTACCCCAACGTGTGTGTCCGGGACTTCAAAGGTGTCGGCCGATGCCGACGCAGGACCTTCGGCGTGTACCCTATTCGCGTCCCCCGTAGTCTGACTGCGCGTTGTTGGCATCTTCTTCGGGCGCTGGTGCCCCCCTACCTGCCTAACTGGCCCTAACAGACCTTCAGGAGGGCTCGGCTTGCACCGAGATATGCTCCTTCAGGGATGGAATATAAGGATAGGAAAGGGAGGGCCTACCCGGCAGAGAGTGCTGGAAAGTACTGGGTGCTCTGTCACCGGCGGGAGTGTCCGGTGCTTTTGGCAGTACCTACAGTCCGGTCCCAATACCGTCCAACACCTTACCGGCGTAGCAGTGCTTTTCGGTTCGACGCCCGTTGCGCCTTTCGACTGAACCGGCAGTGTCACACCACGCACTGCACCACTGTCTTGCAACAGCGTTAAGCTCTGAATTCACAGCCTTTGACACCGTTAGGTGCTGTGAATTAGAGGCGCGGTGAAAACCGCGTTTTTTAATTGAAGCTGGATCACCACGATGCCGCTGACTCGCCGCGCTGACTCGCTGCGCTGGCTTGCTGCGTTGCTCGCTGTGCTGGCTCGCTGCGCTGACTCGTTGCGCCGCTCTGCACTGCAAACGCCTGCCCGTCGCACCGTTGGGTGATCTTGATGTTACTTGGGTCTCTTCGGTCTTCAACCAGGTCTTCTTAACGCTCGTACCGGTTTCTTATTGATCCGGCTTCCGAAGGGCCAACCTCTATGGGGGGCCAATTGGGGATATAATAAAACCCGCCTTTTCTTAATTCAGTGGACTGTATTTCTTCTTAATAACGATGTACAATTTCTTGATAATAACGACGTACAATTTCTTCTTAATAACGACGTACAATAGCTTCTTATTACTATATACAATAGTAGTAGGTACGCTGAGCGACGACTGTTGACCATGAGACTTCTTGCTTCTTGCTGTTGCTCAAGTGATGAGCTCTTGACTGTGCGGAGTGGTGTGTATTATGCGGTCAAAAGTCGTTTCTCTTATACAAAACTATAGGGATTACTCCCGACGGTGGGTAAGACGCCGTACCCCGTAGGCTAGAGGTGCATTTTTACACAGTATACACCCGACGGTGGTAAAAGTGCCGCGTGCGTCTACCGAAATGAATTTACTACGTTATACTTTACATAGACTCGATATAATAATAAAATATAGCAAAATAACAACGTATTATAAACTCTCTAATTACATACAATAATATCACACTAAAACATTATAAAAAGATAATCAAAAACACACTATAAAACGTTACTCTATTCTACAATAAAAACACACGAAGGAACTTTATACATTAAAATATACTTAAGACATGGTGAAACTATTTACAAGGGGTTGTCGTCCGTAACAAGTAATTTCTCGCTTTCGTAACTAAATACCATTCGAATAGCTTTCAGTGTCCCAAAAACCCAATTAGGTTTTGACCTAGGTTATCTAAATCGAGAAATTGGTGTGTACCTACAGAGTACAAATAATATATTGTCATTTCATAATAGGTTTGAGATATTTCATTTGTCAGCATACGCAATGATAAAATACTTATGAATAAATTATACCTACATATTTCGATTTTGCTGTTACTTAAGCCGCAATTATAAGTACGTTGAAGCAAATATTTTTTATAAACAGAAAATGCGATATGATCATTATAATATGTAACTTACGTACAGAATCTTTCAAATAGCCGTATATAAAGAGTTCATGTAGAATTCTTAGCACGCGATCAGTAAATTAGTCATGATTGTCATTGTTAAAGCATAGATTTGTTCAGTCTGTCACAACTACTATTTTTTCTATTTCATTTTAAATAGCTTTTAATACCCAGAAGCGTAGTACGAGGTCAACGTTTGCAGACTATTTTGCCAAAGAGCTTATCGAATCGCTTAAACCATGAAAGTGTATTATTAGCGCACAAAAGATAAAGCAGATATTCTATTGAATCAAATACAAAAAACAAAACAAAGAAATGGAAAGGGTAATGTCTAGATTTCGAATACATAAAAATAGAACGAACTTTTGAAAGTGTAGATACCATTTACTTGTTATATTTTGAGCTTTTTGCGACCCGAGTTTTCACTTTTTGAGTAATTATGATTTTGAAGGGTATCCGTATAACAAAATACATGGTAATTGTATATTGAGAGAGAATAGTTCATAAGATAGTATTTTTAATTTATGAAATTATAATGGTTGTTTTCAATTACATATTTGGTCTATAATTCACTTAATGCCACCGCACGTCCGTACTTCCTTTCACAAAGGTGATAGGCTAATTACGATTCGAGATTCACTATCGTACAATTTATTGCAATGTTATGCTTAAAATTACATTTCATGAATGTCTTTTTGATCATAATATTGGAATAATTCATACTTAAATATATGAATTATGTAATAACGTAAACATAAATAACTCTATAATATGAAAACTATGAAATACGAATTATTCTGTCGAAAAGACCGCTAAAACTGGCTTCTAGTTTATGTAGATCTGTGGATATTTATGTCAATTCAAAAACATTGCACAGATAATACAAAGTAGTGTCATAAAATATGCAGCGTAAATGCAGCGAGAGCAGATTATGTAAAACGGAACAGGTCTGAAGGATTGGATGTGGGTCGTCGAGCTTTCCAACACGGTGCATAACCTCAGCCCATACCAATAAGAAGTATCAAGTACCGTCAAATGTGGCTACTTGACCTTTACTTGGCAACTTGACCACACCTTCCGTTTAACAACAAAATATCAAATTTTGTAGAATTGAAAGCAAATTGACCTAACGTATCGATGTTGGTAGGTTTTTAAAATATTAATTGGCAACATATTTTAATTTTAAAGCGGTAACGCTGTTGGTTCTCGCAATATAACGTATCGAAGTGTGACTGTGACTAAGGATCTTTTGCCGGTGTCAGTATTATTATGTTTGTAGAGCTTAAACTGCACATCTCAGGTGAGTACAGTTTTGATATGTTGTGTAATAAACCCTAGAGATTGATTTAACAGTGGGAACTATCCAATTTTAGGCTCATCTGTCGAAATATTTGCTTGGGCATTGATGCCTCAGGTTAGGTCAAGTTGCCATTGACCGCTGCGTGGCAACTTGACCGACGCCTAGGGTTGACACAAAAAAATAACGTGACTGCATTTTTTCCTTTTTTATCTGTTTCGAGTTTTGCATAGTAAAATCAATAAATTTGCTGCAAATTTCGAACAATCCAGATACTTATACTATCTTTGATGACAACGATTTAGCATATTTCTAATGAAAAACAAATGTTTCCTTACCTATTAATAAATACCTATAAGTATTGAGTAATATACATAAACATATGTATTAAATTTAGTTTAATAAATAAATAGTTCATTAAAATTTGTGTCTTGTTTGTGACAACCCTATCCGACATGTAATGCTTTGTATGAAATCATTACAAATCCCGTGGCAACTTGACCAGGTAGCCAGAGCCTAACAGTTTATTGTAAAGCTTCGGGCTGCAATATTTAAAAAGTCGAAGACTTAAAAAGTAATAGCAACTTAGCCTAAAACAAGAATGTTAAGCATCTACCTATGAAAACTGATGTGCAAGGTCAAGATACCACATCAGTGTCAACTTGACCTGTATTACGTTTATTAGTAAATAATGTCAGATTCAATATATTTTAAAGAAATACCTAGTAAAAGTGAATGATGAAATCATTCATGACATGAACAAATCGTAAAATGTTAATAAAAGTTTAACATAAATAAGTTAGCTAAGAAAAAGTAAAAAAATGTGGTCAAGTAGCCACATTTGACCGGTACTAATAGAGTTTAGTTCGTGTTTATTGCTTTTTTCAAGACTCGTTCGGAACTCATCCTATTATAAGATATATAAAAGGTAACTTAGGCAACAGCTATAAGACAAAAATTAAATTATTTTGAAAAGGATGTTTGTCATTCATGTAATAATAAAATATTAGTTCTAATTTACTGATAACGAATACCAGGGGTAGACGTAGATCGCTTTATTATGTAAAAAAAACATTCACTTGCTTCATATCCAATTTCAAAATTTTTAATTCCTTAGGCACGGTGTAAAAAGTATTTAAAAACTTAACCAAAATAAGAGTTACATAATCTGTGCATGATGTAAAAAAGTTAAGTAATCCAGTTGCCGCGCCTGTACTTTCCCTGCGCCGATCCCACATCTTACATATTTTAAGATATGTCTCATTGACAAGTGCATTAACCAGCATATGACTGTTATAACTTTCTTTTATATTAAACATTAAATAGGATATAGGACATCCTCCCAGTATTTAAAGATTTTATTCTTATTTGTTACTATCGCTTTAGATAATAATTGGATTATAAATACTTCGTAGAACAACTTATTTGAATACAAGTGGAGTAAATAATAGTAATAAGTAGTTCTGTTTTCCATGGAAGAAATCTGCTCTCACGATCATGACCTTGAATAAATAGTGTAATTGAGTAGGACAGATTACATCCGGAATAGTGACAACGAAATTGGCGGGTGCGGGAAAATTAATTTGTCATTCGACCTTTAATTTTTGTTTTATCTGTATTTGATTACGTATTTTCAATGGAAGCGTTATTGAAAAACATTTATCTGTCTATATGTAACACTAGCTGCGCCCTTCGGTTTTATCCGCGTCGCTCCATTCCTGTTGGTCTTAGTGTGATGATATAGATTATAGAGCCTCCTCGATAAATGGGCTATTTAACACCGAAATAATTGTTTAAATCAGACCTGTAGTTCTTGAGATTAGTGCGTTCAAACAAACAAACTCTTCAGCTTTATAATATTAGTTTAGATTTATTTTAAGTTTCTGTATATTTTTTTAATTTAATAGTATTCTATTAATTGTTGTATCGTACGTTTGTGAGCTGTTTACAATTAAAGAGAGAGAAAAATTATATGTTTACACGTAATAAATACGCACGTATATGGCATAAAAATGATCGACATTGAATAGGCTGTATAATGACTAAGCAATTTACGTTTTGCTGTGATAGAAAATTGTTTCGTTGTCCGCCTGTCCACTAATTGTGACAGCAAGGTCGACGAGAGCTAACGACTGTATTTAGCTTACGTGTTTTTATATGTAGGGGATTGGTAAATAATAGATGAAATGAGATCTTAGTTGATGTAAAACGATTTAGCATTTGTTTTGGTTATTTAGCTGAATAACAATAATATAGAGAAATTGGCTCTACAATTTTTATATGTTAATTATTTAGGGTTTGAATGCATGTGTTATGTAAATAAAGAATGAATGTTTCATTTTTGCGAATTCTTTCTGATCTTAAAATGTATGAAGTGAAGAAATGTGAAATCCAATTAATAATATTTTAAGTTTAAAGGTTAAGTAATCAAGTATTTACGTTCACTATACAGTGGGTACCAAACCAAACATGTATGTAACTTCAAAATATTCCAATAAAAGGGTATGATTGTTTTATTTTTTAAAGCGGATGCAACGACTGGTTCCAACGGCCTTTGGAGAATATGAATGTCATACAAATTATATAATACAGAAAGTTTTTTTTAAGCTTAATAAACTTTAGTTTCGGTTGGTAGAGTTGCAAAAATTATTTCGGTACATTCATGAAAAATGTTTGCACTCTTTAATATTTAATAGTTTGACATGTATTGAAATAAATATAGTTTTAATTTGCAAACAATGTCATTAATAAAGGCGTTGAATTGTTAATGAACACTTACAAAATCTTTAGCACTTAGAGGCAGGAGATATGTAAGTTTGTAATTAGAGTTATTGTTGTATACACATTATACTCATTAAGATGTTACGGTAAGTGAACAATATGCTATTATTAAAGTACATATTACATATTTATTAACTTGCATGTACATTGTACACTCGCATCGAGCAGTACTGAGGTGAGGCAAGCTGTGAGGCTATGTGGTAAATTGTAAGACTAAAGAATGGTTAATATAATATAATAAAGGGGACATATTTGTTTGTTTCTTGCAATTGAATACGAAAGCTACAGATAGACTTTATTAACTCTGGTTTTCTCGGGCAAATCCGGGATAGCAACAATGATCATAATTTATAAGAAATTGTAAGAAAGTTAACCCGAACTAAATAGTACAATTATTACTATTAGGGTCCTCTGGTATTAAAAATATCATGTCGCATAACTCATAAGAAAGAATTCTAACAATTTTATTAATATAAAAAAAAATAGTGATACGAGACGAGAATAAGCTTATTATATTTTAAGTAATTGATGATCGATATAACATTGACGTGTAAAAGTGCTCGGAAAAATTACCTTAGTATCCTTTTCAAGTTTCCGCCTTATTGTATTATTAAACACTGTAAAAACTCTATTAACATAACCATTAACCTTTTTTCCTGTTTGTGTGATTAGAAAAAATTTAACGGCAATTTTATTCTAAAGTTTTGCATTGCAAACCATGAATATTGAATGTTTTATAAATATTTATTGCTATAATTACTTGGATAATTAATTATTGTCGTCTAATCAGGTACAATTATAATATTTTTTATATCATTACGGTTCATCTATGAGCATGAGTTCAAAAGCAAAAGCATGTTAGCTTTACATTCTTCTTGAAAAACACTTATGCAAGAGTCACTAATTCTTTATTTGCAAAATCGCCTACAAATCACTTTAAAAGTAACACAAGCAGATTCCAGTACTTACCAAGGAAGAACAGGATATCAAAAAGCTCGGCGTAGCGGAGCAGTGTCACAGAAGTTTCGTTTGTAGTTCGATTGGGCACTCGTTTAATTGATTTCACAACGTGAAAACATTTCGAAATATCGATTATTCGTTAAAGTTATCGATTTAGTTTTGTACACGTTCACAGTCACAGATCGCACCTCACTACCTGCGGAAAAATAAAACTATCTGTTAAGTATGTCAGTGCAGTGTAAACAAAATAATTGTAAGAATAATTACGGTCAAGTAAAGTGTACGGTTATATACTAGTTTGATTAAATATTTTTTTTTTCACATTTAAAGTTACATAGGTTGGTTGAAAAATATCACTCCTTAGGGAAAAGGACGTTCATTTTTACCGTTTTTGCTTGTATGGTTTTGTCTTATAAATTTGTGCAATTTATTAGTTTAATAAACTCGTTTTACGTTTAAATATGCCGTTAAATATAATAACCAAGGTTTTCATTGACATTAGTAATAAAGCGGATTTAAATTATAAACAATATAAAGTTTATAACTTGCAATCTTTTAGACATTTTGAAAGCTATTTCAAGGTAACTGTAGTCGTGACTAACCGTTTATTGGCTGTTACTTATGTGTTTAGTGCATATAGTGATTATATAAGATATAGGATGCGAAGATCTTCGCTGTTAAGTCGTAAATTATTATAAAATATCGCCAATTTGCATTAATATCATCTTAATATACAAGAGATCTCTTGTTATGAAGTATCAACGAAAATATGCATTACTATCACTAAGTACATAGTATAAAACAAAGTCTATTTCCCTGTCCCTATATCCCTATGTATGCAAAAATCTTTAAAACTACGCAACAGATTTTGGTGATTTTTTTAGATAGAGTGGTTCAAGAAGAAGGTTTTAGTACATATATAATTTATTAGGTTTTAGACAAAGCAGGCAAAGCCGCAGGCGGAAAGCTAGTAAAATTATAAACATAAATTGAAGATTATTTCTTAAAAGTTATTGATAAATAGAAATTGTACCTCTTTTACATCTCTCACGCAAATAAATATCACGAGATTGCTATTTTTAAGAGATTGGATAAGTAGATCTTATAGTTAATTTTGGTCTAGACTATTTCGTATGCAGAAGGTAAACAAGAAACTGGTTGCTTTTAAATAAGTATTTAAAAAGAAAGAATACTAAAATTATTGTTCAACTCGAGTCGTTAAGGTGCAGCTTAGAGGACAGGCTAATATCAACTCGAAATTACCATAAGGCAATGAATATAGACGTTAGTTGTGCTTCTAGAAACGTAATCTATACTAATATTATAAAGCTGAAGAGTTTGTTTGTTTGTTTGAACGCGCTAATCTCGGGAACTACTGGTCCGATTTCAAAAATTCTTTCGGTGTTAGATAGCCCATTAATCGAGGAAGGCTATAGGCTATATTATATCGGAGCGGAGCCACGCGGGTGATCCCGCACGCAACAGCTAGTATACATATAAATATGTATAAAAACTTAAATACGGTTATTTTCCAACCGTACAATATGCTTTTGAAAGATAATGGGTGTAAACTTTATAACAATTGCTTAAGTTCAAACAGGTACAAAGTAAATATTCTTGTAGGAGCAATTACTAATTCTGTAAAGTTACATTTATGAGTAAAAACAAAGGTCAATTACACTGCTTTGTGCACAATCTCTTGTTAGATAAAGAAATTACAAAACCCCGCGTAGGTCTTTATGCGCACATAATATACTGGTTTAATAATTAATTAATATTAAATGGAACAAAACACTCTATTTTTAAAAGAAACTGGTTCATGATTCAAATTATTTTTTTTGGCTGTTTTTGGTGCCGTTTTTTGTTTTAAAAATAAAACGTATTTAAGTGTAGGGATTTTTTCCTACACTTAAATACGTTCTTTGTTTTTGCTTTTACGTTCGACTACATATCTATAACGAAAATAAGTAATATTCTAAGTTTGCTAAGTTTTCATTACATATAATTTAAATAGATTAATTTAATTTTAAACGTTCGAGCATACTTGAAAAATATTTTTATTGGCATCAAGGTTTGTAGCTCAAATATCGGTCGCGAAAGGACTTAGTGTGGTCAAACAGACCTTGCTGCGGTATGACACCTAATAGTTAAGTTTGAATTATTGTTTTATGATTGAACTGTTTTTAAATACATACTATAATTATTATTTGACCGCCTCCTCGGTACAGTGGTTG
This sequence comes from Colias eurytheme, assembly GCF_061535395.1. Taxonomy (NCBI): domain Eukaryota; kingdom Metazoa; phylum Arthropoda; class Insecta; order Lepidoptera; family Pieridae; genus Colias; species Colias eurytheme. The sequence continues at coordinate 9,686,891 of NC_142982.1, read as the reverse complement.
ACGCGTCAGCGTAACACCGAGGGGTCCTGGGTTCGATTCCCGGTGGAGACGCAGAAAAAAAAAATGTCTTGGTCTGGTGGACACAAGGACACAGAAGGCTGATCACTTACTTGTCCCTAAAGAAAATCGATCAGTGAAACAGATGTATAATGCATCTGCCCCTTACCCCACTAGGGGGCATGGGACTTCACTTATAATTATTAATTAGTTATTTGAATGCTTAGAGCGATGGTTTCTATGAAAATGGAAATATTGTAAAGTTTCAAAAATTACAGGGTATATTTTAATCAATTTGTAGAGTGTTGATATCAGTAAGTATCTCTACCTAATAGTCAATGCTAGACATAATTTATGCACTAATAAATAAGTAACCATTTACTTATTTAAAATAAATATTCTACAAAAGGGTTTATTTGCTTTTAATTAATTAGTAATATTTTTCAATTATTAATATTATATTGATTGAATGATCAATAATTAAATCTCGATGACACTTGTTATTAAAAATTAACATAATTATTCATAAAATTGCAATTAAAACGCAATCATCCATGTTATGCTCTTTATGAGTGTTATGTAAGAAAAATATTTAAAATAAATATTGATGTGATAAAAGATATTCCATGGAATTCGTCATGGAATTATTAGTACATTTATCCTTATTAACTATCACAATATTATTTTTTTTGGTATGTTATTTCGCATCTGAATCTAAAATAATGAATAATTTTATTCGCATTTTATAAATTCCATTGCATTCAATATTATTTTATTATTACAAAGACATGCGCATTGAAATATTTGATCGTCATTATAACATAGATTAAGACATTGTAATGTAAAATAGGTTTTTTATGATAACATTTAATATGGTTTAATTCGCTAGTTATCATATAGTATATCTAAGTTCATAATTCATTATTGCGTAGTCAAACAAAGATGTAACTTTTAACTTTACGGAAAGATATAAAAAGGAAATATAACCGATAATTGTGCCCAAAATAACATTAAGAAAATATTGGAATATTCCTCTTGAACCGGAATAACGAAGTTCTTATGAATTTTAATGTTCTGAACTTATGCATAAATTAAAGAGATTTTTTGCATATTATGTTTATGTTTTAATAGGTAAATGAGATTTGATTGAATGTAAACATAATTAAAATTGCATGTAAAAATCTAAAAATTATTATGCGGAGATGTGCATTTTTTACGTACCTATGCGTTTTCTTCGGTTTGTTTTTTCTACATATAAAATTGTATTTATATGTTGTGTTTAATTTTGTAAATAATTTAAGGTACATTACCATTAATTATTTATGTATAATTAACAAAATTAATAGATGTAAATTTCACTATTTCATTTGCTATACTAGGGTCTGTGCTCATCTAGAGATAATGTTATATTTAGAATAACTTTACTTGGACGATGTAAAATTGATTTTTACCTTTGTGTTACTTTTTTACAGCAATAAACATATCAATAACTCTCATATTATGCTATGCCAAAGATGTTCAAGGATTTGTAAAATTGAAAAAATGCCAACGATAATAACAACCAATACCGCGGCCGTAAAATCAAAAATAAAGTTTTCCGTTAACGTTCGGAATCTCAATTGGAGGTTTAAAATGTCAAATTGAGCGGTTGACCTCGTTACGAATTGTTGACCCACTCGTGGCACCTGACCAGTAGTTACCGAGGTTTTACGTAATATGTTACAAACATATGAATGATCTGTTTGATTTGAGGCACAATTGTGATATATGTTTTGCCATCAGCAAAATAGGAAGTCGTTTGAACGAACTTTCCCGTGAAAATGGTAATGCGTAGGCATTAAATATTTATATGCGAATGTCATGAATATTATTTTTGATAAAACTATTTTTTATATAATGAAATTAAAGAGCGTATAAAGAGCTATTATATAGGAATAAAAATGTTTAAATGCATCAATTAGTAGATATTACATTTATCATTTAATATTTAATACATAATATACAAAGCAATTAAAGCTTTTTAATTCAAAAAGATGCACTTAATTCATATATATATTTTCCCTAATTCTTATGCAAGTATTAAAATCATATCTTATTTACTCGTGTCTCATAATACTAAACGCGAAATAAAAAGTAAATATTTTTATGTAGTGCTATTTGGGATTTACCTTTATAAAAGAGTCATAATTTAATAACAATTGAAGTATGCATTAGAAGTTGCATTACTGTTTTATTTATTACGATGGTCACTTTGTGTTGAGAATTAATTATGGAGCCTCGTGTGACGATATGGCACGTCATCACCTGTCAAGCGTCAACACTCAACATTAAAATGAAGCGTGATCAAAGGTAATTAAATTACTTTAAGTTTTTTAATTATAAAGCATAGGTACATAATACTTTACTGATTTGTAATTTTCTGAAGTATCGTTTGTGAAGTTTTTTTATACACACACTTAAAAATTGATTCATAGAAATGTTAAGTTAATTAATAACAATATGTCTAATCTAAATCCTAAATAATATAAAAAAAAAGGATAGAATAGATAAGTAAGGCGCGACTCATATCACTTATTGACTATTTCAGATATTTTAAAATTGCATTAAATTTAATCAAAATAACAAAAAATAGCTTTCGCCGTTAAATATTTTTGAAGAAGAGCAGACATCGTATTATGAAGAACATACCAGTGCAGGCTTGTAGCCTAAGGCGGCCAATTGGCCGTAATTTTTCTTTCGATTTGTGGTGTTATTATAAATTTTTTATGCTGTTCATTTTTTTCAACAGTCGCAAAAACATGTTTTGTTTTTTCTTTTTTGTGATGGAAAAAATTATCTTATTTTAATATGCCTAGAATGTAAAATCGTAGTTTGGAGGTTTTTTACAGAACGAGTTTCAAAAAGGATAACGCTCACTCACACAGCACACTATATCTACACGTCGGGGGAGTTTCATTCATAGACGTCACACATAGGTTGGCGACTGTATGGTGACGGTGACAGTGTTCTAAACTTTATAGATTTCATCGACTCATTCATAGGTTCTTAAATTTAGACCACGCTTTTTTGTACTACGGCTAAGGTATCCCATTATTAAACAATTATTATGTCTATCTGTAAGTGGATACAAACCTTAAAAAGGAAAAATATCTAAAGTACGTTACGCCGTTACTATTTAGTTATAACCAGCCTTTTTTATATATAGAAAAGATAATAAAAAAGATAATAATAATTTTTTATATACATGTGGCTTTCTATATCATAAAGACATCCAAAAAATGGTGCTAAAATATTTTCAAATATCCTTTGCAATGGATACGTAGGCACACACGTAAGATGTTTTAGCATAATCGTGTTTAAACAAATATTAGGTTTCCCGGCTCCTTGTTAAGAACTGGTTGATAATCGTGTAACTAAGAAGCTGTTTATTGTTAGCTTGCTCAAAATTTATAATATTATTTATTTTATTATTTCAGTAAGGATGGACATAATAGGCTGGATAGAGAAAAATATATATTTTTTATATTTTCTGTGGAAGAGTAATTAATAACTTTATTAAAAAAAAAGGATATTTCTTTTATTATAGGCAATAAAGGAAGTTATGAAATGCACAAGGAATCAATCTAAAGTAGTATAATAAACATATAAAGTATAATAATCGGGCCTATAAAAAGTGGTATTGCATTTATGTAAAAATCGCCTTTGCCTGTCACGCGAGCCCATAAATATTTATAAGCGACTATTACCAATTAAAGCAGAGTAAAAAATCTATTTGGCAATTGGGAGCCAATTCATTAGAGCAGTAAATGGTGCCTGACTAGTGTTTGTGTCCGAAATAACTCTTGAAAGTAAGCGGTGGTTGTCGACCGGTCTCCCGAAGGCCAACGGGCGTGCGCTTTGTCTAATGACGGCGTTTGTCATAAGCGACAGCGGTTTTGTAGAACTTTGTATGGGTAACTCACTTGTGTGCAAACATAGGGACACCGTGATGTCGAGAAGCAGTATTAATTCCAGTGTGGTAATGCCACCAGACTACAGATTATATACTTTTTGACCACAATGGAAGCAGCTGCTTTATGACGTCACGACTTTCGGTAACCCCAATGTGTCACAGATTTGCGTGCAAAGGTTACCACGTGACATACGAATATGCGCAGCGAAAATGCAATTAAACATTTGCAAATGTTAAACTTGTTGGTTTTGTGTATTCGTACGAATGTGAGTGACTGGTGTTAGACATGGAGAGAGGCAGAGAAGAATAACGAATGAAGAATGCGATCAAGGAAGTTACCAAAATCAAGGATGATAAATTTTTAATGAATCTGGCTGTTTTATGAATAGACGATGGTAACTCGTAACTAATTTGGTTGTAAGATATTATAGATCGTGCGGATCGGATTGTTGCGAATTACGGATTTTCCTTTTTTTTCAAGATTGGCATAATTATTGATCGAGGTTTAACCATTTTTGAAATCTGTTTTTATTAATAAATATATTCTGGTTATTTGTAAAATTGGAACTAAGAACGTGCTTTCAACATCAACGTTATAAGATACTATGTCCCTAGTTAGTTTTCGTCATAATCTTTTAATGTGGTCATAGGCAGGTTTAAACCCGAGTAGCCATATTAATGTCGGTAATCGCAAGATCTTGTCAACAACACCGTATCGAAAGGTGCAGAAATACTGCAGTAAAAACGCATACTGCACCACTCCCCCACCGATATGTGTTTGTCTCGTTCACTCTTATCCTATTACGCCACTATCTCGCTCTAACAAGAAAAGTTTCCAAAGCTGTTGTTAGTAAATAAATTTGTATCGAAATCCTTTCAAAACAATGATATTTAGTAACTGATTTATTTTCTGAATTGTTATTACAATAGTCGACACATGACATTATTATAGTTTACCTGTAATTTTAACATTGAAAATGTTAAAGACATTTTGAAATAATAGTTTATAGTGTTTATGGTTGATAATTGAAGTGAAACTACTTTATCGGGGTTGGAAAAAAATTTAGTGTAACATTTTTTCGTTACGCGTGACATTTTTCCGTTACGCGCCATCCTTTTCTTATCCCTACCACGATTGATTTTAATTGTGATTGACGTATTTCTGTAAAGTTGAATACCTATAGTAAATATTTTTTCGAAAAATAAGGTCATAAAGAAGTTTCACTTCTTACGTGTGTACAGTGTACACTAGTACACGCACACCTTTTTTTATATTTTTAAGATAGGTAAAAGATATATTTCTCTTTCAAAAGAGAATGATAGTTCAAATTTGGATAGAATACGTAACTAAGGAATTGCTTTATCGATACAGGAAATTCATTTTAGAGGGTGAGTCACAAGCTTTAACGGACATACAGACATTGTTATTGTTAGGAATAAGAAATAAATTTATATATTTTATTGATTTTATTGCGTTTTCATTAATAACATTGACTCACTTTTTACACATTCGTATAAGGAATCTGTAATAATTTTTAAAGTCTATACTTAGCACAAATTGGTTTTAATAATTTATAAACTTCAGATATTAAACCAAATAATATAAATATATCTAGGTAAAATAAATTGATAAGATTTTTCTCTAAAAATCTGAATTTGTCTCATTTATTCAACGACATGTAGATATTATTTAAATTCACATTAAATATCTACAAATGTCCAAGAAGTAAATATTATTCGAAAATGTCTCGATATAATGGGTTTCAATAACTTTGTTTTCGTATCCTAATTCGAGATTACCACAAGGTCAAAACGAACCTGTTTTTATTTTTAGTCTCTTTAGAGAATTCTCAACAAAACACCGAAATGTTTTCCATAGTTTTTGTTGTACCATTTTTGGGCAACACGAAGGTTGTTTATTGGAAGCTAAAATTCCAAATTTAAGGACCCATAATGTTATTGCTTGGGATTGTTCAAGCCGGTTGCTAATCTAGAACATGGTATGGGTCACAGAATGTTAGGTCACACACACAGTTGAAGATAATGAAGCCCGTATTAGACTGTTTCAAGATACATAGCTTATTTTAAGACGATTAAATTTTTATGCCTGCCTATCGAAGTACATGTTTTAAAGGTATTATTTTTGCATTTAATGAGGCTTGAATTTGATTGCCACTTTTTTAAAGTTGACCGCAAATCTTCGAATAAAGTTGATATTTTTTCGTCCAATACAATGTTGCCAGGTTATTTAATAAATTCTACAGATAAAGAAATTACGAACAATTGAACTAAGCTACAGATTAAGCGGGATACCTGTTACATAAATTATCATTATTTATAATTTAAATTATGTAAGCGGGCAACTGCGCAACAAACGTAAAATGTAGGAGTTGTGTGAAGAAATTAAATAAATCATATTATTTATACATTTACTGCACGTTTATCTGATTGTTGAAGACGTGACGATTATTCTTTTTTATTATCGAACTGTGAAAACTTTGGTAATATTTGAATTATGTAACTGATAATACATATATTATGTAGCCTTGCGTTCAGGTGACAATTATTATTATTTTTAAGATGGGTTTTAGTAGAATGAACAAATTGTATTAGCAAAAGTCAAAACGTATATAATATTAATTAAAATTATTCGACTTTAAATTTTATTTCAAGCTAATTTGTAGCTAAGAGGGACTTTTCCCTACAAAAAACACATTTATTAAATAAAAATTTCATTACAATTTAAAAACAGCTGTTGTTGCTGTTATCTTTGTAAATAATTACCTAATAAATAACGTTTCATATTCACTATACATTGAATTAAATTCAAAAGCGTTTATAAGTTTCAATATACCTCTATAATAATAAACCTTACAGTTATCTGCTAACGTATTTCAAGTTTTGGTCTAAATTCTCGTGATTGGATTTAACCTCGACTAATTCCGGGTATCGGCTATTGTATTTCAGAAATGTATTAGAAGGAAGGCCGAAATCTGTAAATTATAGACCGCCCGTACCCTCGTCATTGGCATGTTATAATATACCACTTTTTTAGATAATTAAGATAAATTATCGGAAATATATGCACTCTTTATTTAGTTCACTTGATTTATTAATCTGTAATGATAGAAAAATGACTTTTGTTCATATCGGTAGTTTGTACATTTGGCTCTATGTCAATATTTTGATATGTTGATGAAGTACACAGTCGGTACATTATAAAAATTAAGTAAGCTTTATAAACTTGAATATTTCCTTGACATCTATATATATGTATTATATTGGAAATGAAATGAAATAAGATAAAACTTTCCCCTTTATAGATTTAGTAATTTCAACGTTCGACCGGCTCTACCAAGCCTAAGTTATTAAATATATAATCAAATTTACTAAGATTGCGTCCAAAATATAATACCTACGTAATATCTATCTAATGAATACTCAAATCTACTCAAAATTTAATATGCTAATGCCTACCGGATTTCACCGTGAATATAACCGACGTTTAAATTATCATCCGTTGGTTATGTCAAACGTAACACACATAATGTCATCTTAAACAGCTGATTTAAACTCAACGACGGGGTTTTAGAGATCGGGGCTATTACCATACTGCTATAATTGCTATCATATTATACATTTAAGAATTTGTAGAGCAATGATTTTTAAAAAGTTACGTAAAGAATATCTAAAAACTCGTGTTTTAGTCATACATAGTTTCGATGTGGTTTAAGCACTTATTCAAAGCAAGATAAAGAAAACATAGGCATCAACTTTATTAACATAAATACACTATTTAACAACTTTAAACTATTATATCCTCCCTCTCTAGCCTAAAGTAGGTAGCTCTAGGGTTCGCTAAACTCTCCATTCTTAATATTAATATCATAAGCTGATTACCTACTTTTCGGTTAAGTTACAAAAATCTAAATAAACTGATTTATTGTATTAGGAGGATTATAGTAGGATATCACGCGTAATGTGTCCAGGTAGTTAGGATTATTGGATTAAACCCAGTGTAGCATTAAATCTTTCATTTGATATCTATCTATTTCTACAAATGTTAAAGCCTTAATAAGCGATTTGTAAGGTTTCTATACCCGCATGTAAAACTGAGGAGATAACATAGTACATATCTTTTACACATGTACAGAATATATATTTAAAAAAGCCGTAGAGTCTTGCTTGTTGACTTTTGTTATTATTACCTAGACGTTTTTTCGACAAAATTTAAGCAAAATTCTAGTTAGTGTGTATATCTTTTTAACCGACTTCATAAAAAAGGAGGAGGTTATCAATTCGGCCGGTATGTTTTTTTTATTTTTTTTTTATGTATGTACACCGATTACTCCGTGGTTTCTGAACCGATTTACGTGATTCTTTTTTTGTTCGATGCGGGATGGTGTCGAATTGGTCCCATAAAAATTTTATTCGGATAGGCCCAGTAGTTTTTATTTTATGAGCATTTTTGTCTGTATTTGTAAATGTTGCAAGTGCAAGTTTGAAGTCGGTTGTTTTTAACGCAGTTATTGACTTGTTAGTCTTTACACATATTTGAAAGCTCAGCTCAATTTCAGCTTTCAGATTTTTTGTTAAATAATAAATGCTTTTGTAGATAATGATGGTGTTAGATAGGACCACAGGTAAAAAAATCTGAGGCGTTTTTGATACCAGATACATAATTAATGTTTAAATTATATTATGCTCTATCTTTTTCACATAATTCTTGATACAATGCATTTCAAAAGTTTTGCATTTAAATATATGTTCAAGATGAATACTTGTTTAAAAATCCATAATAGAATTATATTTTCCTCCAATTTGAATACATTTAGAAAACTATTTGAATGCAATTGCAGCGAACATTTTTCACAAGGCCGTATAATTACTGTTGCACTTCCTGATATTAGAGTTTCATTGTTATTAACCAAAATTACTTAATACCGATTGAATTAATCGATTAGAGATTATTTTTGAAAGATCGTTTAAAAGGTGACGCAATGCCGTTGAAGTCTTTTCGCAAGACAAGTTTTTTCTTCAAATTCAAATTTAAAATAACTGATATTTGGGCTTATCGTTCGAGTATAGTATGCCACGGTCAGCAACAAATATAGCTTATACAAATGTAAATTTATTATCCATTAATAATATAAAATTTACTAATAATAAAATTTAAATAAATTATGTTGTAAAATTGAATTTCTGTGATACATTGAGAATTGTATTATGCAACACGTAAATTAATATTTATTGAATATAATATTTAAATCTTTAATGTATTTTTAAATGGTAGAGCTCTTTTCCAAAAACGCAAATAACCAACAAAACATTGTCGTGTGCTATTTGAAATAACGTGTAGATAGAATTTTATAATTAACAAAAATGGAAAAGATCAAAGAAACACATTACAATGTCAGCAGGTGTAGCAGGTGGCACACATTATTAAAAAAAAAATTAAGTAAGAAACCAATACAAAGACATGAATATTAATAAAAAAACTGTTAAAAACGTCATCTTATTATTATTACTAATCCGGTCAAATTAAGCATTTGAAATAAGGATAATTCCGACAAAGCCAAATTTTGGTGGGGAGCTGGAGTGTACCATAACAAATAAAAATTGAAAAGTCCCCACTTATCCCATGTGTGCTTCAAAAGTTATTCGGGGTCAAAGGTCAAAATTTGAGGTTTTTTGGATTTTCTCGAAAACCGTAAATTTTATAAAAAAAGACCTCAGACCAAAATTATAGATCTATTAATTCTCCACAAAAACGGTCTCTATGATTTTTTTCCCAAGAGTTACTTTTTCTGAGATATCGCGATTTGAAGAGATACATTATACATTTTGGTGACGGCTAATTTTAGGGAACGTTCCCATACTACGTAGCCTAGTTTTTAAGATTTTTCGACTCCTATCTCCCCTCGGTAACCACTTGTTGTATATGCAAAGACCCCCCTCCCCCTTCAAGTTTTTTACGTAGTAGTGACAAGTATGATTTTCAATCATTTCAGAAGAAGAAAGTGTAACAAAAAAAAATAATTTGAGTCAAATTTGTGTTTATTAATACACCGTCTATCACATAAGACTGCTTCATGCTTATAGTAATACGTCAGCGCCACTAGCTGTGAGTTTGAGAAGCATGCAAAATTGCGAGTCATATTCGACTATAGTCCGAAATTTCTAGTGACGAAATCGACTACGTAACAAGTCACCCCCCTTCCTCTCGTGACTGATCGTATTATTTTAAAGACCCCCTCCCCACCTAAACGGGTTACGAGGTATGGGTACGTTCCCTTACCACCAGTATTAGGTTTAAGAAATAGTTAATTATACTGAAATCAAGCATCAGCAAGCCTTTGAAACATTATCAGAACGATCTTTAGATAATTTTAACAGGGAATCTTTGAATTTTAGTGGGGTTACGTTATTTTCTAAGATGCTGAGCTTTCTTCAGTTTTTCTTCATTTCACATACTTAATTGCCACAAAATACTCTTTATTTTGTGGCAATTGAGTATGTGAAATGTAAATTTTCAAACCATAACCTTGATTCACTTACATAACCTGTTCCTCCTCACGTTTTCTTTTTACTGCAGCGATTGAAATTTTCTGGGTGTATAATTTTCTGCAATCCAAGTGTAGTTACTGATTTTTGAGTTCTTGAACCTAATCGTGATAAACTTGACCGTTCAATCTATACTAATATTATAAAGCTGAAGAGTTTGTTTGTTAGTATGTTTGTTTGAACGCGCTAATCTCGGGAACTACCGGTCCGATTAAAAAAATTCTTTCGGTGTTAGATAGCCCATTTATCGAGGAAGGCTATAGGCTATATATTATCACGCTAACGCTAAGACCAACAGGAGCAGAGCCACGCGGGTGAAACCATGCGGCACAGCTAGTAAGATATATAACGTGTCTCTTCAAATCGCGTTATCTCAGGAACGGTAACTCTTGCGAAAAAAATCATAGAGTCCATTTTTGTAGAAAATTATAAGATCTAGAACTTTCATCTGAGGTCTTTTTATATAAAATTTACAGTTTTCGAGAAAAACTAAAAAAAATCAGAAAGTTTGACCTTTGACCCCGAATAACTTTTGAAGCACACATTTGATAAGTGGGGACTTTTCAATTTTTATTTGTTATGGTACACTCCAGCTCCTCACCAAAATTTGGCTTTGTCGGAATTATCCTTATTTCAATACTATTTTCATGCTTATTTTGACCGGGCTATACTTAGTTTATCCAAATTTTAAACATAAATGTGATATTTCTAAGTTACACAAAAACAGTTGAACGTCCCGGCTACAATATCAAGCTTCAGGAACCGGAACAAAAAAGGAACAAGGAGCGAACATTTGCACGTCAAAAAAAAAACAACAAACCTGTATTTGAAACAAGGAACACAACACTGGCACAAAATCCAACAGTTTGTTCCACTGGCACTTTTAAAAAAATGTGATGGAACGAAAAAAAATTCAAAAAATGGAACGGTTAACGTTCGAATTCGAAGCGGCCGAGTTGGCGGTGCGCGCGCGAGTGGCGCCCGGTCACGTGCACCGGCGAGCGACCACCTGTAACCCTGCCGAGTTGGAAAGGTACGCACGTCACTATAGCCAAATAGCTCTTACCTCTTTCCGTCCTTTGTTGTGCGCTCAGTAGATCCTTGTTTTGACGGCTGCGTTCCAACAGGACTTCACGTTCACGCTTACAAATCAAGACAAATGCGGACAATGACAGATATGTGTAGTCTAAAATATTAATAAGCTAATTTTGCAAACTATTTTTTTTAAATGGTTGAAGATTAGACTTTTCTATTCAATTTCTACCGACACTCTGAGGTGAAAATCGGGAAAACACTGATAAAACAAAGCAAAAATGAATAATATAAACGACGATACTTCATAATTACCTAGTTACTGGAAATAAACAATAGTACAGTGATCTGGTGTTATTAAAATTAATGACTCTATTTCATAAAAAAACAAGGACAATGAAGTGATATTGATTTATTTGAGGAAGTAACATTCAATTGTCATTTATCATTAAAAGTTAGATAGTGTCGGTGACTCTATAGACGCAAAAATAAATACGGAAGTAATAGAAATAAAATCAAGAACATGCAGCATTTCTTTCGGATGTAAAAAAGTAAAAGTTCAATTGAATATTAAATATATTTCATCTGGTATAGGTACACGGTATATAAGGAAAGTAATATTAGGGGATGTGAAATGTCATAAAAATAAATTTATAGACTATAAGTTAATAGTAGAGTTCAGTAAAATTTTAAATACTGTGTGTTCCTGATATTTTTTGACTATAGTCTGAACGAACATTAAATAAATAACATTACATACATAGAACATTTCATACACAAAGAATAAACTTTTTTGGAAGGCCGTAAACAAACTATTGATTACTCTATAAATCAAATCAAGATCAAATCGTGTCAAATAACTACGTATGAAGGTTCAAAATAAGGCAAACACACAAAGACGAGTTCCTAATCATAAATATGAATGCTTTCGGGTTCCTTATCATTAATGAATATGTCTTCTACTTCTATTTCAGTATTTTATTGTATAATACACATATACCTATCAGCGACAATGTTACTATATTTTAGTGGAATAGTATTGGTCACCTATAAGATAAGGCTTTAATCATACCAAATGAAGCTTAATTTAAAATAATATTGTGTTTTCAAAACCAGCAGGGTTATATTAGAAGGGCATTGCGAAGCTCACGCAGGTAGCGCCTTATCTCCACTACTCAGAAAATGATTACGAGCCTAACATGTTTCTTGCATATATTGCAATGTCTGATAAAAGAATAATACAATAAAGACGTTTATAAGAATCGGTTATTGTTTATGTATTGGTTTGAAATGTTTTACAAAAATTTACGATAAGTTTCGGTGATAAGGGTACATTTACCAGACATTTGTTGTTGTTAGAATGTGTTCGGGTACAAGAATATTTTGTTAATTTTGAAAGATTTCCATGCAATTATAAAATTTATTCAATTTCTTTGTTTAGATCGTTAGTCATGAATAAAATTATGTTTATTTCAGCATAAATATACAGCATGAAGAATTTAGCCCGAACACATTTAATTAGCCCACAGCCCATAGGATAAAATAATTAATAATCATCGCGAAACTTTACTCAACAGTATTTCGAAAAATAATTCTAAAAACTAAACTGATACAAACAAATGTTGATTACGAAAGAGGAATACCCGTCTAAAGGTCGATCATTAGCACAAAAGCCATAAATTACTGAACTAAAACATCTTTACTACGATATGCACTGAGTTGCGGAAATGCCGTGAAATACCGCGAAGTTGAGATGAATCGTTTCTAAAGGGCATTGCTAGGTATTGATAAGAATAATTGAGATTAATACTCAAGACTCTAGTTTAAAAATATTTCATTATTTATTATTGTCTAGAGTCAATAAAAGATCATGAAATACTTTTAAACTGCACTCATGCTTTGTTTGTTTTGTCAGCAAAAGTTTTCGACAAAATAGAGTTATTATCCTAAATTAGGTTATGTTGACTTCTTTCGATTTTATTATTTAAGAATTGTTCTATTTTAAAAAATAAATTTATAGGAAAAATGTTTTATTCTTTAACGTTCTCTTGGTAAATGCAATAACTAAATGAATGCCAGAAAATGTTTTTAATGCGGAGAATTTATACAGACTTTTATTATGAATAGTATTTATGAATAAAATAATGAATGGATTGTAAAACTATGAATAATTTATTGCAATTTGTAGGTCAAGCGTCATTAGAAGTGATTCGCTTGATTGGCTTGCAATTTAAACACATGTTGTTAATTTTATTTCCGACTCTCCTTTATTTTTAGAGAAAGTTTCAATACATTTCAACGTAATTTAATACTTTTAACTAATACAACTATTCAGAAACGATGACAGTTGTTAAATTTACTTGAATTACTAAGGTTATTCTGTAAAGTGAATCATTGTTTGTATAAAAATAGTTCTAATTGGGAAAAATCGATGAAGTAGAAAACACTTCCGTGACTAACAATTATTTCTTCATTATGCATAAAAACCACAGTATTACCATCCTACAGTATGGCGACGAATGTACTTGTGCAGAGAAACGGAGGGGAACTGGCGGGGGGTCGGGCGACGCGGGCCGCTTAATGCAATCACGCTGAGTTTGCATTAACTATCGCGAAAGGACGACGCAGTCGTATTTTTTGTGTAATAATTTTATTATACATAGGTACTTACATATTCTATTATGACGCGCAAAAACTGTTCCGTTTACGGATGTAAATCTACATTGAAATCCCAGAAGGAAACAATATTTCAGAAAGGTTGTATTAATTGTATCTGTTGAATAAAATCAAAGCTATGTATATGTTGTCCTCATTATTTTCTAATCAGATTGTACATCCCAATGCGAATGCATTATGGTATAATATGCAATTAAGAACATCCAAAAATAAAGTGTCCACGTAAATAATATTTAGCAGTGCAATATCTGTAATTATATATTTATGAACAAACAATTACATCAGATTTAATAATCGCAATTATTTTGAATGTACATATGAATAAATGATTTCATCATAATATTAATAATCAAAATTGTTTTATTTCCCATTTGTTGCAACCCTAGCGTATTTTCGTGTGGCAGCGTAAGTACCTACGCTGGCGGCGGCATCGCGCGACATCAAAGGCGATTCCTTACTGTAGGAAATAATATTGTAATACTGTGTAAAAACCCTTTTTTCCTTCTTCATATTGTTTTGATCTAATGATTTCCCGCGAGTGTTACTTTATTTATTGCATTTAGAATCTATACAATATATTTCAAATGTAATATTGTATTGTGTACGAATATCCGAGATAAAGTTGTAAAGGTTGTCAATGCATCGAATTTATATAACGAATCTTCTTTATTTAAGATCGATATTTTGTTTAATTTCTGCACTTTTTCTAGCCTTTTAATACTTGCTATTCTTGTACAAATATCTATACTTATTAATATGTATTATAAAGCCGATTTTTTTTGTTTGTTTGTTTGAACGCGCTAATCTCAGGAACTACTGGTCCGATTTGAAATTCTTTCGGTGTTAGATAGCCCATTTATCGAGGAAGGCTTTAGGCTATACATCATCACACTAAGACCAACAGGAGCTGAGCAACGTGGGTAAACCCGCAGGGCACAGCTAGTCCGATATTAAGTTGAAAAAGGCATCGATGTATCGAATGTTCAACGTATCTTCTGTATTTAAGATATTGCGTTTAATTCTGTACCTTTTCTAGTCTTATAAAACATGTTATTCTATAGAATCAAAGGTATAAATATGATCTGAGGAGACGCGATACATGCAGGAAGTGAGGGCGAGCAAGTGGGGCGGGCGCTGGAGCGGATCGACGGTATTGGGTCGAATGTCCAAGACTTGTACTATGTTACTTGGCCCGTAGAAATGTGGGTTGCGTGTAGAAATTGTGGGAGTCGAGAATTTGTCATGTATGAAATGATATATATAGGTCATAAAGTCGGTTATAATGTCAATTATACCTTTATTTTTTAAGGATTCGTAAATTATAACCGATTTACTGTTCCTCGCGGTTTTACATACATTGCTCCGCTCATATTGTCTTAGCATGACGATATATAAGCCTAAAGCCTTCCTCGATACATGAACTATCTAACGCTGAAATATTTTTTAAATCGTAACGTAGTTCCTGAGGATAAACGCGTTCAACCAACCAAACTCTTCAGCTTTATTATATGTATTAGTGTAGATTTAAAAGAATTATTTGGTGATCATTATTTTTTTTCCAATTCAAAGTAAATTAAAGAACGTTACGCATGTTTCTTATTCAATCATCCTTCATGACGCGTACAATGACGATGCAGAAAGTTCAAATACATTACGTCATACACACCTAAACTGTATCATCACAACTTTTTCCCTAAAACACACGCAGTAATGTACATCGACTCGAGTGTGACAAAAGATGCATTTAATACAATGGATGAGTTATACACGACTACCTGGCAATGGTAGGATGTGAATGGTATCTGAGGATGTAACGCTTTGTGAATCAATCCAAGAATGTGAAGAGATAACGGATGACTTATAGGAATAACATTGTTTACGCGTTACGTCTTTACATCATTGTAGTATTGAATCAATTGTTTTAATTCTATGGTGACGAGAGCTTTTATTTTGTTTTCAGATTCATTTATGTTTATAATAATAATATTTAATATGTAATATTTATTTATTTTCCTCAAAAACTTACAACTACAGTTACAAAGTACCTATTACATACCTAGTATAAATTGGAGAGGACCGGTGTCTGCGATAGGCCTGTAATGCAGATCGCCAGGCACTCACCCAGTCGAACCGCTTAATATTTGCTTAGGTTAATAATGTTAGGTTTAGAGTTCATGTAGTTTTGTACTTTGGAACTGGTAATGATAAAAATTTTGTTTTATTGTAGTAGGTATGTACTATTTTACCTTAAACACACCACTCCCAAGAAATATATACATACGTAAATGAAGCGTGAAATCCGTACTAATGATAATATCCAGAATTTAACACGTTTTTGAGTCTAAAAAATTATCTGAATTTATATTTATTTCGATAGCTGTATATAAATTAGATACCACGAGCCAGAAGATTAATTAAGCAAAATATTTATTTTGCCTTTAACGTACAGTATCTAATAAATTAAATATTCCTGAATTTTCATATCTATAATATTTAGGATTGTTTTTTGTAGATTATAATTTTATTCTTCAGTACGTTCCTAATTGTAACATCCAATTGAACATAAACAGAATTACAATATTGAGTATGTGTATATACTTACTCGAACTGCTCCCACCTTTTCATTAACGCGCAGACGCACACACAAACTGAGAATGTAGTCTCCAGACTCTAGCTAATGTAATTAAACTCCATCAAGCATTATTAATTGTTTTTCGACGTAATGCCTACGTAGAAAAAAACCTAATAATTTATAATTCCCATCGGTAACAAACCGGTAAGACTATGGAGTCAGACAATGAGTCAGTGTCGAGGATTCTCCCAAGAACAATGTAAGAAACTTTGTGATGCTCTTAAAGTTCTGTCTAAAGACGTCACTATAGATAATATACTATAGAGGAAGAATGGCTCAGCATTTTTGCAATTTTGAAAAAAAAAAATCTGCTACACAGCAAGTGTCTTTTGTCAAATTTTTTTCGGAGATGTGTACGTCGCAAAGACACTTCCGTGTTTTTAAAATGACTCCTTATAAGTAAACGCGCCGTTGCCAAAAATGATAGAGGTTTACATTTTTTGTAATGCAAACATATTGATGACTATCAAACACCTTTTATATGATCATGTTTTTTTTTTTCATAATAAAACGTTACTTACCAAATAAAGGATGATAGTTTTCGACTACACTCTTCTGTTTGTGTGGATCTCTTAAACTCCGAAATGTCTTTTTTTGTAACAAAAATATTGTGTTTATATTATGCACCATGCACCTACATGCAATATTATTATAATGTATGGAAATTCGGAAGCACACCTGAACGCATTGATTTGAACTTGTACGGCTTTGCGACTGGCGGAAATTTTTGCTTTTTTCGTTGAATTTGATATCATATAATTTTCTTCGAGAATGTTCCTTAATTTATTGCACGCCTCATAAGCGAAGCGTTGAGGTGGGTACTACTGTCACTTTGCGCAAAACATCTGATTTTTCAAACTTAAAATGTCTTTATGTATCATACATTGCACTTGTAAGATAATACATACACACACATATTAAGAAAAAACACTATTTTTAACGTTCATGATATTTTTGATATCATTTTTGTTATTTAAACTAGTTAAAAAACAGTTTAAAAAAGTTCTGTCTTGGACGTCCGTGTGTCTGTATGTGCGGATCCTTTTTCTTGTTAACACGATAGCGACCGAAATACTTTACTAATCGAGTCTTTTTTTTTCTCTTACGCTTGAGTATGCTCAGGAATAGAACCCTTTCATTTTTCAGGGTCTGATTCGATGTGGTTTAATTGTTATTAAATAAACAAAAATAATAATTAATAAATATTTATTTAAAAAAATTATGAGGCGTGCACTTTTGGATTTTCCAAATTATTGTTTATTGGTGCGGTCAGGGTTTTAACTGCGGCTTAATGTAAATGAATCATTCGATGATTTTGAAATGTTGAATCGGTTGGGTTTTCTAAAATTTCACGAAATCAATTAATAACACATTGCTATTGTTTGTTAATTAATTAATTAGGTACATTTAAAAATGGTTATACAATGATTGCTGTTTTAAATAAGAAAACGATAACAAATAGAAAGCAATAGAAAATATTTTATCTTTTAAATAATATAACGAGTAATATGAAAATCGCAATCGATTCTATTATAAAACAGCTACATTTGATTAACAAACAGCACCCAATTATTATCTAGGTGAAATGTTCAGATCTATTCTTGCATAGTTGCCTAGATAGTAAAAGTCTGTCTAATTTGCTGAGTTGTGGTCAGAAAATTATGCAACTTGAACGAAACTGTTGGAGGCTGGGCCTTATGTAATTGACAGACAATTTTATTCAGTAAATTAAAGTTGTTTTATTCAAATTAAAGTGGACAAATGAAAACAAAAACAATCAATTAATTAAGCAAAGCAATGACTCGTTAGAAATATCTTGTACGTGAAGATTATCTATGCTTGGTCAAACTAAGACCATAGACAAACAAAAAGAAGAAGAACTAAATTCAATAATACTTAGATAATGTTAAGTGAATTTAAATAGTCGAATTATTGTTTTCGGACTTATTTATGTTGCTAAAGATACCAACTCGAGTAATTTATGCAGGAGAATATATTATCAGAGCAGTTGTAGACATATTTAATATCTACAAGGAAAATACTAAAAATAATAGCACAATCTTGTAAATGTATAAATTCGCATCTCAATTATTTGGCTCTTACTAATACTTAAATATAGACCTATATAGGTACCAACTTTTTGTATCATGTACGGTCTAATCTTTACGGAAAAAAACAAATTTATTAAGTATCTCTAACTATAATTATTTAAAATGTAATAATTTGCATTCTAGTCCTTTCATATCTCTGTAGTGACATACAAAATTGTTACGAGCTTACCTTCACGACCTATTTTATAATGTACATTTAATTTGAGGCCTCGCCATGGTCACAATGGATTATTTCGTTATGGTTATGACTTAATACTGTTTATAAAAAAGTTTTACAAGTATACGTGATGCTCTATTGGTTGATATGGCATTTGGTTTGGGTGTCAAGGTGATTCGAACTACATCAACCGGTTTTTTAGGAATTGAAGATTTGTCATCTGATTCATAATATCTAGCTGATTTTGTATAATGACTAATTTGAATACCTGAATTAAAAAAAAAAATATCGTACATTAATCGTCTTACACGAAGACATGATTTAACGATCTTTTAGTTCCGTTTTTAACGCTTGCAATCTGTTTAAGGAAGAGGTTTTTATGTCACAAACGTAAAGGAAGAAAAAGTTTTTGAAGTCGGTTAAAAAAACGCTTCCTTCGCTGTTATTTGAACTAGATGCTCCGAGGCTACTTAGAATTTTAGCTTACCGAAGTAGGCTTGTAATAATCATACCTCCTGAAGGCTTCAAAGGAAATATTGATAATTTAAGACAAAACACAAATTAATGTATCCACATTTTATGGCTTTAGATTTAATATTTTTCACCAAAAAGTGTGCATGAACATTTAAACAATGTACTTCCATTTTCTTTTGTACCGTTTACTTCAATATTGGGAACTCAGTTACTCGAAATTTGAACTCAAGTCGTGACATAAGCAGGCTCGACTGGTTTCATATAAACATCTTTGCCCTCTGTGCAGCCTTATTGTCTGTTTCATGTTATTGTAGAGTGTGTGAAAGAGAGAGAATATTGCTGCGAAACTATAAAGTTTACTTGTGAATTGTACTAGTAATAGCATGATATAATTTCAGCGTAAAGTTAAAGGATGTGTGCCCGATCCTAAAGTGCTTTTTATTATTTTTAATTAATATGAAACCCGCCTTTGTATAATTTAATTTAACTTTTCAATAATAACGTATTTGAATGCTATGAAATTAATGCTATGCTAAGAAAAATTTTGGTGTTCATACTCATTCAGTAGGTATATTTTCAATTTCCTCTTTAGAGTTTGAGGACTGTAAAAAGTTTGTTCAATATTAAGATCATGCACATATTTAAACACTTAAATTAATAAATACTATAGCATAATATGCTTAATATTTGTTCAGCAGATACACACTAGGTACATTCACCTTACTGCGTAGCGGCACTCACGATAGTATCTATTCCTATTGCCCTGGTACTTGAAGCTTCAACAGTTTTATTTTTGCACTCCGTAACTCGTTTATTTTTTATGCAGCTTATCTCAAATGAAAATAATATATCAGATGGTAGAGCCGTTACAATTGCGTATTCTTTAGATGCTGATTTTTTTGTTATTTCAATGAATGCCATTCCCATGCGTAGATTCTTTGACATAAAAACTTGGAACCGATTCAGTTCTTTGAAGGCTGTTTGTCGATTCACATGAAAAAGCTGATCTTGTCTTAATAAGTGGGTTTATAGAATATAATTAAAAACATCTCCATTCAAATTTAGTTCGTTACTTTTGTTTTGAATCCGTGACTGTTGAAATTCACGTTTAGCGTGTTTTGTTATAAATTTAAATAAATATGTTTTAAAGGACATTTGAGTAAATTTATGTCTTTGACGATTTTATTCGTGAATTTAAATTAGCATAACAATCGACGGTTATTTTAATTACTATTCTATTTTAGTTAAAGTAAACAACTAGAAATTACTTATTGATCTCTGGATATTTGTTGTATGATATTTAAATAAGCTCTTTGTGATAGTACTGGATAAATTAAAATTTATATGTCATACACCTCTAAGGTGATTCTTTGCCTACTCTGCCTTACAAAAATAGCTACCTTCTCTGAGTTGAGCGAGTAAAATATAATAATAATATACATACAATAAAAGAAGATACATCCGTGAGTCTGTTGTTTCGATATCTGGCGACTGGCGGTGACTAAAGTGTCAGACAGCCAGACACTATGTATGTATTTGTTATATTTATTTTTTAGTAGTTAAATTCAGTAGTATGAGACTGTATTATTACCTACGCCTACTCTTTTTGTAAGTTACCGAAAATATATATAAACATTAATTTATAAACTTTTATGGTGTTTACAATATGTAAAGATAGACGCAGCATGCTGATATTAATAAACATCTATTAATATACATGACTATAAAAATAATCATATATCCATACCTACTTATTATTAATAATTATAAATGCGAAAGTAACTCTATCTGTCTGTCTGTTACTCAATCACGCCTTAACTACTGAACCAATTTGCATGAAATTTGGTATAGAGATACCCGAGAAAGGACATAGGATAAGTTTTATCCCGGAAATCCCACGGGAACGGGAACTATGCGGGTTTTTCTTTGACTGCGCGGGCGATGCCGCGGGTGGAAAGCTAGTATTATATAATGTAATATATTTAGGACGAATACCAGCCAAAATTAAATACACTTATGTTAGTTTAAAGGTATGTTTATTGTTATTAAATCTATTTTTTATTAAATTGATTCTTTCAGAAACTTACACTGACATTTAAACTTCTTTAACTACTAAGATGTAACAATTGTTTCAATTTTTGCATACCAAAGGGGACCGGTTGTTATCATGACACCACATTTTAAGGATAACCATCAGAATGAGTAAGTGTATGACGTCATGCCCAAAAGATGGCTGGAGCTAAGCTTTTTGTGTTTTTATTTCACGGTGGAATTGTTTCCATTATTAATATAATAATAATTGGGTACAGTTCAAGGTTGGGGTCGTTGCTAAGTAGATTATACATTAATGTACCCAAATTGTAGTGAAGTTTAATTGTATGTGACGAGATTCATCATTTGAATGCATATTACGAACTAAAATGGTGGTTCAAATTTTTTTTGCAATTTTTTTTAATACAATCCTCAAGAAAAATATTTGAAATTTCAATTCTGTTATTATTATATACTAGCTGTGCCCCGCGGTTTTACCCGTAGTGGTCTCTTGTTGGTCTTAGCGTGATGATAATATAATATAGACTATATACATATAGCCTTCCTCGATAAATGGGCTATCTATCGAAATAATTTTTCAAATCGGACCAGTAGCTCCTGCGATTAGCGCGTTCAAACAAACACACTCTTCAGATTTATAATATTAGTATACAGTAGATAAATTTCCTTACCACTTTATAAGGATATATTTTTAATAAATAGCATGCGGACCGGTTGTGACATTCTCTCCATAATCCACGACGACCTTCCACGAACTTCCATATATGTTTTCTAAATTTTTTATCTAACCGTTTATAATAAATTTAAATAAAAATATACTTCGTTAATATAGATTACATTAAGTATTTAAATTTTAAGAGAAGTATGTGTTATTGTTTAGTTATCGGAAAGATAAATATATAGGTAGGTAGGTAACTTGTTCTCGACAAAAGTAATATTCTATTCTATGTTGTGAATATTTGCTATTATTTACTCTGATCTGACCCACAAAGTTTATTTGAATATTAATCTGCTTTAAATATATAAATATATTATAATATGAAATAAAACTGTGCTTATATTATGCGCATTTTATCGCGTCTTATTTGCAAATTATAAGGTGTAAATCCAAGAGAAAAACACATTTATTTTATTAAAAAATACATTTATTGTTCATAATTATTAAGCTAAATACTATATTCACAGAGATATAAGTCGTATTTAGGTATAAATTATTGAATATTTTATAATTAAAGAAATTATAATAATATCTATAAGGAACGTATAAAAATCTTAACTCTATTCTTTAATATATAGCTCTTATAATTACTAGTATTATAAAAATACACTGTGATAAATGATATTTGCTACACATAATATTATATTAAACTTTGGTATTAAATTATTTTTTATGACGCCTGCGTATATTATCTGATTCTTTAAAACCAAAATGTTGCTAAGAATATTTTCACAGGATTCATATATAGGCAGAAAACAGTACACAAGACAGATATAATTCGATAGCACTAGAAAGAAAAACATTTAATTTCAGTTCCAGTGAAAAACCTTTACTTTTAAAACATTCAAAATATCATTGTACAATAAAAAATAAGCCTCTAAAACGGAACATCACATAAAAACAAAAAAAATACAACTACAGATAAACATAAAAGCTTTGGTACATCATTAAAAAGAAAAATTAACAGGCACAGAACATCACAATAACAAAAAAACTGCCAAAATCTATGTAATGGACACAGAACCCCTGAACCTAGTATCAAGGCTCCCATACGAGGGTCTGTATCTCGGAGTACGTTGGCTCCAAGGGCTCCGTCTATTCTTATAACTGGAGCACGCTATGAGACTGTTCATTGCTGGAGGCCTAGATTGTTCCACGCTAATGCCGTAACGACGACTATGGAAAATGGATAGAAAGTTGTAGAATATTTCTGATATGGTAGGGAAAAATGTACAGGGCGGTTATCGAAGTGCTAAAGGCGTATTCGTTCCAGTGTGAAAAAACGTGATGACTGATTTAAACTAAAATTCTAGAATATTATGTGCTGGGATTTGAGAACTGATTCTCTGATTGATTTCACAACTACCTTCTTAGTATGCTAAGCGTATTGGTATTACAATCGATAGATAGTAGGTTCTATCCTTGGTGAACACAGATAAAATCTTGATCGGACAGGGCATATAAAACTAGCGGTATACATGAATTCAATACTAGGTAACTTTTTATTACATTAAGTCCTAAAATAGACTTGATCTATACATGATATCAAATTTATTTTCCAATAAGATAGGGCTTGTAGTATTTTTGGTAATTTTAGAGAATTTGTGCTAAAACTATTTTGAAGATATTTCAAAAAATATCAATCATGAAGCGTCATATTTACAAACCGCGTGGGGCATCGCAGACCATAATTATGTTGAAACTAAAATTTAAATATTTTTCCCTTACCTCTTAGGTCGTGCTGTGGGTATAAACTTCTCTCCAATAAGGACGCTTTCATCCAAAGTACCATCCAGTTGAAGCAAATCTCCAGCAGAAACTGATACCTCCATTTTCGGTCGATCACACGTCCATAGGAATATTAGTACTACGAACATCTAAATTATGAAAAAAAAATTGTAGTTGTTTCTGCACTAGTAGCAAATAAAGATAAACATGACTCAAACGCATGAAGTATTAAGATCATTTTTTTGTTTTACATAGATGCAAGGATTCGAGTTCAATGATGCAGTTCAAAAGTATTCATATACAGAAAATATCTGCTACTTTTCCGAATTTGTAGAATACTAAAAAATATAAAATTATGACTATGAATAATCATAAACAAGAATTACATAGTCTGGAGATCAGAGTCTCATATAATACTCACCACACATATATGAAGAATAACAATAAACGTAGTAGAACTTCTAAATCCGATAGAGTCAAAGAGAAGACCGGACACAGTTGGGCCAATGAAGGCGCCGAGAGCAAAAGTGGACGTCCACATACCCGATACTAGCCCATATGTTTCTATTGAGTTGGGGAGACCGCTTGAACTGGAAACAACATTTATAAATTAAAACTATTTAAAAATATGATAGGGATATGATTTTAATTCCACCCGAAGTGTGTGCATAGGCTTTTATGTTCTTTTGGAACCACCACGTTAACTTAGCTATCGTCACTAGTTAGATTTTTTTTAATAAACTGGGATATGCTGTTTTCTCACAATTAGAAAAGTTTAATATAGATAAAATTTGACAGAACAGTAATAATATGTTTAAAATGTACTTACATAGCAGTGCTCAGAGCGTCTGAAAATGAAGATACTAATAGACTTCCCATACCAAGTCCGTGAAGAATCAAACCTAAAATAGTAACCCATAATACTCTGCAAATAAACAAGAAATGTTAAATATTGTATATTAATTGTTATTTTCAAATGGAAACTCGAGTTATACATTCATTCATTGATTGCTATTAAACATAAAGTTACTTAATTAGTTAATTGATAAAAATTTCAATGTCAAAGTAGTTCTTGCAAAATAGGGGTTTTACGGTTACATTGCCAATCGTAAATAGCCATTACATAATAAGCACATTTTATATTTTTACATTTTGTCTTCCATTTCCTATCTTACATTTTGTCACCATTCAACCAGGGAATAAATAATGTTCTCATCACATCAATACTCACGTAGGCATATCAAAGAAAGGCGCCGGTCCAATAAGCAAAAACGCGCCAACCACGAACATATGTCCTATACTAGTGATGTACTTCGGCTTGACCGCGGGGTGGTCACACAGCCAACCCCACCCGGGGGCTGACAGCGCATATATACCGCCGTTGATTATGAATATAACCCCTAGCACTACTGGCGAGAAACTGAACTGCAATAGGAAAAGTTTTTCCAATAGTTGTCACTAAACTCATCAAAACAACTACAGTGATAAGAGTCTTTTTTACATTTTATTACTTTAAAGTAGACAAAAAATTATGTTAAAGTATAATTAGCATCAAATGACTAATATAAGTTGTACTTTAAATATACACCTATTACTTTAAATTAGAAAAAAACTTGGAAGTGAAATTGTTGTTATAATGTCGACAGGAGATTTTATATGAAATTTATCTTACGGCAAAATGAAGGTAAAGAAGAATAATGAATACTGTTATTACCGAATATAGTTTGAACAGAAAGTAAATAAATAATTATATACGTCAATTTCATACGAATTATTTGTTTATTAAAAAGTATGTCTATGCTTTTCCCAGTATCCATTTAATATTTAACCAAACGCCTATTATTTAAAATAAATATTAATATTCACACAAATATTTAACAAATTTCACCTTTGACTATAGTGGGAGCAAGAGAAAAAGTTAAAAGTTTATACCTGTCTCATATGCGGTTCTAATGTCGCTTGCAGAAAGCCTATACTCAAACTGGTGGATATTATAGTAATTGCTGCTAATAAAACGCCAGGAATTCGCAATACTGACATCATGGTAGCTGAAATAAATTCAAATGTTACTTTCAATTTGCTCATTTTCATCAAAATAAGTGTAAAAAAAAATGACATCAAAAATTATTTTTATTAAATATTATTCTTTACTGTACTTTTTGATTAATTTTACAAGGGGAAATAAAAATTTTACACGTTTATGATTTCTTGCATTAAATTGCCACATCAAAATACGGAATACATACTTCATTTCACCTACATACCGTCAAAATCTACAAAAAAAACATAATTACTTCATTAATATACGGAATACATACTTCACTTAACAATGCACTGAAAATCTACTAAAACTACAACTTACGTCCAGTAGGTTTAATATCTTCATCATCAGCAGCTTTTGGAAGAGTTATATAACATAACACAGCAGTACATAAGAGCGCTGCACCAAGAACAGCAAAAGGTAAGGAGTATCCTCCCACGCTGTAAAGGGCTCCACCAATCATGGGACCAGCTATGAGCCCTAACCCGAAGAAAGTTTCTAGGGAGGCCTGAAATTAAAATATAATAATTTTGCAAGATTTGTTTTGTTGAGATAATAAAATGATGTGGGTATGTAGTAAAAAAAAATAAACTTTCGATCAGGTGCTGGAAAAAGAGCCGCAAATATCCGAGGGTAAAAGATAACGCCTAGCACTTTTTAGAGCATAATTTTTTGATAGATGTAGATTGTAGACACATCCTACATAATGAAGGTACCATAATAGGCGGATCCACACAGAGCCAGCAGCCTCACGCAGAAAATGCTTCGCTATGGCTTCGCTAATCTGCTCGTTCTGCGAGGACCCACCCGTACGTAGATGCATTGTGTCGTATAAAGGTTGGCGAAATAAAACCTTGCTCTAGTTCTATTATATAAAACGTTTTAAGCAGCTTAATTCTAAATACTCACAAACATTGTAGCCACATTATCAGGGAACTCCTTTGCTATGATAGCAAAAGAAGCAGTGAGGAAAGCCGCATTTCCCAAAGCCTCTATGATTCGTATCGTGAACGCCAGCGTCACGAACGGTATGTGACCGTCAACTTTGTCCAACAATCTGGTGAAAACAGTTTCATATCATACACTAGCTGTGTTTCGCGGTTTTACCATTAGTGCTCCGCTCCTGTTGGTCTTAGCGTGATGATAATATATAGGCTAAAGCTTTCCTCGATAAATGGGCTATCTAACACCGAAAGAATTTTGCAAATCGGACCAGTAGTTCCCGAGATTAGCGCGTTCAAACAAACAAACTCTTCAGCTTTATAATATCAGTATAGATAAAAAAAATGTAAGTATAATACACACTCACACTCACAATCACATCCTACTTACCAGGTTTTACTTAATATTAAATTAAGTTGGTTTTAATTTATTATGAATTCGAAGATATTTAAAAACATTTCCTTTCTTTATAAATACTTATTGGGCATGATCAATGCTTACTTTACCTACCTACATGAAATTAAAATATTTTCTCTTATCATTTGTAAAATTCTTATACTAGTCTTTGTTCACATACGTATATTATTTTTACTACCTATTGGTGTACCTTTTAATTGGCGTAGCTTAGTATTTATTCATCTCAAAAATTGTATCACTAGCTGTAAGGTACCTTATCATAAATAAATAAATAAATATAAATAATAAATAAATATGTAGAGTTCTGCCTCATTAGAGTTCGCAATGGTTATCCATATTATCGAGTATAGGTTCGATACATTTCAATATTAACTAATAATATATGGTGAGGTGACCGTTTAGCAACGTCGCCAATATGGGCATTTCATCATTATAATATTAATTTTGGATACGTGGCCGTCGACATGTCATTTTAGTGAGGCAGAGCTCTTATACCTACTCTCATTCCGCATTCAATATGAATTTATTATCATTAAACACTTTTTATCATGCCACCATTAAAACCCATTTAAGTTTTAAGTAACAATAGAATTATTTTTGAAAAAGGGGTACGAAGTTAATAATTAGACTGAACTTTTCTTGAAAAAAGACGATTGAAAAAAATAATGTTCACTGAAAGAAAAACCTCTAAGATGCTACATACTAGCTGTTTTGTTAAAAATTAAAATATTTGGCAAACAGAAAAATATACATATTTGACGCAATATACATATTTAACGAGATTCGAGAATTAAAAAAAAAATATTTAAAAATAAACACGGAATTAACTACACCATACCAGCAATTGCGTAAATACAAAGTATGTGTTTACTAATTTAAATAAGGAAAACAATTTTATTATGCAATGTTTATTTTACAAAATTATCAATATTATTTCCAAAACTTTTAATGGACTTTTGACGCAATTTACAAAATATATATCTTTACAAACAACAAAAATTTCTCCTAGTAGAATGAACATCCGAAAGAAAATATTCTTTCAGGATTTATACCATAAATAATATTGTAATCATTTTCTCAGTAGCATAATATATTTTGCGTGGGATTTTAACTAAACTAACTATTTTTGTAAGTAACATTACATTAGGTGGAATTATATTGAACCTATATGTAAGTATGTACTAAGTAGTTATAATAATGGATCAGTTATTTTAAAAAGCATGCATTCTGAATGGATACTAATAAAAACGTATATAAGACTTACCCAAATAAAATAGCGCATGTTGAGGTAGTCAATATACCCGCATTGAACACAAGTTTGGGACCCAAGCGATTCAAATGTGCCCCATACAGGGGGCTGATGATGAACACTACGAGCTCAAACACTCCGAAGACCAGCCCATACTCTGTAGCTGTGCAGCCTTTCTTCTCTGCCTGGAAATAAATTGTTTATGGTTTTATCTTTGTTTTATTATTTTTAACGCGTTCAGCAGAATGAACAAGTATCTCTTGATTGACCCTATTGTAATGATTGGGTGAAATGTTTCAGCAAGATTTATCTCTCTAAAGCGCGTCACACACGGTGAAGATACTATAATATTTTATCTTAAGATACTGTTATATTTTATATTACAGTATCTTAACGCATCCGGTATCAGCGTTCGGACCATCATTTTTCTTTTTGTCATTGCGTACTCAGACCCCTGTAGAACCGCCATCCTGTTACAAATGACGCGAAATTTTGTGGGTCATTTGTAACAGGATGGCGGTTCTACAGGAGTCTTAGTACGCAATGACAAAAAGAAAAATGATGGTCCGAACGCTGATACCGGATGCGTTAAGATACTGTAATATAAAATATAACAGTATCTTAAGATAAAACATTATAGTATCTTCACCGTGTGTGACGCGCTTAATTCGTGTTCTGCATCTGTTGCGTGTATCTGCGACATATATAAAAATAATAATTATATTCTTGCTAGCCTTTGCATTATTTTATATACATTATCTCTACAGTTTTTATTTATAGGTATTATCTTTGCGAGTGTGCTATAGTCATTAGGCTTTTATTTTAATTACTTAACTCATAAAATATATGACTTGAGTTCATCGATATCATAGTGAAATGTTATTACTATATAATTGATACATTTACCTGATATATAGGTAGTTTAAAGTTTCCAAAACTTGAGATAAAATGATTTACGACGTACTTAACTACGAAATATCTGTTACTCTTTGATCTGTGACCTTGTTAATTGCCTTTTATTTATATTAAATAAAAATAGACACCACGATTGTAGATAATTTTGTTTATTATATAAGCGTCACGTGCGTGTACATCATGTTTCTTTGAGATGATAATATCTCGTACATATTGAAATACACTATATGAGCTTAGTAAATTCAGGATATTGATAAATTTTCTGTTTCCTTTCAATTGATGAAAATATGAGTATTTTTCTTTCTATGTAGTATAAAATGAAGTCGTTTCTCGATGTCTATCTGTATGTCGGTCACTAAACTACGCAATGGATTTTGATGCGTTTTTTTAATAGGTTCTAGATATGATACAGTGGGTGGAAAGCTAATTACGGCTATAAGCTCTTTTAAGTTGAACGAAACACGAAGTGGGAATAATACCAAGAATCTAGATCTACATATCTGTCATACAAGCAGTTTGACGCACTAAAAGATGAAATTTAATCCATAGAAATTCTTGAAAAATATAATAAAAAGCTTCGATAAAAACGAATTACGCCAAGAGCAATATATAACAAATAAAGACTTATGTCTCCTGTTTCTCGCTAGAGAAAGTAATTGATATTTCACCCAGATACATATTATAACTTGTAAGCGCCTAGTAATTATATTGTGAACATAATGTGATAACCCCGCTTTGCTTGTGAGGTTATCACGCGATCAACGCACTGACGCACCGTACATATAGATTTTATACGTATATTCAATTGTTATTAATATTTGCAATATTAATAGTATTTATAGTTTAAAATCTATATACATATAATAAAATCGTAGGAAAGTCAAAACTGTACATTGAATATTTTTTTAAAAGAATACTTGATCCATGATCTATAATCGATATAGAAGCCAAAAATATAGTTTTTAGAATTTTTGTCTGTTTGTCGGTTTGTCTGTTTGTCTGTTTGTCTGTATGTATTTCCGGGCTAATCTCAGAAAGTACTGCATAGATTTACTTCAAATTTTGCATGAATATTCCTAAGAGGTCGGGTGAGGATAGTTTAAACATATTATCATGATATCACCTTCGCGGGAGGAGCTGTGAACCTTTATTTTTCTTACATATTCCGTGTACTACGACAGCGTACAATCTAAAGACTCATGTTTAAATGTTGGTTTCGAGTAAGCCATGCTATTATCTAGCTTTACAAAATAAAAACTATGTCATTTACGTAATTTGGGCAGAGAAACAGTTTAATGAATTTAGTAGTATAAAGACAAATTTGAAACAGCGCCATCTATGAGATTTCGTAAAAATCAAATCAATTTACATGTTATCACTACTGAACAACTGTTGAAAATTAATAATTTAAATATAATCATGTTATTTATTTAACTCTTTAACCCATATCTTCCCTTCCCTATAAGGTGCGCTTATATTTCGTGTGAATATACTACATTTTTAAAAGTGAGGGTAGATGTTTATTATTTTAAGTCAAACTAGACACCATTACAATTAATCTAATATTGATTGTGTTCATTGGTTACATTTTTAATCTTCGTGTTTTATAAATTTATAAAGAATAGAAAAAATTCGATCACGAGGCGGGACTCGAACCCACATAATTTCGTGATCGAATGTTTCTATTCTTTATAAATTTATTATTTATAAATTTATATTTATAAAGCATTTGAATAAATAAATAAATAAATAAATAAATAAAATTAAAATAAATGTCATAAAACCAAAAATATCAAATTCAATCTTCGTGTTTTGTGAATTTTCACCATGCGTTCCCACAAAAGGTAAGTTGTTACTTTTATAGGTATTTATTTTTATAATGATAGCAATTCATGTTTTTTATTGGTTTTATAATGGTTTTATATTACACTTTTAGAATGAAATAATAAAATGATGAATTCTTTTTGACTTTTACAAGATTTTGAGGTGCGTTGGGAACAGTAGTTTGTTGATAAAATTTTATTTGTAAGTAGCTTTTTTTATTGATTTACAATTATTAACGTTTGATTTTTTATTTACAGATTCAATGTTCATAAAATTATATCGCCTTTGGAAGACTATTTCTGCTGACAATTTTACAACACCACTTGAAAATTGATGATTTGATGATGAAGATAGTGGCAGCAAGGATTAAGTGGAAATTAGTAATCCGCTTCGTCAATTTTTGACTGAAGTTAATGTCCAACGTATGGTTCAATCATTGGAAGTATCTCGGGTAATTTTGGAGGATATTTTTCAGGAAGGAGAGGAGGGGCAGCCAACCACATATCAAACTACTACGTTTTAGTACCGAAAAAAATGTTATTGCCAAATGAAACATAAATTTTGCACTCACAACTGTACAAGTTATGATTTTTATTCTGACTTTGCTGTTATCTGATTATAATATTTATCGTTATGGCTATCGAGGTACCGACCGTACTGGGATGAGAGTACATGATATTATACCTACTCATCATCCAGGATTGCTTAGAGCATTTTCACACTGAAAAAGATGTTTTCTTTGAATCGTAGTTGCTTCATTTATTTATTTTTAATCATTTTACATAATAAGTTTTATATTTGCCCATTTTCATTATATTTTATAAATAAAATGGAACCAACATAACTTTGTTGTGTAGGTATCATTTCTCTATTAATAATCCGTAGGCATATTTTCCGAGCACCCCATTTAAGGTGCGGTCCTGAAATTATAAAAAGTTAATGTATACTTTTGCCTAATATAAGCTCAAGATCATTTTTAGATAAAAATAACAAAAAGAACTTATTTATTAAAATTTAGTAGATAAAAGAAATTATGTTACGATTTTATAAGAAAACACAGTATATTTATTAGGCGGCGGTGATCTCTTCCAGGCAAAAGATATTCATCAGCTCAATAAAATTGAATAGTTGTTGTTAGTTATTCTTTAAATTCACTGATTGTAATGAGCATTTCCGCATGCAAGTTGTATCGTAGTTTAGATATATCATAGTTTTGACACATTACAGTTCCAACAAAACCCTCAAATTTTTGAGCAGAGTTGAGCAAGATAATTTAAAAAATGTGCTGTGTTAAGTATTATAGAAAAGGTTAGTTCGTTGATAATTATCATTTCTTCATCATTTACATGGGTGTTGTTAAATGTTAGTAAAAATAAACTTTGACTGTTAATACTTTTGTTCAGTATTTACCTGTATGATTATTGCTTGGTAATTAATATGTATATTTTCATGTCGTATAGCTAATTATAAACATAAGTGTGATGTGAAACTAGCTGGATTTATTTTTACACACTCACAGCCATATATTTTATATTAAAATAGTGTAAATCATAATATTTTTTCACAATTAAAAATATTTCCTTTTTTCTGATGGTGTTGGCATCGAATTAAACCGCGCTGTCGTTTCGTTCACTAAAAGTGATGTTATGAGGACCGAATATGTAGCCGCCTCAACTTACGGAAACGAGAGTAACCTGCGTTGTCTGTTAGTTATTGTATAGTCGAATTTAACGTTACATGGAAATTGGAATCTAAATATATTATGTATACTTAGGTTTATTAAATCTGTACATGAAATATATTTCCTAAATAACTATCACGGGGTGATTAGGGATCGACACTGATGCCAAAGAAGCAAACAGTAAAATTTTTGTCCGTATAACCGGTATAGAAACAAAAACTACTCGACGGATTTAAACGAAACTTGGTACAATTATTTTTCATATTCCTGAGCAGAGCAGTAACTCCATTTTTAAGCTTTCGTCGCGTGTGCAACCTTAATGGTTAAAGCTACACAGAAATCATGTATGAAAGAAATGTTCTCCTTATTATATAAAAAATATCTCCCATCATAAATGTCTATCTTTTATGGTTGACTCACAATAACACGTGTAACTTCCGATAGCTTAGGAGTTCGAAGCTTTCTGATTATATTTGTCTATAACACTCTCAGTCCGTTTTAACTCAATTTTTATTTTCATGCATCAGTGCCACCTAAAAAATCTTTATCTCGAAATTCGAGCAAAGCTAAGAAAATGAGAAATAAGAGTTCTCAAGAATCGTTAGAGGTATACTCTAGGCCGAAAACAACACGTGTTATGCCGAGAACCTGAAACCGCTTCACAACGAGAATTGCGGCTCACAGCTGACCGCGAACGGCATGTACTATCCCGTGAGACCGAAACCTTCACTGAGAGGGTATAACGTCTCACAGCTGATCACGGCCGTCACATTTTATCTCGAGAATCTGAAACTTTTACTCAATATGAAGACCGTTTGACAAATGATAGGGTGCACCATAATATTATTCGATCTCTTGAAGATGAACATGAGCATAAGCAATGACTAGAGTAGGGACGCGAATATTACAATTAATTGAGACAAAAACGATTATTAAGTTTGTTTAATGAAAGATTAAGAATTGAAACTATTCGGTCTCTGGAAACGGACGAATAGCGAGAGGCCCCTCTTACTGCAGACAGATTTCGCATAGTCTTAATGACTTAGAGGTAAACATAGAAGATCAATCTACGAATTCGGTGGTGGGGTCCGACAAATATAAAAGTGGGTTTTCTTATAACCTCACAATTGATTACAGATCATCTTCTGTATAGGCGATATTAACGTAGTATGTTATTTTTGTAATGCTTTAAAGTGGAGTAAGGAGTCGGCTTTCGTTTGAAGATACACCGGAACCTTTGAAATCACTACTTTTAGAGGAACATGACGTGCAATCTAAACAGTTCTTAGACAATATTCGCTCTTATAGTAGTGCGTTTCAAATGATCCTTTGGTGCTCAACAATTATCAGAAGGTCCTTTCATGCTTACTTTTAAGATACAAGGTCAAGTTTACCATTTGATAGGATCCCTTTTGCCTGAAGGCCAACCTAAGTTTCTTTAAATATATTTTGTATTCGACTACAACGAATAGTCGAATACAAGAATTATCAATATTTCTCGAATTTAAAACTGAACTCATTTCACAATTTTAGAACATGTTTCATCAGGTTAATTCGTATGTATGCAGTTTTAAATCGACATTAGAAGCTTTTCCTCAAGATGGTGATATTAATATAAGATTGTTATAAATGCCGATAGACGGACGTCGACGACGGCACTCAGGAACTCCCTGGGCGTGTATAACGCCCAGGCCACAGTATTACAATTTTTCGCATATTTTCGCATAGCAAAGGAGGGGAACTCGCGGGGGGTCAAGTGACGCGGGCCACGTACCATTAACATGCTTAGTTTGTGGTACCGAGCGCGAAAGAAAGTCATCGTGTTTTTGTTTTGTTACTATGTAAACTAACGTAATTTAATACTTAGGTACATATTCTATAACAGTGCGCTCAAACTGTTAATCTACATTTAATTTAGATTATTATTTGAAATACTAAGTAATGTAGAATTTAAATCATATTCCTTCATGTTTTCCTCAGATTTTCAATTTTCTCCGATTTTAAGATTTTCAGAGTGTTCAATTTTAATGTAGTTAAATTTTATAAGAGACAATTAAGAACATTCAAAAATAAAGTGTCACGTATTTTTTTTAAACGACGAATGACCTAAAACGACGTAATCGCGGACGAAGTCGCGGGCAACAGCTAGTAAATTATAAGACAATTAGTTGATAATACTGCCGTAGACGGATGCTATAATGTAAATACATTTTCAGAAATTGTACCTATTTCATAGATGAACATTGAATGTGAACGCGAAGCTTTCGATGAATGCTGATAAAAATGGACAAATTCCGTTCGTATTTGACTAAATTATTTCATGGTTGAATAGCCCATTTATCGAAGTTCTATCATCACGCTAAGACCAATAAGTTATAAGACGGGAGCAATGCGAGTGAAACCGCGGTACACAGCTAGTAATAATATAAAAGAAAAGGAACATTTTACACTTCTTTATATTAGAGGAAGTAATAACGTATCCTTCAAATTAAAGTACAACGACATTCACGTAGGATGCATGTCGGATGAACTTCTAAATGTCGCTGAAATATCAAAACAGATTCCGTGTTCAAGTCATACCTACGTATGTTACTCCATTTCCTTGAAAGAAAAAGGAGGATATAAAGAAAAGTGAAGGCCAATTGATATCGCGTACGTAAAAACCTATAATGGTATGTGTCATTAACCTTTGTTATTTGTTGAAATTATATCGAAGTTATAAGGTTGATAGTGTCACTTGAATAACTGAAGATTGGGAAGATTCGTTTTTTAGCTGTTCGACCCAAGCCGTTTATTTTGCTTTCGATATTCGGCTGAAAATTGAATGCTCAACGCAGAAAATTCAATTTATTCCTAGGATATAAATTTACTTGTATACTATGCCAGTATTTAAATAAGAATAAAACGCACATTTAACGCATTGTTGCCAAGGTTTAAAACATGATTTATTTATACCGCCGAGTTTTGTATGATTAAGTCGCGAGTATAATATTTTTACTTTTAAATTTATGTTAAAATATAATGAAGTCTATTAATAAAATAAAAACATACCTGATGCTTCTGTACATATTTTTGATATTGATATTTTTGATATTGCTTAACCATTATTGTATATTATGATAACGTTGGTAAATGAACGTTATATTCTAATCTAAATACATGTAATGTTAAATTAATCGTTTATCACAACAAATATTTACTAAAATTACTCCAGAACCGTATAGAATCTTCAATGATATTATATTACAATAATTTATCGAATAATCAAAACAGGTCAAGGGACATTTAATTCAAATTGACGGATGTTTTGTTTATTTTATTTATTATATTATTTAGTAAATGATTATAATATCTATGGTTTATAGATTTCTTATTTAAAATGGTTAAGGGCCGATTTTTCAATCCTTGGTTAAAACTTATTCGTCGAATAACATATTTAAACTACCATTTTAAAAATATATTCTAATTACCCGTATTTGAAAGTTCACTAGTGGTACATACATATTTTATTTAATATTATCCTGTACCTTATACCTTATCCTTTATTGGACGGGTAAGTTTTATCCAAGGATTGAAAGATCGGCCTTAAAAGGTTAAAAATACTAGGTAAGTACCTATTCCCAATGTATGAATGAATAGCTATGACATGAAGGAATAAAAATTAAATTTCTCACTCATGCCTGCCTAAGATGATTTGAAGTGAACAAATCATTTGATTATTATAAATAATAGGATTGTCTTCTAAACAGCGCAAACCTAACTTTCTTATCATTAGAATTTTTCAAATTTATATATCTAATGTTTCGGGCTTCGGCATATAAAAAAACGCATCTATATATTTAAATACTAAGTTCATTTAGATATTTTATTGAGTAAGTTTATATTTTTAACCGACTTTTTTATAGTTGATACTTAACTATGGATTATATTGATTGTCTAAAAATTATAATATTTCAGTTATAGATATAGATACTTAGATGATAGAAAAAATAAATTATTTAAGTCTAAAGTATTTTTAAACACTTGTGATTTACGTATTACGTTTAGGTAGGTACACTTATGTACTTAGAATATGTAAATTGCATAAATAAATACAAATAATGTTAAAGTAATTGGAAAATATATTGAAATTGCTAGGTATGAGGTGCAATAAATAAAGTCAATTGACCATATCGACTGATATTGATATTTGAAATGTTTTATTATTTATGATTATTTATATATTTAACAGGTTC
This sequence comes from Colias eurytheme, assembly GCF_061535395.1. Taxonomy (NCBI): domain Eukaryota; kingdom Metazoa; phylum Arthropoda; class Insecta; order Lepidoptera; family Pieridae; genus Colias; species Colias eurytheme. The sequence goes on along the minus strand of NC_142982.1, from coordinate 9,649,494 downwards.
CATTCCATTTCCGTTAAACACAATAAAACATAGGTATATGAATCGATTGTGCTAGGAACTTAAATTAATATAATTACCGAATAATCGATTTTTGAATAGGTAGGTAACGTATTAAGTGGGTGGTGTTTTATTTTATCTTATATATAAAAATGAATCGCAAAATGTGTTGGTAAGCGCATAACTCGAGAACGGCTGAACCGATTTCGATAATTTTTTTTTATTATATTCCTTGAAGTACGAGGATGGTTCTTATGTAGAGAAAACGTAAACATGTGCCACGGGCGAAGCCGGGGCGGATCGCTAGTACAAAATAAAAGTAAAGAAAACATTTTATGAAATCAACAAGGTTCCAAAAAGAACTTAAAAACCTGAAATCGTTAGAAATAGCCGTTAAAATAAGTGTGCTTATTTTTAGTTGGTTCATCTTACATTTATATTTTATATTTTGGAAATACAAAAATACGAAATAATCGTCATTTTATTCGATCAATTTATCGTAATTTCAGCTTAACATATTTTTTAAGCCTTCAACACAATTCAGCGGTCTACCATGTCTTGGTATAATGTTTATGATTTCCTTACTACCTATGTGAAACAAATTCAATACCTACATAAAAATTAAAACCATTATTTTCATACTGACCTCTTGTGGAAAAAATGGCGCTTGTAACGCAACACATATGGCATTACAAAAGTCCGCAATCGATATTACAACTAACGTTGACCATTGTCGCCTTGTAAATTTTAATCGCATTTTAACCCTTATTCTTCAATTTAATTTACAAAATCACAATTCAAATTATCATCGAATTACGAACACAAATCACTAAATTAATAATTATCCCAACAGTTCCCAAACGTGCCAATTTTCTTGAAGCAAATAATTAACTGACTAAATGAAGAGGGTAAGATACAATTTTAATCATATTATGACACTAATGTCATTAATTGAACTTTCAACTCCATTGTTTTATCGAATTGGCCGATGTACATTGACGTTTTTTATTAAATTTATTATCTGTGCTTGATACATTTGGCGCCAATGTAATACGCAGTTCAGAAATTTCTCTTTTTATTGATTAGTTATGACAGAATCCAGTACGAGATAACTATTACATCTCTGTTGATAATATTATTGCTATTATTGAAATGTTTTTAATTGTCTACATAACTGTAAACAATTTACTTACATGATTTATGATATCTACGAGTTAGGGTTCAACGACCCGTTATTAATTTTATTTTTGTGAAGTTCAGTATTTGTGGCCAGTCATTTTTAGTTAAGAGGTGTTAGGCGGTCAGCGATAATTATTCAGCCACATTCAGCTATTCGCGCCTTAGGTTAGGGGTCCGCGTTTATTATGGAATCAACGTGCTCGAAACTAAAAATCGTAAGCGCCATTCACATTTTTATCAAAAAGTGAATGAAAATATTTAGTACCTATTTTCTAAATCTAAAACAGTCACGAAATCGAGAAGGTAAATACTAAATACCTATGTATTTGTGATTTTACACGAATTATTATCGTAAAATACGGTTGTGATGAGCATTTATATGATATTTTAGAGGTAACTTCAGGATTTTTTTACCAAACAAAATTTTTCCAATCGTGTTTTGGAAACAGTCATCCCATCACACATACCTACGTTCTGTAATACATATATTATTAGAAATTTCAGTGCGAAAAAACTTCAATATTTTATGATATTTTCAATTATAGCTCATAGATAACAGTCCATTTTGCCCTTTTCACCTACTAAATATGTACCTACTAAAAAAATTGAATGTAATAGAATTATAATTTTTATTTATATTGAACTAAATTCAATGGACGTTATAAAAAAATCATATCAGGGCAATCCAATTTTCGCAATTTATTCCATTCTTTTATCATCATAACATAGTAGTTTTCAACTTTAATATTTTCTCTGAAAGTATTTGCAAATTATAAAAAATACCTCGTAAAAATTGATGCAGTTTTTACTATACGTTGTCTATAAGAAAAAGCAACCTAAATATCCATGTAAGAGTATCATCATTAATAACTGCTCTAATGCAACAAAACTTAGCGATGTTCATAAAACCATGAAATAACCATTGAGATATACATATATGGAGACGACACCGCCTACATCACTTATGTTCCGCTCAACATACGCCACATGACGTATGTTGAGCGGTTTTTTTTAATGGTTTTAAAGTGAAACGCATCAAATATGCCTTCGTGTGTGTTACGATATTGCACAAATAATACAAATAATACGGAAATGTGCAAAGGAATAACTTTCATCGGTAAGAACCTAACTAGATAATAATTTTTAAAACTTAGTTAGAGCAAAAAAATGGCGCACAGATTTTGTTCGTGGTGTCTCCTCCATACGTATAGTAATATTATCTCAATGGAAATAACACAATTATGTATATTATCTTAGCAGAACTCCCATGTTACGCGTATGACATAACAAACTTTAATTACCCATATAAGAACAAGCCCTGAGTCTAAGCCCTCAGTCGTTTCAGGGACAAAATAACAGAGCACGGCTAAACACGTGGTGTTAGTAAATACCCGGTCTACGGGTGGGGAAACATCTGAGGGATGACGAAAATCGCGCCCGAATAAAACAACATCCACGCTTTCACTTCAAACAATATGAAACGCGCGCCTGTCCGCCTGCTGACCGAACTCGCGCTTATTGCCCATCGAACCTAATAGACGGCGGACGCGGGAAATTCGAAAAAAGAACTGTCAAAATACAATTATTAAAAATAAAAAATCGAATCGAATAAAAAAAATTGAATGTGTTCAAATTGTGATTTTGCCCATTTTTGAAGTTTAGTTCTTTAGATTTGGTTCAAATTAATGAAAATGAAAATGGCTGAAAGTTGCGTTAAAATGTTTTTCATCCTTTGTTTGACGGTTATCTGTCATTCGGGAGAAGCGGCGGATGAAATCATAACGACACTACGTGAGTATCGTTATTATTTTATTTGTTTATTTTATATAAATTAAATGAATTAATTAGGTACGTTATTTATAATTACCAAAATCCAAATTTGCAATTTTGAGTAAAATATTTCATCAATCGTAACATTTGCATGTGTTAAATGTGTAATTTTTATAAAATAAACTGTGCGTTACAAAACTTCGCTGTAATACTCCGTAACAACATTGTCTTAAAAAGGTTCTTCTTGCAACAGAGATGACTCTGACAGAATTCATCTCGATGATCTTCCACGATCAATGTCGAAATGTTTGTTTGGCAACTTCGAAAAGTGACGAAAAGGCGACCTTTGTCTTTTTATTATTTTTATTATACAACCACCTATCTATTTCAATAATGTTTGTATCTCAAGTATTTGATTCATTTTGTATATAAACAGTTACAATGAATAATCTTCATAGGAATAAATGTATTCATGCTCGAATTTTGCTGAAATTTTGTTTGCTCATTTTAGTATTTAAAAGTAGTAGAGTAAGAAATACTCCGTACATCGATTGAATAATTCGAATATAATATGTTGAAGTAGCAAACAGCGATTTCGGTGGAAAATGAATCCTATCTTTCCAAATAAGACTATTACACAAAAGTAAGCAGTTTCTTACAAAATCTTAATAAAAATATTTTAACATGTTATAAAATTGCGTTTAAGATAAGATGATAATGCAATACCTTGATCGAATGTTGTCTTAATTAAAACGATTGCTCAAATAAAAATATTGCCAAATTTGAACTAAATAGTTTAATCGCTTTAAATTTTGGTGAAATAGTGAATATGACAGCATAAAACTTGTTAGTAAACATCTTGCGAGATATTGTATATTGCATATTTCATAAACAACATGCATGCAATTTTTACCATACAGCATCTATTGAAATTGATTAAAAATTAGAGAGTATTCATCGGTTTGAATAAACTTAATGCTAATAACTGTAAGCTTTGTATATTTGGATAATAATATTAACGAAGTTAAATTAAACCTAGATGCGTTTGTAGAGTTTCAAGTGAAATACAGCTATATTTGATAGTTGGATAGATTATAAAACTGTTAAAAACATCATTTTTTTAACAGTTCTCTCCCTTCATTATTCACAAAGTAATAACCTTGATATATGAAGTGTCTTTCGTCCGAAAATGTATGTATTTTTTATATATAAAAGTTTAAGGCTTTGTAAGTTCCTTAATCTGATTAATTCTATCATTATAATTATTATACCGCATTATCAGATCATCCGTTTATTTTCCAAAGCTTTTTGAACAAAAGAATCGAAGCATTAAAATACCAATATCAACAACGCTTACATAGAATAAAATGTGTCATTTATGCCATGGCCACTTTCGACTTGACGAAATGCGTGTTTGTGCGTATAATATACCGAAGTATTTATTGAATATTTACCAAGTTGCGCTGACACACGGAAGGTTCGTATGCACATAATTATAATGTAAATAAGATGATCCTGACTTGAGTAAATTATAAGTATCAAGATGTACTATGCATGTGTGAAAGGATTATACAGCTTTATATGCTGGAACTCGATTAACAATGTAAATATCGGTCGGTGTAACAGCTAAGGATTTTAATGAATCAAGTGTTAAAGATTTTAATAAATTAAGTAATGGACAAAGCATTTTGTGTATCTGGTGATATACAGCCAATACAAAGTCTACATCTGGCTAACATTGAGAGACACCACACAAAAAAAACAAAGTCTACTACGTACCTACTTGCTAGTAAAAAAAAATATAAGTTGTTGACCGAATACACTATTTTAATCTTATTAATATTGTTTAAGCAATGTTTTGAAGTAATTCAATGAAATGTTATAAAAATTGCATAATTAGATTTAAATATATTTTGAAAGCTCTATGCAAGTTGCGATGCAATCTCGAGACGTATTTTTATATGAACGTGCAATTTTGTTTCTTTGTGTATGAATGTTTATCTGTAAATCGTTTATTGCAATACGTTCCAATAAAACACAAATAGAATAAAAAATAAGTAACGATATTTTTTATATAGGTAAATGTTTTTTTGTAAAGCGTGACATGAATACAATATAGGGTACATAAATATTAAATAGAACTGATTGTTGAGGAAAATGTACATGATATACATTATTATTCTAAGCGAAACTAATCCCTATATCACTGCTAGATCTTAACCTTGTAGAAGTATAGATTTCCATACAATTTAAACTTGAAATGTGTGACAAAGAAAACACTGTGAATTCACAAATAGGTACATGTACCTATTTGATTTGAAACGAACCCATTAAATTCAAATTTAATTCAAAGTTTCCATTTGCTTTTTAATATACCGTTTTCCTTGACTCTCCCTTGTATTGAGATGGACAAAAAATTATGGTCAAGTATTTTTTAGATTCTGTGAGCGCGTAATACAAAAGACTTCTACGAACACGAAAGAATATTAAAAGCCTTGTGATAAGAAGGATTATGATGACATTGGCATTCGGACGTATAATATGCATTTGGCAGTTTCGCCCATGCTTTGAAGAGCATTAAAAATTGACATAATAATAAATAACATTATAATTATTCATTATTCGGAAGTTAATTTTCGGAACCTAAAAGTACACTTTACTTTTTCTTACGTGCCTTGAAATTAAATCATTAAATGACGAAGTATAAACAGTGTAAAATTGGCACGTCAAAGAAGAGGTTTGAAATATTCTTCTATATTTCTTCCCAATTACACGAAATAAACCACACAAACATAGTGTCATAGTCTTAAAAATAAAACGAGATATCTTTAAATTAACCATGAGGAAGTTTTAAACAAAAACTATATATAAAACAAAAGATCGTTACAAGGATTGTTAAATGCTTGAAACAATACCAACCGAACACCTTGAATAAATATCGCCGTATCTTCTAGTTTTGGTAAGAGATGATTGCTAGCCTTGCTTCTCCTTTTGAGACGCTATTAATGGGGCTTGTACGTGATGTGATTCATTCAGACCGCTGCATTGAAATTCACTCTATAATCGAATATACCTACGACATTGACCCGATCATTGTTTTACTATGATCATATTGCAATTATAACTCTTGTGTAACATTTCAGTGAAGGATATATTGTATGGTATATCGAGTTCTATTCTGCTTATTGAATGTCGTATTATGGTTTCATTATAGAACAAGGGCCTAAAAAGCGAGCGACTGAAAAGCATTGTTATTAAGTTAGTTATCAAGTTTTGTGTTGTTGTTAAGTTAAGCTTGTAATTTCATATTATCATCTTATTATCATTATCTTAATCGTTTAAACGCAAACTCGATGATGAATAGGGACTTTTTGTTGTTGCTTGTTTTCATATTTTTTTATCAGTTCAAAAAAGTGACAGTATCCTCTGTGCGTGCTTTTCAACTGAAAAAAGATTAAATACAACAGTTCTATAGCCTAATATTCCGTAGTCTCTATACATAAACAGAGACTACGGTTCACACAAAAGCCGTCCATTACCACGAGGAAGTCATACACAGTCTTCTGGCAATCGAGTTACCAAACGGGCTGGTAATTTGACCACCGCAATCGGCAAGGCCTTGACACCGCGTTGCGTCAGCTTACGAAACGCATTGGTAGTAGCCTCACGCCCACAGTGATATATCGAGATCTCTGCAACGTTTTGTCTAGCTATGAATCAATTTTTTAACTTTTGCTTCTAGTTTCCTTGAGTGACATGAGCATCCTTGGAATTTTAAACTTTTTTGAGCCTGTTAAGAGCTTGCATTTGAAATATTGTTTCATTCTTCGATCGATCATAACAACTTCAGCTCATGCGATTTTTTGAAAGGCTAGGCAAATTTTCAAATTTTAAATCATCGGCAGATAGGTAACGATGGCGGATACTTAACTTTCTTTATTATTAACTAGCTTTTGTCGAGTTGACCGGTTATAAAAATATAGCCTACGCGTCTCACTATTACTTGTATACGTAGTATATTATTATTAGTCTGTGCCCTCCCTCCATAATACACGGGTACCACCAGAAGGAAGATACCCGGTCCTTTGGAAGGCTTACGTGGGGACACAGGTCCAACACGCAGAGGCCCTTTAGAGAATTTAATGTGTTGTGGGACACCAGCCGCAGCCTGCCCATGACTGCACTATAGAGATACAGCCCTGGGCAGTCCACGGCCAATGTAGGACTATTGCAGAAAAATGGACATGAATAAAACTGGGTTATGGAAGGGGGTGTTAGATGGGCTGGTATATTGGTTCTATGGGGTTAGTCTGTGCTATTATTGAATAATGTAGCTTTCTGTGTATGATAGAATTTTCATTATCGTACCAGTATTTACGAAGATTACCACGAACAAACGTACAAAATCAGAACCTATATTTAAAATAGATAATGAAACCATATATTATAAACTGAATGTTATTTCCAATTAGAATGGACAAATACGACTCGAATATCATATAGGTAGGTAATATTCGAAAGGAATAAACGTATTAATTCCAATGATTAAATTATTAAACAAACATGTCACATTGGATTAACATAACTTCGTATCGATTCACAAAAACTGCCAAATTGTTTAATAATATACCTTCTAATGAAGTAAGTTGCTTACATGTTACTTATTATCAATTGCAAAAATTAAAAAGGGAAACGAATTTTAAAGTTGAAATAATGATATAAAAGCTCTATTAAAAACACCTTTATTTAAAAGATTAAATAAACATTCCTTAGTAGCACGTAACATTTAATTGTAGATAGATATCGCGGTATAATTATATTTACGTCACGTTAAGTGTTGCTTGCACACGGCGTATTTGGGTTTGTGCTTGTAATAATTGCTATGAGATAAGCTTCAATTACGGTTTTAAGTATGTATTTGTTTGTTTTCTTTATAGTTTGCGTATGTCTAGTGACAAAAACTCATAGTATCTATTAATAAAGATTGGAATGCGTTTTTGAACTGAACGGCGTAGCCGAATTGAGATTCTTCGTCTTTGGGAACGTCGGTTAAAAATTCAAGTAAGTGATGCGTTTTAGAAACCTCTAATATACCTACGTCCTGGGATCGAATCCCGTTGGAAACGAAGGAAAAAAAATGTCACGGTCTGGTAGGACACAGAAGGCTGATCACCTACTTGTCCCTAAAGAATTTCCTATAATGCATCTGACCCTTACCCCACTAGGGGACATGGGACTTCACTATAATATACATACTACCTATATTATGAGAACAAACCAAAACACGAGCCTTATCATTGCTTTTATTTTGTTTGCGAACATAATGCATTTTGCTTTATTCTGTTTGCGCTCAAACACATTACTATGCAGTGTGGATGGCTATCGATTATAAATAGGTAAGTAATTAGTTTACGCCACTCTGTATCTATGTAATGCAATGAGTCATTCGCAACTTGTATTTATAATCACAGTATCTCATAATGTCTTCCACGCTAAGTCCAGTCAACGTCTGAAATTACATTATGCAAATTAAAGATATTTTTGAAGCTCGATATCTATAAATTAATCAAGGGCAGTGACAGTTTTCATAATAATTTTATTATTTGATTTATTTAGTCTCTGTTATAGGTGAGGGTGTGTCTTGATTTAATATACGACCACATTCACTTTTATGATGATACGACCCGAAAAAACCCAAAAAGCTTTTCTCGGGAGCGGTAAAAGTTAAAACGATGCAACTATAGGATTCATTTTAGAAAATGATAACGTTCACAATTACTTGACATCACGCAGTGCCTGGTCATTCAGGTTTCGAGGTCTTACTTTTTCGTGGTCATTTTAAACGAATATTTTTACACGGGAACTAGCTTCATATTTATTTTCTTCTGTGTGCTATAAATAATAACTAATGAAATTTCTCAATACAAAATATAATATATTAATATTAAACTACATAAATTTAACATTTAAAAATATATAGTCAATTTACATATTTTAATACGACATATTATCTAGATATCCACATATGTATACCAAAAAATGTGTGTCCTTATAAAAATAGAAAGACTCAAAATATGCAAGTCACGATTAAGAAACCTTGTAATGATTGTGTCGCAGTCATTCCATTTTAATTCAAACGAATTAAAATACGCTCGTATTTTAAACCCAAACAAAAATGAGGAACTTAATTATCTATTTTATTTATTCTAATATTTATTATCACTACATAATATAAAACAAAGTCACTGCCACTGTCTGTCCGTCCTTATACGAGTATATGCTTAAATGATACGAGTATATATCTTTAAAACTACGTAACGGATTTTTTTTAATAGATAGAGTTGTTCTTGAAGAAAAATTTAGTATAGATTTTTTTTAATATTTTACAAAACTGGCAAAGCTACGCGCGGAAAATTAGTTATAATGACCATCTACGTAATATATTTGTAACGAAAATAATTAGCGGGTTTTTCTTGACAAATGAATCATTCTTGCGTCCATAAAATACAACAAAGGTATAACAATAGTGTGTCACAATGTTTAGATGGTATCCATTTAGCGTGAATGTTAACTGATTTACATAATGTTACAAATTTTATTACGATGTTTTGTAGGTAATATTTATAACAAAAATATTTTAATAAGACGTTGCTTTTATGCTGATTTATTTATTCAAATGTAGAGTAAATAGATCACGAAAGAGTAATTTTTCGAACTATCTTATTCATCGTTTCATTCCGAAGCAAGAAGTTCTATTATATACTAGCTGTGTCCCGCGGTTTCACACGCATAGCTCCTCTCCTGATGGTCTTAGGGTAATGATATATGGCCTATAACCTTCCTCGATAAATGGGCTATCTAACACTGAAAGAGTTTTTCAAATCGGATCAGTAGTTCCCGAGATTATCGCGTTCAACAAACAAACAAACTCTTCAGCTTTATAATATTATAGTATAGATTATGAACTTCTTTATAAATAGACGAAATAGTCCTATATTTAACTAGCAAATGTTCTTTATGCCTAACGCTTATTCAGTCATAAAGTAAACATACAGGCACCTTTACGTCAGAATATGGAAATTAAAACAATAACTAATTTATAATTAATGACACACCTTCCCCCAAATAGTACAAAACACGTTAATTTAAATAAACACACCAAAAGTATTCGGCGCATTTAAATCCGCAAAAGTAGGTTTATGGGTTGTCAATGGTTACATAACCTGTGTAAGCGACCTTGTGTAACCGTAACCGTTCAAGTTCAAGTTATAGCTCTATTTCGGTTATAGCTGAACTAATGACGATTTTGCAATTTTCGGTCCAAATGAGAGCACTAGAGGACAAAAATTTATGAACCGTATAAGAGTTTTGTTTACTCTTGTATACTAAGGGCTGATTTTTCAATCCTTGGTTATAACTTATTCGTCGAATAATGTATAAAACTACCATTTTAAAAACGTATTCTAATTGTCCGTATTTGACAGTTTACGTGACATTTTAATATTATCGAGTGATACTTTATTGGACGGATAAGTCCAAGCATTGAAAAAATCAGAATTATAGAATTCAGAGCTAATTTATACGAAAACTAGCGTAGGTAGGTGAAACTTCGTTTGCAACTCATGCAAGGGGACCATTTTGGCATATTTTATGTTTTTGTTTTATTTTTATATAGTGTTATGATATTTTGTAATAATAGAAAAGCTTTATAATAAACGGGCTGAATTTTTTATTAAAATAATTAAGTATTCGCGAAGCGTTTAACTTTTTAGGGTCGCGCATTACTGACTCATTATTGGCAGTGACCTCAGATGAGCACAATTTATCAACCCTGAGATTAAATGGCAAATATATGTGCTATTTAATTACGTAAAGGCCATGGTCGAACATTATTATTCGGAACTTTTAAGGAGAATAATAATGCCAATAAATTATTGTCTTTAAATTTTATGAAACTTTATTTGCTTGCTAATTATAAATGCTCCGATAGATTGTTTTCGCTATTTTTATGGCAAATTAACATATTTCTTTGTATTTTATCCGATTATTACTCTATGTTTGAATACTTTTTTAGATTGACACTCAGTTGATAATTTTATAAAAACGCATCCTCCTAACATACATATTTTATTTTGTTTTGTTTTTTACATGTAAATGGTTTAAGTTTTTATACATTAATAACACAGGCTAGTTAAAATATAAATGGAAACCAGTGCTTAATTAGTAATTCTTGAGGTAAAGCACGACTTTTTCATATGTGGGCTCTTATACGAAATTCTTCATTGCAACCACCTTTTTCATTTCATCATCGTCATTAGCCCATAGGTATACGTTTCCACTGCAGGAACACCCCCCCCCTATGAGACCTGTCTTTCATTTACAAGGTCGTTATTCATCAAAAGCAACGAAAACTGTCAAGCTGATCTTTCTTAACACGACACACCAATTATGAAAGATAATTCAAAATTTCCATTATTATCTCTACTTTCGTACTGCTGTAGGTCATCGCTCGCTGGATCACCTTGCCTTACTGACCGCACTATCACGTCGTTACATAACGCCTGCGCAAAGGATTTGCTAGGTTTATGAAAATTATTTAATACTTAACATTTATGCTTTAAAGATCGTAATTGCAAATGTTGGGAAAGCTAAAGTGACTTAATAGTTACAAAAATAAAGAATGGATTTAATGCGAATTGTTTATTTTTCCATTGCTTAAAACTTTTACCACATTCATACCACGTACCTATGTGTTTTCTGTTAGAGATTATAATATCCTTTAGGACATATCCAAAAGAATTGCTGATACCCATCCATCTTCACAAATAGCCAACTGTTCTAAAGTTGCATTACAAAGACCATAGTACTGTATTCAACCTTCAACCAAAAAGCCTTCTCAATAACAAACTAAATAAATTCTCCCTTCATTCATTTCCAGCGGAATACCTCCTGCCATGCAACAGAAACGACCCAGAGCTGGACACATGTATCAAGAGATCCTTCAACCACCTCCGCCCCTACTTGGCCCGTGGTCTAACAGACTTGGCTGTACCTCCCGTAGAACCTCTGCTCATAGACCGACTGGTTATGGAGAACTCTGCAGGCCCTGTGCGAGTGACAGCCGCCTTCAATAACATCACCGTGGTTGGGCCTAGTAACTATACGGTTACCAAGATCAGGTATTGCTTGCTTCCTTGTTTTCGCCTTTATTAATTAAGAATTTGCCTTTATTATTAAGTGTTTCTAAAATAACGGGGTGATGGTTAAAATTCGCTCAGAAGCGCTTACAGAGCTATGTTAGGTCAGGTTTTTTAACAGGAGAAAAAGAGGATAAAATAGGATAGGAAATAGGAATAGAGGATTGTCGATAGGAGGAGGGAAAGTGTGCAGATTGGTAAAGAAAAATCGTATCTTTTAGTTTTCATATCCTTCCATTTTATATTATGCCGATCTTTTGATTATCCCACGATAAGGGTTCTCATAGATCCCATTACTTTAAGAACTATGGAAAATACCAACTAATATCATAATTTGCATTAAATGACAGTATACTTGGCAATAGTAATCAGCAGAATGACATCTTACAACACCGTAAAGTTGCAAGCAAACATCACACAATGGGCATGCGTGTGGAATATTATAATCTGTCTATTCACAATTACCAAAAGTATGTCAAGACTAAAAAGGAGACGATAATTTAGTTTCAAAATTACGTTACTTATTCTATTCAAAGATCATTATTTTCGACCTTAGATAAGGAAATCTGAGTTTTACACGAAATGTGCACATTAAATAATGATTATTATTTATAAATTACTAAAATATTTTTTGTGATAAAGCCAAGTACATATAATATTTTTTCTCTTATTAATTAACGGATGTATATCCAATAACGATTACAACAAATGTCTATAAATTAAATAAAATCATTCTTATCTATAATAGAAGTTATAATTTAATTTATGATTTTGTTAGCTTAATTAACACCGTCTATCCAAAACGCAAGTAGATTCATATTTAAAACCAATTTAAAAAAATGCGAAAAATATTCATCTAAGTATACCTATATTTGCTCACACTTGAAAACAACACAATGGATACAGAGACAAATAACATACAGATATGTTTTTACCTTTTTACTTAAACAAAACTTACTGTGTCTGTTTGTTTAGCATTATTTTTATTGATATAGATTTCAATTATTAACTTGAATGTTTGCATGCTTGTATATAAACGACTCCTTTATATACCTACGATTTTAATCCACTTTAAACGGACTGATTTAATTCAAACTTTGTACACGTAATAAGGATTGGTGACAATGCAATAATTTCACGATTATATTTTTTTGGTTTTAACTACATTTATTACTACATACATTTCAGATCGGACCTGAAAAAATTACGCATAGACATGGGTCTAGTGCTCCCGCGCATCGAGGTGACCGGTCGCTACGAAGTGAGCGGACAAGTGCTGTTGTTCCCGGTCAGATCACAGGGAGACTTCTGGGCTTCTTTCAGTTAGTATCAGTTTTTATAAAGTATATAATATTGTTTCTACGTATAGGTACTGTCTGTCTGTCATTTTACGTACAAGGTTCGAGGTTATTTCTGTATGTGCATTGTGCAGTGATAGGTTGATTTTTCTTCGTATAGTATGTATATGTACTGTATGTCATAATAGATATGAGACTTTCATAACATAACCTTGTGGTTTAGCTGCTTTAGAAATGGATAGATTTTAATTAAAAGAATGTAATGTAGGTCTTGCTAATTCTAGTAAATACTAGTCGTCAGCATTGTATTGTACTGCAGTTGAACATGTATTCGTTGCAATAGAAAAGTTTATTTTTCTCTTTACCAATATTGTTTTTATTAATTTACCGGTATTATTGGTTTTTACATAATAATATGACATAACATTACAAATCAATGAATTTATTTTTAATAGTTGTCGTCCTTGTACTTCGGTGATTGTTTATACGTATATACTTGTAAAACATATGACGTGGTATTTAAAACTTTCAAAAATATTTTTTTTTATTATAAATGGCCTTACGATATATTATGAATTGCAAATATTTCGCGGAAGGGACATATTCATTAAATTACTTATACCTATTGAGTTTCAGGAACACATTACAAATTTACTAAAATAATTTCTTACGTTCACCAACAATTTTAATGTTTTAAGTATATTCAAAACATGCTTATATTTTAATACCGGGTACATTACTTTGAAAATGATTAATACGGAAATAAGGAACAATTTCATTAGGCAATACATATATGTATATGTAATACATATTGACGGTACTCGAAGCAATCTTGATTTCACGAAAATTATTTTACAACGAAAATATTTTACTTTTTTAATATTTTTTTTTTTATTTCGGTAAAACTGCTTTTATAATTTTGGTCTGTTTTCCTGAAACTAAGAAAGACTGAAGTTTTCCATCCCAAGTAAATTTAGGTAAGTTCTACGTTCCTGAATTATGGAAACGTATAAAAATATCGCTTTCGTTGTTTTAGTCTGCAAACTGTTTGTTATTTAATTAATATGATTTGCTTTGCTCAGCATACATATTTTTAAAACTTCATTGTTAATTCTGATGCTTAGGATATAATTTAATGATGAAATACCTATAATATACCGACCATATACTGCCACTTTACTTGCTTAATGGCATAAAAAAGTTATAAGTGCGTATTTCCAAATATATGTAGGAAATGTTGAGGTCAGACCATTGGGCATTGAATATATTAAAGACAAAAACAGCGATCATTTCAGCAAACATTCACACACGTCATAAGTGCCTACTCGTGGTAAAAAAATATTTGACACTTCAACTCCATACATTTTTATACCCAATGTACTGCACCAATTTAAACATCTAAAAGCAAAAAATTACACGAAATATTATAGGTGACGTGGCCGCCATTGTGAAGATCTTCGGCAAGGAGTCAGTGCGACAAGACACAAAGTTCCTCACAGCTGATAGGATGTTGGTGGACTTTAAGTTGCGAGGCTCAAGGTTCAAAGTGAGGGACACGGTTAACCATGGCAGCGTTATTGGTATGATCTTTTAGTATTTTTATATTTATAAAAAAAGTTACCTAGTTCAAATTGCAAATAGAAGATCCATTTTCCGGATTGGTTATTATATGTTAGAATAAAGAAATGATTAGACAAAAGGCAGACATAAAAATAAGACATTTTAGGAATAGACCATCGGCACATAGTAGCTCCCATTAATCAGGGGCACCACGCTAGTTAAGTATGTCGAATTTCTTACTTTTTGGGCATACCAGTTTCCTAGCTATATTTTCCTTGATAAATTTTTAAATTGAATATCTTCTATATTGCTGAAACGGAAAATGTGTAGTTAACTTAACAAATCGATTTCATTTTGGCTCATCAATATAAATTTCGACCAAATTTCTTATTTCCCAGTACTGGACTTTTTTATTGAAGTCCAAAATCTTAATAAATGACCTACAAAACAGACATTGCCTATTTCAAGTTCGAGGCCCTAAAAATACAAAAGATAGGTATTAGACATATATGAAAGCCCATTCCAGGTGAAGCAATGAACCAGTTCTTAAACAACAACGCAGCAGAGATCATAGACGAGATGCGTCCCGCAGCTGCGGCGGCCATCGCTAAACATTTCAAAGTGTTCCTTAACGCCGCGTTTGAGAAGATTCCTGTCGATCTCTGGCTTAAACCTTGATTATTTTAGTTGTTCTAGCTCTTTGTCCTAAAATGTCAATGGTGTTGTAAGTAAAAATATGTAAGATGGTTATCGTCGAAATGTGGCTAATTACATGAGTTGTCTTTTTTTCGCTCACGATAGTTTAATCATACCATCTCACTTTGACGTATCGTGTGTGCGAAGGTTGCTTTTGCACCA
The DNA here is from genome assembly GCF_061535395.1 of Colias eurytheme. Lineage (NCBI taxonomy): Eukaryota > Metazoa > Arthropoda > Insecta > Lepidoptera > Pieridae > Colias > Colias eurytheme. Next base: position 9,633,635 of record NC_142982.1, on the reverse strand, counting down.
ATAATGTACGAGGATGTGTAGTGAGGAATGTGTTTGTTAAGAACCAATCATATCTCTTCATTTAGTTTAAAGTTTGAAGCGGTACTATTGGTTATTTACAAACACTCTCTACACATCCTCGCATATTATTGGTGCAAATTATTGGTGCCGTTTTTGAAGATCGAATTTCGTGTTGGTAACCTATCTATACCTTTTTATTTAAAATAACATTGTAAAACATGCGGTATTTTTTTGTGTGTTTCGATATTTCTTTGTGTTCAGTGTTGATTGGATTTGTGATTTAATGTAGGATTTGTTTGGCGGAAATTTCTGTTTCAAACAGACTTTTATGATTGTAGAAAGAATGAGAGTTTTCGTATGAAATTGTCTTATAAAATTTGGAAGTCTGAAGTACAATTTGTCTCACTCTATCATACAAGTATAAATTCCATTAATTGAAGATGTGAAAATATTGAATATACTATTAACATATTACCCTTTTAATAGTTTGATTTTAGGCGAGTATTACGCGCGATTTTAGCGGATTTTAAACGCGATTTATTCACCATAAATATTCAATAGTCATACATTTTCTAAGAGAACTTTTTTGAGCGGGCATTGTAGTGAATATAAAAGAAATTTTTTAACGTTCATCAGTCGAATAAACCTTGACTATAACATAAAAGTGAGACATTGTAAAACAGTGTTTTAGCATTTATTCATAAGTTCTAATGTAAGCTTAACAAATGTTTCATACAAGTATTGTGTATTTGTAAATAGTTCTTATACTTCAATGTTTCTTCATATTTGTTTTACGAAACAAATATATATAAGATACAAACTTATAAATTTTCATCAAAAAGGTCATAAGTGTCTCAAGATACGGGACAAATTAGAATATATTAATTGGATTAAAAGCTTTATTTATTTAGTTGTAATTAGTTTTAAGACATTGTAAATGTGCGACTTTGCGACCGATCTGAATAGCATGTAAGTGATAGTGTGAATATGTTAAATAATAAAAGTATTTTACCAACATTTTGTATTTTATTTTATTTGTCTTGCTTCACTCGGAATAAGAATAAAAAAAAATTATTTATTGAATAAGGTATAGAATAATCAGTAATTGATTTCATTAAAAGCTCGATTTTTTCCGGAACAGTGGACTGATAAGTTCTTAATATTTTTTCCAAATAAAATACGTAGTATAATATTACTATGTATTTTATTTGGAAAAAATATTAAGAACTTATCAGTCCACTGTTCCGGAAAAAATCGAGCTTTTAATGAAATCAATTACTGTCAACTATAACTATTACGGTCAACTATAACTATTCTGGGTATCACAACTCTTTACCAATCTTTATTACGAGTAAATGATAAACCATAATTAACATACTTTCATAGATGTTCACTAGATTGGATACAACTAATTCAACTGACGAAACCTTCCATCAGTTCTAGTTACAATCGCAATAACAACGTAATTTGACGTAATTTTACTAACTATGGAGCAATGGCTGTAAAGTTACGCATTTATGAAGCTTTAATGAGATTTGATAATGTCTCCGTAATGTTTTAGGATTTATAGGCTAATGTTTATTTGGATTTACTACGTGTACTCTATGAAATGTAAAAGCATACATTTATTTGTCGACCTTTAAGACTTTTCAAAAAAAGGTACCTTTGTTTGATTTTGGGTCTTCAACTATATTTATTATTATTACTAACTTTCCACCCGCGGCATCGCCCGTGCAGTCAAAGAAAAACCAGCATTGTTCCCGTTCCCGTGGGATTTCCGGGATAAAACCTATCCTATGTTTATTATTTATTCCAAGTTTTGTTCAAATCATCCAATCACAGGAAATAGACAAACACTATTTTGCATTATGATATTGGTATACAGAAATGGAGAATAAAGTTCTGTTAAAAAGGCATAAGTATAAAATGTAGAAAGAAAGACTATAGATATCAAAAAATTTTAAACAAAAATAAACACAATTGTTTTATTTTGTGGGATATTTTATTTATGCAATCTCATAAATTATAAAGTACGTTTAAATAATAAATAGGTTAGTAAAATAATTATTTTTAAAATAATATATCATCTGCATTAAGTGCAGCAAACGCATGCTCAGCTAATGGTTTCAGGAATTCCCTCAAAGCCTCTTCTATTGGCTCTTGAAGTTCTTCAGACAATTTATCCCAGTTCTCGTTCAAGAACTTATTCATGGCGGCTCCTAAAACCATCAAAAAACCATTTAATCATAGATATGGATTTATTCATAAGTTCACAACTAACTTCAAGATATGCCCACAAGAGAAAGCATATACTAATGAATTATTATCAATGAAAATAACAATTAAAGCGTATCGATCAGCAGAAGAGATTAGTCTCATCAAAAAGGGGCATATTTTTACTGGTACTTAAAAAGCCAATTGCATTATAGTAATTAGTAAACTATGAAATATGCGATATGGCAAAATTATATACCGGGTTCGTAGATATCGTAGATATCTCGTTTTGAAAAGGTATTATTGTCGTTTACTCACTAGGTAAATTACTTTCGATATCAGTTTAAAGTTTTTTGATACCTGCAATAGTTTCGGAATAATCGACTGTGCATACTTAACGATTACACCCTGTATACCCAACTAGGGGCATAGGCACTACCTATAGCACAGGTAATTAAAAAAAATCGAACATACCCAATTCACTATCACCTCCGAACAGATGCTCCATATTCATAGATGCATGAGCTACATGGAATTTCACTTTCAGATCCTTACATAACAAAGTGTCAGGTCCGTTGGACGTTTTGTTTCTTGCCAAATGAATTGTGACGGTTGCATTGATATCACCTGAAAATAAGGCAGGGTAAGGGTAAGGGAAACATAAAATTTTAGTTTTAAATTCAATTAAACTTTAGAATATCATCATAATGATAATAACTTTTGGCTCTACACCGTAGAAACTGCTGTCCGAACATGTGGTACCTATATGGTTCGACATAAAAGTTCTTCTAGAAGAAAAAAAATTACTATGACATTTAATCTTCTTTATTCAACAAGTAGAGGCCGAAAAAGTCCATATTGAGATTCTACCCTTTTGCTTTGATATCGGTTTACATAATAAATTTGGAGAAGCCTCGTATATAACCATTTGTGTAATACTTACTTATGCAATAAGAGTAATATGCAATACAATACAATAGGAGTAATTTGTAACTTTAATTGCTCGGTATTTTTAGCTGTGGCCTGCAGTATTTAGATACTTATATACCTATTTATGCGTAGTTATCAATGTATAATAAATAATATACTATGTACTTACGATATTTAGAAGTAAATTCACCATCTCCTTCGACTGGTAACATAAGTAAGTGTCCCTTAAGATCATAATGACCTTTCATTCTCAATTCAGGTATGTGTAGTTTAGCCACTATTTCATGTTTTTTGGAATGTACCCTGGAAACAAATTGAGGAGACTTTAAGGACATAATGCGAAAAAATTAAGAAACTTTTAAATGTATCGAACCTTTCCCATTTGGTAAATGGAACAGAATGTAAGTATTTAGTACTTGAAAGACTACCTAATATTATGACAACAATTCAGTTTCAAACTTTGTTTTTACTGTCGTTAAATTACCCCGCAAATATATCTCATGTTACCTAACTGCCATAGATTCGCCCCGGTTAATCCCAGATAAAAAATTAACCTATCTCTTCTAATGGTAAGATTAATTTTTAATCTAAAAACTAAATTTGACTTTATTCGCAAGATTGTGGAAAAATAGAAGCTGTCTCAAACTTACTCAACATCCGTCAAACGCATAGTAGAAGGGCCCCTCACAGATACATCTCTAAATGATGACCTTATAGAAATGGGTCCATTGTGCTGCTTCACGGAGAGCGTTTTTATTATCAGCGGCTCGCATGGTGGTATTTTGTATTTGGGTATTCCTGGTAAGAGAGAGAGAGGGAGAGAATTAGAGTTTAAATAGTTAAATAGCTATATAGTGAGAGATAAAGTTAGACTTTACAAAGGGGAAATTCCAATACATTAATGTAATTGCTTGCTTAAAGCAAAAAAAAAGTGATGACAAAGACAAGAAATACATATATGTATCTTAATCTTTAGAAATACAAATTACTGGCTGGTTGGTGGATGCAAATTTTAGTCAGTTTTATTTTAATTTTAATTAGGATATGTTTTGTAAGATTTTGTGAAATACGTGATATGCATATCTCAAATTGAAGAAGTATTTGAAATAGCCTTGTTCAAATATAATGTTGGCATAAATTTATACGTATGGTTAGTTTGTAATTACTGACCTGAGGCAAGCTGTGGAATATATTTATTCAATGCATCTCGAAGACATCGTCCTAAGGCTTTTTCTTCTTTTGGACAAATAAATCCACCGACTAAAAATAAAGTTTAAAAATGAACTATAAAACCTTTTCCTCAGACATACAAAAAAAAACATATTTCTCCTTATTTGAATAACTACTGAATGACGATTAAACATATTTAATTTAAAATATCTTATAAAAAATTGAACTTACAATTAACATAGCTCTTTTCATCACACGAAACTGAAGCTAAAATAAATAAACATATTCCTAAACCACACCACATCTTTACTTTAAGGTATCTTAATTAATGTGAACATTACAAGTAAGAAATTAAAATTACTTTAAACAAAACGTGATTATTGTATTGAAAGAAATTATCGATAAACCTATTGAATATTATCTCACGTTCACATCTTGTTTGATATGGGGAATCGTACATACAATGATTAATATTGCAACATTGAGAAGTCGAATACGAACATTCAAATCTTAATCGTATATGAAGATACGCTCTAAACTTTGGTAACGGTAATTCATAATTTTGACAATTTTCTTCGATAAAGTAGACAAGTAAGTGGACAAATGAAAACATGAATATGTAAGGCAATGTTTTGTTATTTCTAAATGCAATAATTTCTTAATAATTAAAAAGCTTTTTGATGTAAGAATCTGACCTTGACTGTGCTCTTTATAAAATGTTACAAAGTAGAGATAAGTGGTATAATAAATCGAATTTTAAATTCGTTAAAAATGTCATCAATTTCTCAATGCCGATATCACGAGTTTGTATTCATAATAGCTGTATTCAAAATGATCTAATACTACTTAATAAATTCGTTACTCTTCCACGCTCCAGAGCGATGACGATGCAATCTTGCAGTTCAGTGTCGTCAGATCAACCTAAAACCACTGCTACTTAACTTTCAACCGTATTTCAGTAACTTAAGATTGAAATTAATATAGCTAGTTAAAGTGCATGTTGTAATGTTAAGTGACGTAAGGTTTTGTGGGCTAGCGACCAGGCTTGGCACAGTTTTATTTAGTACAAGTATACAACGAAACGCGTCTTCTGTTTGCTTACCATAGACGTGTGTTCAAAATAGTATCTAGATGACCTTGTGTTTGATTTTCTTAACTTTTAGTGGAATTGACATCGCAATTTGTTTGTTGCGAGATGTCGCTGAGTCATTTTATAAAAAAGCAAATGAGTTAAGAGTTAATAATAAGTAAATAAAACAAATTGTTTGCTTTGTACCATTTTAATACAAAATTACACATTTATTTGTATTTCATGCAGCGTAGACAAGACTCGTCTGTGAACTACGAAACATGACAATTCACATCACATTTGTTACAATAAATTAAATAAATAAGCCTTCAGCAATAAATTATTACTTAAACTTAATCCATACAATCTCTAACTCTTATAAAATGTATTTTATTCAAGATTAAGGTGCATTATTACACCAATTATATCGTTTTATGACTAGCACTAAAACAATGGCGCAAACAATAAAACAAACAACACAAAATGTTAAGAACAGGTGGCACTAAGCAGGGAAGACCATGTTGGGGGGTACATGCTTCAGGAATTTGTTGGCTATGTCTTCTAGAACCATACTGAGAGCTGTCTCCACGGCTGGTTGAACTTCCTTGGCCAATTCACTTGCGTGCATGTGGACTATGTGTTTTGTCACCATTTCTGTGAATTGATATCAATGAATAGTTTTATAGAAATGAAATGCTTGGTTCAAATAAAATGCTTAAGTGAAATACATAGAACACAAGAATACTATTATGTTAGACTATATTGGATGAAAGCATGGCATACACACTATGTAAAAAGACAAGAATAAATGCTCCATGATTGCTCCAAGATGGACAATTTTTTTTTTTTAATAAAACAACATGCATTGAGAAACTTTGTGGAAATGATGTCAAAATAATATGTGTGCAAAATAATAATGTTGTCTGTTCAAAGCATAATATAATTTCATCAAATTAACACTTCTTTTTACATATATATATTCTTTTAAATTAAAAGCTAACTGAGCTAATAAATATTAGCTAATAAGCTTTAAATTAAAACTATATTACGTAAAAACTTACCCATTTCTCCGGTAGTTGAATGAGCCTCTTTAAGACTTGCATCCAAAGGCCCAGCGCAACGCAATTTCACATTAGCGTCTTTGATTACTATTCTCTTGTGAACTTTCGCACCCACTGCGTCAAGAGCTGCGGTACATTGAGCTGTAATCATATTGAAAAATATAATAAGTTTGCAAAATTACATCTTAATGTACATATATCCTTAACAAAAATTGGGATAAAGTGTTATAGAAAAAAAGAATAATGGTAACTACAATTTCAACGAAAACTCTTATTTTACTAAACTCTACAATTTTGATGGAAACTCTATCTCTAAAAAGCTTTACAATTTCAACGGAAATTCTCCAATTCTACTAAATTCTAAAATTTTAAGGAAACTTACTAAAATTAGCAGAAATGAAGCCCGTGGACTCGACAGGTAGCATTTGGAATTCGCCAATGATAACATATTCTCCTGACATTACCAAATGTGGTAAGCTGATGTTACCAGACACTTTTAAATCTTCTGGGTACACACTAGAACGAAGAATAAGTAACGTAAGGAAACCATAAGGAAACATGTGTTATGTTTACATCTGAGGTAAATCGTTCGGTTAATCAAATTGTCTTCCAACACAATTTAGTTCATAGGTTTATGTTATTTTAGTTATAACTTTTCGTTCGTAAATGTAATAAACATTTTTTTACATAACAACAAAAAGATCAATAATTTATAAATTTCAAAGAGTATTATTGAAAATTGGTACAGTTACTGTGTAGTATAACAGATACATAATAAGCACTATATTAACGAGTCCATTACGACTAATATAATATATTATTATACAGCGGTTAATCCAACATATCATTTGTACTCTACATCATAAAATGAAGAAAATCCTCCCATACTTACTCCAATTTATTAAACGTGTAATTAGTCAGTCCATCCAACTCCAAGTCCGAGAGCCAGGCATCATATTTGAACCTGTTTTGCGGCATGTTATGTTGCCTTAACCGTATGCTCGGTACCTTCAAGGGTTCAAGGGGCTGGATGCCGAATGAGGGGATGCCGTGGGCGAGCAGCGCTCTGGCTTGCTCTGCTACTCGCTTGATGCACTCTCCCACATTTGGGTCGCTGTAGTGGCATACTGGCTTTTGGGCTATAATATGATGGTATTAGGAAATATAGATATAATATTAGGAATTAATAGAATATTATTTTGCATGGAAATACATGATGTTTATAGTTATATATTCTTTTGCACACAATTTTAATTTTTAGAAAATCAGGATAAGAAGCAATTGGTGGAATAGGAATTTCTTCCACGCAACCAGTGCCAAGCAGATCAAATCATTTTATTATTATAAAAAAGTATATCTATTTATGCTCTTATGTACCAAGATAATGCACTTATTTGATTGGATATTCTTATATTTGAAAACTAGTGTATAATAACGAAATGAAATTTACTTTGTAATTTCCTAAGTTTTAACTAAGTTAAAAAAACTCTATGTTTCGATTATTTAAGTGCATAATGAAACGTGTGCGTTTTACTTTTAACAAAATCCTTAAAGTACAGTTATTCCAGATATTACGATCCTATTGTTTAAGAAAATAAGGAAAATATTTAATTAGAATTGGTTTTCAATATCCAACTTTCTTGTATTCGTTACTTGTTGGCTTAGTTTTGTTTAACACCAGTGGAAATTAATTCACAATTTATAACTTTGTATGCGCTCATAGCTAAAGACCCATTTCTTACCCATTTCTTCAATATTCCCGGCGTTGACCGTTTCATTTTGCGGCAACCGTTTCGCTACAACATAACTCACACTCACAACCAACAAAAACTTCACAATTGCACTGAGCATATTGTCTCTGTATCGACTAGAATTATCTAAGTCTCTGAATCAATTACTCTGCCTTTATAATAGTTTGAACTGGTCGCTCATACAGCCCATATGTGGAAGTAATTTAGCCTCGTTCTTAAGGTCTCCAGGACATAAGTAAATGAAGTAAATACTGGTAGGATTAATGACCTTAGTAAGTAGAGTGATACTTTGATGATAAACGTGGTTTTTATACGAATGCATGTATAAAAACTAGCAAAGGTTCTAACAGGATAAATTTCTCATCTTAAAAAAAATGTTTTCCCAATTGGATCTATGTTTTAATTCGTCAATTTCATGTAAAACTATACTAATATTATAAAGCTGAAGAGTTTGTTTGTTTGAAAAAAATTCTTTCGGTGTTACAAAGCTCATTTATCGAGGAAGGCTATAGGATATCAGTTATCACGCTACAACCAACAGGAGTGGAGCCACGGGGGTGAAACCGCGCGGAGCAGCTACTACTGTTATATAGGGTGTCCCAACAAGAACGCAAGATTTAAATTTGACATAAAACGCAGATATTAAAAAAAAATTGTGAAAACTATATTATATCATAAAGTAGACAAGATGAGGTTTTGTTTGGAACAACACATCAGGGAGATGGCCACCGCGGCTTTGCTGGCACATAGGCGATCTTTAATGAAATTTTCAATGACCGTTTTGCATAAATGCTGTGGTATTTCATTAATACAGCGTCTAATTTCGTCTTTTAAGGCTTGAGTCATCGTCGGCTTAATCGCATAAACCATCGATTTCAAAAAAACCCCTAAATCGCATGATTTAGGTGGCCAATTATGGTCCCCAAAGCGTGAAGTAACATGACCGAGAAATGACTGATGCAGCAATTGTATTGTTTCTCTGGCTGTATGACATGTGGTGAAGTCTTGTTGAAACCACATCCCCTCCAGCATGCAAGACACAAATCTTTTGTCAAAATTTGCTGCATAGTGGATTCGGAACCACCAATTTTTGGAGCTCAGTGTTGAATTGAGATGGATGGAGTTTGAGCGATATCATCACATACAGCTGCGATATTTTCGATTGATCGACCAGGTCGAAGGCGCGTTGTTGTCTTTACATCACTAACAGACCCAGTTTCAGCAAATTTTTCCATTAATCTCTTTTACTGATCGCAATTTCTTTGATCGCAATTTGCGTACTGTAGCCGCAAAACTTTCACTATTTTGATAAAACAAATTTTACAATGAGAATGCGTTGATCCTTCGTTTAGCGTTCCATTTTCACTAACCTTATACCTTCTACTAAAAAAAAATAACACTTGTTGATATGTCAAACAATGACACTTCGAATGGCGCCAAATTTAAATCTTGCGTTCTTGTTGGGACACCCTATATAACTACAGAAAAAGCTACGAAAGCTTAAAGCAAGTAAGCAATTAAGAAGACAAAATCAACGTTTGCTAAGCAGAGACAGTCTTTTTATCTGAATTATTGTCTTTTTGGTCAAGCAGCAGTTATATTTCAGCTTTGGGATTTGATTAAACAGAATTATAGAGAGATTTTCCCGTTGGAGATCTACCTCAGAACTTTTAACTGGGTGAACCGATTTTGATTATTCTATTTTCATTTGAAAGCTAGTGCCTTCCGGCTAGTTTCTTTTAACATTTGAAGGAAGTTTTCTGGTGAAAAAGAATAATTCTATTTGTTGTATATGAATTCAATATTCATCAGATCACATAGAATTCTTGTTTCATATTCAACATTCGTGACAAGTTACAAGAATATAAATACAAACTCAATTACGATTGCACATTTGATGGTTTATAGGAAGTAACAGTGCAAGGATAGGATCTAGGAAATAAATCCTAGAAAATTAAGGCTAACGTGTAAATAAAAGGCCACTGTATACTAAAATCATTTATTAAGTAGGTACATTTCACCAATAAAAAACACAGTCCGATAAATTCAGATTATTTGTCCCGTTTTTATAGATTATATTTCTAGAAACTTCATTACAAATATATCATTTCAATGATTGTAATAGAAATTCGTTGTTAAATTACAAAGTAATGATGAAGAAGAAGAAATTACAAAGAAAACGGAACAATTGTAGATTTAATTCTTTGGTGTAAACCGCATTCTTGGTATAAAAATAATTTACAATTACTATAAATATATTAAAGACTAAATTACTAAACCGAGATGTGAACTAGTTAGTACCCGCGATGTCGCTTGCGGGTGTGTGTCATATTTAAAATGATTGTCATATTTTTCTTGCTGCAGGCAGTTAAGCAATCATTTGGCAAGTACTAAAAGAACAGCATTATTCTGACATTTTGTTGGATAATTAAGATTCACTTTGTTAGTTTTACAATTGCTAGAACAGTACTTAGATTCCATTCCTAGTGAGTGTCATGGGATTTTGATTCTAGTCCGAAATTTCAATATTCCTAACTTATAAAAATATGTACAAATATCACAAAGTCAATAATAATAAACTTAAGCGTCTTCCACCAAAATTTCCTTAAGTGGGATAGTTGAAAGGATTTTATTGAAGAAAGCTTTAAAGATGGCGGCACTGCTCTCTTCAATGAGTGGGTTCAGAATATCCAACACCACGCCGGGGCTGGCGTTGAAAAATGCAGCTGCTGATGTTGCTGTTGACAATCAATTTAAACAGATTAAAAGAAGAAAAAAATTATTTAAAAAAACATAAACTAAATTAGCATTTTAATTATTTTCAAAGAATTATTTTCGTTATTTCCATTTCGTTCGCAATTCATAACCCGTCTACTAATGATCCTTTGCAAATTGATTTTGGGTATTTCACACAGCGTCATCTATCAAAATATGTAGGATAGTAACAAAAGCTTTCGTTTCCTTCTAAATTTCAAAGATTTTTTCATAGGCTTCTAGCCGAATCTCCCAATGAAAAATTTATCGATAGAATAATATCCATAAATTTCAATGATCATATCTCTTACCAGCAACAGGTCTCTCAGTGTCATCCACAGCAAGCTGGCCATGTCCAATTTTGAGCTTGGTGATGATCTTCTCTGCCTGCAAGTACTCCACACCATCCCTCTCTACTGCCTTTGCTGCTCCCTTTACTACCACTGTGATTCCAGCTGTAATTGATAAAAGAGAAATTTATATTCCATCCATATAACATTGAAAAAAATGTTTTCGGGACTTGCTTCTTAAATAATTTATATACTTACTAAGTATGTGAAGCGAGAAAATTACGTTTGGTTTAACTCTATGTAATTATAGTTCTTATTGGTTTATTAAAAAGAGAGAAAATGAAGGCAGTTAATTTTTCGAAAATTTAATCCACTTAGTTAACTTGGCTCAATATAATATGTAAATATCGACCATCCAAAAATATTGATTTAATTAACTTATTTTATTTATTATTCTAAAAGTATCAGGATACACAATGAAATTTAAATCCATAATAATAATTAATTACTTACTAAAATTGCTCCTAAGTTTCCCTTTGCCGCTGATGTCCAAGGTCAGTATCTTGGACCCACGAACGTCATAATCTGCGGTCACTGTCAGCTTTGGTAGAACTATCTTCATCTCACCAAGATACTTGTTGTTTAGGTTCAAACTGCAAATAAATTAATATATTTCATTATGTAACTATTCACTACGAAAATTATTTATACACCTTATAAACTAACAATGATTAGTCAAATTTAAAAGAAAGTTCAAAGTTTACATTTTTATGTAGGTATTTTCAAAGTTCATATCCGAAATTCGGTGAATAACATCTTTCTTATTTCAGCCACCATATAAAGGAATAAAATTAACACCACCATTTGAAAACGTATTAAGTAAATAGAGATGATGAAATTATGGTTTATAATAAACGCATTATTTAATAATCGTTCTAAAAATCAATCATGTCATTAATAATACCTCGTGTATATTAAACTTGTAAAATTACATAAACTCCGATGAAAAACAAACAAATCAATATTCTATGCAAATCATAATAACATCTTGAGTAATAGAGCATAACACTTTTGTAAGCATTGTAATTTATTGGTAACATTTTCTAGTTCAGCTATAAATGTAAATATTGAGAAATAGGGTCCGTTCACACAGACCGGCTCGGAGAGAAGAGCAGATTCTTACTACGATGAAAACAGAGTTTTTAGTATATGTAGTAAGGTTTATTTTTGCGTGTGCACTGCTTTTGACATTAAAAATGATTGAACGCGCTTGGTGTGAAATAATAAGAGGAGCTGACCGGCTCCGATCGCGTACTTTTTCTCGTTCGCGCAGCCGTTTGGCTCCGATTGCATGTGCATCCGCTTTTAGATAACTTCCAGCTGGTCTATGTGAAATAGTTGGTGGCTCCGCTCCGACCTACTCCAAGCATATACGATCCGGTCTGTGTGAAAAGAAAAATGCGTGCCGATGCTCTCCGAGCCGGTCTGTGTGAACGGACCCATAGTTTTCTTGTACCATTTAAAAAATATGTCTACTTTCTACAAAACCGTGATCTTTAAACCTCCAGTTAATTATTAGTGTCAGGGTTTAATTTCTTTTGCAATGTTAGTTCTGTCGCGTTAATTTGGCTATTTATTTAATTAACAACCGTGTTGCTTGCAATTGAATTTTCATAAATTTTAAGCAGTCGTTTTAATTGGTTCCTAACTCCTTAAACCTACTTTCGATTCTGATCTCAGAATTAAAAGGGGTATTGCTAATAGTGTTTTATTGTTGCGGTTTTTTATCCTACTTTATCATAAGTAGGTATTTCATTCTTTCCCCTGGAATTTCAAAGTATTTTTTTTTATAATTATTTACCATGACGAATAACTGTTTGATTAGGACTAGGCGATTAGTTAGCACTATGAAACCATTCTACTGAAGAATAATGCTCTGATTTTATTAATTATTTGTAGTTAAAAGATTTAATTTCTTATTAATCTTTAATTAAATTAAAGGAAGGGTTATTATGAAAATCACATTAACATAATAACTAGTAGAGCGTGGGCTACTGATGAAGAAAGAATAATTAAATAATTATAAGTTAATATTGTTTTTGTGTTGGGCAGGGCAGCTAATACGAGTAGGCATATAAGTAACCAAAATTATCTCGATGTATTGAATTTGTGTTAATTTCAGGATAATAATTTAAATCGAAATTTGATTGTTTTGATTAGTCAATGTTAATGTTAATTCATTCTTGATGTGGGTAATCTAGAGTAGTAGAACCTTTTTTATTTTTGCTCTTCTGTTACTTATTTCGGTTTAAAAAGAGACCGAATTGAAAATTTATCTTATTAATGAAGTTCATTAAATAATTATTCTCCTAACTTAACTCGTTATTAATTTAATTGCAATTGATACATATTGCATAAAGTATAACTATATCGAATTTTTGTATCCATTCGACACGCCTGTTAAAATCACACTGCTAATTACTATGACCATAATAGGAAGCCTATATTATATAATCTAAACTGAGAAATATTTTATTCGTATTACATAGGCATGATAGTCGATAGTTCTTCTTATTTATAAAATGCCAAAAAGACAGTTAACATTGTTTTAAGGGGGCGCATAAAGCAAAATAACCAATCTTCTATTAGATGATACGTGTAATATGCAAGACCAAATCTAAAAAATAAAATATATATCAAACTAGATGATATGTTCAACGATTCTATTTAATCAAAAACATAAAATATTAAAATTTACTCGATAAAAAAAATCACCAAGTTAGCTCTAATTTTCACACTTTTACGTTTTCTATTTGACATGGTAATACTTATTATGATTTTTTTTTCATAAACAATTATATTAAAACATTTGCAAGATATTTGTCAGAGCATTTTGTGTAATTACTTTTAGTTTTGGTTTTATGTGCGATAAACCACTTTTATCGTGACAAAATCAAACGTTTATCTCGAGAAAAAAAGAGCGCCAAAAGTGGTTTATCGCAGATAAAACCAAAACTAAAAGTAATTACACAAAATGCTCTGACAAATATCTTGCAAATGTTTTAATATAATTGTTTATGAAAAAAAAATCATAATAAGTATTACCATGTCAAGTAGAAAACGTAAAAGTGTGAAAATTAGAGCTAACTTGGTGATTTTTTTTTATCAAGTCAATTTTAATATTTTATGTTTTTGATTAAACAGAATCGTTGAACATATCATCTAGTTTGATATATATTTTATTTTTTAGATTTGGTGTTGCATATTACACGTATCATCTAATAGAAGATTGGTTATTTTGCTTTATGCGCCCCCTTAACTTGCAAACAATCATTACCTACTTAACTATCTATATACTACGTATATATATGGCAGACCTCTCGTAATAAAAATATTTGACTTTATAAAAGCTCAATATACCTAGTTCAAGTTTTTACGAACAATAACTTGAAGCCAGAAATCTTATGCATTTTCTAACCCAATGCACCTCGGACTTTTATAAAACTTATCCTGCCTCCTAAAATAAACATATTTAAATACTTACTTAAATTTTTCAATCTTAAAGTTGCTTCCGCCGTACGCCTTCATATTCTTTATGGTTGCTTTTAACTTAAGGTTGGTAGCTGTCCTGTCTAGTTTCAAGGTTGGTACATTGAAGGGCTCCAAAGCTGGCACATTGATCTCCGGGATACCGCCCAGGAGCTTAGGTCTTAGGACGTCTATCGCGTCTAGGATACATTTCTCTATTTGCGGATCGTTTTTCTTGCATTGGGGGAAGTAATCCGCTGTAAAAATAAGGTGTAATGTTTTAATTGTATTAGTAGGACATTGTTAATTTAAAACTTACTACAAAGTAATTGAAAACTTGTGTAAATATCTGGTTATTCATATTTTTTCACTATTTGTTATTGTTTTTTATTCAAAATCATTTGGCTCTAGTTTTAAATTTGTGTATGGGAAAAGAAACTGTAATTGGTATGTTCAGTCAGCAGTACTGAATGATAGAATATAAATACTGTTATTCTGAGATTTCAGTTTATTTATTTTATTTATTTATTACAAAACTACCTAACAAATACCTAACTCATATGAAATAATATGAACGAAAAAAAGTAATTAATATTGAACAAAACAAAAAAAAAGTTGCATCGAGAACCACAGCAAAAATCAAGTTCATATTTTGAGTGGATACTATTTAGTTCCCAATGCAATTTCACTACATGAATAAACATAAATATGAATATTAGTTAATATCATTTTAATCAACATGCAATTCAAAGTTTATGATACAAAACGCAATTCTAATAACATTGTCTCAAAGCTTTATTATTTTATCGTTGCGAATAAATTCAACAAGTCGTTATTGCAATGCAGTTTCTTAATGTTACGTTGCAACATCCTTTCGGGACATATGTCATTGTATCCACTTAACAATCATGTATTTAACCTCAATATTTGTTTATGAAATATTGATTAACATATCTATTCAAGTGTAAGTGTCCTTTTTTTATAGTCTCATTTCATTATACTTAAATAGGGAATAGACGAGCAACAAGAGAAGAATCATATTATCTTCGTATTTCATGTAGATAATGTTTGTAATTGGGTGATTATTAATTTAAATAGGCTATATTTTGCTATTAATAAAATATTTATGTAAATAGAACCTTGGAACAATAACTGAAATGACTACACGCGAGATGGTAGCAATTGGAATTTAGGATAAATAAATTAAACTTATTAACATAATATAATTGTTTCTTTGTCCAGCAGTGGACGTCCCACGGCTGATAAGAAGAAGAAGAAGAACATAATATAATAATTGATTGTAGAATAACAATAATTTTAAAATTAAATATTTGTTTTGATTATCAAAAATTAACATAAAAAACAATGGGTGTAATTATAACAAACTTACGCAAAACTTTCCCGTAAGCGCCAACGACACAAAACGCAACAACTAGCAACACTCGCATCTTAAAAACCAAGTATCCGGTTCTAATAAAAAAGTAAATAAAAAAAATTAAAAACTAAACTAATTTCTGTTTCATTTATGGATACTTTCGCGGCAAAGGAATACGCAAGAGTGCGCGGTAGCCGAATCGAGTCCGATATTTGTATGAAAGGAGCGGCAACACTGGTGCAGTGCAGGGGCTTGAGTAACTGGAGGAAAATAAATATTTTGGAGGGAATTCTTATGAATTTGCACGGCCTTATAGCCAAACTTTGACATTACGCCTATGTACACTACTTCCTTGCTTTATTTACAAAAGGAAGCCTTGTAGCTTGCACAATCGAGTTTACTTTTACTTGCATCTTAGTTTAAATTGTCGTTTCGGATTATCCCGTTTAATAAGTGAAGCGGAAGTGGAGGTCATTTTTGGATTTATTCATGATTTTGTAAAAACAACTTTTATTTTTATCGAGCGTAATATTGACGTCATTATTAGGTATATCAGTCGAAAAGTGCATCTCAGGTAGATGTTATGTAAGTAGTATTTTTGGGTTTCAGCTTCCTTAGTTTTAGTAACAGTCATAAATATATATATGTATATATTTTTTTTTCTGAACCCTCGATTGATATTTTCTGAATATATTATGGGGTTATGTTTATGGAATCTCTAGCAATACCTCATAGGAAATATTTATTAGATACATTTTTTTTGATTAAATATGGGTACTGTGTATTTTTATAAACAATTTCCGACGAAACCACCACTGAACACAAGCCTTCCGTATGGTTTATCCGCAAATAGTGTTCGACTTTAAATAATTGTTTCCGTGAAGCGTTACATAAAAATGTGTCGCAAATTGACCTGCTACCATTATACAATCTGTAATTGAGATATCTCATTGTAAATACTCTTGTTATCGATTGCCTAACGTTTAGTCTAAAACTTATTGCTTTAATAGGACTATTTATTTATTTATTTAAATTAAATACACACACACAACAGGTCACGATCTTGCCCATGCCGGACCCATAGGCGACATATCAATTTCGGGAGCAGATCGCAACCCAACAAAATGTGTACAATTACTACTATAATGAGATACAGCTTACAGTTATTTAAAGCGTGTTACAATAAATTCATAATTAAAAATTCAATAATTAAATATTAGATATAAAAGAAAGACAATTAAAATAATTAAAATAATGGTTTCTTATACAATAATAACAAAATTACAAAATTAGACAACTAGGACACCATTTCACTATTTGACAAACATGTTCTTTGAATACCTATGTTTATTCTATGACTATGACTGGGAATGTATTGTTTATCTTATTCTCTAGATAGCTGATATATCTTGAAGTTTCAGGCTCGATTCATGGGTCCATTAATAGTTTGCAGATAGGAAAGCAGGGGGATTGGAATACCACAGTACCTTGGAGATCAGGTAAAGTTTATGAATAATTGAAAGAGATTACATGCTCCTCTGGTGTTTAGTACTTAGTGCGGAAGTGACCATAGCGACTAAAATTCACTAACGACTTTACATTTTGTCATTTTATGAAAATAAACTTTTCTAAGGTTTTCATTGAACAAATTATTTTGCTCTTTTAAACTTGCTCGAAAATTCAGAGTCCATTTTAGATGCCATAGTGCAATTAAATTTAGCACCTATTCATTTACCACTCTGTATAACCACAGTATTCATCTTCTTTTTCACATAAAAATAAAACAGTAGAAATTAGGAAAAAGTTATATCATAAATTGTTAAACTTTCTGTAGATGTTGTAAATGTGACATCATAATTTCAATTATCATAAAAATAATGCATCTCGAAATCTTTTATCTTTATAATTGTAAAATATTTACAAATAAAACAAATAACGACAGTAACATGCGTCTTTGACCCCACTGTGTTACGAAAACTCGAGTCAAAGTTAACGAAACCTCACAAAGTTTAACTCATTAATTAAAATAATTAATTTCATTTCTTAACCCTAATTTAAAAGTTCGAAACATGTATAAGCTCCCCTGAGTATATATGTTCTGTGTGTATAAGGGTGCTGATGAAATATATAAAATACAATTTAGCTTTTTAATTTCGTTGACCGGCTTTTATTTAAATTGTACAAAACAATTGAAACATGTTTTGCTCTAGGTAATAGTACTTGCGTTGAAGCACTATTAGTCATTTAGATCCTATATTCCAATCAATTCATCTGAAATGAGAATAAACTTCTAAATCTAATATAATATCAACTCTATCCTGCGCTACAAAACAATATAAAAAAACCCTTTATTTAATTTTCACTCTCTACTGTGTTTACATGACCCTGTCCGGGCGAATTTCGGGCAAAGCATCGAAAAGCTAGACTATGAAGTAGAATTAATTAATATTATCGTAATTTTCAATCGCAATTTGGTGACAAATCGTTAATTGTCGTTGTATTTTCATGCATGAACAATGTTTTACCACGCACGTACGCATTTAGGTGACTTCCCTTCAAACCGAGTCGTAATTTTATGGTATGATGTTGTAACACCTAGCGTAACTAGTTATAAGACGGACTAGAATTTGTAGAATATCTAGCTAGATATTTAATATTAATTATGAAGCGGGAATGGGCATAAATCTATATTATCTATACTAATATTATAAAGCTGAAGAGTTTGTTTGTTTGTTTGAACGCGCTAATCTCAGGAACTACTGGTCCGATTTGAAAAACTATTTCGGTGTAAGATATCCCATTAATCGAGGAATGCTATAGGTTATATATCATCACACTAAGACCAACAGGAGCGGAGCAATGCAGGTAAACCGCAGGGCACAGCTCGTTAATTATAAAGTGGAAATGGGCCTAAATGTCATATAAAATATTGTTGATATGAACTCTACACAATCCATCTCAAATTGATTGGATATAATTGAATGTATTATCCCATGTAACACAATACCTATTAAAAAAATGTAACTAACGCAACCGTTTCTGCACATAATTTTACGTCATAAGTGCCATAAATTTAAAAATCAAAACTTCTTTAATTAGAACAATTGCAGTATTGTCAATCAGTTTCTGGGCCGTAGCTACGATACTCGGTAGTGATCTGAATTTATATCAACCTTCAGATAAAATAAAAGCTTCAATGAAGCGAAATATCAATTAAAGCTTTCCACAAATAATAAGATAATCAGAATAATTCATAAATTGTCTTTATTATTATTTGGCGCGCAGCTTTACAATACAGAAAATTAAACTTTAAATGTGATTCAATAATAATTTTATTATTTAGTTCAGCCATATATTTACCAAGAAATCACATATTAGAAGTGCTTTAGGTATTATACAATCGCCAAAACTTTTTGTGCTCCTACTTACGCGCACTTCCTAGTGTTATAACGTTTATAACTGTTAAAAAAATGTTACAGCAACAAACTAATTTGTCAAAACTTTTTTGCAACACCATTATTCAAGCCCCGATGCAATCTACTCAGATATATCTAAAAGGTTATCAATGCCGATCTAAATATACTGGATTATTCTATTACCAAATATATGTTCGCATTGATTCGTAGAAACCTGATAAATTTAAAAACGACTAGATGAGCACATTTTTAATGACAAATAACTCCTGGAATGCTATGAGGTTGATAGTAACTAAAAAACTTACCGCTGAAACAACTGTACCCGGACGACTCTTTAATTTCTTTATATAATGAGTATTCTCATGTAAGCTTTAAGTTTTTAAATGAGTATAAAATAATGTTTAACCTATGATCAATGTGATGGTTAATCCTCAGTTTATTGATCAAAAAAGACAAGCAAAAAAAAGATTATTTGAAAACTAAAAATCGTTTATTTATTTGTTTTTAAATGCATCTACAAATTATGGTGGTCATCCAAAATTACTTAAGCTTTTTAAGATTAAGATAATGTCTGCCATGATTTAATGGATTCATTATTACATATTTGTATATAATATCATCTATACATGTATAAATCGTCAGCCTACCACATGTATAATAAATACTCTGCTAATCATAGAATAGCGGCGGGACTAAGATAATTTTCATAAATTACTCCGCGTAATACTTCTCATTTTTACTTACGGTATTAAGTAGGGTAAATACTAAATATTATGTACATATTCATCTCACCTGTATCTATTATTTTATTAGTTCTTCATATGTTCGGGGTTATAAATTATTATAGTGAAGACACAAATATTGGATAAGCATAGATATCTATAAATAAAATTACTTCAAAAATAATTTCATTCATAAATTTTATTAAAAACATATAAAAACCGATTGATCCTTAACATTAATAAAATATATTTACAATCATTCAAGCTAATACTAAATTCTAAATACAAAAAACTAACACCATCTTATAATATACAGACATTTGGTAATTTATATAACTGAAAAATAATTTGTAATCAGTTATTTTCTTTAAAAATCATTAATCTCTAATTAATAATCAATCATACGTTTACAAAAAATACTTACTTCATTTTCAAACAGCCTCATTACTTTCAATGCATCCATAGTGCAAACTAAATTTTTATTGAAAAGAAAACGAATTAAGTTCAACAAAAAATAGATAACCAACTAAAAATCACGTTTTCAAACATTTATCACAAAAAAACTACTAACTAAAATGATGGTGGCTACCAGTAAGTTAAAGCTAATAGTCAAATTTGCGTGCCACCTGATTTAATTTTAATTTACATATATTTTCATGAAATGAATAGGTATTAAAATATCGCCATAAGCTTTTTGTTATATGATATCAAAGTTCAGAAAGTCACATGTGATATTTGTTTTTAAAGACTTTTTATTTTTTATTCGTGCCAAAATTATTTAATGTTAAAGTCACAAATTAATATGAAACTACAAAATGACATGAATCGGAATTATAAATTTACACGAAATAATAGTTATAGACGAAAAATTAACTATGCTTTACACTGTGTAGCCACACCCTAAACTTTAAGGGAAAAGTTCCTTATACGTGAATTTGGATGTAATTTTATTTGATATTTCCGTGAATATATCTGCCAAACTTTTCTCCATAACTGGGCTGATTTCTGAGAGGAATACTTGAGAGTTTTCGTTGATGACCCTGTTGGTAGCTGGTCCGAGTACGGGATCACCGTCGAACAGATTTGTGAGGTAAATGGAAGAGTCGCCTACACGTAGTTTGACCTTCATTGGATCAAATTTTAGGTACTCTTCGTCACCCCTTTTTTCTTTGTGTCCACGCATGGTGACGTTGCAGGCGTAGTCCTCTGTAATGATGGTGTTTTAATTAGATATTATTTATTTTTATAATATATTAGATATATTAGATTTAGTTCTTTTAGTGGAATATACAGAAGAATTTTCGTTTCCGGTACAAATGTAGAAGACGATTAATCATTGGTTACAAGGGCCATCAAGATTACCTATACGACTACTACGATACAAGTATTATATTATAACGTTTCCCCATTTACAATAGTAAAGTCAGTAATTAATTCTCTTCCTGTGCATTTAAGAATTAATTGGTACATAACATGGTACATAATCATTTTTATCGATCAATTAATATAGAGAGCGAGAGAGTTCTTGGTCAATAAAAAAGCGTAAGTATAAAATATTTATATGAAGACTTCAGTTTTAGATCAATATTGCTTATGATACGAAAACATAAAAACTTGAAAAATTAATTTAGTGTAATTGGAAATACTTTATGGTACATAAAATGTTTCAATAATTTAACAGGGCAATTATTTTTGTTAAAACAAAAGAAATTACTGAAATTTTACCCATTCACTGAGATTTATAGAATCATCATAATGGTGGGAAAAGATGCAAATTTGTCTAGTTTATGTAAAATTTAAATGCCTATAATATTACAGTGATGGTTTATTGTAGTTTTATGCGTAACATTAAAGACTTCTATTAAGTTACAACATCGGGGTAGTAATTTATAACGTAAAAAACCGCTTCTTTTATCCATTTAAACTTTTAATTTAATTATTAATTTACCTAAATAACTACTTAATCCCTAGTACAATACGTTAAATTTCTTCCCTATAATTAAACATTTTGCATTTCTCATAATTACGTTGTCTTACACCATTACCGAACAAACCTTCTAGCCTACATGCAAATGCATTAGATTATAAAAACCCAAGATTACGAGGTGTATATGTAATAAATGAGCTTGATAACTATACACTCGTTAACACACATTCTGACATAGTATAATGTGTCTATGATCATTACTGCCCAGAGCATTCAGATTTCGTTTATTACTAAATAACTATTACAAGTACTGTATGTTAATTACTTGTATTGTTGACGTAACATAAATAATATGTTTGCAATTAATTTGGTAACATAAGCCTTCTGTCGAATACGCTTTTAAAATTATCAGCTCATTGTTGGTTCCACAAATCGGTTGCTCGAAATCATAATAATTAGTGAAAAATTGGTTAATTTTTATTTTACCCACTTTATCCAATTTATATCATAACACAAAATTAATCCTACTCGGAGGTGACTTCAATGTTCCCTATTTTTTAATTATTTCATGTATTTAAATCATAAAACAATTAGAAAAATACTTGAATGCGGTTATTACAATATTTTTTTAAGAAAATATCCAACTTCCTAATCATATGAACATCTAATACACATCTTAAAAATGATACCGCATTTCCTACAATGATGTTATATCATAATGATAGTCTAACATGACTATTAAAATAACAAAACTCACTAAATGATCCCGTAATATTTCCTCTTCCCTGAAGACGAAGCAGCAACACTTGGATGTCCATTTTATATTTCCCAGCGAACTCCAACTTGGGCAATAATATTTTGAAATCAAACTTGTTTTTGTTCAGGTCCGACCTGGAAATTGAATAACATAAGATCAGAACACGTGCAGTTTTAAAATTATCTGAAAAACTGTGTACAATTATACACAACTAACATTGTAAACTGTATTTATCTAAATACAAAGTCAAAGTCATGTAATATGCGTTATATCATTTAAAGTTTATATAGAATACAAAAATAAATCCTAGTGATTAGTTAGATAAAACGTAGAAAAGGTACCTATTACATTATTAATATCTAGGTTAGCGCTACACTAGTCCTTATAGGTTCGATTTCTAGGTTAAAAACTTAGTTTTTGTTAAGCTTATTCAATATTGGCAATTATTAAATACCTATATCTCATTTATTCTTAAGAAAATGAACTGGAACGCAACTGATTTTTTGTAGTACATCTTTGAGAGGAATAAATAACTTAAGATACAAATAATGAGGTCAATTCCCTTTCATATTCTTTTCTGCACCAATTTATTAACGCTATACAGCTTTATTTAGGGCATAACTTTCAAACAATATACATAAAAATATACTCACTTCAATTCAGTAATTTTGAAGTTGCTCGGTCCCCTCACTTTGACGTCATTGACCACAGCAGTTAACTTTGCACCTTGGGGTCCTCTTGCCAATGCAATCTGACCAAGACTTAAAGGCTCTATCCCTGGTACATCTAGTTCGGGAATACCCTAGAATTGAAATTTTTTGCCATTATTCTTCATGTTTTTAATAATCCACATAGAAAAAAACTTATAATTATGGAATCAAATTAGATTTATGCAAAGATTTTTATGTTCTTTATAAAATTTCATACAAACACCATAATTGGTAAACACCATAAAATGAATGCCATACGACAAAATCGTCTTATAAGTGTAGGAAGTTTAATACAGGTAGAGTAGGAAGTTATTTCTAAGATAAATAAGGTAAATAAATAGCAACAATAAGCGACAATAACTAAACTGTAGAATTCTATTCTATTACATCTTTTCAAAACAGTGATTAAATACGTCAAATCGTTATTCACAACCGCATTCAATTTCTTAACGACAACATCTATAAATCAATTAAATTCTATGTTCATTTAAGACTTATTTGCACATCATTGCGGTTAATTTATTTAAATAATAACCATAAAATAATAATAAATAAATATATGCTAAGTTCACGTAGAAATATGTTTATTAAACAAATGTTAAGCGAATCTTAATCTTTCGCGTTTGCTTGACACACTTGACCGTTATGAAATTGTGCTGACAATGACATACTTTCCAATCTACACCCAATTATTATTTAATCCAAACTATTGAAGCGATTTAACTGAAAGCGTGAAAATATTTGAAACAAAGGTTCATACATTGTAGCTATGGTATACCTAAGATAAAAATATGTTTGAATATCCGTATAATACAATTATTGTCTCTGAATAAGGGTGCACTCACACACATCAGTCACCGTCACGGCACGTCACCGGACAGGATTAAAAAAAAATATGTATCAATAGTTCTAGTATGACTCTGTTCCCACACGACAGTCGCCGGCACGAAATCTATCAGTGACGTCCCCGGTCAGGCACGTCAAATAATCTTTCCATACATGTACCATACTTTTATCCCCACTCACCCGGTGCCGTCACGTCTCAGTTCAGTCAGCGTCGTGCTACCGTCAATTGCTACATGTTCTCTAGCGTGACACACGTCTAATCACTGACTAACCTGATGTATGTGTTCAATGATTCAGTCAAACCGGCGACGTGACTGACGGACAACATGACGGTGACTGGTGTTTGTGGATACGTACACAAACCGTCACCGATCAGTCATCGGTGACTTGACGGTGACTGATGTGTGTGAGTGCACCCTAAAATATGTTTTTTTTTTTACTTTATAATAATTATTACGCTATTGCCCACGGCTTCGCTGGCGTTCGAATTGTAAATCTAAATCTTACTGGAATCCTGAATACACAAAACCATACACACCTAAAGAATAATAATAGATACATATACAGGGTGTAATCGTTAAGTGTGCACAGGCGATTATTCCGTAACTATTACAGATATCAAAAAACTTTAAACTGATATCGAAAGTACTTAACCTAATGAGTAAAATGGCCATAACAAATTTTTAAAAATAATACGAGAAATATCTAAAAAATTAACTTTAAACCCTCCCATACATTTAGTATGAGATATGAATATCCCATGTACCTACATGGGTTGATCCAAAAGTAATGATAATCAATATTAAACAAGGTCATTACAGTTATAATAATTATGTATTTCTCTAGATAGTCTTCTAACTAGATAATATACTTCGATATTTTTTTTCCTTAACTTAGAAAAAAAAAACTTTGACTTTATCTACAAAAACCCCTCAAAATCGGCCATCACTTCGCTGTCGTCTTAAAATTTCTTGTATCGACGGTGTTTCTTGTGCCGAGGTAAGAGATAGAATTAACTAGGAGCTAGATCTTACAAACAGGGTGGGTGTTCAAGCATTTTCAATGCCGATTGTTGATTGGCAGCCATCGCAACTGACGCTTTGTGATCTGGTGCGTTGTCTTGGTGAACCAACATTCAAGACCGAAGTTTGCCATGTCTTTTTTTCTTACTAACCTACCCGCAATCTTTTAATTTGGTCTGTGTAGTAAGAGCCCTGTGTAGTAGTGGCTACCTTCTTAAAATATTTCACATTTCTTCAGCGTCCCAAAAAACTACGGCTTTAATCTATCCCACTAATTTTCACTTTGAAAATCTTCACCGTCACTTTGGAAGCTCGCATCCAGGCCATTGATTGTTTTTTGGTTTCAGCATAAACATGGTGAACCCAGGTAACGCCCATGGTCACAAATCGTGACAAAAAATTATCCTGATCTCATTAAAAATTTAGAAATTCACCCTCTAAATGTCGAATCGTTGTGTCTTCTTTTCGTCGGGAAACATTCTGGCTCGCACTGTTCACATTAAAATTAATGTTAATACTTGGAAACGTGGCCTGTAGATATAATTTTTTTGTGATAACTTAGTGACTACATGAGCAAGCATAAAACATTTATTTTATATTTTTATGTGCACAGGAAATACCCAATTATCATTACTTTTGGATCAACCTATACATTTAATATGAGAGATATTAGCTTTTTTTTTTGTTTTTTTGGTTTTCTGCTTTAATTACTTCGCAAATTTGGAGGGAAGTTCATTTAGAAACTGTAAATAGACCTCCTCATTGTATTGCACAATAAGGACGTCACTTCGAAAATCTACTATGAATACAAAATGTATGGGAAATAAATTGTATGGGAGCGTTTAATGTAACATTTTTGGTTATTTCTCGTTTTATTTTTAAAAATTTATTATGGCCATTTTATTCATTAGGTTAAGTACTTTCGATATCAGTTTAAAGTTTTTTGATATCTGCAATAGTTACGGAATAATCGCTTGTGCACACTTAACGATTACACCCTGTATACAGATTAACCATAGTGCATTTTTTCACTTTAGAACCACTGACTACAAAAATCTTTGAAAACAAATGAAATTGCATAAATTAAGGGATATCCTATTATAACAATTAACGCAACGAAATCCAATTTTATTCGATAATCGATGTTATGCAACAGTTCATAATAGCGTTGGCCGCAAATATGACGATAGACATTTTCCGTTTTGAATTGCTCAATGAATGTATTATACTAGGTCGTAAATATGCACGTGCCTTTCCTTTGTTTTAATTATATCATTATTATTTAATTTTATAGAATGTTAAGTTAACTTTAAGTTACTTTTGAAGTTTCTTTTTATGTTTTATATTAGTTCAAACAAAGTAATATGAACATTATAATGTTAATGAAATAAATCGAAGGTAAAACTTAAAGATAAACTTAAATTATTAAACTTATATTTTTCCAACAGTCTTTAGATGAAATATGAATGTCGCAGTAAATATTTATACTATATTTAACCATAGTATGAAATGAGTACTTTAATTTGAAACCGCAATCGTTTAACCAGAACGTGTTTATTACATTGTTGACCTACTGTCGTCATGAATGGCTGGATATGGAACATTATGTATTAATTTTTCTACACCTGACAGACGATATCTCCAAGTATCCATAATAAATACGCAAAACGTACGTGCTTATTGTTTGTTTGATAAAAAAAACTAACAAAGTATGACGAACAATTATGCTCTCCTATCAGTAAATAGCCCAGTATATAAGCCACCTATTTTGTAATTATTTCAAAACAGAGCAATATGGAGCACTATCGGATAGTCCTTTACGCTGTCCTATTTATTATTGCGCAGGTAAGATAGAACAACAACAACAAAAACATTTAAAATAATTTTAAAAACATATCTTATTGTCATTATATATTTTTTCTAGTGCGATGCCGGTGTCTGCAATCGGAAAAATACAGTTATAGAAGTTAGAATTCCACAACGCACTAATGTAAACGTAAAATATCCGCCTACAACAAATCCTGTGCAATTCGTGCCGAATCCGTTCGGTTCTGGAAGGAATCCTTTTGGAGAATGCTACACATGCCAGAAATCGGGTTGTAGTCGGTGTAATAGAAATGAAAATAAAGCGCCTACTTCTCTACCTGGTTCTAGAACTAATATTATTATTGATGTCGCTGGCTCTAAATCGAAAACAGTGCAAATCACAAAGCCTAGTACAACATCACCAACTAAGAAGGGAACTCTAGTTGTTATTCAAGGTTCGTCTTCTGCAACTAGTGACAGTAAAGCTGAAGCAAATGGAACAAATAACAGCGCTGCTGCAGCGGCATCTACATCAACTTCGAATTCAGAAATTGTAGCTGATTTCACAAGCGAAGATACTGCTCCTGATGGAAGTAAGAAGAAGACCGAAGACATATTCATCGCAGATAACTCACAATCAAATTCATCTGCGGCAGCCTCTGCAGCTTCTAGTGATCCTAAAAACGTCCCAAGTGCTCAAGCTAGTGCTCCTCCAAATGGGACACCAAAAGCATCAGCTTCAGCTGGAAAACCAAACAAAAGTTCCGAGAGCAGTAGTTCAAGTAGTGAAGAAGATGAAGACGAACCAAAGAACGATAAACCAGACAAAAAAGATGATGATAACTCCTCAGAGGAATCAGATAAAGGGAAAAAAAACAAGAAAGACAAAGACGCAAAGCCGTCATCAGATGAAGAACCATCATCGGACGAAGACTCAAAGAACTCCAGTGAAGAAGACTCGGATAAACCAGCGAAAGATAGCAAGCCTAAGAATTCAGGCAAACCAAACAAAAAAAAGGACCCAAAAGATTCCGACGAAGAAGATTCTAAGGAATCGAAGAAACCAGAAGATTCTAGCGAACCAGATTCTGGTGAAGATAAGAAAGATCGGAAACCAAAAGATTCCGACGACAAAGATTCTAAGGAATCGAAGAAACCAGAAGATTCTAGTGAACCAGATTCTGGTGAAGATAAGAAAGATCGGAAACCAAAAGATTCCGACGAAGAAGATTCTAAGGAATCGAAGAAACCAGATGATTCTAGCGAACCAGATTCTGGTGAAGATAAGAAAGATCCGAAAACTAAAGATTCCGGCGAAGATAAATCAGACGAAGACAATAAGGATAAGAAGGATGATAAAGATGATAAAAAAAAGGAATAACTATTTAAACATCCTTCGGTTATTAAGACCAATACCACCAAAAGCGGATGACAATGTTTATAAATCAATATATAATTTGTACAATTGAGGTATTATAATTCATTTTAATATCTCAATTTACATATTAAATGCTTTGGTGTGATATTCGGTTCATATTCAATATGTGTCATAGATAATTAACTAATTAATTAGTAGCAAAAAGGTGTAAATAAATATTATCATATCAATTTTTGAAGAGCTGTAGCTTTAGCTGTTACAAACAGTAACCCATTAATTAAACAGGTTTTAAAAAAACAAATAAAAACATTATACATACTTTTTATTTTTTTTCCTGATCTAAATAAAATATTAAATTTTATAGTATTTAATTTTAATATATTTTTGACCTAAGAATACATGGAATGGATACGAAAAAAACATAATCTAAACTTTCATAAAAGCTTTTTGCACAAAAATATTATTACGTTGTCTTTATTGAGATGTAACGATTTATCTATTTCGAATTTGTTGATATTTTTCGTATTTACCTTTATAAACAATAATTACCTTGATAAGCTTAGGTCTAAGCTCCTCTATGGAGTTCATGATGCATTTGTCCACGTTGGGGTCATCTCGATGACATATTTTGATGTATGGAGCTATAATAAGAAAAAATATATTATAAGTATATATGTATATATATATATATATATATATATATATATATATATATATATATATATATATATATATTTTTTTTAAGCTTGTTACTAAAACTAGAAGATTTTTCAACCCTTTAAGTAATATTTAATTTCATGTCATACAAACTATTTTTCACAAAACAGTCTTTGTAATGGTACAGTCAGCTTTAGCAATCTCTAGCTAATTTAACGCCACTGGCAATCGAATCTCCTAGGAACTCGAAATATATATGAATTAACCACTATACCAGAGGCAAATTATTAATTTAAGAGCATGAAATATGGACCTTCATTTTTTAATAATAAGAGTCACCTAGAAATGATTATAGATAACCCGTTACCGATAGGTAGGAAAATTTTGTTCCCAATATTAGGGCTTATTGGTTCATTGAAATATTATCAATACTACGATGAATATAAAACAATGATATTATTATGTTAAAAATTATTAGGGGGACAATTAAGGAATATAAAACGCAACCTTATTTTAAAAACCTTAAATTGTAATCTAGGTAAGCTTCTTGTTATTGGCAATGAATATTCACAATAATTTCTACAACAATAATAATTTTTCACCATTTCGAAAACTTATCCGAAGTGATTTAAGCTACTTTTTACTTATATTTGTCTGTATTTTAGCGTCTATAGGAATTATCATAAAACGTATTTTTAAAATATATGAACTGATTTACTAAAAAACTATAATGAACGTTCCATCATACTTAAAATTACCTAATACTTTTAACTCGTACCATGCTCGTACCTATGTCTTATACTCAAAAATAATTGTACTTAAAATCTCGCAATAAAGACCACAGAGTGTTGACATGCAGTTTCAACATTATCAGTCGATAGTTTATCATTGGACTTGTTTCGTGCCAATTAGTCAAAATAAAACATACTTGTATGAACTATTTCGAACATTTTTTTAGTACAATTAAGTTTGATCCATCTATTTCATCCCAAAAATAGATTTATGTCTGATCCTATTAGCCAAAAGCATGCCTCAATATTATTTTCAATTTAATTGATATTATAAAATAATTTGCAGCATATTTAAATCACATTTAATATGCAGATAATTAATAATAACTCTTTATTGCTATTACTTTTATTCGAAAGACCTATTGGTTCTAGGGCAAAACATAACCTGCATAGCTACATAAAAACACATAATACAAATATGTTATTTTAATATTTATATCAGACGTCCTGTGTTTATAAATCGCTTTGCTTTTTTTTATTTACCTGATAATCAGGATGGATTTGAAAAATAAATTTCTTATATTACGTGTAAATAATAATTCAACTAAATGTTTATACCTACATAATACATAATAACAGTCAAGTTAATGCATATTAGAGAAAATGTTTTTTGTCTCTCTATCTGTTTGTAACGGGTAATCTCAGAAACAGCTATAAACTTTCTCACATTGACATAAACTAATTTTTATGCGACTTCGTTTAAGAAGTCCGTTACTCTATTTGCATAATATAAAGTAAATAACATAGATTTCTATTGGTGAAAGACATTTTATATAGACTCGATACTTTTTAAGCCTGACTTATCATTATAGGTTGCGCTTTACTAATCTCGCAAAATTTTTAGAATGTTCAAATGAGCTAAATATATATGAAATCAAATGTGTGCATAAAATATTATGCCTTATTTACTTTTATTTTGTGACCCCCTTAAAAGTGCAACTCAAACAACAAAAAGGCGCTACACAGCCCGCCCTTCTATTAACAACATGCATACTTACGTATTTCAGCACCCGCAAAGTGCAGAGCAAACAGGAACGGAGCGATAGTCAACATTTCGTTATCTTGCACAAGAAACTCTTTCGTAAACTAAACATTTATGTGGCAATGCCGTGGGTTCGACCGGCCGGCCCGATGCTCGCTCCGGCACTGAGCGGTCTACTTGCTGAGGACATGTGAACGTCCACCACCTGACCAGATCGAAAAACATCGATCATCCCCCTCTAATGCTAGGTGATCGAGCGAGACGCAAGTTTCCTATTACAAGGTGGAAGCTGTCTGATCCCGGCATCCGTTTTAGCACGAGACCTGTTGGCTAATTTTCCGATGTTTTCCATTATGCATATTTGTGGAGTAAGAGGGCTCCAATTAAGCAGTCAAGTCAAGGACTGCATCCTTTTAAATTTATTTTAAGTTTAGTATCAATTCCCTAGTGGTGGAATGTAGAGCACTTTATACGTTTTATTAGTTAGCTGTTAGATAGTTATTAATTTAACGATTATGAGTCATTGGATGAACGCGCTTCCCGAAATCCATGATTAGCACGTAAGTAGATACATATCTATAATAAGTACAAATTACTCAAATCAGTATTATGCCATATTCGACACTCTCTATTAACCTATTAGGTACGTTATATGGAGTCTGCAGCACTGATAACATTGAAAAAAAGGGCTTTACTCACTATGAACTTATATTTTGTACTCAGGTTTCACTTTAAAAGCAATTGGTTTCAGGATCACCTATTCAGAAGAATCCCTTACTCACGATGTGTAACACCCTAAGTATTTTACTCATATTTGATCTAAAACTTCCAGCTTACAAACAAGTTAAACATACGATTAAAAAATGTATTTATTATAGAAGATTTACGTACGAACACGTATTTTACTTGTTATACAAAAATGTGACAAAATGATAGTACCAACAAATGGTGCAATACCTATGCATAGTACGCACTTAGGCTTGCCCGCACAATTTGCATACTCGTAAATTCGACCTAGTTCCTTTCATGTTAAAAATGCAATTTTGTTAAATCACTAGCTGATATTTCCCAAAATTTTATTGAATTCTAGAATAGAAGATTTGTAAAAGAAACACACCAAATTTAGCAGATTCTTACAATTTTATAAACGATCAATAACTTGTACCTAAATCTGCAACTTACCCAGGAATGTAAGTTTGAATTATTTTACCTTAATCCGTGTCTCTTGTGTGATACACAGGAATAAACATATTTGAAGTGATATATTTATTCTGAAATTAAAACATATAGTACACTAATAATAATATTCATACAACCAAACTACAAATCTAGCATACAATATCTGGGCTACAATTTCCCAATTGCTCGTAATATTATATGGCTATACCATTGCCTATAATTTACCAACACGGATTTCAAAGCAAGTAATATTTTTATCTCGAAATAACACCAATTAATCAGCTCTGTGTTCATATTTAGAGGATTGAAAGTTAGGCAACCATTGTAATAGTAAAATTGCAATCATATATTGTCATTTATTCTACAATCCCAAGTAAAATCCTTTATACTAGGAGACGCTTAAGTGTATACCAATAAAGAAAACCAATACAGAAAAAGAGCATAAGTAACAAATTCCAAATTTGCATTGCCTAATAGTTAAATTAGTAAGTGATGAACTTGATAATTTAGAACTCTGGATGTAAAAATATAATATTCTAAAACATATACAAAAGCCGCTTCATCGGAAAAGGTGCAGATAGTTTCTATTTACCGAATCTGTGGACATTAGCACCATCTAAATCTTTTAAACAATACATTATTATCGTCGTCGTAGAGTAGATTTTCCAATTGATTGCTAAAACAAAAACTGTCCTTTACAATTTTCCCCAAGCTATAGTCACAGTTTGAGTGTTATTAATGCATTCCTTTCACCAATACCGGGATATGGGTAGAGATTGTCTAATCTAAAAATGAACGCCCCTCCACTAAACTTAATTGTTTCAATGTGTGAGGACAAATAATTATTGAACCACTTTATATGTGTGCGCGCGTCGATTCTACTGCAAACTTTGACACT
This sequence comes from Colias eurytheme, assembly GCF_061535395.1. Classification (NCBI taxonomy): domain Eukaryota; kingdom Metazoa; phylum Arthropoda; class Insecta; order Lepidoptera; family Pieridae; genus Colias; species Colias eurytheme. The sequence continues at coordinate 9,600,402 of NC_142982.1, read as the reverse complement.
CGCGCACTGATTTGTCAACTAATCGGGCGATCAGTTCAGGTGCCTAGCATTGTATGGCGGGGAGAGCGCGCTATGTACGGAATGACACGTCCGTCTTGTCGTGCATCGCGTCATTTATACACTAGTTGGCCAACTGGTCCTGTCGTTCGGGCATGGACGGGACTGGAGGACTGAACGACCAATGAGGCAGACCAATTTGTGTGTATTGCGTCTATACACGTACTTTGAATGTGAGCGTAAACACAGTGGAGGGGCGTTCATTTTTAGATTAGACAATCTATATGACATTAATTTCGTTTCCCCCACATGACGCAAGCTGGTCAAGGCGAGCCACCGTGCTCCTAACTAATACCGTGAAGATGCATTTTCGCAATCGCTGTAACACGACTCATTTCTATTGTAGGGATTTGTGTGTGACTTATGTGTTTTGGATGAAAATTGTGGAAATTGGATACTCTATGTATGATTTGCAGAACTGGATAAAATTTGTAATGATGTTTTTTGTTTTGTTGTAGGTATTAATTTCACTGATAATTACATCATTATCGAGATTCGATTTCGATAAGTTAAAAATGGTAATATTATAGTAGATACTATAATGAGGTTCTAAATATAACCTTTCCTTTCTACCTCGCTGTCTACACTAAGTAAGAACAATAAGTACTGATTTGAGTACCTATAGAATATAGATTTTATCACAGTTAAAACACCATATACAAAGCGTTAAATAGTTTACGAAATAGCTCTATTTCGTAAAAAGGGAGTCATATTTCTCAGAACTTCCCCCGATGTAAGGATAACTTATAGCACTATTATTAAATGTTTTAAAACATAACGTTTCTTAACCGGCACTGTGATTACCGCGTCCGCTGAGCCAACGGAAGGGTCGTAGGATGCTTGGTACAAATCCGCTATCGAGTAATTAGAAAATGTTATCAAGGTTCATGTAGGAATGTATGCAATTGTTGACCATCACTTTTCTTCTGTGTGCTAAGCAGTGCGAATTATTTTTTTCGTGTCGTGTATGTGTTTCTATTTCTATGTATGTTTGTTTGCGCACTTTCTGAAAATCGGAACAGCTGAACAGATTTCATTGTATTTAATAATCTAGATTAAGTCTTATAGAGGAACAAATTCCTTTTACATCCTTCAAGTTGTAGTATTTTCTATTAAAAATGTAAGATAAAAAGAGTAGGAATGAAGCTACCAGTGTGGTACCAGTTTCGCACGAAAATAAAGCGCAGAGCATTAATTTTTTTTTTCATTGAAGCATTAGCAAATCCTTACAATTATCTATCAGACCTAAATAAATACTTGAATAAGGTAAAATCACATACGAAAAGAAACACTGATATATTTAATTAACATTTATTCAAGGCATAGGGAACAAGTCTTCTAAAGGCAAGGGGTGGACGATCTTATTGGCGGAATCCAACAACACTTTGGCGACCGTCTTCTCGAGGTATGGTTTCATTGCTTCTAAGAATTCTGCACGGTTCTGGTTGATCGCTTCGTTTGTAGCTTCCTCTGTTTAATTATAATAAAATTATATCAATTTCTTGTGTTTCATTTTATGCAAGTTTACATTTTATGTTGTTCACATTTAGAAATTAAAGCCTTTTAGACGGATTTTCAAGAGTGGTGTATTCCCGCGAATACTAAAGAATCGTCGGGATAAAATATAGAATAATGGATGAATCATGTTTAAAATCCGTAAAAGTCTTTTATATCTTAAAATTCTTAAAGCAACCTTATCTGTTTACTAAACACACTTTGAGGGTTACAAAACCTTTATAATATAGAAAATATAGAATAGCGTCAGTCGTCAAAAAATATTAAAATAATTTACGGGAAATTCAGTTTATTTTTTAAATCGATTGAAGTAAATTTTTTAGAAGGTGACAACACACTAGCTGTTTTGACGAAATCTAATAAAACACTTCGTATAAATTGTTGGTACAACTCACAAGCTTATGGCGTATATTTTATAGTAGAAGATATAGTTCAATTAAAGAGTTATATCAAAACCGATAATTATCAAAATTTTCTTATTGACTTACCCAGCGCTTTGTCTCCATTAAAGAGTCCAGTGAGACGAATTTTATAGTCCTTAAGGCTCAACTTAACGTTCAAACTCGTGAATTTGATGTGTTGCTTTCCATCGCGATTGTAAATCTTGCTCTTTAGTTCGATATCTGCGTCGCATTTCACTGAAAATAGTCGTTTTGTTAATATATGTATATTACAACTTTATTTCAAAATTTAATACAATTTACAAAGTTTAATTTTCCTATAAGTACATACTTACAGGAAAATTAAACTTTGTAAGAACTGAAAGAAATGAAAAAAAGAGAAGAAAAGAAATGAAATGAGATTTCTACCAAATCGTTGAACGCTTAATGTTATAATCTCAATTATGTGTTAAGTGATCAAACATTTAAAGAAATCTATTTTCATACAATACCTGAATGTTATTCAGAAATACACAATATGAAATTCAGAAACATATTTGTAAAAAAATTACAATACAAGATGATTTCACAACTTCGTGATATGTTCTGTTTAGAATATTTATAGACTATCAGAGACATTATCAGCTGGCCTAAATATATTAAGTCTAACCTTTACAGAACATTTAATAAACAGTATTAATTAAATGTTATTTAACCTTTATACGATAGATGAAAAAAAAGTAAAAGCAATTACCTGCATCAGCGTAAACATTTCCCTCTCCTTTGAGTGGTACTACGAGGATCTGGGTGTCCATCTTGTAGTTGCCCTCCAAGTGAAGCAGGGGGAAGCGGACACGGGCACGAATCGTGTATGTTTCCAAGTCAAGGCTGAAAAACAATACTAGTGTTATATTTGGTAAATTAAGTGTAATAATGTTATGCCAGAGGATTGTAGCAAGAGCAGTCAGGCTAATTAAGAGATGCTTTAAAGATTGTTGAAGGAGAAAGTAGAGTGTGTTTGAATTAAACCTTAGCATACAGCCTACAGCATTTGGAAAACGTAGTGTAATATGGCTTTCATAAACGTTTGTTTACAGGACTGAACCTAGTAATTAAAGAAAGTCGTAAACACTTTTCCTGGTCAGATCAAATTAAAATGGGAAATTATGCCCCATAAAGAGATAATATTTTTTTAAAAGTAATTATTCCGTCAATTTAATGTATGTATATGATGTTTAAAGTATTGTTAAAGATTTACATTTAAGACTCCTAAATAAATAGAGAAGCAAAGCTGTCTCTACAAATTTAAGTGCGCGCTATGCGCCTATCATATCATATCACATTCGTGCTTTTTATTTATTGTTAAGGCAATGCCAATACAAATTGTATATTTTTATGATTTAACCAGTGACTCAGTATGGAATTATATACAATTATTAATTATGTTTCCATTATGATGATAGAATGTTTGTACTTACTCCAAGCTCTTAATAGAGAAATTTCCGGCGCCTGAAACTTTGACATTTGTTGCGGAAGCCTTCAGTGGAGCCAATTCACCATTTATGGCAACCACCTAAAATTATAAAAATATAAATACATAAATAATAACATACACACCTACTAACCTAATTTTATCTTCATGTTAAGTTCTCATTTAAAAAAAAACAAGAGTCGAATTTATGCACGTAATTATCGTTAGTTTAAAAATAAATCGTGAATAAAATTTAACTTAATAAATCGTGATAAGTAAAAAACTGAATTAATATCCTTTTAACTTCTTATTATCTATTACAAAAAATTTAATCATATGTAAGATTTACCTGATATTAAGATTTTATTAAGATAAAACATGAGAATGACGTTGATAATAAACTTTGCTCTACATACAAAAAAACATATTTCATTAACATTATAATTGCATTTTTTAAATAAAACTTAGTTTCATTTCACAGCTGGTTTAAAAGAATAACGAGCAAAAAATGTCTACTTTGGCTTATATTCGTTTTCCTCAAAAAGGTACAATTTTTTATAGTAATTAACCATCTTAAACAATGCGTAAAATCGAGCATTTATGTGTTATAGTCTGCCCGGATTTTACTTATATAAGAAGTTTAGAAGTTTCATTAAAAACATAATATATAACGTATATTGAATTTCTAGTCAGTCAATTTTCAACCCCGTAGGTAGTTTAACGTTAAAATCGAGCAAGATTTATGACTCAGTAATGATCGATTTTTTTCAACCGACTTCAAAAAAATGAGGAGGTTCTCAATTTGGTGCGTATATTTTTTTTAAATATCTACTATATCTTTTTAACTAAAAGATACACTTGAATCATCAATGTTACAGGTTGAAATTTTAACATTCGTATTAATAGTTTTATTTATTAAGTCTTACCTCAGTAATGTAAAACGGTTCGATACTGGGCACATTGATCTCCGGGATACCAGCTATGAGGTTCGGGCGAAGGCTCTCGATGGAATTCTTGACACACTCATTGATGGTGCTTTGGTCACGCTTACAGACTTTCATGTAATCCGCTGTAAACACAGATTTTTATTAGAAATAAATAAATGATATTTTAGACTTATTACTAAATGTAGTTAGTAAACGGTTTTTACCAATCCGATCTCTAAAACCAATCTTTCGATGCCCTATCATGAAAACGATATTAAAACGCATATCGGGCAGAAATATCTGTTCAGTAAAATTATTCTAAATTGAAGCACATCATCCTACTAACATTATAAATGCGAAAGTTTGGTAAATTAGATTAAAATATTCAGATAGTTTTTATACTGAAAATCACACGAGAACTGGGTGCGGGTTTGACTTTGACTACGCGGGCGAAGCTGCGGGCAAAAAGCTAGTCTTACGTATAATTTTAGTTGTTTTGGACAAAATACAAAAACTTTGATATTTACTTAATTTTTAATAGGAATTCATCAAGATCGTTAATTTCGTGTGCATTCTGTTAATAATCTCTCTCAATGTTAATATCAATGATTCTTGCATACTTGCATTTTCTGCACGTAATACAAAATTACACACACAGTGACAGCTGATCGCTTGTGACTGAATAATAAAGCATTTGTATACCAAACACATTATTAAGTGATAATAACAAATATGTACTTTCAATTATACGGAGTAGATTTCCGTTGTAGAGAAAGCAAGATATATGTATTAATTTTCTTTCGCTTTTCTTTCATAAGCAAGGGGAATTTTTGATTAGAAAATCCCATCTTTAAACATATTTTTCTTTTTAAATTTTTAATGCAAAAGGGATTTGATTTTTGAAGGTGACAGACATTTTCATTAATATAAAAGTCTCTACAATTTCGTAGCACATCGAATTTTCTATATGTAACAATATTTCACTTACGGTGCATTTACACCAAACGAGCGAATGCTCATTCTAACCCCAGTATGTAAAATTATTTTAGTGTAAACAGGCTAGAGGATTCATTCGTTGTTATTAGTTCGAAAAGATTCCATACCGTGTACTAATACGGAACAATATTGAATCCGAGTTTCCTTTACAAAGATCACGAAAGAATGTTCTTGATCTAGCAATGCACCATTATACAAATTTATTCTAATCACGAAGATGATACACTTTAGTTAAATTTTCTATTTTTTTTAATAAAATAATAAATTAAACAATTCCGAAGGTCGCCTCATGCACAGATCGCTATTATTCCACTGGAATACATCAAATTGAAGGCACTCTTCTACTCTGACCTCTATTATGTAAAATTGTTAATTATTATCTTTTTTATAATTAAATTATGTATGCATGTAGCCTGTTAGTGCGTTTGTGTGGAATTTGCGTATTTTTAAATGCTATTTATATTATAATAATATGCTATTCAAAGGATTTGGCCTCAAAAACTTTTTAGTATAATAAAAATATAATAAATATACTTAGAAATTATTTACTCGACTATCAATATATCCAGATAAAAGCTACTATGCTAGAAGCTAGATAGTGACATGGTAAGCTTTCCCTATATTTAAAGTAAAGGGCTTTATCTCTATTTTTTTCTATTTCAGTTTTATCAACGGGTGAAACTGCACAGGCAGTATTTATAAAACCATCACATTATGCATATCAATGAGCCGCCATTTTTCATAGAATTTAAAGGATTCTTATATTTTTCTTCCTTATTCGATGATGTTGAATGATTAGATTTCTTTAAAAAATGTTTATACATATAATTATAATAATAACTTTAATTTCTTAAATTTAAAATGTTAAGTAAATTTCTCCTCTCTGACTCCCATAAAATTCCCATAAAACTATTAAAATCGTAAATTATTACAGATATCCTAATAATTTATTTCATATTATAAATAATATAGAATACTCACGCAAAGGCACCGAGAATACATTGTTGATTAAACAATAAAACACCAAGAATAGACCACGAAACATTGTGTATGATTGACTTGACTGTCTACTGCCAACTATAATCCCTCATACCGTATGATACATTATATACCTGACGTGAAGAATTAAGTATCAAGGTGACGATCACGCTAAAATCCGCGGTTCAACAAAAAATGGGACAAATGAATGCCTTTTGATTCGTTTGTTTAAATAATTAGGAGGAAATACCGTGAAAGGGTGCTGTATCATCACGCCGAAATGTCCACATTGTAATTTTTTTGTCTTTGGGAAGTTTATTCCGGAATATCCTTATGGTGTGGAATTAAAAAATATCTCAAGCCATGTACACGTAATGTAAGTAAAATATCTTGATAAGACTGACTGAAATGTATGAATGGAGATAAGTGCTATATAAATTGTAAAATGTATATATAACTTCGAAAAGAAAATGTCTAATGACTGCTTTTCTTTTATTACTTCACTTTTATTATTTCCCAGCAATGGAAGAAGTAATCTTCTTCTATTTTCTATAAATAACACACTCATATATCCAGTTTTATATATATGTAGCACGTGTTTCAACAGGGCATGGGTTATTTAGACCAAAATATACATTGGAGGAGAACCTCACTTAACAAAATTTTGATGAATAGTGATCAAAAGTAAGAATACAGGATCCTTCATGGATGCCTGAAATAGAACGATATTTTCCTTACTATAATACTTTGGACATTTTCAAGCATTTAATTGCAATGCATCCTGATGGCAAGGGCAAATGCGAAAGATTTAATTTTTTTTACCAAAATTTTGTATTTTTCTCCTAGTACTTACAAGTTGCGTTTTGTAGTTAGTCATTGATAGCCGCCCTAGCTCTGCCCCAGAAGACTAAAGTATTATTATTACTAAAGTATTCCCGCCAAAAATCATTCAACGATCAATGAATTTTTTTATCAAATATACTCTGATTCTCTCCTGCTCCATGGCTTTTTATGTATTCCACGAGACACACGATAAAATTTGTATTTACAAAAGATATAATAATTGATTTGAATTGTTTTTTTTTTCCTTCTACCTAGGTACAATATTTTTTCTATTATCCAGTATTAATCTTAGCAGATATTTATCAAATTATGATCGCTATAAACAGCTGTACACATTTCTAAGAAAAATTATAATAAATTTATTGACTATTTAACCAAACCAATTATTATTTGTTATTAATCTTAATTAAAATCTATGCTAGATTTACGTTTTATGACGTCACAAGACGGATGTGTAAATTAAATGTAATAATTACTGAAATATAAAAAGCATCAATCTTATAACCATGAAATACATATTTTAAACATTTTTTACGTAAATTTACTTGTGTAGGAAATATATTATATATGTATTATATTCATAAATTCATAACTATTTTAATGCAAATATCTTTTTTTTCTATTCAATGATATGATTACATTTTTTTACCTCTAAACATTGTTTAGGCATATTGTAATTAACTCCAAATTCAATTTATAGTGTAAGGTGGTATATAATATATTATATTTTAGAGCTTTTTAAGCTTCCTTTTTTATGATAAAAGTATATCTCAGTCTTCAACTTCGGTAAATCATAGAATATATTGTTTATTTCAGTTGACTATACGTAAATCCTTAAAATTATCTCTATAATATTAATCCACCATTTTTTTCAGTATGACCTTAAACAACATAGAAGCCATTAAGTGCATTTTTCCTTGATTCTTTGAATTTTTATATATTAAAAATTTAATTAGCGTCATAATTTAGTACAAAGTTTTAATAATTAATTCAACTAGAAGGAAACTTTGGAGCTAATTCTAGACATTTTACAAGAGGTATACCTACAAAATACCTTCCTTATTTTCCTTTGGAACATATTCAAGTTGTTTGGCCAGATTACCTCCAAATGTTTCTTCCAAAAAATATCAATGCAGGTCTTCTTCGCCATGTTAATAGATAGGTCAATTCAAATCACTCGCAAATAATTGCTAGTAATGTGAAGTATTTTTCACATGAGATGACGTACAACAAACTATGCCAAGAAGGGTTGTCCAAAGTTTATAATCTCCGGTTCTAATAACTATTATAATATCGGAAAAATACAAACAAATCATACATATTCAAAATTCACGAGGCTGTGCGAAGTCCACTATGTCAGTTAGTATTTTAGCTATGTTAGTTTAGTATTTTATAAATTTTAATTACACATACCTACCTTCATTTTACTTTTTATAATATTGCTTCGGGTATTTTTATCACTATTATGAGGACTAAGTTGAGTATAGTTCAACATTGACAAAGCTGTCAATGTGCTATGTGCTAGTGTGCTAGTGCTTAAGGATCTAGGTTCTAGATCTCGATAGACTCCTCATAGTTTTTAGGTCAAGATTAATAAACCATTCAACGACAACCTTCACATGTTTAAATAGATGACAGATCAAGCATAATGCTATATAATTAATCAATATCCATTAGTTATGTAAAATGGCTTGAGAATAATACTGAGAAGGTTTTTCATATTTATTGCAAACATTATTCCAAAAAAATTCTGACAAGTGACAACCCTATGCATCTAGCGCCGATCCTATCCACTGAAGCTTTGTAGTTTCCTATCTAATGCACTAATTTTATAATATTTATTTAACTTAGGGCCGATTTTTCAATGCTTGGATAAAACTTATCCGTCGAATAATGTATAAAACTACCATTTTAAAAATGTATTCTAATTGCCCGTATTTGACAGTTTACGTGACATTTTAATATTATCGTGTAATACTTTATTGGACGGATAATTTTTATGCAAGCATTGAAAAATCGGCCCGTGTAATTCAGTGAGTATATGGAATAAATTTTATTCGCTTCCTTCAAGTCAGACTTATCTAATACGATAACACTTTACTAATTAAAAATAGCCGATGTGATCCCATTTAAAATTTGATAAAGTTTACATTATTCAAATTCAAGGACAAGGTCTGAATATGTCAAATTATCTCTTATATTGTGCTTATATTAGACCAAAGTTCGTTCACATAACATATTACCAAAATCACTACTCCTTTTAAATTATAGAATAAAAACGATACTTCGTTAAAAGAGAATTACATAATATCAGAAAATAGAACATGGAAAAATGCCAAGCTATCATCATCGCATAAAAAACACGAGTGTGATATGTATACGAACTTATGTATTAATTACCAATCCGCTGCATGCATCCACGTGTTCAGAATACACCATACATATAGAATAACTTATACTCTTTACCCACTTACCCACATCTATACTTAATATTATAAAGCTGAAGAGTTTCTTTGTTTGAACGCGCTAATCTCAGAAACTACTGACCCGATTTGAAATTTTTGATTCGGTGCTAGATAGCCCATTTATCGAGGAAGGCTATAGACTGTATATCATCACGATAAGAACAACAGGAGCGGAGCAATGCGGGTGAAACTGCAGGGAACAGCTAGTCTTAGATAATATACAAGATTGATTATACAAATAATCGTTTGACTAAATACAGCTATCAACTAACTTGCTACCTTATATCCGGTCAATGCCATTGTTTGAACAAACATTAGTTTGAACTAAATATTACTGGCATAATATAATAAATGTATAAATTTAAATATAGCTTAGTTTGATAAATTCGATATATAAGGATATAGGCCCAGTGCCGTCTTTAGGATCAACGAGGCTATGGGCCAAGGTACTGGCTGGGGCCTATGTAAGGGATGTAAAATCCTTAAATTTTAACTTTATCATTTTTCAGTTTACAATAACGCAATAGGCTAAATCGTAACCCCGTCTCTTAACACCCCACATATGAGAGTTCAATAAATAAATTTTTTGAATCTAAAAAACTAATACCCTAAAATCTTGTTTCTATTTTACCAAGTGTGTGATTTCATATTTTTCTTATTATGTTATAAAATTTGTTGTTGTATATCGAAAATTTTCAGAATTGTGGGGCCCCTGCCTACCTCGGGGCCTCGGGCCAGGGCCCTGCGGGCCCTGCCTTAAAGACGGCACTGTATAGGCCTTATATGCGAAAGAAACTTTTTACCTGACTTTCCCAAAAACGACGAAAACTCTTGATTCTAAGAAATGCATTTTTCCTTATTAAAATAAAATATAAATTTTCAGAGGGTGTATCTAAACGATGACCTCTATACTCTATAGGCTGTAAAGCTCACACGCTAACCACAGAAGCAAGGGCGCTGGAGATTCAGATAAGATAGTTAAATTATAAACTCATTATCACTTCCCTTTTAGTTTCTAACAATTAGAAGGAAAAAATATAGCAGAGAACGTCATTAATGTTCACTTCTATTTAAATAATTTATAAATATTTACGCCTACTAAGGTCAGCAAAAATTATCTATTAATTAGACTAAAACTAGAAATAGACCAAATAGCATTTAAATCTTCAAAGTTTTAGATTTTTCGGTACCTAGTAGTTTTCGTATAATAAATAATTTCTAACATTGAGGAGTTTTTTTGGAAGGAATCAATTAAAACACGTGTTTTAAACATAATTTAATATTTTTGTGCATAAAAAAATCTAATCAGATTATATTAATCTCAGAGCGATGCGGGTATATTTTTTTCCTAACATAACTATCCGTACTGTACATAATATACACTATACACTTATACAGGGTGTCTCACTATTGGTATACTAAGCGCGAAGGGACTTGTATTCTTGCATACACTGATCACGTAAAAAATACTTAAACAACAAAATTACATCAAAAAAAAATTGCTAATGTTTTCTTCTCTAGCTTCGCGCAGCCGGCATATACCGCTTCGCTAATGTGAGCATTTTGTCTATGAAAACATAATCTTAAACGATAGGTCACGTGCTGGCAGCAAAGCGGGGTTGCTTGTTAGGGGTGTACACATAGAGTTTTAAGAATTCATCTATTTGAAAAAAAACTGCATCTGGAATTTTATAAGTATTTTTTACGTACAGTTCAGCGTATGCAAAACTATTACCTATTTTGAGCTGAGTATACCAATTTCCAACAGTGGGACACCCTGTATAAATGCGAAAGTAAGTGTGTGTGTATGTGTGTGTGTGTCTGACTTGTAATAAGAGATGAACGTTTTTTAGAAAGCTACTAATTAATTATATACTCAGCATATCATATCCAAATATTGTTAAGAGCTTTTTTCTTATTAGACTAGAGTAGATAATTTTTGAAACAAAAAAAAATCGCAGTCGGATGAAACCCATTAGAAAAGGAGGGGAATATGATGAAAATGAAAGGAAAAATAAATTACGGTCAATCCGAGTTCGGGAAAAGGGAGGGGAGAGCTTTTAAGAGAAAAAAATGGTTTCTCTTGATTTCCGACAAAACTACAAGTCCTACGGAAAAGAGTTCAATGGCAAAGTTGTAGATAATAAAAAGATCTACAACTTTTGTATTCACAATTTTTTCACATAACCTCAAAATTTAGGTGAAAAATTCAAAAAACCAAGTTTTTGGTTTTTTATTTTTATCTACTTCAAAATTTATTTTTGTTCTACGAAATTTGGTGGAAACTTGCTTTATTATGTCCCAAATACACTGTAATTTATTTGATTGAAAATATTTATTTTTTCGCCTTATTTTGAATTAATACCAAAAAAACAACCTAATTTTCAATCGAAAAGTCACCCGTCAAAATATCAGCTTTTTTCAAAAACTTGGGAAACCTATTATTCATTGAAATCTCTACTTTCATATGGTGTAAAAAAAAATAAACATTACCATAGTAAATGTTCTCAGAAAATGCATACAAACAGTGTGAAAATGAGCTTTTACTAAATCAGGCACACTTCTCAAACTACCTGAAATGTTTTTATCGACATCAATTTGCTTTTGAATATGCTGTAAAATATTATACTTAGAACAGATAATTTTTTTTCTTTTGAAATATTACCGAAAAGCCGATACAAGAGAAGATATAGAGTTCGAGAAGTGTGCCTGATTTAGTAAAAGCTAATTATGACACTGTTTGTAAGCATTTCCTGAGAACATTTACTATGGTAAGGTTTATTTTTTTTACACCATATAAAAGTAGAGATTTTGATGAATAAAAGGCTCCCAAAGTTTTTGAAAAAAGCTGATATTTTGACGGGTGACTTTTCGATTGAAAATTAGGTTGTTTTTTTGGTATTAATTCAAAATAAGGCGAAAAAATAAATATTTTCAATCAAATAAATTACAGTGTATTTGGGACATAATAAAGCAAGTTTCTACCAAATGTCGTAGAAAAAAAATAAATTTTGAAGTAGTTAAAAATAAAAAACCAAAAACTTGGTTTTTTGAATTTTTCACCTAAATTTTGAGGTTATGTGAAAAAATACTCAATACAAAAGTTGTAGATTTTTTTATTACCTACAACTTTGCCATTGAACTTTTTTCCGTAGGCCTTGTAGTTTTGTCGGAAATCGAGAGAAACCATTTTTTTCTCTTAAAAGCTCCCCCCTCCCACTTCCCGAACTCGGATTGACCGTAATTTATTTTTCCTTTAATTTTCATCATATTCCCCTCTTTTTCTAATGGGTTTCATCCGACTGCGATTTTTTTGCACTTTTTATTATTTTTAAAGGGATCTACCCCAGTGTATATACTCTTGAAGTAAATACAAGGAACACTTTTTCCTTTTTTTTTAATGTACTATATAATCACTGCTGAATTATTGATTATATATATAATAAATATCTCTTTAATGTAGAGGAGATGATACTCATTCGTTCATTTTTTTTACCATTATCCACGATTTCATATAGAACAAACACGTTACGGTAGCTGAATTCTTCAACATTACTTTTTTACGAATGCCTATATCAAAAAAAAATATTTAGGAAGGTTTTATGTCATTTTTTGCCCTTATTTTGAACCTTTGAATTGCTATGTTCTTCCTGTCAGCTTTTTATAGAACTTTTTGTTATAATCCTTCAGGTTTAACGAAATTTGAATTTTGGTTTTCCCGGGAGTTCGCTCGCTATTGGCTATATGATGTAGAAATCGGATTTGATAAAAATTCCCTCGTCAATTCAATTGTCGATAAGCTGACCTCTGTTCTCACAAATTTATAGGGTTCACGGTTTGTATTTAGTATTGTGAAGTGTTTTGCGTAATGTGGACCCAGATAATTATTATTTGTATCGTTTGTATCAAAATCCGACCTGGAAACTGTGAAGGTACTTACTGAAATTACCTAAAACTTACGTTGAATCATTTTTAAATATTCCACTAAAAATATTTCGCAATCTTTTAGTCATGATGACACCAAATATTCAAGACATTGGTTATAAAATTATCGTATTCTCTTCAAATTTACAGAAGATGTTTCGTCACAGGTCTGTCAATCTGCCACAAAAACGAAGATTTTCAACGAAGAAGAAAATTTATCTAAATATATTATGGAAGTCTTAGAGCATTTCAAATCGCCAGATCCTGTAGGACTTCCAGGAGCAAATATACCAGACCCATATCATGTCCCAGATATGAAACAGTATTTAACTTTTGGTGGCTCCATTGCTTTTAAGAATACTGCAGTGCTCGGAATAAGTAAATTTCGTTTATTATATGTGAATGTAGAAGCTTCTGCCATGCAGGTGAGATTTATTTAATTAATGAACTAGCTATAATGAGCGATAAATATACAAATAAGTCCTTAATACTATGATAAAATTTAACACTATAGCGTTCTGTTCAATACTTCGATAAATATAGAGTAATCGTACAGAACGTAACCAAATAGTTTAATAGCTTAATTTTTTACGCATATTTTTTAACACATAATTTTATTTATCTGATTTAATCTATGTGCATTTCAGGGAACAGCGATATTAGGAATTGACAAACTACATGCACATGGCAACTACAGCTTACACACTTGGTTAAAAACTTATTCTGGGAACTACACAGCTGATGTCGAGGGCATCAAGGCCACTGGTCTAGCGACACTTGGAGTAGAAACCGACGGGCGAGTAAGGGTTCAAAACGTTTCCATTGATATAGCATTCAAGAAAATAGACGTACAATTCGAAAATTCTGGAATTTTGGCATTTGTATTGCAAGGATTATTTAACTCACTCGGAACGTTTCTATTCGATACCATTAAACCTTATATTCTAAAAGATGCGTATACGAAAATAAGAGAAGAGGTTAACAAAAAGCTAGAAGAGCTGGATGTTTTTATACAATTCCCTAACTCAATATCACCTGTTGATATGGTAATGATACATGCAAGGAAGAAAATGATTGCACTTCATAAAGACCCTTTAATAATCGATGATTATAACACTTCAGTAAGCGTTTTTAATGTCGCTTTAAACGGGACGTCGCTTGTCGGTCTGTCCTCATTTTATCGTATTGGAAATACAACTTTTATGATGGATAATAATACTTTAATAGTTGATTTTGATATAAGTACCCAAGAGATACGTGGATCTACTAATTGGCACGTATATACGTTAAAAGGAATGTTATCAAGATTTGGAATTGCAATTTTTACAATAGATTATATAAGGGCTAGAATAATTTTAGGTCAACCGCTGGATACGAGAAAAAGACCTCAATTCAGATACCTGGATGTTGACCTTGGCAATTTACAAATACGGTTTGATGGAGCAGGGACATTTGATTATATTACAGAGTTCTCAATAAATATGTTACCGAATCTATTAAGGAATCAAATAATGAATTCTTTAGAGGACCCCATACGGATGAAGATACAAAGAGAATTTAATGAAATTGATGTAGAGGATATGATTAAAGAAAATTTACCAAAAATGTACGAATTACAGCGAAATGGCTTTAATCCGTGTGAATTATTTTCTGTTGATAAAAATGAAAGATACGATGAAGATGACTTTTTTAATTTTTAAACTGTATTAATTATATAACTTTATTTAAGTGGAGTTATCACGCTACGAGTTATATTTGCTCTTTTGACGCGGAGGCGTTGGTTATTACTTAACAAGTTATCTACGTCTATAGGCAGACCGTACATAGTAATAAAATGTATGAAATTGTGTTTATGCATTTTAAGTTTACGTTAAGTAGAATTTATTAAAGTCCTATTTATAAAACATGAAAAATGTTTGTGATTGTTTTAGTGTAAGTAGTAAACTGTTACATTAAATTAAAGTCTTTTGATTAAAGGGCTCACACTATTTTCTTTTTATTATTTTATTTTATTCAATGCGCCCCAGGTTGGCTTAGAATAAAAATTATTATAAAAAGAACATGGAAAGTTAAAAATGTATGCGGTGATTTAACCAAAATCTAACAATAAAAACAGCCTTGTTTCAGTGATCACCACTAGATGGCATTAAACCAAAACTTTCAAATCAATATAATATAATATTACAGTCTTAGATTACAGTGTACATATTATCTTATTTACATAAGTTTACAAAGACGTCACAACGCTAACCAAAAAAAAAACAAAATCAATCAGCTTTCAAAAATATAGCACAATTATCATATGGTTGAAAACCAAAACAGGCATGCACATCAGATACTCCCTCAAATACAATTTAAAATAATAATAAGCAAATCTTACATAGAGCCTAATCCTATTATGACACCTTTACTTACTAACATCATTGTTCCATTATAAGGTAATTACGGAGCCTGTCTTTAAAAAGCCTAATGATTTGCAAAACAAATATTGCAACGGTAACAAATAGTATTGTCAGCATGTGGTAAATACTATGGTTATAACAAACAAAACAATAAGATAACGAGGGGCCAACCAATGGCTATTACTCAGAATTGATTTGACGATCCAGCGAAATAGTTGACAAGTGATAAACTCTGACCCGCGTAGTCGGGGTGTTCATTCATCGCAGGAAGTTCTCTAAAATTGGAAAAATGTGGTTAAAATTTGTGATTCTGTGCTTCGTGTTTACTTTTGGAAGCAGTGAAGGTGTGTTACAATGTGAATCTAGGTTTGGTGTTGGATTTAATCGCCAAGATTCGATTTTAAGCGTGTTTTGTTTTTAACCAATGTGACGGATATGGACCATAAGTTAGATATATAGAACTTTAGACTTTATTCAGCTCGGTTAGCGTAAGAAGTTGTGATTCCGTCTTAAATGTTTGATCTTATTCTAGATTGCATTCACATCAACCATTCAACATCTTCAATAAGGACATGTAGAGCAAAAAAATCGAATGGCCGTATATGCGGTTATATGGATATTACATTAATAAAAATATTTCTTAAGCACGTCGAAATAGAAAGTGAAAAAGCTAAAAAAAAACATTCTTGTCTCTTTATTATGATCTATTGAACGCATATTGAACATTATGCATACGTTCAGAATGCAAAACATACTCGTAATTTAATACGTTTCGAATAACACAGTTTTAAGAGAACGCAAGCCTTTGGGCACAATAACTTGTATAAATAGTGTACATTGAAAAACACATTGGCAATAATCAAAATAAATATAAGTATGGCCTTAAGGTTTTTTAAATTAATAAAAATAATGAAATGTTCAGTATGACGTAAACTACTCTTTACAAGTTTAAGTAAAAATTACTTATAAAAAAGGTAATAATAACTAAGTTTCAACCTATTTTAAGACTTATGAAGTATAACATATTAAATGATTTTTTGAATTTTCCAGATGCCTCTCACATCGAAACGACAACGGTATCCAAGCTTGCAGAGGGTGAGGAAAAAATAAGTGAATACATACTGCAAGTGCTGGAGCATTTCAAAAAACCAAACCCAGTCGGTCTGCCCGGAGCTAAGATACCAGAACCTTACCATGTGCCAGACATGAAACAGTCAATTTCACTTGGAACAATGTATTTCAAGAATACAGCTGTCTATGGTATTAGCAAATTTCGCATTTTGCATGTAGACGCTGAAATGGGTGCTATGGAGGTGGGTTTTTCATACGTATTTACTATTTATTTATTTTTCCTTTCGTGTATAAACAACTCGTAAACAAATACTTAACGAGTGATGTCACCAAGGCCAATCCAATAAACCTTACTTTTCAAGATTGCAAAAATTCTTCACACATTCATTTTTTTATTTAGTTTTATAATTATGCACTTCGTGCTAAAGCGCATTCACTTTATTAAAACTCTATGCTATAATTCCAGGTTCACGCAGCGATTGCAATAGACAAACTTCAAGCACGCGGTAACTACACGATGGCAACTTGGTTGAGCAAAGTGCAAGGTCCATTCACGGTAGATGTAACTGGAATTAAAATAACAGCTAAAGCGAATCTTGGAGTGGAAAGAGATGGGAAAATAAGAGCTCAAGATATTGTCATCGATATAGGCTTTACCAATATTGCCATGGACTTCCAAAATGCAGGTTTCTTGGGTGGAATGTTGCAGGGTGTTGTGAACTCAATGGGAACGTTCTTGTTTGATTCTATCAAACCATACATTCTCAAGGAAGCATACACTAAGGCGAGAGAAGAAATAAACAAGAAGCTTGACGAAGTAGCGGGTGACATGCAATTCCCGAACTCTATATCTCCTTTAGATATGGTTATAGCTGACGCAAGGAAAAAGGTTAGAGATCTGCAAATGGACCCCTATAAAATTCAAGATTATAACACCACAGTCAGCATTTTCACAGTTACTCTATCTAACACTTGGGTCACAGGAATATCTTCGTTCCACAGAGTCGGTAATATCACTTTGATGATGGAAAAAAATACTGCTATAGCTGATTTCGAAATTGGTACGCAAAAACTAGAAGGCACAACTCATTGGGATATATCAGCTATAAGCGGTTTAATGTCAAGAGCTGGTAGTGCGTCGTTTTCTGTAGAATATATAAGTGGTAGAGTCATTTTAGCACAGCCACTCGATACAAGAGAAAAACCGGAATTCAGAGATTTAGATCTCGAAGTTGGTAATATCCAAGTACGTTTCGACGGAGCGGGTACTATAGATTACGTTGTCGAATTAGTAGTAAATATTTTACCTAATTTACTTCGTTACCAAATCATGGACGCTTTAGAGACGCCTATTAAAGAAAAAGTACAGCAAGAACTGAATAAAATCAATGTTGAAGAAATGATAAAGCAGGAATTACCGAAGGTAGATCAAATGCAAGAAGGAGGCGGTCTCAAATTATCGACTCTTATAGCATCAGAGAGCAAAGAAGAACCTTATGACGAAGATGAATTTTTTAACTTTTAATTAGTACCAAAAAAATAACGCTTTAAATTTCCATTAGTACATGGTTAGAGTGATTAGACTACATCCCAATGAAGTTAACGCTTTGGTCCGGGAGCCAGCAGCAGATTTTATGACCAAGTTCCTCTCAAGCGGTAATTAGTAAAATGCATCAAAGTATAGCATTATGAAGCCTCGTGAACGTCAGCTGGAGCTCGGTTGGGGGGAAGAGCGGTTGTAGCCTCCCGTATCAGCTGACGGTTTTTCCACCAAGATACAGCCAGCTGACATATATATTTATCCACAGTTACATATAAGCTATCATCAGGTAAATTTTTGTTTGAGAGGAAATAACGGAAAATAAATTTTTCTTTAAATTTAACTTTCATGTTCGAGACACCAGCTGACGTATAATACACCATGTTGTAACCAGCTGACTATTTTTTTTCGTTGAGATATTGGGTTAGCTACAATTTGACAAATTTTTAGCTGAGAGGAAATGAATGAATGAATGTATTTTTTTTCCTATGTGCGTGGGAGGCTAAAACCGCTCACCCCCCCAACCGAGCGCCAGCTGACGTTCACGAGGCTTTATAATACTATACTCTCATGCGTCTTACGAATTATCTCTTGAGAGGAAATAGTTAACCAAATTTGCACCTGGCTCCCTAACCACTTCATTTGTAAATTATTGACTTATGTTTATTGCATTATATTAATATAACTTGATTTTATTGGATTGTAAACAAGGTTAATGTAAAAGTTGAATGAAGATTATTTGGTTTTGTAGGGCTATAATTTAAAATTGTGATTTATTTTAACAAATGCAAGTAAATAAATATACGGCTCAAATTAGTAATCTTATATATAAACTAGCTGGTGCGTTGTGCGCGGGCTGCAAGCAGCCCGCGAGCCCCTTTTGCCCCTGGGTTGAAGCAATAGGGCAGTCATTTGAAAATGTATTCGAATTTTCTGTCCATTTGTTACATCTGCTAACAGCGAATCTACAGTCAGTCGGTAATGCTTATAAATTCCCCATTCAAGCATTTTCCTCTCCGGGAGGCTGTCCACCTTCGAGGGTGCGTGGTGCGCGAGCTGCAAGCAGCTCGCGGCTCATCCAAGGGCAGAAATCTTCAGTCATTTGAAAATGCATTCGAATTTCCTGTCCATTTGTTACATCTGCTAACAGCGATTCTACAGTCAGTCGAAACTGCTTATAAATTACTTATTCAAATATTAGTTAAATTTTTGAAACGTGATCCCGAATTTCATTTATTTGAGGTGTCTTATCAATAGCGGTGACTTTTCATAATAAACTGTTCAAGACAATAAATGTGTGAAGATGTATAAAACATATTGAAAACTTCAAGTCTTTTTAGTAGCGTCGTTCAAAATCAAATTCATTATGCTTTCGGCACTAAAAATATCTAAATGCAAGGCCATAGGACTACAGTCAAAGGGTGTATCGAATAAGATATCGTTACACTATAAAAATAACTACTTTAGAAAAACCGACTTCAAAAACGGAAAAGTAAAAAATAATTAATTACTACATAATATTATTTAGTTGTGTTATCTATATCTATACTAATATTATAAAGAGGAAAAGTTTGTAAGTATGTATGTATGTATGTATGTATGTATGGTTTTCACGCAAAAACTACTGGACCGATTTCAAAAATTCTTTCACCATTAGAAAGCTGCATCTTTACTGAGCAACATAGGCTATATTGCATTTTCAAAAAAATTAGAGATCCTTACCAAAAATGCAATAATGTAACCCAAGGTGTAAAAAAATCCTCAATAAAACTTCTGTCATCGCGTGCGCTGCGGAATCTATTGAAGATAGAACAAAAAAATGTTCTACGGTATTATAGAATGGATCAATATCTACAAGAAAGTCCGCAATACCATATGTCCATCTTCAGTAGTTATGTTACTACAACAACTTTTTTACGTTTCCAAAGTAAATAGAAGTGCCGACAGTAATCAAACCATGTTATCCATACACATATATTAATCCTTATCCCATTAAATGATGTTTTATTATAGAATGTTTCAATACCAGCAAAATACTTTTTAAATGAAAAGAATTGGATATTCCATTCAAAAGATATAACGAATTTTTAAAAGTGTCAATCTACAGAAAATAGTAGGTATACTGTTCGAGCAGGCCGTAGTGCGGGGGTCACGGAGGAATTCTACCTATATGTGTCTTGACGGAACACAGTGGGGTTTTGGTCGGTAGGAATCCGACATAACCCACGGCCCCTCCCCCGGAGGCCGTGGGTATCTATGAAAGATTTCCCCACTAAAACAAAAAAAAAAGGCCGTAGTGCGGGACGGGGTAAAGGTGATTTCCATGTGATTAAAAATTAAACCTATAGTCCGACCTATAGTAGACTTTTCACTGTAACGATATCGCTATCTATGCGGGTGAAACCGCAGGGCATTGCTAGTTCACTATATAAGTATATAGGTTTGAAGTCGGTGCCAAGCACTAAGCACTTATTAAACTACGCTATTTTTTGATACAAGAACTACGATTATTTCGATACAAGAACTACCTACTTGCAATTCAATTACATTATTCGCAACATTGGCTATTTTCGATATAAAAACTACACTACTCTTGGTGTAAGTCCTACGCTTATAAATCATCTCATTCACTCAATAAATGTGTGAAGATGTGTATATTATTACGTATTGAAAACTTCATTAGTAGCTTCGTTTAAAATCAAATTCAGTATGCTTTCGGCACTAAAAATAAGAACCTACTTTTCCGTTTTTGAAGTCGGTTTTTTTAATGTAGTTTTAATAGTTTTTAACCTACGTAGTTTTTTTGTTTGACTGGGAATCGCCCTAAAGTCGCTTCTGTTCAAGAGTTTACTTAACACACTCGTCGCTTCGCTCCTCGCTACCTATTTGAATATTTACGCCGGCCGCTGACGTGAATTGCTCGCTTCGCTCGCTTGGCTAGTGCGGTAGTTCAAAAGTTAACCTAACTCGCTCGTCGCTTCGCTCCTCGCTACTTCTTTGAATATTTACGCCGGCCGATGACGTGACTGGCTCGCTTCGCTCGCTTGGCTAGTGCGGTAGTTCAAAATTTAACCTAACTTGCTCGTCGCTTCGCTCCTCGCTACTTCTTTGAATATTTACGCCGGCCGCGGACGTGACTTGCTCGCTTCGCTCGCTTGGCTAGTGCAGTAGTTTAAAAGTTAACCTAATTCGCTCGTCGCTTCGCTCCTCGCTACTTCTTTGAATATTTACGCCGGCCGCTGACGTGACTGGCTCGCTTCGCTCGCTTGGCTAGTGCGGTATTTCAAAAGTTAACCTAACTCGCTCGTCGCTTCGCTCCTCGCTACCAATTTGAATATTTACGCCAGCCGCTGCCGTGATTCGCTCGCTTCGCTCGCTTGGCTCGTGCGGTAGTTCGAAAGTTAATAAATATTTTCTACTCCGGGAGGCTGTCGACCTTCGAGGTTGCGCGGTGCGCGGGCAGCAAGCAGCCCGCGGCGCTGTCTTTTGCCGTTGCTATTCAATTACCCTTCCTACTATGGAAATTTCCATACAAAATTTTCGAAAAAAAAAATTTCGCTTTTTAACAAAAAAATTTATATATCTGGAAGCGGACCAGGTTTTGAAGCATTTTTTACTTTGGCGAACCCGACCTACCTGCCACCGGTTCAGAGAGCCGTTGAATTTCGTGATGTATGGAAAATGGAAACCGAGGGTCGAAGAGAAATTCTGAGTATGCAGTTTTGTAAATCTGGCCGATTAGAGCACATAAGTCAATTTTCAGACCGATCGTAAAGTAATCGGCGCCATCATCTTGCTTTGAAAAATTGGCCATTTTTGAAAAAAAAATTGCGTCCAATTTGAAATTTCTCCATTGCCCTGGTAGCGCCCCATCTTCCTGATCATTTTTTAGTTCTACACCCCCCACCTATCTGGCGCCGTTTCGGAGAGCCGTCGAATTTCGCGTTGTATGAAACTCGGAAACCAGCGATGGAAACTCGATTATGAGTATGCCAACTTAATGTGCGGCTCGATTAAAGCCCCTGTGCCAAGTTTCAGCGCGATCGGACCAGCGATGGCCGTTTTAGCATTTGTATGGCGGCGGCCATTTTTTCCGCCATTTTGAATTTTTTTCACTATCTGTGGTAATTGCTCGAGGTCTACTACAAGTTTAGTTCGAGCACCCCAGATGTAGCTGCTACCGTTTGCGCGGGCCGTTGACCGTCTTCGAGAGATGAGGGAAAGTTTAAGATTTCGTATTTTTCTGGATATCCTGGGAGCTGGGCGAGTACGAATGCATCATTGGTGTGTTTCTCCGTTGCGCCACCTCGTCTAAATTTACGTTTTTATGTTTGCGCCAAAAATGGAAAAATTCCAAAATCGAGCGTCCCACTATGGCTCCCTGGTAGCGTCCCAGGGTGGTGATCATTTTTAGTTCCGGGACCCTCCACCCAACTCGCACCGTTTCCGCGGGCCGTTGGATTTTACGTTGTATGGAAGTCGGAAACTGGGGCCCGGAGCCACTCGAACGGGGCACCGATCGATTCGCCGGCTCGAACAGAGCACGTGTGCCAAATTTGAGACGTAAGGATTCATAAACGGCGATTTTAGCAAAGTACGGCGGCCATCTTGTTTTCGCGAAAATCCCCATTTTTCCACCCCCCCTGGTAATCGCCACCAGTTCTGAGCATTTTTTGTTCCGACACCCCCCCTCCAGGTGTCACCGTTTTTGCGCACCTCCAGGGGTCCACTCTCTTGTCCAGGGTGTTGGAGATGTCAATATTTTTCCGGTGGTCACTGGGAGCACCTATACACGTCCACGTCGAAATCCCCCCAACTTTCCCCGTAGTTTCCGAGAAACCCGATGTCAGTGAGTCAGTCAGTGGTAGTGTAGCTTTATATATTATAAAATGAATCGCAAAATGTGTTGGTAAGCGCATAACTTGAGAACGGGTGGACCGATTTCGATAATTCTTTTTTTATTATATTCCTTGAAGTACGAGGATGGTTTTCATGTAGAGAAAACGTAAATATGTACCACGGGCGAAGCCGGGGCGGACCGCTAGTATTCAATATTTATAAATTACGTACTCACCGGATACAATTTGAAATGTACAAGATTGCTACAAAAAAATCTAGGTTTTTAGCTGTACAATTTAATCTCAATATTCTCAAAAAACAAAAATCGAAAGAACTAAAGTACTTAGCACCAGGATTAAAAATGTTCGGATTCATTCTAAAATCGATTTAGAAAGTTGAATATTTATTAATAAGATACTATTATGTGATATTATATTTGTCGTATTTCCATTACAAGGTTGTTTTTTTTTTTCTCACTCTAAATTGTAATCACCATAGTAATCACAGATACAAAAAATATTGTTGAAAACATGAGATTTATTCTTTTCCATTTTCAGGCATTAGTGAAAATCTTTTGAATTAGAATGAATAAGACAAGAACGTCACTATATATGTTGATAAGCCCTAATTAAAAGTAGTTAAAATTTACTTTCTTACATAACTTTACCGCTGTTCTAATATAATTTCCTAGAACTATTAAATGAAATTTCTACTCCTCATAATGGTGCCATTTTTAAACATTAAATGTGCTGTAAACTAAGAACATAATATGTTATTTATAGACGCAAATGACCAATGTCACGTACATAGATAGTCTTTACTATATATAGTAATTATCCATATTATCCATTTATTTAAACGAAGATTAGAATATTTGTCCTTATATTTCTTGACTGTTCAGGAAACTTACATAGGAAACCTCGATCATGTACTTAGAAGTACCATACTAAAACATGGTTCTATTACTTTTTTAATGCTGAACGATGCACCTATGTATTAAAACCATGTTATTCAATCAATTATGTCGTCAGGTAACCCAACCGGTAAGTAACGGAACAATTTCTCATATTAAAAGGCAACGAGTTCAACCTGATAAATATATCCGACTCATTGATATTAGACATACAACTTCGGAATTTCCGTTTTAATTTTGAATTTTAAACATTTTTACTTTTTAATTTACATAACTCCTAAAAGCTACATAGAGGTCATTGATCGATTATAAATGACATTTCTCCGGGATCACTTAAAAAAGGAGGAAAACAAATCCTGACCATATTAAAACAATCAAAACAGGCTTGCGGTCGACGCATCGTGTTATATGGAAAGTGGAAGTTATCTGTGGCTGCTAAGCTCCAACATTGCTGTTTCTGAAGCTGGCCAGGGCGCACGCTTGCCGCGCTTTAAAAAAAATAATTTCGAATCTTTTCAAATTTTACGCGCGAATTTAAGTTTCCTAATTTAAATGTTGGTTTAATTGTTAGTAAAAATGAAATCGTATCAAGTTTTTATTTTATTCATCGCCGCTGTGATTGCACCGACCACATCGAACACACGTAAGTGCTTATGTTTAGAAGAAAGTATTTACCGTAGCGGGCCTAGACTCGTCTAGGATATAACCACGTCCAACATGTTCGGTTTACGTTCATAAACCTGTACAATAATTGAGTTTCCTTCTGGGAATCATTTAATTATTATTTTAATTAGCAGAATATGCTTTCAGCCTTCAGAGCTTTTGGCTTTCTACATCAAACTTATCCTTATAATAGTTTAAAAAGAATTAATTTATCACTTTATAATTAACAATTTTGTATTTTTAAACTTTTATAACTCTTAAATGTAACTGATCCATATAATTGATACTATTTTTTTATATAATTTGCAATACAGTTCATATGACTCTCCTGGCTAACCCGCTGAATACTTGTGTACCTACTAGTGTAATTCCTATATTAAAATAACTTTCAAGTTTTTTTACATTTTCCTGAGTGAAACCTTACATTGTTTCTCTAGGTACCATGACACAACGTTTCCTCGGCAAAACTAGATACAAAGCTCGTAGTTGCTTGTACATTTAAATTATTATATAAAACGTTGCTCTAACTCGTGAAGGAAATATCCATTTAAACTATTGAGTAACCTGGAATGTCTTCCTTACATGAGAGTTGTAAAAACTTATGTTGGATCTTATATGCAAAAAGTGTCTGTCTGTTTAGAGGATGTTTTAACGATAACATTATTAGTGCACCAAATTCTAATTCATCATAAATATTTGTAAACATTACTAATTAACTGAATTTTTCGATTTCAAACCAATACTGTAAACGTTCGATGTTCCAAAATTGCTAAAGTGTGTTCCACGAAATATAGGGAGAGACAAACAACTTTTTTTGGCCGATATTTTGTGGAAAATATACTATCACTACGTGGTATAAAACAGTCGCTTTCTCTGTCCCTATGTCCCTATGTATGCTTATATCTTTAAAACTACGCAAAGGATTTTGATGCGAACTTTTTAATAGATAGAGTGTTTTATTATATAAATTATTATGTTTTAGACAAAGCGGGCGAAGCCGCAGGTGGAAAACTTGTTTAAATATAAAATTAAATAACCTAGTACTACATACTACACTACTGCTAAGTACTAGTGTATGACGTTCCTAACTTACATGATGGTATTTAATTAAAAATACCTATTTAAGACGAATTTTGGTAAATAAAAATTCCTGCTAACGGCTTGAGGAAAATGAATAACTTTCTAAGAAACTTCTTTTTAGCCAAACTTATTATGAATTTCTAAGAAGCCTTTCTGTTATAATATAATAAGTAAATACACACTCCGTTTCGATCGTATTATATTTAATTTTATAGTGATTCTATGAGTTCATTTTGGAACAAACTAAATACATTTATCTTCAGGTTTTATTACTGTAAAACGTATTTAAAAAATGGAAGAAGTATACTATAACCTAATACTATCTTTTCATTCGTTTTGTAGCCAATAAAATAAATATAAAAGTTCAATAAAAGTGTATTAGTCACCAGGCTCAAACCTGAAAATATTAAACAAATACTGAAATTACTTAAATATAAATTGGTTGTTTACACTTAAAATCATCTAATTATTTATTACCGATTACTAAAAAATAGCATTATCAAAACGAAGGAAATTCTTTTAGCTCGAATAGTGTCTAGGGGAGGTTTTCTACCTTTTTTAATTTCGTATTGTTGGTACCAATAATTAGCGATTATTTATTTCAAAACTGAATAAGTCCCTTCCTATTTTTCGTTTATATTATTAATTATGTACTAACCTACTAAAACTGCACAAAGCTTGATGCAATGAGCATACGACATCCCATAAATATGCATGGTTAAAATAATGTATGCTTTTGTTTCCTTCGCCTCATTCGTTTGCCGGAAACTATACTTGTGATTTGTCTTCTATTAACCGTGTAAATTCGTACCGTCAAATGTGGCTACTTGACCTTTACTTGGCAACTTGACCACACCTTCCGTTTAACAACAAAATATCAAATTTTGTAGAATTG
Source organism: Colias eurytheme (assembly GCF_061535395.1). Lineage (NCBI taxonomy): Eukaryota > Metazoa > Arthropoda > Insecta > Lepidoptera > Pieridae > Colias > Colias eurytheme. Next base: position 9,573,444 of record NC_142982.1, on the reverse strand, counting down.
AAAGCAAATTGACCTAACGTATCGATGTTGGTAGGTTTTTAAAATATTAATTGGCAACATATTTTAATTTTAAAGCGGTAACTCTGTTGGTTCTCGCAATATAACGTTTCGAAGTGTGACTGTGACTAAGGATCTTTTGCCGGTGTCAGTATTATTATGTTTGTAGAGCTTAAACTGCACATCTCAGGTGAGTACAGTTTTGATATGTTGTGTAATAAACCCTAGAGATTGATTTTACAGTGGGAACTATCCAATTTTAGGCTCATCTGTCGAAATATTTGCTTGGGCATTGATGCCTCAGGTTAGGTCAAGTTGCCATAGACCGCTGCGTGGCAACTTGACCGACGCCTAGGGTTGACACAAAAAATAACGTGACTGCATTTTTTCCTTTTTTTATCTGTTTCGAGTTTTGCATAGTAAAATCAATAAATTTGCTGCAAATTTCAGACAATCCAGATACTTATACTCTCTTTGATGACAACGATTTTGCATATTTCTAATGAAAAATAAATTTTTCCTTACCTATTAATAAATACCTATAGGTATTAAGTAATATACATATACATATGTATTAAATTTAGTTTAATAAATAAATAGTTCATTAAAATTTGTGTCTTGTTTGTGACAACCCTATCCGACATGTAATGCGTTGTATGAAATCATTACAAATCCCGTGGCAACTTGACCAGGTAGCCAGAGCCTAACAGTTTATTGTAAAGCTTCGGGCTGCAATATTTAAAAAGTCGAAGACTTAAAAAGTAATAGCAACTTAGCCTAAAACAAGAATGTTAAGCATCTACCTATGAAAACTGATGTGCAAGGTCAAGATACCACATCAGTGTCAACTTGACCTGTATTACGTTTATTTGTAAATAATATCAGATTCAATATATTTTTAAGAAATACCTAGTAAAAGTGAATGATGAAATCATCCATGACATGAACAAATCATAAAATGTTAATAAAAGTTTAACATAAATAAGCTAGCTAAGAAAAAGTAAAAAAATGTGGTCAAGTAGCCACATTTGACCGGTACCTAATTGATAGTTTGTTTGGATTTATGAGTTGTTTATTATGAGTTAACTGTGTCTTTTTATCAAACATCTCCCTGAATAATACAATAAGGTGCTTGCTATTAAATGTGCAACGTGATGTACATATTCCTGGACTATTAATTTTTCACACGTCTGATGGTGGGTAGAGAACTTTGAACTTTTCAAATTCTTTTCATCTGATTTCTTTCTAAAAATTTATTATTAAACTAAGAAAAATTTACTTTCATGTAAGTATATAAAGTCAATAATTATAATAGTCCCGCCTCGTGATCGAATTTTTTCTATTCTTTATAAATTTATATTTATAATATTAATATTTTTACTAAAGCATGGAATAGACTTACTCTTTTATACTATTTTAAAACTATTCGCAACACACCAAAGCACCTTAAAATCAGTTTATCAACGATGTAAGATTGTGTGTTTGTTTGTTTAATTATACATCTAGAATTCATAGAAATGTAACGAGTGAGTACAATCTCACTCTTAATGATCTCGCGTAATGATCTTATGTAATAAAGAAATTGTAAATGTGCAGTCATCACGCGGAAGATATTCCATATCTAATGTGTTATAAAATTGTGGTTACGACATGCTATTTATTTTTTAATTTTAAAATAAACATAGAAAAAAAGTTAGAATTTAAATGGAAAAATAAGACTATGTAATAATTTCTATGAAAAATAAGACAGATATACAAATCAGTATTATTGACTTTTGATAAAATATAAGCTTTTATGTCCTTAATGTAGGTACCTACTTTTTATGTAAATTTTATGAAGCTCATCATTTACCTATTGATATAATACTTATGCAACCAATGTTTGTAAATAATTCCGTTATTCTAATCTTTTTCTATTTTTCATCATAGTTTGGTACTTTTGATATACATACTTCACTTAAATTTTGAATTAATCTTGCCTGTAAAATTAGTATTTCGCACTTCTCAGGAGTTAATGTTTATTTTTAAACACAATTGCACATTTATGTAATATATTTTAAATAAGAATTACGACAGATGTAACCCATATGCAAATGTAGAGACGATTTATAGACTGACTGAATGCAAAATAATGGTTTTAGTATTCTTTCATATATTGTTAGTAACTAAAGATTTTGTATCTTGACTATATTTAAATATTCAATATTTTGCAGCAAGTTTTCATTTTCATAACAAGAGAATCTATTTTGGAAGTGAATCACTAAGGCTCGGTCAAAGCTCTATCTAACTACGAAATAAAATAGTGTTAATTGAAACAACAAAAAGCAGTAATTATGTATTATTATCACTTCTATACTTTTATTTATTAAGCCACAAACTCTATTTTTAACTGAAATTATTTACGAATAGTAGATAAAATTCTCCATATATAGATTTATAAATATGTATCAAACAATTTCCTCCTAAACATTATAAACCTTATTATATAATACGTTATATATAATACTCATATTTTAAACGTCCAATAAAAAGTTTAATAAACGGTACAAGCCGCACGATTGCAAGTTTTGCGGACAAGTTTAACGGCCAACGACCTCACGGACATCATTAGCTTTTTATCTGATCAGCTCTTGATATCAAGAAAAAATCTTTTTCAATGGAAAAAGCTTAAAAGGAGGTTAAATTCACCACTGAACATATATACGAAACATTTCAAAATATCTGTTGGACAATAACTCTATTTTGAATTTTTTTTCGATTCTATGGTATCTTGTTCTATCTCTACTATAGAAAACTGTTATTACAAACTCAGTTACATTATATGATTAGGTTTACGTAAGTGACATAACACTTAAATATTATGAGAATGTGTGTAAATTTTAATAAATTTTAAAAAATGTCGAATGATTTTTCACATTTCCTATAGTTTAAAAATATGGCTACTACTATTATTCCGATTAATTCGACAACTGTATATTTATCTTCTAAAATAGAATCTTAGAAAATTGCATAGTAGAGTACAAAAATGCAATAACGTACAGTTAGTATCTAAGACTCACGCTAAATCATGCACATACAAACTAACCTCTAATAGCCCATAGGTCATCAGACAAAGCTATTGTATACCTCCAGATAAAATATCTGAAGGTTAGAGTCCCATTGTCCAGCGTGTATCTATTGTCTTTCTGTTAGCGACAACACTACCGTTACAAGAACCACTCTTGCATACTAATGTATGTAGAAAGCTGGACCAGCTGATAACTATCGCTTATTGCCTATATACCGCGTGTTAATAACTGTTTCTTTGATGTTTATTGGTTTAGCGGCTTTTTGGGTATTGATTCAGGTCATGGATTAAGAATCTGTGGTTGGATTAATTAATTAATTTTACACTAAAAAACGCAATACTTCACGTCGTTTAACTATTGCGTTTTTTTAGTGTAAAATATGACTCTTATTTAAGTACACGAATAGGTATAACATAACCAAAAATGATGTAAATAAAACATATTCAAATATATAATTGTTATTTAGAAGCGGCGGAATTCTATCAATACATTAGACTTGGGCAACTTAGATAAACTGTATTCTAGTAATAATTAAACATACCTAACGGAATAATATTATTTTCAAACTTTGTAGAAGTTTGACAGAAGTAAAACTTCACTTAAAAATACAATACCTACTTGTATATTTCTGTAAATTGAAATTGTTGTTTCAGATATATTTGGAGGTCGTTGTTCGAAACAGGATCCCAATGTGGACGCGTGTTTACTACGAAGCTTTAACAATCTGCTAGATTACTTGAAAAGTGGTGCTCCAGATTTCGGATTGGAAGAGGTATTTATTATTTATGTCTTGTTTTTCGCATATATTGTAAGAGATAATCGTTTTAAATAACTATAATAAAGTCTTTGTTGCATATTATAAATGTGTTTCATCTTATCAAAGGTTCTATTTATCCTTTAAAAAAACATTCTTCCATTAAACATTTAAAGTTCCGAAAATGTGTTAAATTGTAGTTATTTATCTACGTAAAATAAGATTAAAATAGCTTAAACTTATAGATATATGAGGACATTATAATTTTGCTCTACATTTTTCTTCAGCTATGAAACACGAATTTAAAGTAATTAATTAATTTACGTAATAATATTAATAAAACCTTTATTGTTATTTTACAGTCAGACGAGATAGTGATAGACGAACTATCTATAGCTCTGGGTGGAGGTCCCGATGGATACCGAGCTACGTTCAAAGATATTCACGCGACGGGAGTCAATAACATGACTATCACTAATGTCAGGTAATATAATTATTTTCACTTGTTGTTATCAATTCATTTACTATGCAAAAGTAAAAAAAGATGAGACAATGTAATAAATTACTTCATTTTCACGTTAAGGATGTAAAAGTTATATACATACTTACCTAATGGAGATTGGAGAGCCAAGCAAATGTTATCTAACACTAGGTACTTATTTATTTATTTATTTATTTATGACACTTTATTGTACATATAACAGGAATTTAAAATAAGTGAATACATAAAATTGGAAAGTGTACAATAGGCGGTCTTATTGCTTAAAAGCAATCTCTTCCAGGCAACCATAAAAATAAAGGACATGTAAGACATTGTGTGTACTTATATAAAGTTTAATTCAAATCTGAAAATGTAATCACTAATCACATAGGTATACCTATTGTTTTTAAATACTAAAGATGATTGATGATGAATTTAAATAAAATTCAACCACTATAACTCAATAATTATCATAAGGAGGGATGAAGGTTGATGACGCTGCTTTTAGTAATCAAGCAGAAAATTTTTCGACTAACCTAACATCGAGTTCAAATTTGTATTACCCTTTTGGTATTTAAATAATTCTTAGCACGTTGAATTCAAAGTCAAAGTCAAACAAAAAGTACATCGCACTGTTAATGAGCAATTTAAAGTCACATTGGAATAATATAGTGAAAAGCTCTACAAAATATATGACTTATGTAAATCGACCACACAAATGCAATGTATTTAATTGTTTTTAATCACTAGGACTGCAGTCTGCAAGGTAGGGATTGATTTTTGTAAAAAGTATAAGATATTGGACTCTGGAAATTCAAATATTTTCATTTCAAATTACTTATATCCAAGTCGATTTCTATGGCTTTGTCGAAAACGTTATTTTTTCGTATAAAATATAATAACATCGTTAAAAACATTTTCATATAGCCTATCCATCTAAAAATTACCTACACATGTGATAAAACCCGGAACCCCTACTCAACAATTTATTTATAAACTCCTGGTCAAGAACCGTAGTGCAAAATATTTCTAATTTATTCCGATCACAACTCCATGACACACGGTTCAATCACACAGCTGGCAGACAAAGCTGTATGCACGGACTAGTCATCGATCACCTGTATTTGCCATGATTAATAACCGCAAACATTTATTCTAAAATAGCTTCCGACCGCGGCTTCACCCGCTTTGTCGGAAAACTAATAAATAATATACTAAACCTTCCTCGAGAATAAATCTATCTATTAAAAAAAGAGCGTGTACCGAGCACACATGCCAGAAGTGAAACTTATTTGGCAAGATTCAAACATACCAAAATCGTTGCCTTACTCCATGACGTGACGGTATTGTCATGAGGCGACCTTGAAATTTTACTCTCAGCGCGCATAAAGAAGTTTCACTTTAAAACTGCATCAAAACCCGTTGCGTAGTTTTAAAGATTTAAGCATACAGACTTAGGTACAGATGGCGGAAAGCGACTTAGTAGGTATTATACTGTGTAGTGAATATGATTAATAACCGCAAACATTTATTCTACGACAATGTGTATATGAAATGTGTGATCTTGGCCTTCGTTGATCCTTTACATGTTCGTCGTCAATGCCAAAGGCTATGTCTGTCAAAATAATGGTAGTAAATATTATTGTGAACTTCATGATTTTACGTAATTCATTGTTCGAAATAGATAATAAAGTGAATTATAAGTAGTTACCTAAATATATTATTAGGCATTCTTAGCTATTGACGTATGTTGTTGAACAGTAAATCTAATAAAGTTATTCATTAATATAGAACCGACTTCCTGTTGTAAAACTTACTACAGTTGGTAAAGGTACTTATTTAATATCTTAAAAACAATATTCGAAGTTCAAGTTCCCATTTTTGTGTAATGAAGTTTTTGCAGAATACAGAAATTTAATTGTCAAGCGCATCTTGATTGAATATCTTTTGATTTTCGCTCTCTTGTAAATCTTCAATAGCGAAGAAAATATCCTAAATGTGCATTTTTTCATGGTTATTATATTAACAATTTTTTCTTTAAAATAAAGTAATCTCCTCTCCTTACAGATCTGACTTAGAAACCCATCAATTCCAACTCACAATGTTCGGACCCCACATTAGCGCTAAAGCACGCTACCGCTCCTCTGGCGTCCTGCTGCTCGTTAGAGCGAGTGGTGGGGGCGATTATTGGGGGGAATATGGTAAGAGAAAGTTATTTATTTTTAAGAAGTGACTAGTTAAAGTATTTTATTTCGCGTATTTTGATAAAAAAATATATTTCCACCCAATTAATTGTTCTTTGATACCTGTCTTTTTATTTGACCTAAGAAATAGAAGTTTCAACAATTTAATAAGTCACACTTTATGCGAAGAATATTAATACAAAATAGGGGAAGTACTAACTAGTGGGAATTACCATCGATGTGAAAATTTTAAATATTATTTCAATTTTTTCTTAAAGGTCTTGCGTGAAATTGCGTTATGTTTTTATTTGCCTTTGTTTTAGTTTAGAATTGTAAACTTTTTCTGTAAATAAAATAAAAACTCCCGACAGACGGTGTAAAAGCCAAAGTATACTTCCGCGGATCACCATACACTCGCAACGGGCGGACTTACCTCAAGCTGCAGCAGTTGAAGTTGGACTTTTCAGTTAAGGGCATTCAGATGGGGGTCGAGAATCTGGATAACAGTAACACTGTGTTACGTGAGTATTTAGGGATATTATTTGTTTTTGGGATTGTTGTTAATTTGACATAAATTTGGTAAGATTAAGGAAATTGTGGTTTTGAAATCTTTAATGGAAGTAATAAATATTCAATTTTGGACCCTATAGAAATAATGAAATCTAGTATTACAAAAAATCGATGCTTTATTTGTAGCAGATTTTGGCAAAATTCACAGAAAGATTTTAACGTCTTGAATTGCACCCATGATACTTTGTTCTAATGCCAATTTCAAGTTTTACATAATATAAACCTCGTTTATACAAATTTTAGTAGACCGTATTAAGTAAATTTATACATAAAGAACCTAAATACCTATATGAATAGATTGCTCAAAACAAATTTACTCACAAACAAACCCATACATTTCCAGAAGCAGCACTAAACCTGTTCATAAACACGAACGCGCAAGAACTCCTCAAGGAAATGAAGCCCGCGCTCAAACGGGACTTGGCTGAGAAAATGTCCAGATTCCTTGATAGGATCCTCGCTAAAATACCATATGATGATTGGATTAATGAAGAAGAAACAGAAGAAGCAGAGGAGGAAGAAGAAGAAGAAAAATAAATAAAAAATTCTCCCGCCAATTTTGTATTGTCAGATATTTTTTACCTGTGGAATGCGAATTGAGAGATAAAATATAATTATGTGAATAAAATTATGTAGGTAATTTAAAAAACTGAAAGTTCTCGAAAATATGAAGATAGTTTTAAATATCTGTACCTATATTTTATCTAGTGTTTTTGGTAGAATCGTTTTTTTTTTTTCAAAAATTATTCAATTTTCTTGATCCCATAACTAAAAAGAAAAGGTATTTCAACGTAAAATGTATCTGATAACAACAATTTTTTACGTAGGTAATTGTTTCTCTTACGTTGTTAAGTATTGTAAATTATTCTCCAATAAATTTGTACTCCTTTGAAAGAATCTAAAGGTGCTATAAGGTTGTGTGCAGTTTCAATGATTGTAGAGTAACATTCTCTTACATCGAGGTTCAGTTTGGCAAACAAATAAAGAAAAAAACCTGTTTAAATTCCAGAGTATTCGAAACAATCAATCGTACAAAAATAACTAGGTACTTTTGAAAGTAATTGAAGATAGAGCTTTTTTTATTTTAATATTGTGATTATCTTGAAATATCATATCGATAAAAATAAGAAATTACCTATGGTAAAATATATTTTAGTATTATACATATTATACATAATTTTAATTTCGATAAGTTATTTCCTTATTTATTTAGGTTGTGTTTATAAAGCATGGATTAGTTTAGCGATTAGGAAGCAAGGTCTCAGTGAATAAAATATAATTTATAAATGTTGTTTTATTAATTCCTCTTATCATCATGATAATTCCATATTTATTCCCACTCAAAAGAAACAGGAAGTCTATGAGGCTTTATGTCATATTTTACAAGCTTTTTTACAAGTTCAAGTTCGAGTTGGCGCCATATACATATATCGACATAATTATTCATCGTTTATTTTACCAAAGATGATTGTAAATACTAACTACAACCATTTGGGAAGGTAGTCACAGTCCATCACATCACACCATTCAGATGAAGAACCACCGAGATATCCAGCTTGTTCATAGGTAGAGTCCGTTTATAGCCAATACCAAAAGGCGCAAAGCTAAACTAAACGGGAAAAGTAATGATCTACTCGTATATATCACTGCCTAATGATTATAAAATTTTATAGTAAAAATCTGTGAACTGTAATTTACTTAATTCGAATATCAACGAAAATTATATTTATTTTAATTTATTTTATTTATAATTATTAAAATCTTCCATTGTTAACGAACGTCAACGGAACGTCAATAAAAACATCGAGATATGTAGTATAGTGCCACAAACTTATCTGACCCGGTGACAGTGTCACTGATGTCGCTTTCTTTTATATAAACAAAATATTCCGTATGAAAAGTCTGTGAAAATGTGACATTTCAAAATGGCGGCACGTAGTTCCAGTTTTTGCCACCGGGTCAGATAAGTTTGTGGCACTGTACATACTATCTCCACAGTATTACAATATTATTTCCTACAGTAAGGAATCGCCTTTGATGTCGCGCGATGCCGCCGCCAGCGTAGGTACTTACGCTGCCACACGAAAATACGCTAGGGTTGCAACAAATGGGAAATAAAACAATTTTGATTATTAATATTATGATGAAATCATTTATTCATATGTACATTCAAAATAATTGCGATTATTAAATCTGATGTAATTATTTGTTCATAAATATATAATTACAGATATTGCACTGCTAAATATTATTTACGTGGACACTTTATTTTTGGATGTTCTTAATTGTATATTATACCATTTAACTAAGTAATGCATTCGCATTGGGATGTACAATCTGATTAGAAAATAATGAGGACAACATATACATAGCTTTGATTTTAATTCAACAGATACAATTAATACAATCTTTCTGAAATATTGTTTCCTTCTGGGATTTCAATGTAGATTTACATCCGTAAACCGAACAGTTTTTGCGCGTCATAATAGAATATGTAAGTACCTATGTATAATAAAATTATTACACAAAAAATACGACTGCGTCGTCCTTTCGCGATAGTTAATGCAAACTCAGCGTGATTGCATTAAGCGGCCCGCGTCGCCCGACCCCCCGCCAGTTCCCCTTCGTTTCTCTGCACAAGTACATTCGTCGCCATACTGTAGGATGGTAATACTGTGCTATCTCGATGAATAAAAACAGCTAATTGTGAATCGCTCGTGAATAAGTACAAAAACATTGATATTAAATTTTCATTATCTCGCGTTGAAATAAACGGAGAATCCTGAAAAATTCCGCGCAAGTCTGTTCTATCTGTACATCCATGGTACTAATATTATAAAGCTGAAGAGTGTGTTTGTTTGTTTGAACGCACTAATCTCAGAAATGGTCCTATTAGAAAAATTATTTCGGTGTTAGATAGCTCATTTATAAAGACCAACAGGAACGGAGCCACGCGGGAGAAGCTATAAAAAAAGTTTGGGTCTCGGTCTCACCCACTCTACAAATTACAATATATTATTAAATAATAATATTAAAAACAGATCAAGTGCTCTACAAAAGACAATCTGCGTTATTTCACGTGTCCATTGACCACGTTGTGACCTTGTAACCGAATAGTTTACTTCATTCATTATAGTCGTAATAGAACTATTGCATTGTTAACAATTTAGAGTTCTTACAGACGAACGGCAAGTTGTGAACGGCAGAGGCTTACTATTCGACGTATTGACTGGTGCCGCCGACGCGGACGCGTCGACGACTGCCGTTGATAGGTGGCGACCGCGACGGCTGAAGTAGCCTGTGCACTGTGCAGTGTGCCGTTCACAACTTGCCGTTCGTCTGTATGAACTCTTACATTATTTACATTTCTTCATTTGATACGCTTTACAAGTTCAAATGTAAAGTGCAGGCGATTTGAAGATTGAAGATGCTTTCATAATAATATTTCAACACTGACGAGTGTTCTTCGATGTGTTTATTCTGTAATGTGGCTTTGTACACATTTTATGATCGCTGTGGAAATCGGTAAACTTCCATACATGATTCTATTCTATCCGTCTTAAAGGTGTTTACTGCATATTTAAAAAAAATATTCAGAATACTCAAATTGTAAAATAATTTGAATGGGGAATTTTTGTAAATAATCTCACAGCGTTTTGTCACAGTTTTGTAGAGCATGAAAATAAAATTTAAACATCAAACTATTTTAATATTTTACATCAATAAAGTGGAACAGGAACTGAAGGGGAACTCTATTCTAGTACCGAAATAGGGGAATTTAGGAAAAAAATATTTTAATATTTAAACACTACTTCCAACGACGACTAAACGTAAACAACACAAAACAATCAACAAAAATTTATTAAATTTGTCTGTCTGTCTTTCAAAAATTCATAACCTTTCTTTGAAAAATTCATAACCGACGCGAACCAAGCCGCAAGCGTCAACTAGTCTACAATATCAAATGCAATGCATATTGTAATCAAACGCATATAAATATCCAATTACTCATATTATGCTAGCATTAGCCCTGAACTGATATTCAACATACATCTACGAACGTTGAGACCGCTGGCTGTCGCAACGCATCGGTAGGGGTACTTTCTCAGACCTTAGCGGTGACGGACAAGTGCGCTGCATTCAAAACTTCATAACAGACCTCATATTACGTTCCTAAGTTCTCACAAGTTTCAATAAAGATCTGCGATTAACGAAAAAAATGATGTATAAAATGCATTCGAAAATTCTCAGTGTTTGTGCTGTGGTGTTATGTTTATCGCAAATAACTGTTTCTGAAAAGGAAGAAATAGAAATACGTAAGTGTTTATTGATCTACATGTAAACATAACGAAAAACAAATAAGCTGAACTGTCCCTACTACTACTACTACTCTATTTATAAATTGATATTTATTATTTAAATATTAACTTTTTAATTATATTTGTGATCATCACATGTATAGGGTCTATTTACTTTTATCAACAAAAATTAGCTATTTTCATTGGAATTTTGTATATAAATAAATTCATACAACCTATTTTAACATCACAACAAGCCTCTAATCTAAATATTAGGTACGTATGCGCGATCATCAAATCTAATAATATTTTTAAATACTTACTTAAATAAAAATATTTTTTCAGTATCAAAATATGATAGTTAACCTTTGGTAACAAGTTACGAATGTGGGTCGTTGGTCGACTACCATTACATAAGTTGCATTCAAGAATAAAGTTTTGGCAAATAAGGTCATTTTGCAATTTTGAAACAGTCGTCATAAAATTATTAAATTATTATAATGTAACAAGATCAAAGCATATCATAAAAATATAATACATCTTTTGAAATGTTTTAATACAAATAAAAAGGGCACCCCTATGTACCTAGGTATGTACGATAAGAAACATCTCCACAGAAACAGATAATGATCGGTTTAGTTTAGATTTAATTAACAGTTGGATATTTTCTGTATAAATAAATAAAAATTATTATAATAAATACTCTATAAAATACCGGTAAAAGAGAGTAGTAGAGCAAAAACTATACCTACAAGATGCGGAATTATGCACTTTTAATTTTTACTAACGTCATTATTATAATTATTATATCGTTATAATCGTCCTTGCAAAACAAATAGTAACATTGTGTGTTAAAATTAACCAGGTACAAGCAAGGCATTGATGACTGTTTACAAACTTATGTTTACTTTTCGAACTTAGCATTGCGTTTACAATTGCTTCTAATGTATGTTTTGACTACAGCACTATTTGTGAATGATGAAATACGTAGATATTAATAAAACCTACCTTTTAAATGGAAATACCGCCAATAAAGAAGGGTTAACGTGGTTAACTCCATAACTTTGGAAGGGCGTATCTGGTTAGATCGTTTTTATACCTAGTAATAATATTTGATAGCAGAAAACTCAATATAAAATATTTGATCATAATCGGAAAATCAATTACTTATAAAATATTCTTAAAATATCATCAGAGAGTGCTGGAGCCTGGAACCGCACATTACTTATTTATTATTATTGTTCTATAACCAAAGAATTAACATAACATACCTACTTTATTGTATTTTATCTTCATAATAACATTCATATAGGTGTGTATTTACCCATAAAACCACAATTCACGATTCGTTTATCTTTATGTTCAAATCGATAGGTAATCTGAGTTTATTTACACATTTGTACCTATACATACATTGCATCAGTGGCTAGCAATAGATAGGCGACGAAGACGATTTTCCAGTAATTAGATTATTATTCTCAGAATCAATAAGCTTCTCTTCCTATATCAGTATATCCTATGGGGGTTACTCCCTTCTGGCTGCGTACATATACTACGTCACCTACGTTCTTAAAAATTAAAAATCTTGGAATTCGTTTAGGCAAAGTAGGCATTCGTATGCCAAGCTTAAGCTAATACATATTAATATCTCGAACAAGTAGCAAAAATTTCATTAGTGTATTAGCATAATATATGTTATAGTTATTAATTATATGCGGAAATCACTTTCTTTTAAGATCTAGGAAATTGGAAGAAGTAGGTAGTGGCTGACAAGTTTCTACAGATGCAACTTGATCGTTGATTGCTTACAAATGCATATAAGATTTCCTCATAATTAAACATAGGTATTCGCACTTCATTTAAAGTGCAACAAAACAAGTACGTACTACGTAGAAAGGTATGTATTAATTTTATACTAAGGTAGTGTTTAAAACTTATTCATCAAGTATTTATTTTTAAGCCTAGGTATAATATTTTCACTGAACTGTATTATTTTGTAAATATGTATAAAACATAATTTAAAAAATGAAATTTGCTACGAAAATGTGCATTGATAAAAATAATATGGTAAATAATTACCAAGTTATCATAACTACCTACTTCTTGAAATATGAAAAATAATGAAGCCTATTAAGTATTAACTACCACGCCTATACCTATAGCCTCTACCACAGGCCTCTACATACCTATAGGTACATAACATTCATAGTTCTCTAAACAGATAATATTTACTCAAGGAATTTTCGCACAAAAGTTTAATGCAATCATATATTTTGGTCAAGTTCAAGCTATGCATAACATTTGGGTATTTATTAGATTTTAATAATATAATTTATAATACATAATATTCGTTTTATAAACAATGGATTTTATTTGTAACTAGCGGTCCGCCCCGGCTTCACCCGTGGTACATATTTACGTTTTCTCTACATAAAAACCATCCTCGTACTTCAAGGAATATAATAAAAAAAGAATTATCGAAATCGGTTCAGCCGTTCTCGAGTTATGCGCTTACCAACACATTTTGCGATTCATTTTTATATATAAAGATTATTATGAGCTGAATATCGATCTTTCAAATAAATTAACCTAATCGCAACGTAATACATATTACGAAGTGTTTAATATTTCAAAATAATATTTTTTTACTAGATTAAAATTTTAGAAATATACTGTTCGTCTTATTTTACAGATTTGAAGCAAACTATTGTTTTCCATGTCTCAATTAATTTATTACACTATGTGAATATTCTTAGTAAATAACCTACGTACCTATTGATTAATCGTGCATTATAATTATTCATGGATACTTCATACTTGCGAGAATCTGTTTACATCACTATTACAAAATAAAATTAATCTCGAGAATTTTGTAAAAGGTGAAGGCGCTATATAAGTGTTGCAACACGCATTTTTTAACGAAAACCTATAAACATAAGAATATATAAGAGATAATGTTAATTACATTACTTGTTAATTACATTTACTTACCTACATAATATTTTGATTAGCACTGGAAGAATAATGGACTAGGTAATTTTTTACATCAAAATCAGATTTGTGAACTTTTGAGGCAAAAAATTAGACAACTAGATAAATATATCTCGAACCGAAAGATAATATTAGGTATAATAATTTTCAAATGAATGCAAAAAATGCAACAAAACCACATGAAGCAAACTTAATAAAATTATCTTATATTAATTATTATTTATATTAGATCCTATTTACATTTTATTTAATTCAAAAAATAAAATATAATTATTTATTTAAGATACTAGCTGATCGTCCCGGCTCTCGGTTCGGTCACATAGCTATCAGGTGGTGAAAGAATTAATCAAATCGGTCCAGCAGTTTCGGAATCTATAATCATTTCAAACAAACAAACACATAGTCAAATCAATCATTTTTATTATATTGCCAACCTAAATTTTTAATACGGTATGTTTATAGATGTTTATACAACATACAATATCTAGGTGCATCGAGGTGCTAGGATGAACAATGCTAAGTCGTTAAGCTGTTGACGCAACATATCCACTAGCTAGGTATCTTACGAAATGTTCCCAACATGGAATTCATAGCCTTGAGGCTAATATAATTAACTCTTTTTAATGGGGTTGTGAAATTTTTGAATAATAAACCAATATTTACATATAAAACTACTTATGGCCAATAAGTGTAAAGTACTCGGTGAGCAGTATGCATTTTAATTATGAACATTTAGTTAACAAACAACTTTTAAAAATATTTATATGTATTGTTGATATTAACTATAATTTATCATTGCATTTATTAGGATTGCCTTAGGTATAAAGCCAATTATTATCCAATAATTGATATTTAATATTTATTATTTTTTCAGAAAAAATTTTCTTATCATGTAAGAAATCCTCTGCAGACTTTGATGGGTGCATGAAGCGAGCGTTTAATAAACTAAGACCGTATTTCAAAAAAGGTAAGCCAATAAGATTGAATGAACAATATAATAATTTATTTTCCTTATGTATCGTGACATTTTAATCATATATAATAGGTAAAGTAATAAGGCTAACTTACCTACAAGTTATAGATGAGATCAAATTATGTCACCATAATAAAGAAGCTATCATTGATAATAATTATGGAATATTTTGCAGGAATCCCAGCAATGGGAATAGCTCCATTCGACCCCCACTTCGCGCCAGAAGTGAAACAAATACGTTCTGTGGGAGGAATGGGTTACACTCTTACCTTGAAAAATGTCTTTGAAAGAGGCTGGACTCAATCCACTGTTACTAAATATAAGTAAGTTTTTTAACATTGTTTGATATTTTCTCATTTTCATTGAAGGCGTCCAAATTAAATTCTTCGGGCTAATTTCATTGTGTATTGAGTAGGTAACGTATTTGAGTAAAAAATATTATTTAGAAATTGTATAAAAGCAAAATACCTTACAAACTATGTTCGCAAATTTTACTGTTTTCGAATATCTTTAGATTTCATTTTATAATGATATTTCAGGACCGATTGGGAAAACCAAAGAATAATTTACTCGCAATATTTCCCTGAGAAGTGGTTAGAAGGTGATTACGAATTTAAGGTAATATTTTGAAAAATATCCTGCTTCTGTATGAAAACCAATTTGTCTTTCTACCTATAAGACTCCATAATTCTTTCTCTATCCATTTTTGTTATTACTTACCTTACCTAGTGGCCTTACTCTATTATTAATCATAATCACAAACAAATAATATTACTATTCCAGGGTGACGCATTCGGTCTAGGCGTCCTCCGTATGGGTCGTTGGAACCTAACCCTCCGCGACTACTCGCAGACCACTCGAATCAAACGCAACGGCGACGGCGTCGACGTGCATGTAGAAATCGATCATATCGGCGATATGGACATACATATCGGCAATCTGTTGGAGGGCAGGAGCATTATGGGTAAATACAACTACACTAATAGAAACAAATACTAATATTATAAAGCTGAAAAGATGGCTCGTTTGGTTGGATATGCTAATCTAAAAAACTACTTGAACTATTTTCAATTCGAACCCTACTGGTAAAATTATTTTTGTGTCAGATAGTGCAATTTATCGAGGAAAACAAAATACTATATAAAAGATCACACTTTGACCAATAGGAGCGAAGCATAAATGAAAAATGTTGTTATACTCTGTCCATTATATTATTTGCTTTTTGACAGCTTCACGCCTATGTATAATTGTATTGTCTATGTTAAAATGTCATACAAATAATTATCGTACTTCATGGACAGGTCCCGCCCACTTAGTGAGGCCTACACAGAATTATTCAATGATGGGTCGATAGATTAAAATAATCGATAGAAATACTCTGTAAAATATATCCGATACAGAAAAACTCTTCTATTATGTCATATAATTTAAACGTAAAGACAACCAAATTGTAAGATAGAAACCAATAAATAATAAAATATTAGTTTAGTTTAGTTTTAACATACAATGCATAGATATGTGGTCTTATTATTACATATCTTATTAGTACGTTTACGTTGTAATTATTATTTACGTACCTGATTCGATTTATGATAATATTTTGAATTTATAATTGAAATGGTATCACAATCGATAATCTTTTGAACATCACTTCTGGTATCACCCGTCGAGCTGTCAAAAAGCAATTCTTAAATTATAAACAGACGTTCGAACTGGTGCGACCGGACCACCGTACACGTGCGGTGCGATCGACTCGCCACACGACCGCACCGCACCTAGGGTTGCCAGTATTTAAGATGCCAGGATTTAAGGGTTAACAGCATCAAAAATACGAGTTTTAGTTATTTTTTACGGGAGATACCTAATTAAAACAGCAATGTTAAATAGAGAAAATTTATTTTTGGCATTTATATTTGCTGTTGGAAGAAACAGCTTTTAATAGCTCTTCATTTTCTAAAGCGAATGTATAAAAATCTTTGCACGATAATTTAAAATTACATTTAATTAATTTGCAGCTTCGCCTTTACAGTTTCAATATTCAATTGGTTTCGGCTATCCATCCAGGCATTGCCGCACAAAGAAAATATTCTTTGTTTAAAAATTATGATTAAATTTACGATTTTTAAAAAAACATTTAAAATATTGGAATTTTCGCGGCCGACTGAGCTAAATAAATTCGTATAAAAAAATAGATACACTAGTGACTAGATAATTTATTACGTTGCTAATATATGAAGTGATTAAAGGCGCAAATTATCCCTTTTTGAAATTTTCGATATTGTCGATAGAGGCGAAATTATTGTAATTTTTACTGATTTTCGTTTTTATTTTTTATATTATATGCAGGCGTTAGTAGAAGCTCTGTTTAGTACCAAAAGAAACCTTGAACTGAGTTCTACATGTGACAAAAATACCACATTCTAGCCACGAAGTTATTACGAGATATAGATTTTCAAAGAATGTCAGGGTTGTCCCTAGTAAACAAAATTATATATATCATCTATCTATTACCAAGTTTTTGTTTATGTTTTAGTCGTTAGTTATAGTCGATATTTCAATATATTATTATATGTAGGTAAAAGGTTAATTTATTACAATCTTTATATTTAATAAATTAACTGAACAAAAAAAATATCTTAGATTTATAAGACAATTCAATAATATCAAATTAATCTCCTTTTTTTGTGAATATTTCGAGCATTGATCATAGTACCTAATCTCATTAAAAGTCAAACCGAATTCCTTGAAAATCTATTTCTCGTAATAAATTCGTGGTTAGAATGTTGTATTTTTTCACATGTAGACCTCAGTTCAAGGCTTCTTTTGGTACAAGTACAAGTACAAGTTACAACCATTGAAAAGAAGAAAACGAAGAGAAAAGAATGGGCAAAATTATATTTAAAAGACAGGGATTCATTCAGACATATGCAGTCATATCATAAATCTTTGTAGAGTTCTAAAATTTATATTATTAATCTTTTTTCAGTATTAGCCACGTCATCCGACGCCATCGCCATTGATAACGATCGACCGACGTCCGTTTTGTTTGGCGGTAGAACTATGACTAAAGCTGTAATAAGTATATAGTCTATGACTAATGCGCTGTCCGGTGCGATCGCCCGTCCACACGCGCGAATTTGGTACGGTCCGCACCAAGTTCGGATGAAAAAACCATCGAACCAACCGTACCGTCAATAATAATAATTATGTCCGGCGGACCACTGTACACACGATCGAATATGGTCCGGAGCGCACCAAGGTCACGGTGCGGTCCGTACCAAATTCGAACGTCTGTTTATAACTTAAAGTTAACTTAAAGTTAACTTAAAGTTATAAACAGTTAGAAAAAGTTTCTTTTTAGTAACTTAAAGTTAACTTAAAGTTATAAACAGACGTTCGAATTTGGTACGGACCGCACCGTGACCTTGGTGCGCTCCGGACCATATTCGATCGTGTGTACAGTGGTCCGCCGGACATAATTATTATTATTGACGGTACGGTTGGTTCGATGGTTTTTTCATCCGAACTTGGTGCGGACCGTACCAAATTCGCGCGTGTGGACGGGCGATCGCACCGGACAGCGCATTAGTCATAGACTATATACTTATTACAGCTTTAGTCATAGTTCTACCGCCAAACAAAACGGACGTCGGTCGATCGTTATCAATGGCGATGGCGTCGGATGACGTGGCTAATACTGAAAAAAGATTAATAATATAAATTTTAGAACTCTACAAAGATTTATGATATGACTGCATATGTCTGAATGAATCCCTGTCTTTTAAATATAATTTTGCCCATTCTTTTCTCTTCGTTTTCTTCTTTTCAATGGTTGTAACTTGTACTTGTACTTGTACCAAAAGAAGCCTTGAACTGAGGTCTACATGTGAAAAAATACAACATTCTAACCACGAATTTATTACGAGAAATAGATTTTCAAGGAATTCGGTTTGACTTTTAATGAGATTAGGTACTATGATCAATGCTCGAAATATTCACAAAAAAAGGAGATTAATTTGATATTATTGAATTGTCTTATAAATCTAAGATATTTTTTTTGTTCAGTTAATTTATTAAATATAAAGATTGTAATAAATTAACCTTTTACCTACATATAATAATATATTGAAATATCGACTATAACTAACGACTAAAACATAAACAAAAACTTGGTAATAGATAGATGATATATATAATTTTGTTTACTAGGGACAACCCTGACATTCTTTGAAAATCTATATCTCGTAATAACTTCGTGGCTAGAATGTGGTATTTTTGTCACATGTAGAACTCAGTTCAAGGTTTCTTTTGGTACTAAACAGAGCTTCTACTAACGCCTGCATATAATATAAAAAATAAAAACGAAAATCAGTAAAAATTACAATAATTTCGCCTCTATCGACAATATCGAAAATTTCAAAAAGGGATAATTTGCGCCTTTAATCACTTCATATATTAGCAACGTAATAAATTATCTAGTCACTAGTGTATCTATTTTTTTATACGAATTTATTTAGCTCAGTCGGCCGCGAAAATTCCAATATTTTAAATGTTTTTTTAAAAATCGTAAATTTAATCATAATTTTTAAACAAAGAATATTTTCTTTGTGCGGCAATGCCTGGATGGATAGCCGAAACCAATTGAATATTGAAACTGTAAAGGCGAAGCTGCAAATTAATTAAATGTAATTTTAAATTATCGTGCAAAGATTTTTATACATTCGCTTTAGAAAATGAAGAGCTATTAAAAGCTGTTTCTTCCAACAGCAAATATAAATGCCAAAAATAAATTTTCTCTATTTAACATTGCTGTTTTAATTAGGTATCTCCCGTAAAAAATAACTAAAACTCGTATTTTTGATGCTGTTAACCCTTAAATCCTGGCATCTTAAATACTGGCAACCCTAGGTGCGGTGCGGTCGTGTGGCGAGTCGATCGCACCGCACGTGTACGGTGGTCCGGTCGCACCAGTTCGAACGTCTGTTTATAATTTTATAGTGGACAGACTATAAGGCCGTGTACGCGGTCCGTGCGCTGTTTGGCTCAAATATGTGATTTTTCAAACCAGATTGTCCATCAACCACTTATCTTACAAACATATGAATTACTAATAATTTTAGAAAATTGTATTGTCTATGTAGTTAGTTAAGAGTTTTTTTCAATTAATACAGTAGTTGTGAATACCATCAAGATAACTGAGCCGATGATTACTTGATTTCACTTTTAGTGTCAATTTCGAAGCTAAAAATATCTGAAATTGCTGACAGATCTAACACACAATTATTTTTAACTAACTGCAAAGATCCTTATTAAAATAGTTAGTTAAAAGATTTTTTTTATTTTGGACTCCTAACTTACGAAATTAAAATCCGAACAATGTGAATTTTTTTTTAAATTATAGTCGACAAAATGATTATTTTAACTAAGATATTTGACTTTATTGAATATAATTTATACATATTTCAATAAAGGAATGTCTTACTTATAAGATAAAATTTAAAAAATCAAATAAGGTACCTCTATTATTTTTCTACAAATTTTTTTAAAGTACTATAAAACACTGCGCGCGACCCGATTAAAATCAGTCGGCAGCGAGCCTCACAGAACAAATATACTCTGCGAGCCTTTCCAGAGAGAGGACATGTTGCTCGGCGCTCTCCTGTAGACCTATGCTGTTCATAGTAAAAGGATAGCGCAAGCCGCGATCTATCGTAATAGATCGCGGAGATTTTGACTTGCGTTAAATTGAATATGCGCTCTTAAGATATTATTTTTGAGAGCAGAGTTGTGTGAGGCTGTTTGCCTTTATGTTTACGTCTATACCACTGAACCAATTGTGATGAAATATGTAACAATAATAAACTCGACAATGAAAAAGAATATGGGCAAATAGACGTGATGCCTGTGAAATTTTACTATGCCAACGTAGCAGCGGGCAAGCTAGTATATAATCGTCACTTTTCACCAACACTATATTTCAGAAAACGTATTGGACCGTATCATAAACGCATCATGGAAGCCGGGCTTCGCAGTAATAAGGCCACTTATCAACGACCTCGTGAGCACCGCCTTCACCGACATCTGGAGCAAATCCTTCCAACACTTCCCCGTTGAAGCCTTTATTAGAGACTGACCAATAGAAAACTAGACCATTAAGTGCCAGAAACCAATAGAAAATTTTAATAAAATGCGGGTTCGCTTCCAGAAATATCACTGTATAATCCAATTATACGTCGAGTAATAACTTTATAATTTAAACTAGTCCTAAGACCATTATTGTTAATTATTTTTAAGGTAAATAAAAGACATAAATATTACATATCTCAATATTATATTTATTAAAAAATATAACCTAACTATATATATGACTTTATATTTAAATTCAATCAACAAATAACTCGCTCGTTCGAAACTGGAATAATCAACCTCAGTCTTCCGACACAAGATACACCGACGGGTTCGACGGTCGCACCCTCGAGTCCACTCACTCCATAAATACAGTATAACATTGCACCATTTATAAAACCAGATATATTTATACACAAAAACATGCCGTCAAAAATGTCCATCACTAAGCCAGTTCAACTCAAAACCGTTTGTTGGAAGTCAAAATAAGTACAATTCACAGGAAAGTGAACAAAACCATACAATTAATCGGAAATCCCGCGTCAGACGATACGTGCAAATAAACGCGTTGTAAACTTTAAAACTATTCTGACGACTGTTTATTCTCAGAACGAGTTCAGGAGTAAAAACTGTTGTACACGATAATTTAGATCAATGTGATTAAAAAATTCAAGTAAGCAGTATCCCAAATCGTTTGTAAATGGTTAACAATCGAATATTAAAAATGCATCTAAGAATGAACAGTCGCCATAACAAATCGTACTACATTAGGACCCTGTGGATCGTCAAACGACGCAATTGTCACATAAAAATCGTTGTTTTGTTTATACAATGTTGCTCTGGCAGTTCACTTCGACCGGCGGCCGCTCGCAGTGAACTACTATACATCCTATGTTATAAGCGTAATGTTATGAGGTTGATTCTTATAGACACGCGTTTAACTGAATTTCAAACAATCGCTAGCATTAATTTTTACATACTTCTGATACTTTTAAAGCGGTTACCGCAATGTTTAATTTCAGTTAAACGAGCGCTGAAAACAATTGATTATTATAACAATCAGGCACGTTCTGTTAGCACAAATTAAATCCGTGCGACTTTATGCAGCAACTTTACGATGCTAAATAACGGTACACGTTACATTCAGAAATTGATTACTGAGATTTTGCAATACATATGTAACATATGTGATATACGACCAGCGTGAAATCGGTCTTATAACTTCGAGATTATCATTGTATCTTTCATTTTCTTTTATCAACAGATAACATAATTTTTGTAACACTCCGAATCGAGATCAGTTTTTGTCTTTTATATAAAATCAATGTACAAAATGTTTTTCTAGCATATTGAAAAAGATTCTTTCATAATCACTATCTTGTGTACCATCAGTGAGCATCAACTAAGTCACGGTATATTACCCACTTATTTGAGTAACAATAAAGTAACCATGCACCTTTATTGTGGTTATGCGATAAAACAATGTACAATATGTACGTAACTCAAACATCATGAATGAATATAGTACAACGTTCGTCGAAACATGTTCCACAAAGACAGTTAGTATCCAGGCGAACTGAAATGAATATGCTAAAGCAAGATCTCAAATAAACGAATTATTGTTTCTCAAACACCGCACTCTTGTCTTCAATTACAAATATACCAATTACGTCGAAATTAATAAATTAACGAAAGCAATCATTCAAAGTAGTAACTTTTATTAAATAACGAGAAAAAAACATTTTATATTTGTACTTCCTTTTCTCGTGAGTTTGGCCCCTGAATTTGTGTAATAATCCACAAAAATCATACGATAAAATAATACCTTCTAGATTTCAACAAAATAATGTCCAATAATCGCGACAAATGACCTTAATTTTAAAGCTGACTCGGTCACTTGTCCATACTTCCAAATAACAATGATAAAATCTAAACAAACCTTTGCTATCCGATCAGAAGATATCGTTTCATAAATTAAAGAAAGAACCTAAAACCAAATAAAGTAACAAGGCAAAATATAATCGAATCGAATATAGAATAATGGAAAAATTATCGCAAATTCATTAGTAGCTTTCATTTAATTTTAGATTTAGACACGAAGACATTTAAAATGATTACTTAGTTTAAATTTAAATGTCTGGCGGGACTCGAAACCAAAACATAAAACTCTGTACAAAGAAGGAATAACGAAACATACCAGTAATGTAATTTTAATACAGTCTTCTCTAGTAAGGAAAAATTTCGTAACTAAAACTGAACACATTTATTCGCGCCAACATTTCTTATAAAATTTTATAACTAGACATCGGATTATATGCATTTGCATATTTGCATATGCAAATGCATAAAACTCTCTAATTACGGCGTTAGTGCATATTTTAGCCTTTTTCCCCAATCGTGCATATTTCGTTAAGTAGCGGGAATTTTGATTGGTCGACTAACCTTTATTAGCCAATCAGAACGCTCAGCGAGTAAACAAACCCTATTTTGGCATGGTAAAATGGCAAAAAATTACATAATGGGCTCCATTTTAAGTAAATTTTAGCCATTCAAAATAGGGCTAGATTACCCTTTTGGGGCTAAAAACTTAAAACACGGGTTGAATTCCAAAAAAGGGCTAGATTTAGCCCGGAAAGGTCTAAGGCAACACTGGGCTCGCGGGTGACAAACGTCACAAATTTGCGCTCGAAAATTTGGGTAAAAATGCTTAATTGTATATTGGCACAAAAACTATACTTAATTTCAAGAAAATTTCACTGTTTTTGTACAATCTTTGATTTAAATATATAAAAATAATAAAAGTTTTTTGATTTTGTATTGTGCATATTTTAGGCATATCAGTAGTTTTTAGTGCATATTTCGGCCTTTTTTAGTGCATATTTGCATGCATATTTTGGCATTTTGTTAGTGCATATAATCCGATGTCTATTTATAACCAATACAATTTAGTATTGACACAATACGAAAATGTATGAAATCTCGTTGGTATTTGTTTTTTTTTGTCTAATATCTAAAAAAACGAAAATAAATATGTTCAGAATGTTTTACCGAGCAGGTCCCATCAGCGACTGGCTCTTATAGCCTCTAGCACTCTGACGCATTTCGACATTTATAAGCGTAGAAAGAAACGCATATTATAAAAATCACATTGAATGTGACAGCACTATACAATATACAGTTTACACTAAAACGGAACACGTCAGAGGAGTAGACTACGAAACAAACGTCCACGTGCATTTAATACTAACATTAATTTTATTCTGATATGCACTTATTTATAATTTTTTTACAATGAATTTTGTGCTGTACACTATAGTGCGGACCGAGGACGTCGCGGACGCTATGTGCAGTGGTGTCGCGAAGGTTGAATGATTTACAAGGATATTTATATTTTTACAATCTCCTTGCATTTATGTTTCAACAGAAAATCAAGTACATTATGTTAAAAATTAAATTTGCAATCGATTATGTAGTTCAGAGACAACTCTTACGTTGGTATTGATGTAGGATAACAACCAAACTCAACAACAGTATACATTACAACATGTTTGATATGAAATTTTTGACACTATGACATTAAGCTCTCCGAACAATACATGAATTATCTA
Organism: Colias eurytheme; assembly: GCF_061535395.1. Classification (NCBI taxonomy): domain Eukaryota; kingdom Metazoa; phylum Arthropoda; class Insecta; order Lepidoptera; family Pieridae; genus Colias; species Colias eurytheme. The sequence continues at coordinate 9,548,395 of NC_142982.1, read as the reverse complement.
GAATTTTTTATTAGAACCAAACGTTTCCCCAACTTATGAATCTTCGCAACATCACTGCAATGTACTTACATTACGATTGAGACGGTTTCAATTTTTAAACATTTTTTGTACTTTACAAATTATACCTGAAATAACATTGCCGCGACGTCTCCGAGCCCGCGGGGCGTATTTACAATGACAACTAAACGTGAAGCTTAAATAACGTCAAAATAATGTTACGAACTAAATATTTGGCAAACGACATCCGTCCGCGGTTGTACCGCTGTGGGACGCACCATTGTGATTATATCGTATAATTGTGATTATGTGTGTTAATTTTGATTATGTTCTTATATGATATGGTGTTTATAATGCTCAGGATATAAGGGTCGTAAGTATCTAGTAATAGCAACTGAGCTTTAGTTTATGTAACATTGAATTTAGATTTAATTAGTCATAGGCCATGCTAACCCATGAAAATGTACCGAGAATATGAACAAATTTCAAAAATATTCTGAATTTATTACTTTCTATGATTACAATGTGAAATTCGTTTGAACAAAGCAAATAAAGCTTACCATTCACGCTCAGCGCGTCCCACAACCGTAACCGCGGCGCAAACCTTTCAGCCACCAATAGCACTGTTACTGGGTACTAAGATCTAGCTTTACAAGTAAAATCGAAGGCCGCTAAGATATCACCGTTCATTACATTTAATATGTACACGCTCAGTCGCGGCCTCCCAGTGATTTGAGCGAGAATATGTACATTGCGGCCGCGAACCGAAGCTTTCGACTCTGTGGGAATATAAACACCCTGTAGCTGGCATGGGCGCTTGTGTACGTACCAGATCTTTCTATATACACTGATTACTCCATCGAGAAATTACATTTATTTGATGATGAATCTCCATTATCCTATACAGCGTGTTCACTTGCATAACTAAAACTACCGCCACATCCACCTGGTCATTTTTACAACGTAGGCTATACAAAAATACTATTTACAACAATCTTCACTAACAATAATAACTATAGCGTGCCGCCCACACCTACGCCATGCTCGACCTCCGTGTGCGTTAATCGTTTACATTCCCACGCGAGTCAAACGAAAAACTCGTTGATTTTGATTGAGGTACTCCTTTACAAACGACAAGTGTAGAAAAGTGGAAAGTGAATGTCGGGCGAGTGTCTAGGCCCAGGAACTATCACTAGAACTCGAAGTCGAACAGTTCGGAGAGCCCCTCGTCGTGGTCGAGACAGAACCCGTAGTCGGTGGCCGACATCGGCGGCTCCAGCGCCAGGAACGGCTCCAGCTCCAGCGGCTCTGAAAATGTTGGTTATACGCGTCAAATTTTTGACGTAATCATTTACGCGGAGTGTGTATTGAAAAGGCGTGTATAGAAAATATAGTTTACTAGCGGTCCGCCCCGGCTTCGCCCGTGGTACCTACATGTTTAAACTATCCTATCTCTCAAGTTGGATCAAACTGCACATGGTGTGCGAATTTTATTATAATCGGTTAAGTGGTTTAGGAGTCCATTGAGGACAAACATTGTGACACGAGATTATTAAGATTTATATAGATATCTTTCATTAAAGTTATATTTCTACGTTCAACTAAGATTACTGATGGAAATCACGTTATAAATCCAAATATTACAACTCTTGTTTGATTTTTTTTACACGGTAAAGGAAAATAAATACTGAATTGTTTTTGTTTAACAACCTGAAGGATAAACTTTCCATTGTTATGAGTTACAAGGAAATTTTTGTTCTTATCCCTTTCATTGCATAACAATGGATATTTGATTTTATTTAAATTGGAGATAGATAGTTAAAATATGTATATGAAATAAGAAATCCATAATCTAATCTAAGTATAACTACTGTCTTATCATAACGCTTAGTCATAAAGAAAAGCAATAGATGATTTTATTTCTCAAATTTCATGTTATTTTCTTTTAATTCACCAAGTACAAAATAATATTATAAGTAAATTATATATTCAAATGTAATTATCCGCTACACATGACCATTGACCATGGTTGGGAATTAACTAGAATATATTTTACTTCTTTAATTATTTCATAGATTAATAAAATATATTCTAGTGTTTTCCATTGTTATTTTTACACAAAAATTAATCACATGACTCAATACCATTATAATAATATTATACACACGTTACTTAACCTATATTACGTTAAAATTAAAGACCCATTAACCAACAAAATAACCCATGTAATTCACACAAAAAAAACAATTTTTAGTTATAATATGGTCCATATTATTATATACTATTCGTCAACACATATCCAAATGTTTTAGATTTGTGATGTTACTTGACATAAAATGAACATGGGTTATTCCGTCACAAGAGCAAGCTCACAACGGACAGTTACACAGTTACATACATTAGAAAAAAAAACATGAAGCACAGTGTGCCGGACGGTTAGACAATGTTATCGATGGCGATGCGGTATGCTGTATTAGTAGATGATGTTAGTGGGGCGCGCTTGAGCTGAATCCCATGGTGCTACAAGTGCGACTGCAGCCACACGGGATGGAGCTCGCAGCGGCGCCCCGCGCCCTACGCCCCTGCGCCCTACGCCCCTGTGCCCTGCGCCCCTGCGCCCTTAACCCCTGCGCCCTGCGCCCCTGTGCCCTGTAACCCCGCGCCCCTGCGCTGCCGTACACACGCCCGAGAGTTATACATACAGTATTTGTATAATAAGGTGTGATACGAATCAACTAAGAATAGGTAAAATAGCAGGCAATATCGTGGTCAAGCGAATACGACCAATAAAAAAATTGAAGAAAAAATACAAACTAAATTTATATACAAACGTTATTGATTGTGACGTCACAAAATGGCGCTAAATCGAACCTATTCTTAGTTGGATCGCATGTAAGTGCTTATGTGCAATTTTAACACCCGAATATTCAATTAACGTGAATTTCCCTAATTTACCCCTCGACCTAGTGATCCACTGCTATTAACAAAGATAAATTTACTAAATACTCAAAGGATGATTATTACACCTAGTTTTTCTTTATTGATGAAAAATAATAAAGTGTATCAGATATTTTAAAATTCATATCCATTTAATTTCATTCGGTATTTGATTATTATTTATTGGACAAAATCTTTGATTTTATGCCTGTCCCATGATTTCATATAGTTTGAGTATTCAGGTGTTAGGTACATATTATATTTTGAAACCCAGCAAAAATTTGTATGTACAAAAAAGGGTATGAGCAAAGTCATTTTTATCAATTTAACATAATAATGTACTTGATTTGTTGCAGGTTAATTTTGTTTAATTTGTGACCATAAAATTTAGAATGAAACATGCTCATACCATTTTTATTGTAAACATCCTACACTTTACAATATGTTTCCTTTTTGTTCAGAAAAGTGTTTTCTAGTTGCAGAAGGAATTGATAGGATTCATATGCCATCATGATACTTTACAAACAAGATTATTAGTGAATCAAGGTTTAATTAATATGTTTGGGTGTTTTATTTTCTTTTCAATGTACCTATTGTGTAAAATGTTGTTATTCACCAATTTCCATAACCAAATGTACAGTGGCGTGCCTAGGGTATAAGGACTGGGCAAGCCCAAATTTTTCAAAGTGTTTGTTGGGTACCCTTTTCATGAATAAGATACCTACCTAGGTATACTGTGTAATTATGTTCGTTATAAAACTTATAAAAAAACGTGAACATATTACATACCGAATCAAATCTTTTAAATTTTCACGCGCGCCCTCAAACAGTTGAGTCAAACGTTTATCATTAAAATCGATAAATTATATAAAACTGTATGACATTATATTATTAATAAAATTGTACAGATCATTTATATTCTAATTCAAACGCCAATCTTTCTGAAGGAAAGATTTTATAACATCGGAATTATAGAAAGTAGGTGTTTGTTTTAGAATTCAATTAAGTACCTAACAGCTACTTTTCTATGGCAATTATTGATACCTAATACAGAAAGGCGTTCTTGGCCAAATAAATTATTATACGTATTTCTTAATAATTAATACGTACCTATGAATCTACGATTTAACGATGAGAAAGCACGCTCCGTGGAAGAACTACTACCTATTTACTAGCAGGAATCGTAACTAACAAAATATGTGCAAGTTTCAACAGCTGGGGAAAGGCTTCTTCTAAGTTATTCTCATTCATGAAATCGTTCGTAAACATTACAATTAAAATTTCGTTTATGTGACTTACTAGTTTCGGTAATGCACAAATCGGGAGTTGGTTTTGATGAAGAAATTAATTGTTTTTCAGTAAAGTTTAATGATTTTACCTTTCCCCCGCTGAGCACAAAGCAAACTACCACAATTTACAACACAATCTGCTGTCGCGACACGTATTTTACCACAAAATTCGAAAAACTTAACCTAAATTACACCGGTATAATCACCCGCTCAAACAAACTATAATTTAACAATAATATTCACGACGTTCGTTCGCGCAATCGTAACTATCTTCACACTGTTAAAGCCGGGCCTTTTTTCCCTTAGAAATTGCTATAGAGTTCTATAGCTAGGTATGTATCTACTCCGACGAAATTTCATACGTTAGAAGAGATGAGCGCAAAGCCCGGTAAAAGCCCACGCGTGCAAGCGAGACACCGCACTGTTTATAATCCATCGAATTTAGGTTGTAACGTCCAAATAAAAGGTACGACCTTATTCCGATAGCAAGAAGGATGAAATTAAAAAGTTTACTCGAATTCGTCATTGTTTTATGCTAGGCGTATTATACATGTTATATTATATTGTAGGTGAGTTTTCATTGAATTCTGAGCAGATTATGAATTGCTCATTGCGCGCGAATATTCAAACGTGAATATAGGTATTTTCCTGTCTCGTAGCGAATTTCTAAGGCAAGCCGGGCTTTTCGGCTTGTATGAACGTACCGCCACTGCAAATGTATGATGTGACAAACAATAAACATCACAAGTAGTATTAGTTTCATATGTATTTACAAAATTTATTTACAACTGTCATTAATAGATTATTATATTAAAAACACACATTAAAAAATTTGATCAGACATCTGAAAATACCAGCCCATGAAATACTGAAAATTTTATCCATTCAGTTTTTCAAATGTCTCCCAATTTTGTTAACAAAGTTAGTGTCGAAGCTTGAATGATTGATGATTTGTGAAAAAAGCATGCTATAACCAACCTTACATATTAGCGGACACTGGCAACCAAATTTTGCAGTAATAAAAAAAACATTAATAAAAGAAAATCTTCTTATTCAACACTGGCACATAAACATCTTATTGCTTATTAAAAAAATAGATTTTTTTTCTATTTTTAAAATTTGGAACGCCTGCAAAATTGGGTCGCGTCGTTGCGCCGGTGCACAATATCAACGTCTTACAGATAACAAATGCAGCGATGTCTCGGCGCCACAGACGCCGCGTAGCTAGAACTCTGACTGTGATGTGAGTGACACACAGGTCACAGGCCGAGTGCTAGCCACGAGACGCCGTTTCTTCCTCGCGGCATCCTCAAGCTAAGCTCCCGTATTTTAAACACGCTTATATTAGCTTCACCTGTGTGTATGAAATCTAGACTCCCAAGTTTATCGTAGACGCCAATTAAATGATTTATATTAGGTTATATTTATGTTGTATGTTACTATGTGAAGATTTTTTGTACATTTAAAATACCAATATGGACATTATTTACAAATTAAAACCATCACCATTGAGTTAATGTTGTGACGTTAAAGGCAAAAAGTTGATGTAGATATACAATCCTGCTTATCAAAACTAAAGTCCGTCAATTGCTTTGACAATTACAAACTATCTATTTAATAAGAAACAGACTTTTTTTTATTCTATTTATATGAAAGGCCACTTAAAAACGAGTAAAAGTTTTATGTTAAAAATCAATAGATGTAATGCTCACCGGCCTCCTGGTCCTCCGTCTGCAGCTGGAAGCGGCCGCCGCCCATGATGGGCGCGAAGTCGTCGCTGTCCGCTATCAGTGCGTTGCGTAGCCGACCACGTGCACCACCGGCTAGAGAGAAATAGATACTTAGAAACCTAGATCAAATTTAATATGAATTTGTGTCTTCGAAACTATGAAGATGCTTAAACGCGCAGTTGTGTTCTTCGCCAAACTAAAACTAAAATAATATACAGTAAATGGCGACGCTCAGTTAACTCTTTATTGGCCGTAAGGTCAACACGTAAGTGTTCAATCTGACAAAGTTACAGTAAGCTACTGTAGGGTAAGCTAATTTGTAGAGCTTGGTGATATTCTGATCTTGACAGTGTTGCTGCTCCATTGATAACTCATGATTCCGCTAATATAGCGATACGATTGAACGCAGTAAAATTTATTTGATAGATCACTCCTTTTCCGTCCGTTGTGAGCAGTGTCCAAACCCAGGGCTCTCTGAACCGAGCGCGTAAGCGTAAGCGGCAGCGTGCGTGGCGCACGGCTTACACGGCTTATCTTTAGTAGCCGTACTACTAGAGAGTAATACGGCTACTAAAGGTTCCTAAACATAGGTGTACTCACTATCATGCGGCGGGGGCGTGGGCGGCGGGTGCGGGTGCGGCGGGTGGGGCGCGGCGTGCAGCGGCAGCGTGGGGTCGGTCACGCACGGCGACTGCACCACGAGCGCGCCGCACGCCTCCACCTCCACCTCCACTTCCACCTGCGTTTCCTCCTCCGGCTCGCGCTTTATTGGCGTCCTGTGTATACAGAGCATACATGTAAACCCACAGAACATATAAAAGAGGTTAGAATGGCAATAGTTAGCCGTTCCTATAAGAGCCGGTGTCGCCTGTGGGTGTGGCCAAGTCCGCGCAAGTCCGCTTACGCACATATTTGCAATTTCAAATCTAGCCAATCATAGCGTCGCGCGATCACGCGATTTAAAATGGAACGAATCATACGCATGATGATGATGTGAGCAGTGCTCATATCCTTGGTGCGTCTGCCCCGCCTACAATGCCTTTCTAACCTCTTTTATATGTTCTGTGTGTAAACCTATGCCTATCTATGTTGATCGATAAAGATTCGACTTGCGCTTTATTAGTGACTCGTGAACACTGCACAGTGCACATACAATATACATTATACATGTAATCTTGCTGCTTGCAGAGTTGAGCAAAGTTGTAATTTAGGTTCCTAACAATACCCAGCTTTAGTTAGCGTTGTGACACAATAATGAATTGACTTTTAATGTGAGAGAAATGAGAAACATTTTTTATTTAACAAATCCAAAGCAGAAGGGCGAACAATTCCTGAATAACAATTAAAATAATAAATAAACCATGTTATACAAACACTCACGTAAAACTGGCGTTTATAGAGCTAGAGGGTAACGCCTGGAGCTGTGCTATGAGCGGCGCGAGCAACGCCTTGTTGTCTTCGAGCAGCGGGTCCGACGGTAACAGGGCCGCTACAGAATTAAATTTGTTGTTTATTTAGGTTAAAATGCTAATGATTGTCGAAATAACTTCTAATAGTGCAAAGACTCCGGGCTTCGGAAATTAATTAATATATTATTCGCACAGAATATTTCGAACAAATGTATATTTAAATGTTTTGTTTGTTATTATTGCTTAACAAAGGAAATAAATTTTGTAAATAGACGATTAAAACCAAAATAAGTGTTACTTACAAGGAGGTGGTGATGCTGGCCGTTCTTTAGGACAGAGGTACACTTCAATCTCACCAGATAAGGACTTCAGATGGATCATGTAGCCCTTTTCATCTGGGTGAGGTACCTGCAATTATGTTTGTAGAAAATTAACTTTCATGATGAAATTTAAATATTTCAATAATTTAAGGAAGCAGAAATACTCAATAAACATGCTTTTGAGTTGAATTGTAGCTATCAATGATAATTTAATTTCAACTTTACAAGAAGAATCCAAATACCAAATCAAGGCAAATGGAATTTATTCTGTTTATTTATTTTTTTAAATTTTTATTAGAGTGAGGCTCCTAATCTCAAAAGGTGGATCCACAAAGCGAACAGCCACGCGAAGCCATTGCTACGCGAAACATTTTAATCTGTATTGACGATACGTGAAGCAAGCGGCGGCATACGCGCTGTGTGGATCCGCCTTATGCTGAAGAACAAATCATCAACTCACACTGAGCCTCGTATCAGGCGGCGCCTTGATAGGTATCACCGTCTGATTCCTAAAGTCCTTGATCGACCGTAGATCCGCGTACGTGATGTACGCCCGCTGCCCGTGCTCCGCCGAGAGCCGGGCCAGCGCGTGCTCGGCGGCGGCGAGCGCGCGGCACACCTTGGCCTCGCGCACGCCGAGCGCCTCCACCTCGCGCCGCAGCCGCCGCACGCGGTTCTCCTCACCGACGCCGTCCGCGCCGATGCCTGCGCGCGGATTGCCGACTTTTATTGCAAACGCTATATTGTGCTTTATAGTACAAAGTTTATAAAAAAAACGGAATGATAAAAATAACGTGTATGCGAACACACGTGTCAGAAGTGAAACTTCTTTAGCAAAATTCCATGATAATAAAATCGTCGCTTTACTCCATGACGTGCCGGTATTGCCATGACGCGACCTTAAAATTTTACTCTCAAAGCGCCTAAAGAAATTATCTTCAATAAATATTTTACAGCCTTTAGATTTGTTCTGGAGTTGTTATTGTTTCGTCTTGAAGCAAGAGTAATGGATGTGCGTGATAATGATGTGAGTTATATGTATATTGTATAGGTCGTCTATCGACATAAATATCCCGTACTTGGTATAAGGCTTTTCGGTCAGTTTTAAATTACATTATTTAATGTAGGGATGTAACGATACCGATACCGATACCGATATATCGGCCGATATATCGGCAAGCCGATATATCGGTATCGCCGATAATAAATCAGCCGATACCGATATTTTTTTATTAAATTCTTTCTTTTCTTTTATGTTTTTGCATTGTATTCATTCATATTGTTTTATTTCTGTTTCTGTAATAGTGTTAAGGAAGAGCGGAACCTACTGACACAAGCATTTTATTTGCTTACTAGGAGTGCTCCAATCACAAATTTGTTTATGTAAAGGAAAGATATAAATAATTTTGAATATTTTTAATTTTTAACGTGATAACGTTTTTAAAATCGTTTTAGTCGGGTGACATGTTCATAAACTTGTGTCACACCAAAACCTCACGAGCGCGATCGCAGGTATAACGAGAGAGAGACGGACCAATCTCCCGTTTCATCTCGAGCGCTGCCACTGCATTATGTTATCACGTAAACATCTCAATCGTAAACCTACTTTACAAACAACCAATTTTTTTGATATCAAATAATTTAAAAACCCGCGCCCAATGAACGATGCGGGAGGCCGCCCGCGCGTGCGCACTTTGTTTTCTGAAAAAACTCTACCAATAGTAAACTTTTATTAGGTACTGATTGTATGTGTATTACTTAAAGTTTAACTGACTTCGTAAAATAATAATCTATACTTATAATAAATCTGTAGAGAGGCCAATTCTGTACATGAAATATATTTAAAAAAAAAACTATGAAGGGGTGATAAGGGATCGCTACTGATGCCAAAAATGCAATCAGTAAAATTTTTGTCTGTCTGTCTGTTTGTCTGTCTGTCTGTCTGTATATTCGTTATAGAAACAAAAACTACACGACGGATTTTAACCAAATTTGGCACAATTATTCTTCATACTCCTGGGCAGGTTATAGTAAAAGAATCATGTAAATCGGTGTAGAAACACCAAAGTTATACATGAAATACGCTATAAGTCATCGCGCGTGAATACAGAATCATGCCATAAGGATTATTTTTGTGTATGAGTTGCCGCGTTCGACGCGCTTCGCGGCGGGAGCTATAAAAAGGCGGCGGGTCTGCACCCGTTTCGCGTTGTCACGGCATCACGTGTGAACGGCTGAACCGATTTCGATAATTCTTTTCTATTATATTCCTTGAAGTACGAGGATGGTTCTTATGTAGAGAAAACGTAAATATGTACCACGGGCGAAGCCGGGGCGGACCGCTAGTACTAAAATAAATGGTTTTGTTGTTTTTTGATTTGGCATTTTTATTTAAAAGAATACGATTAACAGTTGTCTCTGTTAAATGTTGGTAACTTTTTATGCATAATTCAGTATTTATTTTTCAACCAAGCTATCGATATCGGTATCGGTATCGGTATCGCCGATACATTACTACAAATATCGGTATCGGTATCGTATCGGCAAAATCATGTATCGTTACATCCCTAATTTAATGTATGAAAATATATGTATATTAATTAATAAGGCTATTCAAGTATTCAATCTCTTTGAATCATTGCGGTGATGCACAATATGTTACCATACTTAAATTTCTCTCTGAGATGAGATGTTTATGTTTCTTGCTGCTAAAAAAAATATGGTGCAAATTTTATGACTCATTTGCAATTTTAAAAGAAACGATTAAAAAAGAGTGACATTCACATTTTAAAAGAACTGCTATTTTCTCTTCTGATTTACATTTAATAAACCGAGAACTGTGCCGTAATATATTTTGCTCACTGTCGTTGCTTTTGGAATAAAATATAATAGGTAATACATACATAAAAGTATAGCAAAGCTATTATGTATAACGTGTAGTGTATTTAGTATAAAAATCATCACGCTCGTATGCACCTCTACAATAAACACCACATGGCCGAATATTCTGTCTTAAGACAATAGTGTCGCCCCAAAATTCAATCTAAAAACCGTGCCAGGTAGTCTACATTTATTCCAAAGCCTACAATAGTCGGCAACTCCCCACAGATTCACAAAAAGGGGTTGAAAGCACTCACCGCATTTCCATTGTATATTATTTTTCGATCTCTTTTCTAATATCCCTATACCCTCGAGCACATTGGTAATGTCGTAGATACGACGTTTTTGCACCGAAAGGTGTTCCGCCGCGACGTTGAGATCTAAGACACCGTTAGGTGATGACTTGAGCAGTGCGACGAACTTTTTTGTTAATAAACCTAGTGATGTGTCAAACCTGGAACAAACCATAGCGCCGTTCAATACAATAGCATAGAATCATAGCTAGTGCATTGTTTGACGGAATAACGTCTGAGCTTCTTCAATGGGAATAAACGTTACATGTTTAGAAATATCAATTAATTTTTATGATCTTTTCAGAATAATACTTTATCGTAAGTGAGTCTAATTCTAGCATAGATAAGAAATTACTGTGAAAATAAAGTGAACAACGCCAACGTTGTTATCTACGTGCGCGAGAGAAATGTCGTTCAAATCCCATTCATAAACTGTGATCAAGTAGAATGTAATGTACGGCAAAAACGAAATCATTTTTTGTCGCTATATAAATGCCCTAATCGGGATAACATTTTAAAAGTCTGCATGTTCTGCGAGAAGTCGTTTATCACGAACCAACACTACACGGGGCAAAAAATGAATTTCCAAATAACGATATTGAATGAAACATAATCCCAAAATAATGATTACCTGTATCGAAATGTTCGTTCCTACCTGGAGCGCTCTGTGTATTTTTTCATAGAACTGGACGGTCGGCTGTACGGAGTGAGAACCTTCACCCGTTTCTGTTTGGGCGTCTTGAAGTCCGCCTTCATCGGCACCACATGCCCCTGACTACCTGAACTGCTCTCGCTGAGGTTCAGTCGTCTTTTCACCGCCTGCCAACGATTGTTTGCTAAATGTACATTCGATACATGAAAACAATTGTCGTTATAATAGTACACTCTTGGATACACATAGCAGCTTTCCATATTATCGTATAGTATAGTGATATATTTGATGCGATAGTTGTTCATAAACATGTTTTAACCATTCGGTATGTAAAACGAAATGAAATGCTAACGAGATACAAATATACCTATATCCTTATAGTATAACGGTAAAGTAAGCATCTCGTGTGTAGGTACCATGGCTTTATTAGTGTTTTATTTATAAGAAATAATTATAGGAATAAATTAAACCAAAATCTGATAGAACATAAACTTCATAGTATACTTTTGTGGCGAAATTCCATACAGGGTAAATTTTTATAATAATATCAAAAAATGTTCTACCTATAATATAAACACAAGTAAGTCAACGAGTTCTTACGAACCTAACGTAGCTTCATGTAGACTGAAGCCGTATTTCAGGATTATAAATACATTATATCACGCATCCGCGATATAAATACCACAATTAAACGAAAATAAGCGACCCATGAATCGTGAGATAATTACGTAATTAATGAGGAGGTGTAATGAGATTTTTCTATCCTTTGTAGTACCCACGGCAAAACGTGACAAAAATCACGACTCACTCTCAAAATGGTGTACGTCATCGTAAATCCGTCTTTCTTCAATTAAGTACAACTTGCTGATTAGTACGCGCACATAACACAAAAAAATTACGAGCCACCGTTCGGTATTCCATAATTGAAATCCAAAACTCCATAACTGCACAAATTACCGGTCAAACATTTTAGTTTTAATCACGACCGAGGATAGATGCAAGAGGTATTTTTCAATGAGCTGATGCAACTAATTCAACTTAAAGAATTGCGGGGCCAAAGTCCCCTTTAAGGAAGTGTGTGGGGAGGGTACCCGAAGCTACACAATACACGACATAAATTAGAATCAACACAAAAGCGCCGAGCTCTCGGAAGGGACTCCTGGCAAAAGAATGCCAATTTCTTATCTTAAAAACTCTTGATATTATTAATAGTGAACTGACAGGACTATTGTTAATCCGTCGATTTTGCGGGGTCTGGCACAGCTTTGTGTAGCATCGTCTAAATCAGAGCAGATGTTTAAAGCGTGACATCTAAGATAAAACATCATTCGACACCCTTGCATTAAAAATTGCGCTTGCAATATTTACATAATCAATTTAGCCCTTCCGATCTAATAGTACAATGCATCCCCCATGATTAGAACCGGTTTTTGTAATAGAGGAGCGGATTCTAACTTTAATAAAATTACAGCTTCATTGTGGTTGCATCCTTTAACGTTAATAAGGAAAGCGAGTGATCCAGCGTTTGAATTTATATTCTTGTTCGTGATAAGGACGAGGGATTGCATTGCGCAACGCAGGAATTAGGTACCTGGCCACGTGACCCCATAGCGTTTGGGCCACATGGCGTAGCGGGCGAGTGATCGCCACTCGAGGCGTCACTTACTGCTAACATATGTACCCACCGACATGATCCAGAATCATTGAAACAAAACGCCTAGCCCACACACGGTTCGTCAACTGTAACTGTATTGTCAACATCGTTACATTCGGCAACTTGCCACGATTTCTTCGTCAAAAGAATATATTTCTTGAGTTACAATTAGGACATTCTTAATTAACAATTAAGACAAGGGTAATAAATTGTCAGTTCTATGGTACGGGAACTAACTAACTATTAAAGCAATTGTCGAAATAAAAGGACCATGACCTTGGCATGTATTAAATACATTAAAAATACCCCCAAGAAAGCAATGTACAAGGAACCTTTTTGATATTTTAAAATTTAAAGACTTTAAATGTCTCGAAGCCTAATAACAAGTGTGGATGAAACAAGAGTTTCGACGAGTTCTGAACTGTTTTAAATATTCGAACCAATTCGATTCGTAATTTAGAAACTACGATGATCTTTGAATTCATAATATATGAGTTTGGACCAATCTTATCCTAAAACTCTATAAAAAACTTCTGAACGAAGTTGTAAGAAAAACCTGACAAAAATAGCTATTGATTATTATCAAATAAACAATACAACGAAATTCTATTTCTCAAATATGCACACAGATAAACGTCTGAAGCAACGTTTGTTATCGTTTGTCTAGTTCCATTCTTATCGATGATCGGATTAATTACGCCACGTCATGATCAAGCACAATATTCGGAAGCGTAGATGTAATCGAATGTACACCTAACTTGTATCCTGTTGAGGTCCGGACGTAGGAACAGTTAGATTGCCAATTACAATGGTTATTGGATAAATATACGCGACACACAAAACAAACACGAAACAAGAATATTCACTTTAATCATAAAAAATGCACGCCATTGACATGTTTTGTAACCTTAAATGCGACGTATTATGGGCAGTAGAAAGTAATGCCCTCAGATTTCGTCAAAATGGCGCCTACACGATTTTGTGATAACCAACAACTATGCCTATAGTTGTTCAATAAATTGAGCAACAAATGTAATCTATGTGTACCACTTCCTTCCATATAATCAATGAGGATAGTATAATGACTTCCCTATTATGTATTTACAAGACTTAGCTATGTTTTTATCATAGCAAAGATATAATGTGCATATTATATGAATGTGATCACATAACATATAGCTAATGGTAATAATCCAATTAAATACCATGTGACAAGCAGTACACTCATACAATCAAACCTTTTCTGGAATATATGAGAAGCAGATATTTGAAATCAAAATGGGATAACTATAATTGAAAAATATCATATTGTTTAAAGAATTTCCAAGCCATTCAAGATAAGGACTAGAAACTTTAACTTTTGGTTTCTTACATAGACCTAACTGCAAAAAATAAATGCACTCGAAGATGAATCAAATCTTTTTACATATATATATACTATATATGTTATTCTATCCTCATTAAGGCTATGTTATATACAATGTTTTAATATATTTTTTGATAAAAGTAACTGCTTTTCAAGAAGCATAACCGCTATGAATCTTAAGATTGGTTATATTCAGTGTGTGAAATCAAAATACATACTTTTTTCTCATAAACTACATGATGAAGAACTGAATGTTAAATTGAACACAAATATGATAAGATTAATAATTATGAGAAATATCATTTACTCTTGCTTTATTAGATTAGAACAGAAAATGAAAAGATTCATCAATTTTGTATCTTTTAACAGACCCCCACATTTGCTATTAAGTTCAATGACCCTATATAGGTCTTTGACCTCAAATAATGGCCCATATAAAATTTGCAACTAATTTCTTGTATACTTTATTTGACCAATTTAAATTTGGATGTATATGAGAAGATATCTTTATACATATGAATAATCCAATGTACCATTGTAGGTACAACAACAAGTTTTATCAGCAAGGGTGTTGGATATTACCTTTATGTCGTTAATAATCTCTTCAAAGAGATCCTACATCCTTGAACATCACTGCCTATGTAATGTTAATTAGCTGTGTATATAAATCTATATGATAGTCATTCTTCTCGCTTGTAACTTAACTATGTAACTGCGAAACCAAGCCATGGGTGTTTGGTGCTAAAAAAGGATTATAAACTAAGATATATCATACAAGTGCTGCAGGACAGTACATGTGAATTGCAATGTGAGCTCTTTAGTTTAACTTATATAAGAACAAAACCATTATTAATTATGTTAACCTTAAATAGTTATTTGAAAGAATTAAGCGCACTTATAGTTTAACTTTCTAATCCTTGATAAAACATACTACCAAATAAATAAAAACTTCTTTGCTTCAATAACCAATCCATAAAGAAATGAATATGTAATTATGCAGTAAACAGCTGATATTCAGAGCATGATGTTATTAACACATGAAGATATTAATTTTTAGTTCATGGATTTAGAACATCACAAGTTATAACCATTTTGTTTGATACATGTCTGTTTGTAGAGTAAGGAAAGATATGATGTAAATAACAAACCTCAGAAGTCTTCGGCGGTGCGGAGGGCGCCTCCCGCCGTATCTGATGCTGCGGCGTGGCGCCATAGCCGTGGTCGAGCAGGTGATAGCTGATGGGCTGGCTCGGGCTGTCATCTAGGAGCGTGGTTTGCGACGGAGACGCCCCGACGCGGACCACCACCTCAGCTTCGCCCTCCGCCTGCCCTCGCTTCACCCCCCTCGGCATCGCTGTCACCCCAACATCAATATGTAAATACGCATTTTATCAATTCCTCATTAAACACAAACGTGATCGACTCAATTAAATTAGTGAAGAGGTTAGGGGCGCCGTGCGCGCGGAAATCACATCTTGGAAGACTCCACCGTTAACGAGTCTTCATACAAAATTTAATATGCTCTAGTATATTTCCATATTTTCTAGAGATATATGCGATTGTCCAAATTAGCTTACGTCATTTTTTCAACGACATTTACCAAAAATATCGACAACCTAGCGGTAATTCGTAATCATAACCGCTTTACCAGGTTCGCCATAAACATGGAAAAATTAGATAAATTACTTATTATAAATACATAATACTTACAAAAGGTGTAAGCGAACGATATCCGAATACAGAACCATAAAACGACATTTAATGTTTTCGACGCAAACGCTACATTATCGAGTACTCAAAATAAAATGTCCGCCGCTTTGTTGGTCTCGAGTGAACTCGTGGATATCGAGACGCCCGATAACTTTCAGTTAATCGTCACACTTTATAAAACACATATTCATTTACACACTTAATATACCACTAATAATTGAAAACAAAATAATAACCCTAGTCCACATTTTATATTTTAATAGATGAAAATGCAGAGCTGTGAAACGACGACAGGAAGCTTTTCAGAACATCTGGCTTGCAAGCGACGTAGCAGTGGCGCGAACTACGCGCGCAGGCGCGAAGCGACCGAACAAACCAAGCAACCCCTAGCGGACGCCGTTCTCTAAATTCCTCCCCTCGTTTGAGAAGCCATAAAAAATATAACGAATTTTTGAATTTTCGTTGCAAGACCGGTTTTGTAGAAGCGTAGCGCTTTGCGCATGTCTCGATTCTCTTGAATATAAATACATACGCAGCTTTATTTTATATTAGAAACAATCCATACATCGTAATCCTTGTGATGTAAAATAATTTACTATATAGGTAGTATACATAAATCAATACGTTTGATCAGGTTACATTGATTTGTAATAGCAAAAAAAAATGCTAATTAAATATTACGAGTAGATTTTAGGCCAGCGTAATTCATAACTACGCCCCATAATTTCGTGCGCACCCTCACGAAATACTCTAAATAAGTAGGTACCTATTAGAATTGATTATGTACATATAAAATTTTAGATTTTGGATAATATAATATTAATGTGTTTCCGTAAGATAATATCATACATGTAGATCTCACGTTGCTCACAACCGGTAGATACTCCACAATTCACATTGCAGCTTCCTATTAGCGAAGGAAATTTAAAAGCGGATCAATAAAGCTCTACAGGGATTCTAGCTTGTGTAGGCCTACGTGCATTTGTTATTATGACACATGTACATATTATTTAAGTTTACGAAGTATGTCCATTAATTTATCAACGGATTTCTTTGGCCAATTGAAATAAATAATACTAAATAACATAATAATGTAGATTACAAGAAATATACTTTTTTGCATACTTTTTAAACTATAAAAACACATGTAATATCTCTGTATCTATGACTAATGATAAATAACGGGTAACTAGGTAGGTACCAGACTAGTTTGTCTAAAATGTGGTTCAATAAAATAATAATACTATGGATATAAATTACTCAATTTACGTTGATATTTGCGCACATAATCGTATGTCATCAATATTGTATTAATTTAATAAATAATCGAAAATAATTAAACTAAACAAATTATTTTTACTTCATAAAATTGTTTTCAACTGTTTTTAGAAGGTTTTTAGCTCATCAAATAGTCAACATAATCATACAAGATTTTGTGTATTTTAAACGTTAAGCAATTGGTTATAGAGATATTTCGTAGAACACGTTCATTTTAGATACAACTGTACAAAATTTTCATTTCATTCGAGAAACAATTGGCAAAATTTTAGAAATAATTATTCCATAGGACCTTGCATAGGACTCAATTAGTTAAGTAGCCATGTCCAAAATATACTTCCAGAAAATATAATCAATACCTTCTTATTAATATCAAACCAAAATATATATGTTCTTAAAAAATAATACTTACATAAATTAAATTACTTTGCCCTAAATAAATTACATACTATTTAAATTATTGATACAAAAATTATTTTCCAAATTATGTGAAAATAACTTATTTTAAAATTAGTAATATTATATTCATTAAATATTGACATGTTCTACACTATTTTCTTTAATTGATTTATATCTTAAAATTTATTTTATATTTAAATTATAACAAACAATAAAAAATACAAAATTATAAAATACCGCGAACTTGAACGGATGTGACATCAGGCATTTTACATAGACAACATGACTTGTTTTTTAATAAAGGTTATGGATTTGTCTATTTTTGTGAACTTGCCAGATTTAATAAAAAGTTTAAACTAAATTAATTCGATAAGTTTGTGATTATCACTAATAATGTGAATGTTACAGTTTTGCAACATGTAACTATTTAGGTAACTACATTCTGATTTTTTAATTTTTTAACTAAACTCGACTATTTCCTCGATCTACTTTTTGAAGGGGGGCCCCGTCTTGGCCCCGTGAATCCTATCCTATTAGGATCTTATCATCATCACTACATAGTATTTAACAAAGTCGCTTTCTCTGTCCCTATGTCCATTTGTATTCTTAAATCTTTAAAACTACGCAACGGATTTTGATGCGGTTTTTTTAATAGATAGGTGATTCAAGAGAAAGGTTTTAGTCCACGACGTCATAGTTTTAGTATGTAATTTATTAGGTTTTAGACAAAGCGGGCGAAACCGCGGGCGGTAAGCTAGTAATATTATAAATGCGAAAGTTTGTGAGGATGGATGTATGTTTGTTATTCTTTCACGCAAATACTATCTACTGAATCAATTACAATGAAATTTAGCACACAATATAATATGTAGAGGGTAACTTGGATTACCACATAGGATAGGTTTTATGATAGAACTATGCGGGTTTTTCTTTGAAAGTTATTCGTTTATAATACACTAGATTTCCGCCCGCGGCTTCGCCCGCGCATTCAAAGAAAAACCCGCATAGTTCCCGTTCCCGTGGGATTTCCGGGATTGCGTCATTTTCCCGGGATAAAGAGTAGCCTATGTCCTTTCTCGGATATCAAAATATCTCCATACCAAATTTGAAAATTGAAATTTGGTTCCTCCATGAAAATTGGTTCAGTAGTTTAGGCGTGATTGAGTAACAGACAGACAGAGTTATTTCGCATTTATAATATTAGTATGGATTACTGACAGCATAATATAAATTTGTAAAGCAAAATATATAAAACTAGCTGTTCCTCGCGGTTTCACCCGCATTGCTCCGCTCCTGTTGGTCTTAGCGTGATGATATAGCCTATAGCCTTTCTCGATAAATGGGCTATCTAACACAGCAAGAATTTTTCAAATCGGACCAGTAGTTCCCGAGATTAGCGCGTTCAAACAAACAAACAAACTCTTCAGCTTTATAATATTAGTATAGATAACAATAAAGCTTTGTTATTTAATATAAATTATAATTTAAATCTAATGACTGGCACTCCAACAAGGGGCAACTGATGCGCTCACATGTGCAGTGCACTGTGCAGCACATGCTGATCACAGAGCAAGTAATATAGGATGCTGATCGTAGCTACCCTTTTTAGTACCAAATTGGTAAGGCATTGAGGGATAAATTGGGATACCTTCTAATTTTTCCCTCGTAGCTACATCTGTATATCATTGACAACGATACGAGCAATACAAAGTGCGATCGAATCTGCGGACGACGAGGAATGTGGTTAAAATTTTTTGTAAGTGAAAATGAGAGCAGTGAGAGCATTTTGTAGACGTGCGCGCAAAAATAAATTAATTTTTAATTTAATTGCAGATTGTCCATATTACCACTACTCAAAATGGTGAAGAAACACATGTTGACACAGAGTATCTGGTAATGGTTGTATTTTCCGATATTTTTGTCGATAAATAAGGAGAGATTAGGGTAATGTAGTGTAGCTGTAAGTCACACTAGAGAAATGTTGGTTGTGGTGTTACAGTTCGTTAAATCGAGGGAAATATGGTAATTATGATTAATGTAGTATTAAATAAGAAAATGAAACCAAAACATTATAAAATATAAAAATATAATTATATTATATATCAATAATAACAAATACTTCAAACTTATTATCTTTTGGTTCTTCTACAATTTGCATGGCTGAATATGTGATAGCTTTGACTTCCGATCCTTGAGGGTGTTTACCAATCTCAAACTCCTCGCCATAACACTTACAAACTATTCTAAATTCTTCTGTATTAAATTCTGTGATCACTACTTTCTTACAAATAAGGTATGGTTCAACAGAAAACAAAAATAGCAACTCATCAAGGAAGTGGTATAACAGGCCCATCATATCATCTGCTGATGCCTCTATTGTGTGCACTTGTTTAATTTGTACATAATTCAGGTCTGTCATGTATCCAAACATTGCCATGCCGCATTGCTCAAATGCCTCTTTCAAACTATTACCCCATGCATGTAATCTGAAATTATAAAAAATAAATGTATGATAAATACATATAGTTATGACAAAAAAAATTAATAAAATAAAATACAGTAAACTTTTTTTAATCAGAAAATTGTGTTAAAAATATGTAAACACAATTTTCTTATTAAAAAATATGCAGATTCATTCATATTCATATCTATAGCATTCTATGTATGTCTGTAATATGATCAATGATCATACTAGCTGTGGTTGTATTTATGTTTAATCCACATACAAAACCTCGGGCTAAATCAAGTATTTCTATAGCTTATGTTTTATTCTAGTATATAGCTATATTGCCGGCAAGTATGATCAAAATCAGTTCAGGGGGAATGAGTAACAAATATCAATTTGTAGTGTTTGTAGGACATCACAGTCTATTTTAGGTATATATATACTATATAGTTCACTTTGGAAATTAAAAGATTTTGGGGTGTTTGCAAAATATTATGGTTAAGATAATATTGTATACAGAAATATTTATATAAGGATTTTATTTATATAGATTCTAAATTCTTACTGCTGATTTAATTACTTTCCCTATTTTTCACAACAGCTGTTTTTAAAAAGGATCTTGAAATAAAATTACTGATAACATTAACCCAAGCCTACAATTTTTCTGTTGCAATTTTTTCAATATCTCGAAATTGGTTATCATTTTTCCATGTTGCATTGGAGTGCATTTTTATGATATGACTTTTGGGATATAGGCTATAATATGTGAGATAGAGTGAAGGTACCTTCAACCACAAGGAAACACATTTAGGAGGAGCTAGCTTTATGTATAAAAATAAATTAAACTTACTGGACATCAGCTGTGTGGTCTAAATCTGAAAAAAAAGAAAGTTTAATATTACTAATAGGTATCATAAATTTTTAATCATTATACATTACATTATTTTTATTTATTTTTTTACTGATCAGAGAAATGTGATGCAAATATGTGTAATCTAGTCTCTGTTGACTAAACAAATTAAGCAGTTTATTTCACTTTGAATAAGATTTTTAGACTTCACATGAAATTCGGAAAGCATCATTTTAAATATATTAATAATTTTACAAATGTAGAAAGACTAAAATATTGAAAAATAAGAAGTAAATAAACTTACATTCATACTTCACAGGTGGAATGATAAAGTCATTCTCTGTCAGTTCTCCTAACTCCTCATCCATTTCTGTTAGTTCTGTGCCTGGTTGCAAAATAACATGAAAATATTATTGAAAAATACGCATCAACTATCGTAAATTTGAAATGTGAATTGAAAAATAATACACGCGAATTGCGGCGAGAAATGAGGATGATCTGTCACAGATCTGTCACTTTACAAAATGTCAATAGCTGAGACGCCCAATGGGGAGGTTGGTATTAACAATCAGCTGTTATGATTTTTTATCTATATCTATGAGAACATAGATAATAATTATCTAAGATAATTATTATTCGAGAAAAGGATGGTCGGCCGTGCGGCGTGCCATGGCCGTGCCACTTCTTTGCTCGACTTGGCAGTAAGCGGGGGACGGGGGTGCTGCCGTGCCCCCAGAATAATAATTATTAATAAAATAGTGTAAGCACATCACAAATGGTTTTTCACATACCATTTGCGATTTATTTATTCTGAAAAAATATTACAGAATAAGTAAATCTGACGAGTTAGTGCATACCGTGTATAAAAAATTCACAAAATTACTCCTTAAACAAAAGTATGTGTACCTACATTACAATAATTAATATATTAAGAAACAACAATTCGTGCTTCCTAGATGCCCTATTATACATTATACTCTTTGGTCCTAGGCGTAGCGTGATTCACGGATCATTTTGCTTCTATCCAAAATTATCACAGTAACTACCAAAATAAAGATTTTATAAGCGATGATTTATCTTTAAAAAATTTTATTTGGGAATTACGAGTTAATCGTGTTAATAATCAATATTAATATAAAATCAATAGAAAATAAACCAATGACGCTATATTACTTGCTCTGTGCCAATGACTAAGGGCGTATTCAGAAAGAAAGCTTGAAACTTATAAGCGCTGATAAGCGCCGATAAGCGCTTATAATGCGTCTTATTTAAGCGTCTTATTCACGGTCAATCCCCGACGTACGTCGGCTCAAGGCCGCGGTGCTGGATGTATCCTACTGACGATCGTGCGCGCATCAAGCATGGCTAGGGTTGCCAACTTTTATTTGAAGAAATAGAGTATATCTGATTTTAAAGGAGGTAAATAAAGAGTAAATAAATATTTTTAAAAATGTATTTTTTTTGTACTTTTTGCAGTAACTAAGAATTTTTCATTATTTTTAAATGAATTATATGAATCCAAACATTCCAAATCTAAATTTATATATTTCAAGAGCTCATTTTTAATTAATTTTTAATGAAGCTCGGTTTCTCTCTTCCCGCCACTTCACATTCATGACCGAAAAGACTCTTTCAGTAAATGCTAAAGTGGCGGGAACAGAGAGTATATAGCTAATCATTTTTTTTTAAATAAACAAATTCGTCAAGATATTTTTTTTTAATAAATTGCCATTTTTCTGCAGTGGACTTTTGCATAAAATCTGTGTTATTCAACAATTCGCCTTGGAGTTCTTTTAAAATAATAACTTCTGAATATAAGCTGTCCATGTGTACAAGGTTGATCCAAAAGTAATGATAATTGGGATTTCCTGTGTACATAAAAATCAAAAATAACCGTTTCTTGCTTGCTCATGTACTCGCTAAGTTATCACAAAAAATCATATCAATAGGCCACGTTTCCAAGTATTTACATTAATTTCTGTTGGCAACACTAATCTGCTGTACGTCCGCGCTATTCACTGTCCATCTGCACGACGTTCGCGGTGGTGGGGGTGCTTGCTGGATGAAAAGTTGGTCGTGCACATCCAGCAAGATAATAATAATAATTATTGACGTACGTCAACGCTATTCACTGTCGTTTTGCGTCGTGCATCGTGTATGACCTTGGCGGGACGTACGTCAAGATGGACCGTAAATAAAGCGTCTTATTCACGGTCAATCCCTGACGTACGTCGGCTCAAGGCCGCGGTGCTGGATGTATCCTACTGACGATCGTGCGCGCATCAAGCATGGCTAGGGTTGCCAACTTTTATTTGAAGAAATAGAGTATATCTGATTTTAAAGGAGGTAAATAAAGAGTAAATAAATATTTTTAAAAACGTATATTTTTGTACTTTTTGCAGTAACTAAGAATTTTTCATTATTTCTAAATGAATTATATGAATCCAAACATTCCAAGTCTAAATTTATATATTTCAAGAGCTCATTTTTAATTAATTTTTAATGAAGCTCGGTTTCCCTCTTCCCGCCACTTAACATTCATGACCGAAAAGACTCTTTCAGTAAATGCTAAAGTGGCGGGAACAGAGAGTATATAGCTTATCATTTTTTTTTAAACAAACAAATTCGTCAAGATATTTTTTTTTAAATAAATTGCCATTTTTCTGCAGTGGACTTTTGCATAAAATCTGTGTTATTCAACAAT
Source organism: Colias eurytheme (assembly GCF_061535395.1). Taxonomy (NCBI): domain Eukaryota; kingdom Metazoa; phylum Arthropoda; class Insecta; order Lepidoptera; family Pieridae; genus Colias; species Colias eurytheme. Next base: position 9,524,481 of record NC_142982.1, on the reverse strand, counting down.
TCGCCTTGGAGTTCTTTTAAAATAATAACTTCTGAATATTATAAACTGTCCATGTGTACAAGGTTGATCCAAAAGTAATGATAATTGGGATTTCCTGTGTACATAAAAATCAAAAATAACCGTTTCTTGCTTGCTCATGTACTCACTAAGTTATCACAAAAAAATCATATCAATAGGCCACGTTTCCAAGTATTTACATTAATTTCTGTTGGCAACACTAATCTGCTGTACGTCCGCGCTATTCACTGTCCATCTGCACGACGTTCGCGGTGGTGGGGGTGCTTGCTGGATGAAAAGTTGGTCGTGCACATCCAGCAAGATAATAATAATAATTATTGACGTACGTCAACGCTATTCACTGTCGTTTTGCGTCGTGCATCGTGTATGACCTTGGCCGGACGTACGTCAAGATGGACCGTAAATAAGACGCTTTTAAGCGTCTTATTCACGGTCAATCCCCGACGTACGTCGGCTCAAGGCCGCGGTGCTGGATGTATCCTACTGACGATCGTGCGCGCATCAAGCATGGCTAGGGTTGCCAACTTTTATTTGAAGAAATAGAGTATATCTGATTTTAAAGGAGGTAAATAAAGAGTAAATAAATATTTTTAAAAATGTATTTTTTTGTACTTTTTGCAGTAACTAAGAATTTTTCATTATTTTTAAATGAATTATATGAATCCAAACATTCCAAATCTAAATTTATATATTTCAAGAGCTCATTTTTAATTAATTTTTAATGAAGCTCGGTTTCTCTCTTCCCGCCACTTCACATTCATGACCGAAAAGACTCTTTAATGCTAAAGTGGCGGGAACAGAGAGTATATAGCTAATCATTTTTTTTTAAACAAACAAATTCGTCAAGATATTTTTTTTAAATAAATTGCCATTTTTCTGCAGTGGAATTTTGCATAAAATCTGTGTTATTCAACAATTCGCCTTGGAGCTCTTTTAAAATAATAACTTCTGAATATAAACTGTCCATGTGTACAAGGTTGATCCAAAAGTAATGGATTTGTGATTTATTATTTACTTTTATATTTTATAAAATAATGTGTGTAATGAAGTGTCAAATAAATAAATAAATAAATAATGATAATTGGGATTTCCTGTGTACATAAAAATCAAAAATAACCGTTTCTTGCTTGCTCATGTACTCACTAAGTTATCACAAAAAAATCATATCAATAGGCCACGTTTCCAAGTATTTACATTAATTTCTGTTGGCAACACTAATCTGCTGTACGTCCGCGCTATTCACTGTCCATCTGCACGACGTTCGCGGTGGTGGGGGTGCTTGCTGGATGAAAAGTTGGTCGTGCACATCCAGCAAGATAATAATAATAATTATTGACGTACGTCAACGCTATTCACTGTCGTTTTGCGTCGTGCATCGTGTATGACCTTGGCGGGACGTACGTCAAGATGGACCGTAAATAAGACGCTTAAGACGCTTTACGGTCCATCTTGACGTACGTCCCGCCAAGGTCATACACGATGCACGACGCAAAACGACAGTGAATAGCGTTGACGTACGTCAATAATTATTATTATTATCTTGCTGGATGTGCACGACCAACTTTTCATCCAGCAAGCACCCCCTCCACCGCGAACGTCGTGCAGATGGACAGTGAATAGCGCGGACGTACAGCAGATTAGTGTTGCCAACAGAAATTAATGTAAATACTTGGAAACGAGGCCTATTGATATGATTTTTTTGTGATAACTTAGTGAGTACATGAGCAAGCAAGAAACGGTTATTTTTGATTTTTATGTACACAGGAAATCCCAATTATCATTACTTTTGGATCAACCTTGTACACATGGACAGTTTATATTCAGAAGTTATTATTTTAAAAGAACTCCAAGGCGAATTGTTGAATAACACAGATTTTATGCAAAAGTCCACTGCAGAAAAATGGCAATTTATTTAAAAAAAATATCTTGACGAATTTGTTTGTTTAAAAAAAATGATTAGCTATATACCTACTCTCTGTTCCCGCCACTTTAGCATTTACTGAAAGAGTCTTTTCGGTCATGAATGTGAAGTGGCGGGAAGAGAGAAACCGAGCTTCATTAAAAATTAATTAAAAATGAGCTCTTGAAATATATAAATTTAGATTTGGAATGTTTGGATTCATATAATTCATTTAAAAATAATGAAAAATTCTTAGTTACTGCAAAAAGTACAAAAAAATACATTTTTAAAAATATTTATTTACTCTTTATTTACCTCCTTTAAAATCAGATATACTCTATTTCTTCAAATAAAAGTTGGCAACCCTAGCCATGCTTGATGCGCGCACGATCGTCAGTAGGATACATCCAGCACCGCGGCCTTGAGCCGACGTACGTCGGGGATTGACCGTGAATAAGACGCTTTAGTTTCAAGCTTTCTTTCTGAATACGCCCTAAGAAATGACGTCATGTCGAAAGTCGAAATAATGTCATACATACGTCATGTCATACGTCATCTGTCAAAATTATAGTGTTTTTTTTTTCTAAATTTCTACCATACCAAATTGATCAAAAATCACAAAATAACACTGGCTGAATAGATAAAGATTTAATTTAAAACAAAAAGATAGGTTTAAATTTAGAATCTTATTTGCATTTGCTTCGTTACCTTTCAGCTTAACAAGTCAACGTATTTTTCTTGGTTTTTACTTTTTACATTTTTGTGAAGAAATTTATAATGGATCCCATTGCGGTTTTACAAAGCAGAATTGAGCAACTCGAAGCTAAATTGGGTTTACCCTCTAATTCCCTTATTGAGGGTCAACAAGGTGATTCAGTAACAGCGAACCTAATAAATACGGCACAAGCTATCAGCAATGCTACTGCTGGACATGAAAAGCTAATGCAGGCTCAGAATATGGCCTCAGAATTAAACAACTATACTGATCCAAACTTTATAGAAAATGTAAGTAAAAATTTCAATATAATATAATATACCATCATTGATGAATAGTGATAGTAATATTTTTAAGACCAGATAATATAAAAATCAGTAATTTACAGTAAACAATTATTGCTTTCCCAACTTTATAATGCGTCCACTTTTTGGGGGGGTACACTAAAACATACTCAATTGATATTTATTTTTTCTTACTTTTAGATGCAACAAAATACCATGAATATGCATGAAATAGCAGCCGCAGAGCCTGTAATCAAACATCATTGCCATTGTATGCATAGATGTAAACAGGTAAAGATAATTATTGTCCTTTCAATTAACAAAATATAATAAACTAGCTTTCAGCCCGCGGCTTCGCCCGCGCAATCAAAGAAAAACTCACATAGTTCCCGTTCCCTTGGGATTTCCGGGATAAAACCTATCCTATGTCCCGGGGTAAAAAGTAGCCTATGTCCTTTCTCGGGTATCAAAATATCTATACCAAATTTCATGCAAATTGGTTCAGTAGTTAAGGCGTGATTGAGTAACAGACAGACAGACAGAGTTACTTTCGCATTTATAATATTAGTATGGATTGTCCCTTTGAAGTGTGTATATTGATTGAAAGGTGAAGATGGATTTTATGATTTGATTGATTGAATTTCTTCTAATTAAATAATTATTTTTATAATAAAATTTAATAAAAATTTCAAAGTAGGTCTTGTATCAAACAAATAAATATGTTGTTTCAGTTTATAAGTTTTCCACTCAGATTCACTCGTACAAACATACTCCTTGTCCTTATTATAATGTAATCTCTCTTCCTACTTCCTACTAATATTATAAATGCAGAAGTTTGTGAGGATGTATTTGTTACTCTTTCACGCAAGTACTACTGAACCGTTTACAATGAAATTAACTATTAAGCACACATATAGAGGGTAAGATTAACACATAGGATATCCCACAGGAACGGGAACTATGTGGGATTTTCTTTGAAAACGAGGGCAGATAGCTAGTTGTAATATATCTATAGGTATACAATAAATTATTGTAAGTAATCAACAACTCTGCATAATCTTTCACTTTATTATTGAATATTACAGGCTGCCCCAGTATTGGAGTCTGAGGTGTTACAGCAAGTTCCCCAAATGCAGGAAGCTGTAAATAACATGCACATTGCTGCTGCAGAAGCAAAGGCAGAAGCTGATGGGGTTTGTATTGTTTTAAATTTATACTCTTATTTTGCCTTTGAGGTGGTGTTGGTAAATTTTTAAAACGGTTGACAAAATATATTATAGTTACAACTTATGGTGATCATTACAATAAGAAAGAATATTAAAAATGAATATTTTAAAGCTGTATTCATTTTGATTTCAAAGATGTTCATTATCTGTCTACATTAATTTCTTTTTTTTTTCAATAGGTATCCCAAGGAATTCAAGAACTGGCTGAAACCTGTGGTGCTGCTGCTTCCAATGCTTCTGAACAATTGACTAATGTTGCTCAAAAGGTTGAGCAGGCTGAACAAAAATTGTTTCCTAAAAGACGAAATGGATTAGATTAAACAATTCAGATCTGTAACATCTGTTAGGGCCGATTTTTCAATGCCCAGATAAACAGCTAGATAGACTTTATTCTTCAGTTAACAAAATATTCAATTTTTCAATAGACGAATAGGACTTATCTATCGAATAACTACGTTATTTGAGGAATAAATCTATTTGCCGCTCCAACGGCCAGATAGCGCGCTATTCGACGGTTAGGCGTTTGAGTTGACAACTAACGCGTCAAATTTGGGATATTTTCGTTTGTCATAACATAGAGCGTAGAATTATTAACAATGAAACCTCTTTCTATATAATTATTATCAATTAAAATCATATTGGAATTGATGTTTTTGATAGTACTGATGACCATGCCATTGAAAATTTGCCGAACGCTGCCTTTAAGTATGTCGTTTCTATCGTAAAATATATAAATTGAAACAAAAATTTAACCAAACTCTTTACTCGAATCAAAACAACAATCAACAATCATAGAAGACAAGAGCAATACAAGACAAACTTAAAATGCACTCCTGACGTGAGTCATAATGGCGGTTGTTGACAAATTGCAAGAGCTCTATCCCGCTCTAACCTGACTAATTTAATTTGTTTGTTTCGCCACTCCGAGAGCAGAGCTGCCAATATGGAAATATTTGGTCAGATAGTTATTCATCAAATAAATCACGATTGAAAAATAGGCGAGCCGTTATGAGTTAGATAAATAATTGAATAAATCTATTCGAGAGGTAGTTATTAGACTATTTATCTCGCGATTGAAAAATCGGCCCTCAATAAAGTATTGTTTTATATTTATTTAATCGCTTAAATTAAAAAGTATATTCAAATCAATGAAGTGGTTTTTTTACATGAAAAAATATATATAATTAGGTATGCATCTTTTGTGCTCTTTTATTAATTACAAGCATTGGTTTTATGGATTACAAACCACTGTTTTTTTTATATCGAAAATGTAAATCAAGAGTCCAGTAAATTCACGAACTTTCGATAAAAAAATATTCCTCTTATACGAGGGACTGGGGACATTTTTTTAACTACAAGTACACACAGAATGTACGGCATGATCGTGTTACGGTTATTTTTATTTTATTCCACTTGTGCATATACAATCATTAAAAATTAAACAATATGGTACAATAAAGATGTAGCACAATTGGCGACCTTATCACCTAACAGTATCTCTTCCAGCCAACCACGGGGACTAAGGTAAAAAAGGGAAATTTCTACTCAGTAACGGATTATACTACTACATACCACTACTACTACTCCTATGGCGCTGAAACCCCAAAGTGGGTCTTGGCCTCTGAGACGAGAACTATCCATCTTCCGCGGTCCTTAGCGGTCTCTTGCCCTTAGAGCGTATACGCACTATGCGGGTAGCCGCATTGCGGGTAGCCGTCCGGCTGACCGCAAGCACAATTATGTACGCAACCGCAGACCGCACAGTGCGCATAGAAATGAATATTACGTACATAATTGTGCTTGCGGTCAGCCGGACGGCTACCCGCAATGCGGTTACACGCATAATGCGTATACGCTCTAAGGGTGACCCTTTGTATTACTACAATTCTGACAAATAATTTGAATTTGAATTATTTTTGGCTCGTAGCGCGCGCAGGTCCACCTCTACACTATCGCGCTAGCGATATTTAGGCAAATTTGTTTATAGCAAGCTAAAACTACCTATTGTGGTGCGGCAGGTGCGGCTAGCTCATTTGAGCTTTTTATGTGCACAGTTGCGCAGATATTTATTTCACGACTATAATCCGCGGTAATTCCGCCGTTGTATGGTTTTAGCCTAACGTTGTGATTTGGTAATTTTAAATTTAAATTTTGCTTATCTTCGTGGTCTGTGGTTCAATTTAATTCTATTCAACTTTTTTGAAGGGTGGCAATTTTGTTAAAGCACGATTGCGACTGAAGGACTTGTATCCATGGTTATGAATAAATTATTTAAAAAAAAAAAAATTGTGTCTGTGGTTACTGCGATAAAATCACAGAAAATGATTTCTGTCAAAGAACTGTCAAAACGAAACAGTCTAGTTGTCAAACAAAGATGGCAGACGCTGCTGTTGAAACGGCGCCGAATGATGAAAATGATGATACATGGCTGTACGGAGAGTCCAATGCTGATCAAAATGAAGACACGGAGCCAAATCTTAACGAAAAAGAAAAACAACAACCTTCGACGATTGAAAGCGCGGTAAGATTATATGTTGTTTTGCTTTCGGATAAGGTTATGTCTATTTTTTCAAAAAGTAATATATTCATTTTCTCTTATTTTTTATTGCTATCTGAATGAGTATCTGCTCGAAAATCGAAATTACGTATAATATTCCATGACTTGGTATTTATTAAAATTTTGATAAATTTATTCGCCTACACTTAGTAATTATTTTTCGCTATTTTCAGGATCAAGACACAGAAGAAAAGGATCAAGATGAGACTGAAGGGAATAACGACGATTCCCACTTTAACGATGAACATTTCGGTGAAGTAGAACGAGATGAACAGAGTCAGACCAATGGTGATGCTGATAGTCAGGATAATGGGGACTCGGACTCCGACGACAGTGATGACGTCAAAGTTACAATCGGAGAGATCAAATCAGGCCCACAAGCTTATGCCAGCTTGAACATTAAGGTAAAAAGTTTCCTTGTCCAATAAAATTAGTTTTTGGTTCCATTTTACGTTTATGTTTGCTTCTTTCCAGTAAACTGTATGTCTGTATTTAAATAATATTTATGTACCTACATTGTTTCTATTTTTCAATTTCTATTGAAATATTCTAATCAATTATATAAGACACTGGCTTTATGTTCTGTTATAATTTAAAATGTGTTTGGTTTACAATATCATGATATGTTTGTAGCGAGGGGTAGGCTTAGTCGCCTCAGGAGGTGACAAGCCTAGAACTGGACCAGCGGCTGGAGGTAAGGTCACCCTCGAGGATATGGATGGCCCTGGCAGCATCAATGGAGTACCCGCACTTGAATTCAATATTGATACAATTGAAGATAAACCATGGAACAAGCCTGGTGCTGATATATCAGGTAATATATTGTTTACAAGTGTTGAATACAGAATTAAGAAATAAAGAAAAAATATTTAACTATGCTATAGCATACTGACAAATGTAATTGGAACCATCATTAAGAGCAGACCTCTCTAAATAAATATTAAGTACTAAAGTAATATATTTTACGTGCAACAGACTCCAAGTGTAAAAAAAAATTGGTTGTTTGTAAAGTCGGTTTACTAACGATAGTTGAACGTGACAACGTCCGTTTGTGCTTCTTTGTCGCTCGTTCCGCGCTCTTGCTTGCACTTCAAGCCTTACATGGAACGCCCCAGAGCGAGGTAACGCCGCATGAGTCATGTTTTTTCGTGCGTGCAGCCGGCTCTATCGTATTGTAAGACGTTGTCACGTCAAAAAACTAAAATTGCAGATTACTTCAACTACGGCTTCAACGAGGTGACGTGGAGCGCGTACTGCGAGCGGCAGCGGCGCATGCGCGTCAACGAGGCGGGCGTCGGCATGCACCCCCCCCACCCCCCGCACCCACAGCACCCACAGCACCCCCCGCACCCGCCCCGCCAGAGCAACGATATGCGCAGACAGTCAGGTGCGGTATATTGGTGTTTTGATTTGATAGGGTAGCAAAATTTAATTTTTTTGCGCAAGTGGATTTCAAAGTATGCTGCTCCACTAGTATACTGTACTGGAAAATATTGTTTGAGTTACATTCATTTGTAGCAAGTGTTAATTTATAGAATTGTTCTATATTAATGTATAACTTATTAACTTTTAGGTCCAGTAAGGCATGATGATGGACCACCACCTATGATGCAAAATAATTATCAAGCCAGAGAGAATACTATACAGGTACGTAATATAAAATATTCAAATTCAAAGTTAGCTCAATATATTAGCTCAAAGCTAATATTATAAATTTCATTTTGTAGTTCTCTTTGTAAAAAATTTATTCCGAGCTACTGGGACAATTTTAGCAAAGTTTTTTTTTCAACAATGTTCATTTATTAGATTTGAAAAGAGCAACTGCAAAAAATTATATACAAAATAATTAAGAGAGAAGCTGTTATGTGTATTATGTTTATTTGAAATATTATACCATAAACAAAACATATGCTATCTTGCAGGTGATGACAGCAGAGCGGCGCGAGTACGGGCGCGCGGGTCCGGGGCCGGGCGGGCCCGGGGGGCCCGGGGCAGGGCCCGGCGGCCCCGGGGGCCCCCCGCCAGGGCCCGGCCCGGATTACTTCGCGCCCGACCACTACTACCCGCCGCATGCTAGCTACGAGGAACCGTCTTGGGGTGAGTGAGCCTTAATCTGCAGCTTCATGGTAAATAATGTTTTTACAACAAAATTGAGACAGAATGTTGCAGTGTTGTTGTAAATACATATGTTGCTGGCGGTCGCTGCATATTGTTGAGTTGTTAAAGCATGTAAAAAGGTCTTGCCCGAGGAGCAACAACATTTAAATAAATCATGAAAGAATGAAATGAATAAAAAATTCTTTACTCTACCTATAGGACACAATTTAAAAAAAAAATTGTGCTTAACAAAGGTTTACCATGAATACAAAAGGCTTTATCTATATGGTTTGTATGATATCAATACTCATACTTTTAGTTCTGATGTGTTATCAATCTTGTTGTATGGTAATTTGTAGTGTCACTGTTTGAAATCACAAGTCTATTTTTTACAGATAGCTAAATAGTTTCTTCAGTACAAGTATAAAAATCATCAGCATGTACATGGAATCTCAATAGAGAATTTATTCAGTGAAATGTTGCCTCACCAAAAGTAATATTACCTATGCAGTTAGTCCAGAACTAACACTAATAATATTTTGGAAGAATGTTGGGTGTCTGTACCATATTTAACAGTATCTATGAAGGTTTGTAATAAAAGACAAGTAAAACAAATATTTAAATTTTCATTTATATACTCGATTTTTCTATGCTTGAATAAAACTTATTCGTCGAATAATGTATAAAACTACCATTTTAAAAACGTATTCTAATTGCCCGTATTTGACAGTTTACGTTACATTTTAATATTAAGGTGTAATACTTTATTGGACGGATAAGTTTTATCCAAGCATTGAAAAATCGGCCCTAAGCATAATAGTTTAATCACAAATAAACAGCAACATTTCTGAAACATTTCGTTCACAGGTCCTCCAGAACAAAGTGGATGGGCTCCCACTGAGATAAAGGAACTCACGCCGGGCCCCATGCCCCCGCCGGCCGCGCTCGGGCCCCCGATGGGCATGCCGCACCCCGGGCCCCACCCGGGGCCGCACCCCGGGCCCCACCCGGGCCCTCACCCCGGCCCCCACCCGGGGCCCCACCCGCCCCCGCACATGATGCCTGCACCCTACTCGCCCTACAGGTATGCATTACAAGTTTCTAACAGATTTCGATTGTACCTAACGAAAATACTTGATCTTTTTTCTGGCCTAATATTGCCTTGACTATGTTCAAATCAAATGAAATCAAATATTAATTTTGCAAGAAATGGAAGGTTTATAGATGTTATCTACATAATTCATTGTTCAGCACAAATCGCCAATTGATTGGCATGCAAAAATTTACAATACAATGTCATATAGTCCAAGATCCCAGAGCCGTAAGACACAACTTATTTTCTAAAGCATATTACTTTCGGTTCCCAGCAGTCTCTAGTGCACTTTTTAATATCTGAATGTTTGTGGAGCACTAGCGGTGACTGCGACACCTGAGCTATACATGCGTTTTAGATAGAGTGATCCCCTTCTTAAACTCACAATCTATTACAGTCTAGTTACTAGACTGTGGACTGGGAAAAATAAACTAATATACTAGACTCTAGTATGTTAGTTTATTTTGGTATAAAAAAGTACACTAGAGACTACTGTGAACCGAAAGTTATATGCTTTAGAAATTAAGTTGTGTCTTACGGCTCTGAGATCTTATTCTAATACTAAATAAATATCATTTTTACAATAATTATATGTTGAAAATACTTATTATATATGTTCTAAGCATACGAGTTTCTTACGATAGTTTGGTTTTATACATATATGTTACGCTCAATGACCGCTATCCCTCACTGAGCGACAAATTTGCTCACAACATGTGATCGTGACCACGACGCGTTGAGAGTCGAGAAAAAATATGCATCGCAAAATTCTAATCGATTCGAGTTATGGCTGTTACTCTTCACGTTAACGTTCACGACGCGTTGTTACAAACGTAAAAATAAAATATAACAAAATGCGTGCGAGCCCCTTTAGCGAGCTTCTTAGATACCCACTGCTTCTAAATACACACGCAGCAAACGCGCGGTTTAATTTCCACCCAAACCGGTAAACATATGCGTCATACAAATTAAAAGCCTTTACGTTTTCTTGTAAAAATACTATGAATTTATTAAAATTTTATAACAAACGGAATGATTGTAAAAAGCAAAATATACTAAACTAGCTTTCCGCCCGCGGCTTTCCCGCTTTGTCTAAAACATAATTAATTATATACTAAAACCTTCCTCTTGAATCACTCTATCTATTAAATAAACCGCATCAAAATCCGTTGCGTAGTTTTAAAGATTTAAGCATACATAGGGAGATAGGGACAGAGAAAGCGACTTTGTTTTATACTATGTAGTGATAAACAACAATTTTTTTTAACGCAGGCCGCACCACCCGCCGCCACATCCACTTGACCGTGACCGTGACCGCGAACGTGAACGTGACCGTGACCGTGAGCGCGACCGTGACCGTGACCGTGACAGGATACGGGAGCGCGAGGAACGGGACCGCCGGGAGCGGGACAGGAGAGAAGAGGTAATGATTGTAATGTATTTTTTTATTACCTTCCTTATTTATTTTATGTAATAAGGTGCAAGTTATTTTAGAGATGTCGTGGCCATATCGTAGATTTGCTCATTTCATGGTATGATCGATCATTTCGTGAAATGGTCGCATTTCATGAAATGATTGGATGTCTATTGGCCACATCATGATGTGGTTTGAGCAGATCAATGCGTTCGGCTCGTGCGTTGTTTATCAAAGACTAACCTAACTGTTTTCTATTGCAAAAACCATTCGCTTCTGGCATTCGCCTGCCGCTGCCGCGGCACTAACTTATATGACAATAAACAGTTACAAGTTCTTAAAATATTCTGAATTTTTTAAATATTTTATGGACTCTTTATATTTTATACGATCATGGCCAAATGTGGATGACCAAATCGTGAAACGTTAACGATTTAACGATCTGATCAAACTATGTTGGCCATTTCATGAAATGCGACCATTTCGTGAAATGATCAATCATTTCATGAAATGAGCAAATCTACGATATGGCCACGGCCCACGACAGAGACACTAAGTTCCATATATGTCTGTGCTAAAAGCTTCCTTTGTACAAAAATTCATTTACATCCGATCATGGGGTTGAGACTTGATTAATTTTTAATTTTTTATAAGCATTATTCAATTCAAATTTTTCAATTTAAAATATATTTTTTATAACTTTACAGGAAGAAAGAGAGCACCGCGACAGAGATCGCGAAAGATCACGATCAATTAAGCCCGATCGTTCCCGTGAAAAGTGAGTACATTATTTTCATTTTTTAAGAAATATTGATCATATTATGCACTAATTTTCACATACTAATCATAATAATCGAAGATTTCGTGAATGTTGAACGTTTTCATCGTGTAATATATAAAAACAGATTTCCTTAAAAATTTACTTCTTTTAAAAATTGGAGAAAAGGAGCTTGGTGAAATAATAAATAAAACGTCCCAAAGTTTTTTCACAATAGTATTTATTAGGAAAGATACATAACACATTTAAAACATATAATTATTTTGCAGATCGTACAGACGGGAGCGGTCACGGTCAAGGTCACGGCGCCACAAGTCACGGTCACGGTCACCGCGGATACGTGATCGTTCTCGTGACCGTGAACGCGCTTCCAAAGCCAAGACTAAGGAACCGAAAGAAAAAGATGACGATAAATAACTCATCGGTGAAATTACTTGTAGCAGTAATCAAGTCTTCATAAGTCTATTAAATGTAATTTAAGAACTATAATATGTGTTTTATTTCTCTGCGAATTATGATACAGCTTACCGACTGAATCCCCAATCTACATTTCTTTGAAAAAGTTTGTACCTATAATAATCATTGTAAAGTATGGGAACACGTACTTATTTGAGAGATATATCTGGCGGACAAATATGTCCTGTTTCTTAGTTAGCTATTTTACATACATCACAAAGACAAGACGTGGGGTAGTTGAACCATGGTTCTATCAAAATTATTGGTTATACAAATTTACTTAGAATATTAGGCTAGTGGAAATTAACATTAAATTCGCAAAGCACGATGTAGTGCTGCATTTTTGGTATGTTGTTTGGATCAGTTAGGGTGATGTAAATCACAATTTGCAACTTCGAAAAAGTTGTGCTCGCTGCGCACCACGTGATAAACTGCGAAAATTTTGGACTTTTTTCACTTTTTGCTCTATAAGTCATAAACTATGCGTTTCCGACAAATAACATTCAGTACATAAATAAAGGTAATTAAATTTGCAAGAATTTAAGCCTAACCGCAGCTCTCTAAACCTTATAACGACTAAACTGTGGCCATTCAAAGATAGTCAGTTTTACCCGAAAATTTGAAATTTTTAGTTTTGCTCACATTTGAAGTAAAATATTGGCAAAACCGCTCGTTCTATGAGAAGGTTATAAAATAACGTTGTAGAAAATTTAATTTTCTTGTAATAGAGCATAGCACAATCACTCACAATCTGAGTACTCAAAACGTAAGCTGGGAGTACCTTCACGCGGTGAAGGCGGTATCAGTGTAAACTGGCTAAAACTCCCATCAACTAAACAAATGCCTTCGTGAGAACTTACTATTAGTATACGTAGTATATTATTATTAGTCTGTGCTATTAGTAATCAATTGGTAATAAAGGAGAGGTGCAGTTTATATTAATTGTTCAAAGTATAAAAATTTTTTTCTGCCGGAGAGCCGGCACGTAGCATAGCAGGATAAAACTTCCCTTGCTTGTAACGCGGTGTCAACAAACTTATCTTGCATGTTACACGTATATTCTTACACGTTAACCACTATACTGTATATTATCCATACTAATATTATAAATGCGAAAGTAACTGTCTGTCTGTCTGTTACTCAATCACGCCTAAACTACTGAACCAATTTGCATGAAATTTGCTATGGAGATATTTTGATACCCGAGAAAGGACATAGGCTACCTTTTATTGCGAAATATATACCACGAGCGAAGCCGGGGCGGACCTCTAGTAGTCTATACGTATAACAGCATTCTTCTGGATGACTTAAGTAAAATCATTTAATTTTCTCATAGAAATGTACATTTTAGGCTTTCCGTCAACCGTTTCGGCTTACATTTACTAGAGTGATGTAGTGCTATAGTAGAGCCCTCATATAAATGTTAGTAAGTGCGGTCGTTTACCGATATATCCAAGCGCTATTACAAAAGAATACTTATCCTAATAGTCCTAAGAACAAATTGTAAATAAGGCCACAAAATATAATGTTGCGTTTGAATATTCCTTCCGCCTTCGCCTCTAGTCTTTTCAAATGTGTACACTGTACAGTAAACTGCTGACTACGTGGCCGTTCGCATGGGAACAGAATGCGGGAGTGGTTTTACTGTGTTACTTTTTAAGGTTTCTTTAGGATAATAATTAATGCAGACTTGCGCACCGAGGGCTCCGAACAAATCTATTTTTTATTATTTTTTTAGCAATTTTTGACTCATCTGTGCTTGAGACATTTCTTCTGCGTTCACTGGAAGGGAACCTCCCGTAGGTAGTTGCGAATTTCAGAATATGCGGCTTTATAATAATTGCTATTTCTTCTAATTGCGTTGATGTAGAAGTAGAATTTTATTACAGCTTATAGGGATTGACCTAAATTTTTGATGTGAATATCAATTTAATACATGTAGGCATTATTCCTATATCTGTGCTATAAGATGTTGCTTCGTACCGAATTTCGTGTGTTCATGGCAAGTACCTACCCTGTATCGTTTGATTGCGTTGCCTTATGAGCTGATTTGAGTCTTTCACAGCATCAAGGGACCGCAGATATCAATTTCAGCTGGATACCTCGTGTCGACAGACAGATAGACGGATAACAAAGTGATCCTATAAGGGTTCCGTTATTTTCATTTTGAGGTTCTGAACCCTAAAACGAAATCTATAACTACTATGTTATTAGGAAAAGATGTAATAATGATATAAAAATAACTTGAAAACAAGCCCGTCGTTTTTGAGTTTATTTGTTAGGTAGGTACTTAAGAAAATAAAAATCTCAATTTCCATTTACAATAGCAGTGTAGATGCGGTCAATGAACGGAATTACTTCAAACATAATTCAGAAGATTTTGTGAATGAGGGGCAGCAACTGTGTAAATTTATTCGACTTGTATAATGTATATCCTTAACTACATACATATTATAATTACTATATAGGTAGGTAAGTTACGCTCGAAAACGCTCATTGAGCGAAAAAACAGCTCACAATGCGTTGCGGTTTTATTTTTTTATTTGAACCTACTTCAAACTCATACAAAAAGTCGATTATATCAATCGCTAGCAGCTACGGTCACGCTCGCTTTGTTCGCTCGGCTCGTGCGGTGGTTCCACTTATATCGATAACAAAATCTACCCACCTAAAATACTAAGAAATTTTTGTATGACAATTAAATATACATATTTCAAGGAATAAATGCCCGTCTGTTGTGTTATGTTTATAACGCATCGAGGCTTTTCTTCAATGTAACAACGTGTCATGAACGGTTAACAAGTATTTCGCGATGTGGATATCTATCTCACTGAGACCATAACACATTATGTACAGGTAAATTAGCTTGGAGAAATTTTTGCATATGTAGTGGTGTGTATATTACTCAGATCTTAGAGCGCGTTTCCACTATATCGTTCTGGCCTATACAAAAATGTTTCGATATCCTAACATTACTATTTAATTTTATACTTATTCCTAGCAACACTTTTGTTTTCAATAAAAACAAGTTTTTATTTGAAAGAAAATGGTTTTGACTTTATAAAAAAAAATATAACATTCAATTTTACGTCCTTGAGCAAACGACAAGGCGACTACCGTGAAACAATAAAATATCGTGTCCATAATAATTTGTTTCATAATTAATATTTGACCATAATAATTACGAAACAAATCAAATAAATAAATCGTCACTTGATAGTGGAAAGTGGAAACACGCACAAAACCAGAATAAACCAGTTTACGCTGTCCGCAGGTGCCACGTGCAGTCGTTTGGTACCGTTAGAACATAAAGCACATTTCATTCAAAAATTATAATTACATATTATGTACGTAGTTTAATTGATAAATTTTGTATTTGTTGATTGTTGTTATTATTTGTTATTATTGTTATAATATTTGTTGAAGTGAATTACATGTCCCGCAGCCGGAGGCCCCAAATGAAAACTCAGATGTACTTAAAAACTACATTTAATAGCTAAAATGAGACTTTTACACCCATGTCTGCACGATGCAGACCGGAGTTAAAGAATGAATTTATACAGTTTAATAATTATAAAGACGTAAGCTTGGATGCTAACTAAGGGAAATCGCATCCACATTCTATTCCCGTGCGAACGGCGCGCGTATTCAGCAGTTTTGTATGAAGGCAGGGCCATAACTAGTGTTTAATTTGTGTGTAAGTGTTGTAACTTTATATTGTTAATTCAATATGGCTCCAGTGTTAAAACATGGTCGAGGCAAGCCTTTGACTTCTCAAACTAAAGAATTAAACTTTAAATGTCGTTTCTTTTTCAGGTTAGTAAATTTTTCATTTTAGTAACATTGTTAATGTAAAAGTTATATGTATGTTAAATGTGCAAATATTAAAATAAAGTCTCATCTTTTTCAGAGGAGAAACACATATAGTTTAATTTAAAATCCCTTATATATATAAAATAAAAACTAAAAATAAAATGTTGTTTTATTTTATTTGCTGACCATACACTACTACAAACGCAAAAATTTCTCCAAGCTAATTTACCTGTAAGTACATATGTATATGGTTTTTTCCGTTCAATGAGCGTTTTTGCTTTCTTTAATCTCATGTGGTTTGTAATCAAACTTCAAAGAAACGGCTTACGCGTTATTTATATTAATTATAATTTTGTATATAACTTAGCATGTTCAGTAGGTGTAAGAATAGGTGAAGGCATATTGTTCATTTGTCTATTTCATTTTTTGTCAGCATACAAATCTGATAATATGTTTCATCAATTCGTATATGTTCATTGTTCATATTAGAATTGGATTTTAGAGCAACTGTGTTCAACAATACATGAATATTGTTCTTGCATATGTATATAATTATGTTGCATTGGTTGAGGGAGTCGTAAGGAATGAAACTACACGTAATTTGTAATATTATTACAGAAATGCTTTATTAATTAATGTCTAAATAGATGGATCATCATATAAACGTTATCTAGTACAACCTAGCGGGCGAGGCGCGCGAGCCCGAGCGGCGCGCGCGCCCCGCCCCGTCCATCACATTACAGGTTTTACAAATCATTTTGTTAACTTTTTGTACAGCCATATACAATAATTTTATTTTCAATTACATACATCTAGACGTAGAAAATCTGAGGTGTCGTAGGAAACTACGCTTCCTATAAAAAATAATTACAATGGGGGAATGAGGCTACGCTACGCTCGTGACGTGCGACCGGCAAGGCAGACCTCGGACTACAAATATCAGTACAGGACTTTACAATCATCACTATAACCTACTGCGCGCAGACGCGAGCGACGTCGGTGCGCGCTTCCACTAAATAACTTAACGTTACCTTACATAAAAATATACAAAAATATCATTTTCACAAATCATAATCGACAAACTATACACACCGGCGCTAAAAAATATTCGATAAGCTATGTACGATTAAAGCCGGTTTCATTCAACTCAAACGAGAGCTCGACTCGAACATTAAAAAACGATAATAATAAATCACGACTATAGTGCCGATTGTCCAGAACTGCCTGCGGCATCCGTTCGTCGCTTTAAGATTCAAGGTCCCCTAGCCCAGCTAATAGTAAATCTACGACGAGCTAAAATTACGGAAACGCACGGAGTCATCGGACCTCTGCTTTCCTTCGATTCATAAATTACACGAGAATGAGAGACGTTCAAAATATTTATACATAGATTCATACGAACAAGGAATAATACTAGAACACTTAAGAGGCTAAGTCGGTGCGGCGCGGCGAGGCGACGGCCGAGCGCTCGGCTCGCGCGGTACAACTAGGGATAACAGTAACAGTAATCGTATCGTTCTGTACATCAGTCTGCGCTACTATGTACAGGCGCCGGGCGGGGCCCGCGCCACGACCTATATAGTTACAAATGTACAATCGCAATATTCACAAATTTATAATAGGCGGGAACCCGCGCCGTCGCTTCGGCTCCCTACTCACTATGCTCCACCGATAATACCGATAGGCTGATCACTAGCAGTTTTGTGCAGTGGGGCCGTTTCTCTTAACTTTTCTATTACATATATTTTATTGAACAGCTTCGTTTCATTTAATCCTAATGTCATAACGAGGGCTACCGTGCAACTCTCCGTGAACGCGCTTCATGAATCACATTAAATTTCATCAACACTAGCGACGCAAGTGTGGGTTTCGAATGTACAGGTAATAAATAATCTCAAGTAGGATACGCGGCGCGGGGCGGGCGGGCGGTGCGGGCGCGGGGGCGGGGGCGGGCGGGCCCCTACAGGACCGCGTTGGGCGGCGGCGGGCCGATGGGGCCCAGCTCGGGCGCCTTCATGAAGAACTTCTCCAGCTTGGCGATGATGTGCTTGCCGTACGTGTACTTGCGCAGCGACCCGATGTGCGGCCGGATCTTGTGCATCAGGACCTTGCGCTGCGTCGGTTCCGCCACGTCTATCATTTTCTGTACCACGTAGTTCGCGTACTGATCTTTCATCATAACATGGAGAGCGCTGCAATAAACGTTCACGTTTTTAATCATGCTGAACATTATATCATTAAAGAAATGTGTAAATTAAATAAATTACTATTTATTTACAAAAGTATTGTTATCGAGTCCAGAATGGAATATACTACTTTATGATTTTAGACAAATAAAAACTTGAATAATAAAGTATCTCATTATGTATATGCAAGGTATCATAGATATCAATAAACACAAACAAGGATGAGGCGCTCACTTGTCGTTGAAGCCGCACAGCTCGTCGATGAGCAGCGCGCGCTCGTTGCGCGTGGCGTGCGAGACGCACTTCTCGACCACGTTGGAGGCGAACTTGTGCTGCGACAGCTGCAGCACCTTGCCGCGCACGGCCGCCACCAGCCGCGCGCGGTCCTCCGCCGCGCCGTGCTCCAGCACGTGCTGCACCACGTAGTTGCCGTACTGGTCCTGCGCACCAAACAATACACCTTCTATTATACATTTATACATTTCAAGTGGATCTAAAGCGAATCCAATGGAGTCAGTTACATAAAAACATACAGGTGAAGCTAATTGCTAAAAAGAGATTCGAATAAAATCAGATTTTCGAATCGGTTGTATATTATGGTAAATTTTCATCTAGGTTATGACGATTCAATAGTGCATCTAAAAAGTCCAACTGAGTAAATAAATGTTTGAGTAAATTTATGAAGCCTTATTAGCAGTGGCGTGCAGGGTGTAAGGACTGGGCAAGCCCAAAGTTTTCAAAGTTATTGCTGGGTACCCTTTTCTTGAATTAGAAACCTTCCTAAGGTATACTGTGTAATTAGTAATTAAGAAGATTTGCTTCTAAATATTCACGCGCGCCCGCTAACAGTGGAGTCAAACGTTTATCATTAAAATCGATAAATTATATTAAACTGTATGGTCTAAGATCCGAACATAAGGCGAAATTCAACGGCGTGATAATAGAATGAGACCAATTTTATAATTAATTTAGTCTATTAAAAAATGTACTAAAAATGGGTTGACTGGGAAAATCCTGGACAGGACATTTTTAATGAATTAAATTTTTTTATTTATTTTTATTTTTTATTAATTGCAGTTTCGAGATAATAAAACAATTTTGTAATAAAACAGTGCTGACATAATTTTTTTTTTCATCATCCTATCAAGTGAAAGTAACTGGTACCGACATACCAGTTTATACCTGCCAACCTAGCCGTTTGTCCCGGTAAATATTAG
This sequence comes from Colias eurytheme, assembly GCF_061535395.1. Lineage (NCBI taxonomy): Eukaryota > Metazoa > Arthropoda > Insecta > Lepidoptera > Pieridae > Colias > Colias eurytheme. The sequence continues at coordinate 9,504,727 of NC_142982.1, read as the reverse complement.
AAAACGACTATGACTGCACATTCTGTAGGTTTCATACTTTAAGTCTATTATATTTTTTTTATTATCTTGATACTGCAATTAATTAAAAAAAATGTTTTTTTTTTAATTCATTAAAAATGTCCTGTCCAGGATTTAACCAGTCAACCCATTTTTAATAAATTTTTTTTAGACTAAATTAATTATAAAATTGGTCTCATTCTATTATCACGCCGTTGAATTTCGTCTTATGTTCGGATCTTAGAATTGTACAGATCATTTATATTCTAATAATTCCAAACGGCGATCTTCTGAAGGAAAGATTTTATAACATCGGAATAGAAAGTAGGTGATTGTTTTAGAATTCAATTACCTAACAACTGGCAATTATTGATAATTCAATCAGGCGTTCTTGGCCTTGTGTATTTCTTAAATACGTACCTATGAATTCGATTTAACGATGAGAAAGCACGCTCCGTGGAAGAACTACCTTATAGGTACCTACTAGCAGAAATCGTAACTACCAAGTACCGAATGTGCAAGTTTCAACAGCTGGGGCTTGTAAGCAATTCTTATTCATGAAATCGATTAATTCGTAAACATATTTTAATTAAAATTTCGTTTATGTGCCATATTAGCTGTTTGGGTAATGCACAAATCGGGAGTTGGTTTTTATGAAGAAATTAATTGATGTTTTTCAGTAAAGTTTAATGATTTTACCTTTCCCCCGCTGAGCACAAAGCAAACCATCACAATTTACAACACAATCTGCTGTCGCGACACTCATTTTATCACAAAATTCGAAAAACTTAACCTAAATTACACCGATATAATCACCCGCTCAAACAAACTATACCTAATAACAATAATATTCACGACGTTCGTTCGCGCAATCGTAACTATCTTCACACTCTTAAAGCCGGGCATTATTTTCCATACTGATTGCTATAGAATTCTATAGCTAGGTATGTATCTACTTAGACGAAATTTCATACGTTAGAAGAGATGAGCGCAAAGCCCGGTACAGTCCCCGGCACGTAACTTGGCAAGAGTCGTTAGATGCGCAGAAGTCGTTCTTTAGGTCTCTTTGGTGGTCAAGCGGGACGCGGGGTATAACGTAGCGCCGATCACGACTCGCTATTGGTGCGTCAGTCGACCCTTGCCTCCCGCACCGCGTTTACGTTCCGTTCGCTCCCGATTACACTTGCGTGCACGAAAGTTGTACCCTTTGTTTTTGTTGACTTTTTGTTACGAGTTCAGTTTTAAATTAAGTTTTGATTTTTTTTGGCTTTATTAGTGTTATAGTTGTTGTTTTAACTTTAGTTTTTGTAACGTGTATTACAATAGTTTTGTCGAGGATGAGGAGCCAACTCCTTCCACCAGCTCAGGTGGTAGTTCTAGTTTGATGCCAGGTGTAACAGTATTATTAACCGATAGTGACGACGAGAACTTATAATTTTTAATAATAATATTTTTTTTTTACTGAATAAAAAAATGCATAATATTATGTTTTATTTATAACACCCATTAAATGTCACGGATTCCTCCGCTTTGTTTAACTACAAGATTAAAAATAAATGATGGCAATAACCATAATAACAATCAATAAAAGTGACCAGTTTTTTGTTCCACAAGTGTAGGATGCGCGAACTTGCCCCCACTACGCCAAAACCTTGCCAACTTACGTGCCGGGGACTGTAAAAGCCCACGCGTGCAAGCGAGACAACTACATGTTATAATCCATCCAATTTAGATTGTAACGTCAAAATAAAAGGTACGACCTTATTCCGATAGGAAGAAGGATGAAATTAAAAAGTTTACTCGAATTCGTCATTGTTTTATGCTAGGCGTATTATATATTATATTGTAGGTGAGTTTTCATTGAATTTCGGAGCAAATTATGAATTGCTCATTGCGCGCGAATATTCAAACGTGAATTTTCCTGTCTCGTAGCGAATTTCTAAGGCAAGCCGGGCTTTTCGGCTTGTATGAACGTACCGCCACTGCTTATGAGGTATTCTATATTGACCTTCTTAGATAGAAGGTCAATATAGAACACAGGTTTATACTGGAATTGCGGTCAACGCTACTTGTATTAGGCGAGTCCACACAGAGCGAGCGATAAAGCAATGCATTTGCTAGACGAGACTTCATTAGGTGGATCCCGTTTAATTATTATTTGCAAGATGTACCTGTATGAGCTGGTCGGTGTGCGCGTGCAGCTCGGCCAGCACGGGCGCGGTCTGCTCGGGCGTGCAGTGCTCGAGGATTGTACCTGTATGAGCTGGTCGGTGTGCGCGTGCAGCTCGGCCAGCACGGGCGCGGTCTGCTCGGGCGTGCAGTGCTCGAGGATTGTACCTGTATGAGCTGGTCGGTGTGCGCGTGCAGCTCGGCCAGCACGGGCGCGGTCTGCTCGGGCGTGCAGTGCTCGAGGATTGTACCTGTATGAGCTGGTCGGTGTGCGCGTGCAGCTCGGCCAGCACGGGCGCGGTCTGCTCGGGCGTGCAGTGCTCGAGGATTGTACCTGTATGAGCTGGTCGGTGTGCGCGTGCAGCTCGGCCAGCACGGGCGCGGTCTGCTCGGGCGTGCAGTGCTCGAGGATTGTACCTGTATGAGCTGGTCGGTGTGCGCGTGCAGCTCGGCCAGCACGGGCGCGGTCTGCTCGGGCGTGCAGTGCTCGAGGATTGTACCTGTATGAGCTGGTCGGTGTGCGCGTGCAGCTCGGCCAGCACGGGCGCGGTCTGCTCGGGCGTGCAGTGCTCGAGGATTGTACCTGTATGAGCTGGTCGGTGTGCGCGTGCAGCTCGGCCAGCACGGGCGCGGTCTGCTCGGGCGTGCAGTGCTCGAGGATGCGCTGGATCACGCGGCAGCCGTACGGGTGCGTCGACAGCGCGTACACTTGTCCCGCGAACGCGTTTATTATGAACTGCAGCGCGCCCGGCTCCACGCATTCGATGCACTTTTGGACCTGCAAATCGATCATTACTTATCATCATCTGTTTTAATAAAAATAAACTTTAACTTTTATTGATAGACTGATTTATCATAAACTTATGATATACATGTATCAATTGTAAAAAAACGGTAGAAGCAATAATATATTGTTATGATTTCAAACTTATAAAGTAGTATATTGTGTCGTACACACTCACCACGTGGTTCCCGTTCTGGTCCTTGACGCACTTGAGCACGTGCCCGTCGAGCTCGCGCACCACTTCCTGCTGCTGCTCGGGCGGGATCGACTCGAGCGCCTTCTGTATCACGCGGCACCCGTACATCTGCAGCGCCAGCGCCAGCACGTGCCCTCTCACCTGAACAACCAACGATATTCATTTATAGATCAACTTGAACAACCAACGATATTCATTTATAGATCAACTTGAACAACCAACGATATTCATTTATAGATCAACTTGAACAACCAACGATATTCATTTATAGATAAATAATTACTACCTATGTTGTATGTGCATCAATCAAAAGTGAATTAATTGACTGTCAATGTGCGTGATGTTTTTGTGCATAACCATTTGCTGTTTAAATTTACATGAAAAAGCATGAACGAATAGTTTATCCAGAAAATCTTACAATAATTATGATTTTTTTTATTTTTAACGTGATAACGTTTTTAAAATCGTTTTAGTCGGGTGACATGTTCAGAAACTTGTGTCACACCAAAACCTCACGAGCGCGATCGCAGGTATAACGAGAGAGAGACGGACCGATCTCCCGTCTCATCTCGAGTGCTGCCACTGCATTATGTTATCACGTAAACATCTCGATCGTAAACCTACTTTACAAACAACCAATTTTTTTTTGTTTAAAAAATAATTCATCCCATTATGAATATTATGCATATTATAATTTTTTACGAATATTTATGATAAAAAAAAAACAAACAAAAAATTTAAATGTCCATGAACTTATTGTTCGAGACTGCAGTAATTATAGGTGTCATGTTAATATAGGATGTTGTTAATACATACTAGTATGGCCGATACATACCTTTTGCGCTAACGTCGTCTTCTGTTCGGGCGTGCCAAACTCAAAGAACTTTTGTATCACATAATTTCCAAACACGTCCGTCATTAGACTGTACGCCGCGTTAATTATCTCATTGAACACCATTTGCTTTTCCTGATTTGTGGCACGCTCCAACTTTTGTTGAATAAATCTGGAATTATCAATAATTTGTTGCTCAGTAAAAAAAGTATTTATAATGAATAGTCATTTTCGCAAATTTTTGGATAATTTGCATTTCAAATATTTGAACAGTCATTTGGAATTGTGCTTTGCCCAAATAAATAAACATACAAAGTCATTTGTTTATCATAATTAATAGGCTTTTTTTAAGTCATTAAATAATAATGATAAACCTGACGACTTGTTATAATTCACAAGTAATTCCAAGGCTCTTAGATTATATATAAGCCCATTCAATATACTCGCACAAGGAAATAAAAAATATGTATAAATTATACTTCTTCTACAATGGCTCGTAAGATGAATAAATATAATATTTTATACAATTAATAATAATTATGTATACAGGCTGCCACAGATTTATCAAAGAACGTATAGTTTTCCATATTCCATATATGCCGATAACGTTAAAAAATATTAAAAAAAAAAACGTGGTAAAAACTTGTTGATTTTATTTTTCTCAATTGTGTGTTTACATTCTTAGCTTCGCATAGCCAGCAAATACCATTCTCAAGTTCTATTGAGCATAATACACCACATGCAGGTCAACCTGTATATCTCATCTTTTATATTATGCGTGCGTAATTTAGGATATTTATTCTCAACTTTCTCTAAGTTAGGGCGCTTGTGCACTACAAGGAATTTTACTGTCCGGCATTCCGATTTTTTACGGTCCGGTGTGGCATGAAAAAACCGATGAATTGCTTGTGCACCTGTCCGTCTTTACTCGGATCAGTGCGGTACAGTTCAAGGAAGTTTGGCGGTATAATGCTATCATAAATGATTGTTTTTGCATTTTACAAGAAACGATTAAAAATATAGAAGGTGAAATATTATATTACTTCGTTATAATAAAAAGTAAAGTTCCGTAAGAGATTTAAAATGCGTGTTTCACTTATTTATTTTAATCGGTGACGAGGAGCTAAAGCTATTCCCACTTGAACTTTAACTTACCAACACTTACTTAGATAATAATTATAGGTCAAAGCTTGGTCAATGTATATAAAATAACAATACCGACTTCTCAAATCTCATTGCCAACTAAAAGAAAGTAAAACAAGAGCTTGCTTTCAATTGGCATATGCAGTAAAAACAGTAAAATCCAAGCAAGTGGGCATTCGAAAACAATTATACCTACAGCGACTCGTAGACACAAAAAACCATCCGGAATAGGGAAAAGTAAAATGTCGGACAGTAAAATTACGTATAGTGCACAAGCTAGTATATAGATTAATGGCGCGCCATACCGGACCGTAAAAAATCGGAATGCCGGACCGTAAAATTCCTTGTAGTGGACAAACGCCCTCACTGTATGGAGTTAGGACAATGTAAGGGCGCTTGAGCACTACAAGGAATTTTACCGTCCGGCATTCCGATTTTTTACGGTCCGGTGTGGCATGAAAAAACCGATGAATTGCTTGTGCACCTGTCCGTCTTTACTCGGATCAGTGCGGTACAGTTCAAGGAAGTTTGGCGGTATAATGCTATCATAAATGATTGTTTTCGCATTTTACAAGAAACGAGTAAAAATATAGAAGGTGAAATATTATATTACTTCGTTATAATTAAAAGTAAAGTTCCGTAAGAGATTTAAAACGCGTGTTTCACTTATTTATTTTAATCGGTGACGAGGAGCTAAATCTATTCCCACTTGAACTTTAACTTACCAACACTTACTTAGATAATAATTATAGGTCAATGCTTGGTATAAAATAACAATACCAACTTCTCAAATCTCATTGCCAGCTAAAGAAAGTAAAACAAGAGCTTGCTTTCAATTGGCATATGCAATAAAAAGAGTAAAATCCAAGCAAGTTGGCACTCGAAAACAATTATACCTACAGCGACTCGTAAACTCAAAAAACCATCCGGAATAGGGAAAAGTAAAATGTCGGACAGTAAAATTACGTATAGTGCACAAGCTAGTATTTAGATTAATTGCGTGCCATACCGGACCGTAAAAAATCGGAATGTCGGACCGTAAAATTCATTGTAGTGGACAAACGCCCTTAAGGCCCCTGCAGAGGTGCAGAATTTTAATAGAACAAAAAATATTACATGACATCAGACATTTTTTAATGAACGAAAAAATTTAAGCTTTTATTAAAAAATTAATAGTAATAAATATTGTACATTTTTACACATATAAAATATGCCTACAGAATACTCAGTTGATACCCAAGTGGCTATGATTGTAAGTAGTTTTTAAGTTAAGTACATTTGAGCGATAAGACCGCCGGTTGTGCACAGTAAATATTTTTTTTATGTTTGTTTGTTACATGAATTGTTAAAATGTAACATTGCCTACAAGTGAATAAAGAGTTAAAGTTACCTGGACCCGTGCTGGTCCTGCGAGAACTCGACGATGTGGTTGGCGAGCTCGCGCAGCTGCAGGTTGGGGATGCGGTTGTTGCGGAAGTCCTCGAGCAGGCGCGAGCGGCCCGCGGCCGGCTTGTCGCCCACGAGCGCGCCCACCGAGCCCACGCCCACCGACCCCACGCCCACGCCGCCGCCGACCAGCTCTGAAACGCACGCCACGCCGTCAATGTCGCCGCACATTTCACAGTTCACACGACTCGAACCGTCTTGTTGTGGACGTTTGGAAAAAGGTAATTCTCAGTCATATTCGGTCTGTTCAAAAGGCTGTTACAATCCACTAACTAGATAGACGAGTGACGCTTCAACCTTCGGCTTATTCATTCAATAAAATAGTACATTCAATGCGATGACGGCGACATATAGATTACATTTTTAATACATAGTCCAGTTTTTTTCATTATTCTCTACTGACAAAATAGAAAAACTGAGCAAAGCTTGTCATATGGAAACTAGACATCCAATAAACATAACTGTTGTTTTGTGAATACATACATATATAATTATTATGACTAGAAAAACTCGGTGTGGGTCTGATCTGAAGCTAACCTGTTACTTATCGCTGCGCCAATAATCACTCTTTAATCCTGACTTTATTATGCACTCGTCGGTCTGCTGTTAAACCGATTCAGGTGAAGATTACAATGGAAAAAGAAGCCAATAAGCATTTGATCCATAAAAAATACGTGTCATAGCTTTTATTTATAAACGTAAAATAAAAGATAATATTTCAGTTATACTTGAAACTGTAAGCTAAACAATTTATACTAGGTTGATCCAAAAGTAATGATAATTGGGTATTTCCTGTGCACATAAAAATACAAAATAAATATATTTTTCTTGCTCATGTACTCACTAAGTTATCACAAAAAAATCATATCAACAGGCCACGTTTCCAAGTATTTACATTAATTTGAAAGTGAACCGTGGGTGCCAGAATGTTTCCCGACGAAAAGAAGAAACAACGATTCGACATTTAGAGGGTGAATTTCCAAATTTTTTATGAGACCAGGATAATTTTTTGTCACGATTTGTGATTATGGACGTTACCCGGGTTCACCATGTTTATGCTGAAACCAAGAAACAATCAATGACCTGCGATGGGAGCTTCCAAAGTGACGATGAAGAAATTCAAAGTGAAAATTAGTGGGATAGATTAAAGCGGTAGTTTTTTGGGACGCTGAAGGAATAATTATGGTGGGATATTTTAAGAAGGTAGCCACTATATTGGGCTCTTACTACACAGACCAAATTAAAAGATTGCGGTAGGTTAGTGAGGAAAAGAGACATGGCAAAATGCGGGCTTGAATGCTTTTTCACCCAGACAATGCACCAGATCACAAAGCGTCAGTTGCAATGGCTGCCATTCAAAAATCGGCATTCCAAATGCTTGAACACCCACCCTGTTTGTTAGATCTAGCTCCTAGTTATTTCTATCTCTCTCCTCGGCACAAGAAACATCTTCGAGGCAAGAAATTTTAAGACGACAGCGAAGTGATGGCCGCAGTAGAGGAGTTTTTGTGGATGAAGTCAAAGTTTTTTTTTTTTAACTTTAAGAAAAAAAATATCGAAGTATATTTTCTAGTTAGAAGACTATCTAGAGGAATACATAATAATTTTAACTGTAATGACCTTGTTTAATATTGATTATCATTACTTTTGGATCAACCCATGTACAATGGTGTTTTTAGAAACAGGATTCAATTTTTTTTTGTATTACATCAGTCTCATACTAAGCAATTTGGAAGATCATTTATAATTGATTTATTGACCGATTATTTATCTGTGTTTAACTGCTTCACATTTATCATTATCACTTATTGTAAGTACTAAGCTTAAGCACTGTAAAATGTACTGTGGAATACGGGTCCTGGTTTATCAAATAAATTAAATTTATAACAGTTAGCACAATAGAATTTTTTAAGAATAGAAATATTTTTTCGCAGCTTCAATAAATTGTTGGAAAGTGCAAGAAAACATTTTTTATCAAAAGATTATGCTTCATTGTCGTCCAAACTCACAATTGAGTATTTGAATAAAAAAAAATTATTGATTTTTTTTATGTATTTTGAAACTTTATTATTAATAATAATGATATTTAATGCAAATAACTTACAAAAAAAATTTTTTCCGTTAATTATAAGCAATTAAAAATTGATGAAATTTAAGTTAGAATCACGTGACTAAAAACGCGCCATGACTGCGGTCACCACAGTTGTGACGTCATATTGTTATAGCTATTATTAACTGCAGTACATAGCGTTTACATACGATTTGTTAGTTGGTTCCGAATTAGTTAGTTAGTTACGAATAATATTCTTGATGTTGATATATTTATGATCACCGATTTTTGTCAGGAGTTGCCTTTGTAGTATTCGTACATAATGGTACAAAACGATAACTTTTGAGGTTCGCCATTTTTAATATAAATTTAAATAATATAATTAACATTTAATATAATTAATATGTAATTTAATAATGACAACAAAATTAAATAGATCAAAACACTGTATTTATTATTAACACGCTTTTATTAGCTTCACCTGTATGTTTGTATGTAACCGTCTCCTTTCGAAGTTTCGACTCGATTTTGACCCACTTAAATCCGACGGATTTTGTTCAAATTTTGAACACTTATCAAGGTCCGATGGCAATACAATAATATCATAAATTTATCCTGATAAGGATCGCCAGGATCAGCTTAAAACATATGTTTGTATGTAACCAATTCTCCTTTCGATTCGATTTAGACCCACTATAAACCGACGGATTTAATTTAAATTTTGTATACTTATAAAAACCCGGTAACAATACAATAATTTCATGAATTTATCTTTTTATTCTGTTTAGTTTTTCAAACTATATTTAATTTTCTATCAACTGCAATGAGTGAAAACTAACATTATGACGTCACACGCGCTCGGGTGACGCTTCGGGAGTTGTCGGCGTGTCTTCGGTACTGGATTCAAAGACTAATTTTTATTTTGAAATAACTTTTGAATTATTGCAAAAAAAATAAAAATAAAAACAGTTTTGTTATAAAACTAATATATAATCTTTCCATTTATCACAAAAAAAAATTTAATTCAAATACTCAATTTCTTGTGCTAGTTGGTCTGGTTACCTTTTAATCAGATCATTTTGGATACAATTTTATTTCTTTGTTATGAGCGTGCAAACGTTAACAAATTTATTAGTAAATGTATTGTTAGTTGACTATAAAAATTGTTATTAATTTATAATTTGTGTGGATTTTTTTATATTATGAATTATTTATTATAAGAAACTAAATTTGTTATTTAAATAACAGAGAACATGTGTCGCTGATTTTATGTAATTGTATTTTAATTTTATTTTTGAATAAGTGTAAGAATCATTTTATTTTCAAAACGTCATAAAATATATTACGTAAGTTTCGATTATAGTTGAATCATTAGAAGTGTATATCAATATTATTATAAAAATAATAGGCTAATCCATAATAATTAAGTTACTCAGAATAAATACCTTACATTAATTGGTTATTACCAGTGATGTATCCGTATTTTACCGAGAATAATGCAAATTGAAAATGTTTATAAATCTAATGTTTATCTTATATTCCTCCATACTAACAAGTAAGTACACATAATTAAAAGAAAAGTAAACTGCTTGCACCCATTGCTATGTGGCGCATAAAATAATGATTGATACAAATCTATCGTGTTTACGTAAGTCAGCCTTAATGTGATGCAAGTATTGAACTGCAAGTTTAGATCTAGTGGCGCGTAATGACTCACATTAGTTGTGAAAAATATATGTATATGGAAAATACCTATTACACACGGTGGGGTAAATAAAATATTATAAACGTTTAGAGGTAGGTGTGAACTACTTCTGTCGACATAATGTCTATGAGTTAGTGTCAAGAGGCATGTGAGGCTCGCCCGTACCAACCTGAGATGGTGCCGACGCCGCTCAGTTTGCTCAATAACGAAGATGATGATCCGAACATTCCGCCATTTGACGTTAAACCTTGTGCTAAACTGCTGACAGCTCTGCAATGTAAATAATACAATTTTAAAATCAATCTACATCACGTCTCGGAAACAAAGCACGTTTCTATCGAATTAAAGATACAGGATGAGCATGCTAAAAATGATATCGGTACATTTGTACATGCCGCTGGGGCCGTCTAGAACACAGACAAAATATACAAAGCTATATACAATATATAAACAGTGGCGGAAGCCGACACCGCACCACACCGTCTTATGTAATTTTGGTTGATTATCGCGCGCTTACAAGTCTCATCGTGAATTATGCTTATAATTTAATCCATTATGAGAGGTGTAATAAAATTTAATGAAATATGTACATGCAATATTAAAACATAAGATGAGATCATCTAGAGTTCGTGGAAAAGTAAAACTTTACTAACTATAGCGGAAATGAAACTGTAACAAAATACAACTTCGGAAAGAAAAGAAATTTACAAAATTTGGGACGTAAAATTGGCTTTTATTTCCACAAATCAAGTGCCAGCACAAATTTTTAATTAACGTTAGATTTCACTTCGTACAAAATTGGTTTTTATCATGCTACATTACGTGGCATCGCTAATGTCTTAAATTTTGGCCCATCACGCTGATATTTGTTAAAATTCATCATACAAATTAGATAAGACACAAGAAAATAATACATAAAACTTTAACCAGTATGACCAAAAATGATTGCTGTGGTTTTCAAGTTTAACGCGTATGGAATAAAACCTTTCGCGATGATGCATGTTACTTTTCTTTAATTTATTAATAATATTATAATGGTTCCAAAACTCAAATACTCAATGTAGACTAAAATGTTGATCAGCTGAAATATAATTTAGTCGGCCATGTTTTAGCTATCGAAGATTTGTGGGCATAAAGTAGAAGTAGATACCCGACTATTACATTCGACTTCGGAATAGAGCTAGGGGGAGGTGATGTCACACTGAAGCATGGAACCAGATTTCTATTTAGAGAACTGGACCAATGTTATGAAAAATGGACTGGACTAAAGAAAGACAGGTCTTTTATCAGCAGTGGGACAATGAAAACCAATCTCAATCTTAATAATTGTGTGTTAGCTTCTGAAATAAATATTAAATTGTTTCCTCAACGTCTGTATCGTGATGACAGGTAGATTGCTATTTTCGTGGTACAATGCAGACTTGGCGAAAGTATCTTTCATCGCGATAAATGCAGTTGGAACATGGCATGGGTAAGACTCACTAGAATGAAAAGGTTCAGACGTCGACCACCGACTGATCTTAGTAGTTACAATATTCCATACAGGGTTTGCTGGTATACATGTAGCGGGCGAGGATGTAAAATAAGGATTATAGAGGATCATATAACCCAAGTTAAACAAGTCTTTCTCCTAACCCTGTCCCTATCCAACTCTATCCCGACTGGCTAGCTGATTATATGGGAGCAGTGTCAATGTGTGTGTGTGTGTGTGTGAAGTCATGTGTAGATGTGTGTTATGCGTGTGAGTGTGATAAGATCACATCGAGTAGTTGATGTGCATGTATGAATGTATTATGTGCGTGCGGAAGTGGAAGTGCGTAGGAGTGTGTGAAATGTGTGATGTACGTGTAGATGTATTAAGTAAAATTTGTATTTTCCGTTCGTGTGCATTAAAGCTTATAAATAAATAAAATAGTGTACGTGTTGAAGTGTAGTGGTGTGCGTGTGTAGTGGTGTATGTGGTGTGGCGGGCGCGGGTACCTGTACTTGGCGGTCTCGGCGCCGGGCGCGGCGGAGACGGGGCGCAGGCCGACGGGCCCGAGCGCGGCGGCGAGCGGCGGGGAGAGCGGCGAGGGCCCCCACTTGCGCGCGTAGTCCTGCAGCGCGGCCGCGGGCCCGGCGCCGAACTCCAGCGAGTCGCGCCGCGCCGCCACGCCGCCTGCAACCATACCTCCGCACTGCACGAGCCTGCCTGCCGCCGCTCCCAAAGACCAACCGTTGCGGGTCGCGCCCAATTGGTCTTTACGTGCCCCCCCCCTAGCGCTAGCGGCCGGCACGATTGCTCCCGTTTAACTTGGGACCTCGCGTTAAATGTACAACTATTCCTGTTCAATATGCAAGTGTCGAACTACCGCCATAAGCATACTGCATTATTAATATCGAATAAAAATTCATGATGCTGCATACGGCAATTACGTAAAATTTAAATAATCAGCCCGTTCTCGCCCATAACTACATTTTTATGTACAAATTCCTATGTAAATGGCGATGTTTATATACAATAAGATATAGAAAACGCAAATGCACATAGAAAGAGTCACTATTTTAATGTAAATAAATGTTTAAAAACAATTATTCTTCTAAAAACTGGCCAAAAATATAAACAAACTAACAACTCTAGTTCTTCATTGTAAGAAAAAATTATACCATAAGTGTTAATTTGTTTCTATTTTTTGCATGTCTGTATATATTTATAAATATGCTGATTTTTGTGTAAATTTCATCGTACTGTAAAATAAAGCGTGACAAAGAATCATTATGTTATACATACGAATACCAAAATACTAATCTACATAACTAGACTATGTATGTAAAGTGAGACAAAATTTTTGTATGTACAATAATTCACAGAAGTTAAATCAAACCATTTTGTGTAAGGATATTTTTTATTTTGCTATTTTTATGTTACCGAAATGTGTGTGCTTTTATATACAAAACTTAATAATTTACAAGAATTGTAGGCCTGATATGGAATAAGAAATTGTGTTATTAAAAGAAAACTAGGGTCAGTAATTAAGTGAATCGATTAATTTAATTTTAATGAACTTTGGTATATTAATGATTGATGCATTGTTAATTTACCTCTATTAATAAACAATATTAAATGAATCAATGTCAATTATCAAACCGAAACCATGGAATTAATTTTATAGAATAAAATATACGACATCATATTGTACTAATGTACTATTGTTATATTGTTCGATTAATATATTGTACAAAGGGAATAGTAAAATCCGCAATATTTGTAATTTAAAAGTTGTTAATAATAAAATAAATAAAGACCGTGAATCAAACACGCTCGTTCACTAATTTATTCACTTAAGATAAACATTTATTATCATGAGTACATTTATTATATACGTAACCGCAATAAATTGATTAATGAATTCATGAAATATAAAAATGTTTCCACAAGTTGAAGTAGAGAGTGTTATAAAGATTTGAAAAGAAAAATTGTATGAAATGATTGATAAGAAGAAGTCGGGGCGCGGGTACTGACCGGGCTGCGGCTGCGGCTGCGGCTGCGGCGGCTGGTGCGGCGCGGGCGTGGCGGCGGGGTGCGCGGGGTACTGGCGCGGCGCCAGCACGCCGCCCGGCGACACGAGCCGCAGCGGCGTGCCGTTGCGCGCGCCCATCACCAGCGAGCCGGGGTCGTAGTACGGGATCACGTACTGGCCCTGCCCGTTCACCTGCTGCTCGCCGCCCGCCGGCGTGAGCGGCCGGCGCGGCTGCTGCGCCTGCTGCTGCGCCGGCTGCGCGACCAGCCCGGGGTACACGCCCCACGGCGCCGCCACGCCGTAGTACGGCGGCACGCCGGCGATCAGCGCGCTCACGTACGGCGCGCCCTCTTGCCCGGCGTTGATCACGTACGGCGCCTGCGTGAACGCCTGCTGCGCGGCCAGCTGCTGCTGCAGTTGGAACTGCTGCTGCTGCTGCTGCTGGAGCAGCTGCAGCTGCGCCGCCGCCGCCTGCCCGCCGGCCGCCGCCGCTTGTTGCGATCGGAATAATTGCTGCAACAAACGAAATTACATTTTTTTATGCTCACTAGTAATATCTCCTATATGAGCGTTTACGTGTGATGACTTTTCGTCAAGTTCGTGCCAACATTTTACAGAAAATACTTAAGTTTTATGGACCGAACTATATTAAAGATATAAATAAAGGTTTCTAATAAGCGTACCGTTTAAAACTAGCGGTTAGCTTTAAATTTAATTAATAAAGAAACGTATCATTTATTACTTTTTATTCAATACAGCATTTGCTCGAGGGCCGGCCGCCGTGAAACGCGCTAATTAACACAATCGTTTAAAAACTTAATAACAAGGCACGCTGCTGTCCGACGCATATGCCTCTACCGGCTTACGGTATTATCTTGTCTGGCTTTCCGCAAATAAAAAAGTAGGTATATCTCTACACAAGTTTCTGCATAAGATGGGATGAAAAATTGTAAGCGTAAATAACGGTGATATAAATCGATACAACGTAGGAAATACATGCACGCCGTGGTCTCTCAATATTCTTAAACTAATAAGATTTCGCGCATATTGGTATTCAAGAAGATAGTTAATAAATTAATTACATTGCAATACAGGTAAATTAGCTTGGAGAAATTTTTGCATATGTAGTGGTGTGTATGTTATGGACCAGGTGATTAATGCGGGCATTATTTATAATGCCCGAGCATTATGAATAATGTCTAGCTTTATTGGGCTAAGTGATTAATTACTATCTTAACTTCATTATTTATCACATTGCACGGTCATTATTATAATGCTACATGACAATTGGGCAATTTGATAATAAAGCTATATTTAACCAGGACATAGAGAATATGCTGAGTACGTGGTTGGAGGATAACAACACTAAGAAATGGTCGGAAGGATTACGTTTTGTACAATTAATGAAAAATAGAGCCCATCACACAGGTATTAACTGTACTCCATATGAAGCAATGTTTGGAACGAAGTTGAAAGTAGGGCTTAAAAGTTCTTCTATACCACATGAGGCTCTGCTTGATATTAATTCTGAAAAAGACTTAGAGAAACTATTATCTACTGAGAGCACTATTACTGAAAGGAATCAAGTGGTTGTCAACGAAAATGATCAAGAAGAGTCCGCCAAAAATGATCAAGTAGAGTCCGCCAAAAATGATCAAGTAGAGTCCGCCGAAAATGATCAAGTAGAGTCCGCCGAAAATGATCAAGTAGAGTCCGCCGAAAATGATCAAGTAGAGTCCGCCGAAAACGATCAAGTAGAGTCCGCCGAAAATGATCAACTCGAGCCCATCGAAACTGACCAAGTGGAGTCCACTCAAAATGATTCAAACCCAATACCCACAAACGAAAACGAAAACCTAGAGCGCAAAAAAGAAAATGTTATGGCAGTTAGGAAACTAGCTTTACAAAATTTGCAGAAACAAGCAAATAAAATGTTGGATGTATCAAGCGCTAAATATCCCATGGCTGCAATTGGTGACACTGTAAGAGTCCGAGTTCCCGATGTTGATCGCGCTCGTAGCGATGGAAGAAATATGCTTGCTACAGTTATTGAATTAACAGCCAATAACCTTTATAAACTGGGAACAAAACAAGGTGTTTTAAACCAACTATGTATATTCAAGAAACCAATTTACTGTCTGCAAGGAAAGATTTGTTTCGCCTGAAGATGTTCCAGAGACACAGATTTCGCTGAGAGAGTGTTGTAGAATGTCATCTAGATGCGGAGGGCAAGGTTATAATAGATGTGGTTGTAAAGGTGGTTGCAAGTCGGATAAATGTAGTTGTCGCAAAGCCAAAAAGTTGTGTGCCTCAAAATGCCATCACAGTGGCAGTTGTTCTAATAAATAAACCTGTTACTTGCTACATTTTATTTATTTATAAATAAATAAAATGTAGCAAGTAACAGGCTACATATTGTATAATTATTGTTTTCAATTTTAGTTATGTTCTATTTTACTTCTTCACATTTCGTTTATTAAGAGTAATTGCTAATTATGCCAAATAATGAGTCTGATTGCTTAAACTTTAGTTTATTTTATGTTTCATAATAATAAGTCATTTCTATAAAACAAAGGTACGTTGTGAAATTTTTGTTTTAAATTTAATTATATTTTATGTTATATTTTTAATATGACTTTCCTTAAGTTTTAAATGCAAAAACTAGTGGATTTTTAAGGTAGAAGTCCTTGGTAATTAATCCAAATAATGAGCCTGATTGTTTAAGTGGTTTAATATTTAGTTTATTTTAAGTTAAATGACAATAACAATAAAAAAATAGTAATTAAATATGTTTGTATTACTCTGCCCAAAAGGTGATGGGCAATATGTATAATGCCCGGTCAATTTGATTATTTGAATAATTATTATCAAATTGCACTCTCATATTGGGCATTTTTCATAATGCCCGTGCATTATGTATACTGCCCAATTTATCACTTGGTCCATAACATGTATATTACTCATATCTTAGAGCGCGTTTCCACTATATCGTTCTGGCCTATACAAAAATGTTTCGATATCCTAACATTACTATTTAATTTTATACTTATTCCTAGCAACACTTTTGTTTTCAATAAAAACAAGTTTTTATTTGAAAGAAAATGGTTTTGACTTTATAAAAAAAAATATATCATTCAATTTTACGTCCTTGAGAAATTGGAGACAAGGCGACTACCGTGAAACAATAAAATATCGTGTCCATAATAATTTGTTTCATAATTAATATTTGACCATAATAATTACGAAACAAAACAAATAAAGAAATCGTCACTTGATAGTGGAAAGTGGAAACACGCACAAAACCAGAATAAACCAGTTTACGCTGTCCGCAGGTGCCACGTGCAGTCGTTTGGTAACGTTAGAACATAAAGCACACATTTCATTCAAAAATTATAATTATTATGTACGTAGTTTAATTGATAAATTTTGTATTTGTTGATTGTTGTTATTATTTGTTATTATTGTTATAATATTTGTTGAAGTGAATTACATGTCCCGCAGCCGGAGGCCCCAAATGAAAACTCAGATGTACTTAAAAACTACATTTAATAGCTAAAATGAGACTTTTACACCCATGTCTGCACGATGCAGACCGGAGTTAAAGAATGAATTTATACAGTTTAATAATTATAAAGACGTAAGCTTGGATGCTAACTAAGGGAAATCGCATCCACATTCTATTCCCGTGCGAACGGCGTATTCAGCAGTTTTGTATGAAGGCAGGGCCATAACTAGTGTTTAATTTGTGTGTAAGTGTTGTAACTTTATATTGTTAATTCAAAATGGCTCCAGTGTTAAAACATGGTCGAGGCAAGCCTTTGACTTCTCAAACTAAAGAATTAAACTTTAAATGTCGTTTCTTTTTCAGGTTAGTAAATTTTTCATTTTAGTAACATTGTTAATGTAAAAGTTATATGTATGTTAAATGTGCAAATATTAAAATAAAGTCTCATCTTTTTCAGAGGAGAAACACATATAGTTTAATTTAAAATCCCTTATATATATAAAATAAAAACTAAAAATAAAATGTTGTTTTATTTTATTTGCTGACCATACACTACTACAAACGCAAAAATTTCTCCAAGCTAATTTACCTGTACAATTATTTTAGGTGCGAGGTTTGAGCGAGATGGTTCACGATGCGTTGAAATGGTTAATGTGAGTGTGATGTCATCTAGAACGAGTAAGTTTGGTTTACCTGTTGGGAAGAGATTAGTTGGCTCGGTTCCAGCTCTGCGCGATCTAGTAAACACTATGAAACATTGGCCATACAAACACCGTTCGTGCCATTGCTGCTATTGCTACCACCTGGGCGCCTATCTTGTATAGATGAGTTCACAAAACTACACTTGCCGATAATATTTGTTTAACGTAGCTAATTTCATCCTCTTTCTGCAACGTATCAATGTGTTTATTTTTATACGGAAATCATAAACTACTTCCAACACGAAAAGTAGTTTTTAAAATTTCCCTAAAGAATAAACAAGGTAAAATTATTAGTAGATTTATCGCTCAACGTTTTGGTGATTTATATTTCGATTAAATTAAATTCATAATATTAAAACATTATTACACTCGTCAGAAAGTTGAAAAGATTAAAATTTTCAAACAGACGCCAGGCACGACCGTCGTAATTTTAATTACGGAGCTACTACATTCCGGGTGCCTATTTTATTTTTCATTAGCTAATTGACACGGAATGATTATCTAACGTCGTAACTTTGCGGCGGGTAAATCCAAAGTCTCATTCGGTCGGGGTGTCGCCTTTGATCTCTAGCTTCGGCTCCGGATTCCATAGCAATTTAATTCATCGGGATGTTGTAATTAAGAGGCGTGCGGGTGCGAAGCTAGCACGTGCACAGAGCAACTTGACCGCAACAAAATTAAGTCGTTTCTGTCGCAGCAAGGAAGCAAGGAAGCGCCTCGCATTCAATTAGACGTTCAGTAATCCGGCTACGGCTGCGGCGAGCTCCAATACCAATTACAGGGTTATTAGTGAGAAAACACGTGCTCGGATCTACTCAGTTAACCTGAACAAAGCTACAAATATCCGCGATATGCCATGCTTTGGGAAAAATTAAGAAAAGCCTTATTTGGTTATATTTTTCTAAATAGAACTTTCGTACATAATTGATTAACAAAACTTATTGCAATGTATATATTACAAAATATCTTTTATATTTTTTAGTTTTTTTATTCATTATTAAACGATTTGATATATTAAACACGAAAAATCAAACAACCGAAAAAGGGTATCTTGGATTATCAATAATGAAGCAAATTCATGATAGTGCATAGTCGTATAGAGGACCATTAATTAGCACAGTAATTAAATGTGTATTTGTCGAGTCACGAAACGAGAAGGTGAGGAGTGCTACATTGTACGAGCATCGTTCGCGTTGGATGGCATTTATTATTTACAAGGCTGATGACGAGAGGACGCGCTACTCTGTGTTCCCGCGAGAATAGCACTTTCCAGGCGTCGGCAAACAAATTACGTGACAAAGCAATCAATTACAAGAACGAGAATGTCGCCGTGCCTCTTGAATCGAACGCTCCGTCAACAAGAACCTTTTAGCGGTAGAAGAAATGCTCCTGCTACGTGCGAATCGGACGTTTCACTATTAACTTTCTTAAAAAAACAATTTTACTCTGTTGAAATTAAAATTTTGTTTAAATGTGTTGTATTATGGGATATTTTAAAAACGATTTCGTACAAAATTAGCTTTGTGGAGTAAATTGATGTCGACGGGGAGGACGGAAGTCAAAATAAGATTAGAGGGATATCCAAGATTTTCGTGTTCCGGCGTCTTCGACCGTGGTTGTCGTGTATCTTGCCGTAACAAGTTTATCTGCCCCGCAGGCTGCTCATCTCTTTTGTCATCTAAGCCCAAATGTAATCAATTTTCACAAAAAAAAAACATTTTTATAACATTCACGAGTAAAACAATAAAGTGGTAATTTCATCACGCTTTTGCCATCCCCTTAATAACGCTACCAATTTTAGAAAAAGGAAAGGTAACTATTTTTTAACATTTCAAATGAAAAGAAGTTCTAATTACGGCATTTGATTGGATACCTCCAGCTACCTTCGCTTTAGAAAGCCTCTAGATTTTCGTGAAAAGGTGGCAAAGGGCGAGGGCGGGCACAAGTTGGGCGGAGCAAAGCCACGCCTTCGTCGCCCACGCCCTGCCAGAATTAAAACTTAATATTAAAATTGACGAATCTACTACCTAATAATGTATATTTTAATTACAATAGTGCACAATTAATACTTTCCTTACCAATAGGTAGTATTTATTTTAAACCTTGCGGTGAAGTTACATAACGGTATCCTGTTTGTTTTCCCATAATGAAATAAAGAACTAAAGTGCGAAAGTTGGGAGCTTGACAAATTATCATTTTTTGAAACTATTAACTAGGTATATTTACTAGTCAAAACTATAAAGTATAAAACGAAATCATGAACGTAAGTTATTATTACTTACATAAAACATGTACCTACTACTACCTACCTACAAACATTTTTCACATATTTTAATATGGATGATCAAAATACTCAATATACTGTCTATCAAAACTTTATATTTAACATTTATTTGAATCCCATGGTGGTTCATACACTATATTTACACAAACATTAAAAAGCTTTCAGGGACGTTTTCAGCTATTGCATAAATAAGCTAATCTTAATTAAGGTAAGTACATATAAGAATATCTAATCATTAAACTAAAACAATATAGCACTATAGTAGATAATATTAGTTTTTTGTAAAAGAGGAGTTAATAAAAATACATTACAAATAATACAAGAGGGTAATTATACTCCTATACTCACAAAATAGATAACTCTATAAATTTTAAAAATAAGAATGAGATTGCATTCGAATTCAATTACCTACATATATGTACATTGTTCAATAAAAATAAAAAATAAAAGGTTAGGATTCATTTTATTAAATGTAGGTATTGTATAAAAATAAACATTTGATTTAGGTTGCTACGCTAGTGAAGAATAAAATGTATCGATGAAAAAAAAAAGAAATAACATAGGTATAGATGAATAAATATTTTCATGGAGCGTATTGGTATTTGGGAGAAATGTTGTTTCTGAGGTAGTACGGGTGCGGTCGGACGATGCTTTTATCAAAATTAGCGGCGCGCCCAGCCGCGGCACACCCCTATCGTAAAAGACTACGGCCGTCACCGCATCAACGACTCCAGAGCCGCACCTCGCTATCACACCCTTATATTTCACCCTTCATAAAATCAATATTTATAATAAATTAACTTGAATATTTTGCATCAAACATCTTTCATTGTTTGACTCCATAGTCCTAAACTGCAGACATCATAGGGATAAACACGGTCCGATAAGACTTAAGTGGTATTTCGAAATACCGCTTGGAATAGTAAAAAGGCATGTTCGGATATAGCGCGAAGCGCATGGATTATATGGATCAGATGTCTAACAGTTGGTGGTATTTGGGTATCAACGCCGGCATTATATAATTTACATATAGCGGTCGCTTTGAAATTATACTTCATAAAAATAATACCTAACGCCATAGTCTTTCGAGAAAGTTAGAACAATTTAGTTTAATAGTTTATTTTGCAATATAAAACTGATTCCATTTGTTTTACAAACGAATAGAATGGTAATCGTTGTAAATCAGTTTACGACATGACCAATTCGGTCAGGCGGTAAGGACACTGCTGTGTAGAACAGGTCAATTAAGTTGCTATCTGTATGCAGGCTGCTTATCGAAAACTATCTTTTCAAATGACACGCAAAGCATCACCGTCCAAGACTCCTAAATATTCCTACCACAGAATATGTCAAATTCAATTTATTATTTGTTTGAACGTTCAGTATTCAGTTTAAAAAGCAAATAAAGTTGCTTTTTCAATAAGTTTTTATTATTGTATGCATCATCATATCAATAACATAGCTACACATACAGATAAATTGTGATAATTTTATATTAAAGCCCTAAGTTTTACAATTTTATTGAGTGAATTGCAACAGATTGCACTGTGAAGAGCATGTTTATATGTTATTTGCAGTAACACGATGTATTAAAACACATTAATGAAACTTTGTACCCCGGATGATTTATACTCGACATAATATAAGTATCAAATTTAAGCTAAGTTTTTAGAATAACAACACGCAAATATATCATTAATATATTAAATAGGAGACTCATAAAAAAACTTGTTCCTGTTACATAATAATAAAAAAAAAATCGTAAGTACTTGTAATAGTTACATGCAAAAGTCAGCTAATAGGTTTATTTTTGCTTGGGCATAATAATATTTGCGTAAATACTCAAACAAAAACAATTGGTATCAAATAAATAATATAGTCGCATAAGCTTTACCTCGCATAAAGAACCGAGAAGGAAACGAAACATTAAGGATGCGAAGGTGGTGAAAATATGAATATATTACACAGTAAAACGGGCCAAGTAATCATACGCACGCAAGAAACCGAGCTCTACGCCTTGCACACGTACAAAATGTTATTTGTAAAACCAATAATTCACCTACGTACACTTTAATTTCGAGCTATTTAGAAAAGAATATAATGCGAGGCTAAAATATAGCATTTCAAGATTAACGATGAGATATAACAATATTCACGGGCATTCTAGACATTGAATGTATTTGTGTTATGAAATGGTAGACGGTATGAGGGGTTTTCCAAAAGCAAGATCTGGAGGCGAGAGGTGTTAACGAGACAAGTCCATAAGACGCTTTCGGTAACGAAATGGTGTAATGAAGTGGCACGTTACGCCTTGGGTCGCTCTCGCTCCAATTTCGTGCTAACTGGACTCATAACACAACAACCCTCCGGCCCTCGCTATTTTGCCATTATATATACTGCCAATCTATTATGTACAGTATGTATATACATATTGTATATTTCTTAAACGATTTACTACCCGTTTATATTTGAGCCTAAAATTAATTTTCATTCTATAAGTCAAAGGAAAATAAGCAAAGCGATGTAATTATGCCGCTCGAAATGTTAGATAAGGATAGCGAAATAGCTTCCTTATAGCCCGTTTGTTGGAAGAGACTTTAAAAAGTTCGAAACTTGATAATAGCAATTTTCATAGTTATATAGAGCTATTGTAAGCTTTCGTTTAATTATGAAATACAATATAAATTATGTTGCTTTCTACATTAAATAAGGTAAGTACATATTAATGC
Source organism: Colias eurytheme (assembly GCF_061535395.1). Taxonomy (NCBI): domain Eukaryota; kingdom Metazoa; phylum Arthropoda; class Insecta; order Lepidoptera; family Pieridae; genus Colias; species Colias eurytheme. The sequence continues at coordinate 9,481,686 of NC_142982.1, read as the reverse complement.
ACCAATAAGGTAAGTATAGGTACACTTGTTTTTAATAAAAAAAATCTTATCTTTATTTGAATAATATTATACTTAAATGTGAAAGTATGAGTTGTTTGTTTGTTCTTCTGTAACGTAGCAATGAAGGGGGTTTAAAATTTAAATGATATGATTTTCGTGTCTGGAGATAATTATCCCTAATATAGATAGATAGAGACTAGAGAGTGACATAGGCTACTTTTAATTTCATGACCATGGAAAGATATATAATGCGCATTTGAATCACTCCAAATTTTATAAATACCGATAGATGATCGTCTGTTTAAAATGTGATATGCGGGCAACAACTAGCTAGTTGTTTAAAAATTATGACAGGATTTTCGCTATTATTTCAAGTTATAATTGACGACGTAAATAATGTTAATGGACATTAAATCGCAATAAAGATCAATTAAAATATTTTTTAAACAAATTAAGGTTGATAACAAAACTTACTATGTATTTTAATTCATATAAACTCAAGATCTATTTAAACATCATAAGAAGCAAAATAAATCGTTAAAAATTAAAAGAAACTCCCTCTGAACTCTGAACCTCATTACCAGATTGTGCGACTCTTTTGTGAGGCTGGTCTGTGATAGAATTAACGAGAGGTTTACCATCCAGGTGTATTTTTAAATTATATTGAATAATTAATTTAAAGATTAACGCGAGATTTTTAAGTTAAATGTGAATAATATTACAATAATTAACATATTTCTGTCGCGTAAGCGTAGAAAATAGATTTTATATTGCATAGATATTCCTCGTTCTTATGAAAACATTAACAAATAACAGTAATTTGTAAAACTGTTAGCTTTAACTTAAGTGCGACCGCCAGTGCGTCGAACTCTATCTAACGGTATTTTGATCTCATTTAATACGGTTCAGAGTAGATAGCTATACTTGTTATATACCTTTCATATGTAACGCGTATTATTTAAAACGCTTTATTTGGCAAAATAACGTAGTAATTAATGTTTTGATAGAGAAAGGGCAGTGGAAAGCAGAATGGAGCCAGCGAGACCGTCGAGGTGAATGTACGCACGAAGTGTGCCACGCGCCAGAGAAATACTTCGGAGTGGATACCGTTAGTGGAACGCGGTCATGCCACCGGTGGTAGAGCTGTCCGTGAATCTCGTAAATAAACGGCCCATGTCAACTCTACACTCGATTATCGCGTCATCAATGCATTCAACATGAAACAGCGACTTGACAAAGTTTAAGCTCAGAAACAAAAGAAGCATCTCTCGGTGCCGTGGTAATCGGAGCGTTTCTAATACCCACGCTTTGACTCGGTTTCACCGCACGCTTCTTGCCTTCGTTTCTTACTCGTTTTGCGAAATCGTTTGAAATATGATAACGTTCAATCGAGTGCCGAGAATCGTAAGTTCTCACGAAACTTCACACGGGCTTCTTGCAGTCAGTTAGCTATTGAATTCCGCTATTACAATTGGCGGATCGACAACGGTGTCGACTTACTCGGCAAAAGAAAACGTAAAGTGAACTAAATAGAACAAAACGCAAAGGTGAAATAGTCTGTTTTACAAAGTTAACTGTAGTTTCTTTATGTAAGCGACGTGGTAAATGCGGACAAATGAATATTTTTCACAATAATTATGTCGAGCAAAGCAGGTAAGGCGTGAAGCGCATCGGCGCTCTGCGTCGCGGCGGCGCAACAATTTGCATCACAAATGCGGGTGGCGGTCGTGCTGCACCCCGCGCTCCCTTCACCCGACCACGGAGCCCGGGCTTCGCTTTTATCAGACAATGTCACAATCAACATCGCGTGGACGCTTTTTGACCATCATATGATTGCCGATTGTGGTTCGCCATAATTGTAACAAAGATTTCATTTCTAGTTGCAACCGGCTGGGGATGTTCGCCGAAACTAAATAAGACTGCAAAAATCTTGCATACATTTCAATTTAAAAAATTATGTCGACTTTATGTACGTTTTCTATCTTTAAAAAATTATCTGCATCTGGTTTTTATATGGAGAAATTTCGTATAAAGCCGTTCTAAAAGTAGTAGTTAATAATCGAGCTGCAATGGTAAGTGGGTAACACGGGGAAAGCGGGCGAGTTGAGAAACGATGAATTAATAACAAACTTCTCCCGCGACGCGTGATGACGGCCGACAAGAGTAGCCCATTACGCCGACACTGAAAATTCGCAAAATCTCTTTCTAATTATCCGATGTTATTCTTTCCTTGGAAATTTTTATTCAAATGCGGTATAAATAAGTTAAGTTACGCTTACATAAGTCTACAAGATTTATTACCGACAAAAAGAATAAAATAACTTGATTGCAATATAATATATACAATTAATGGACTTTGTCGTCATTTCTTATTGAAAATCCATAAATTATGTAATTTTTAAACGAACAAATAAATGTTAAGATAAATCAAAAATGTTAATAAAAAAAGAAACAAATCTGCTGGACCTACCTACTTAACCATAGATAATTCTCATGATCATTTGTTATCCAGCCGGATAACAAATAAGATCACTCGTTATATTTCAACTCTGCGAGCTAACTGTGAGAAATGACGGCTATTTTCTATAAATGATGCAATTCACTAGCGGATTTAAGGATCAGACCCTTTTTAAATTGTGCCCTTTATTTCATCGATCAAATTTCAACAATCTATGTAAACACATAAGTATTGAGTATCGTTGAATATCCGTAACGATTAAACTCAAAATTACTGAAACTATTCAAAAATACTTTCACCGGCGGAAAGCTACAGTATTCTGAGTGACTGTTTTGTTTTTGTCCCGGGTCAACTCGGGCGGAACAGAGAGAATAAAAATAACAAATCATAAATTCATAAAATATTAATTAATTTCGGTTTAATTGTGCTCTCCAACAAAATAGAGAATAACATCGTGACAAACAAGGCGAGTCCACGCTACGACACTCCTTTAACAAATTAAAGAGGTGAAAACGCGATGTGTGGAAGGTTTAAGATGGGTTTAATATTGAAATAAATCTCGCACGAAATGAGTCGGTTGGAAATTAACCTGCAGGTACCTAAGGTGGTGTTAGCACGGCGGTGCGGGAGGTATAGCGACTCTTAATTAAATCAAGTGACACGTCTCGTTCGTAGCTTCAATCACACGACCCCTATAAGCTCGTATACCGAACTGTGCTTTGCTCTTTCTCGTCGCATCACTTCAATTTGTAATAATTAAAATTAGTTTTGGCAGAACCTATTGTTATTTCCATACGAGTACAATTCATGTTGTTTAGAATTGAAAGAAATCTTATTGCTTACTTTAAAATAAAACACATTTAGAAAACTTCCCATACAATAATAAATACGAAAATATATAGAAAATGTAAAATACTTGTAAAAATAGACAAAGAAAAGGCGGGGGAGTTACAATGATATCGATAATCACTATCTCTATATTCATATGTTATTAATGGATAATGAACATCACAACGTATAATAATACAATATCTGTAGAATTTATTGTAAAGTCTTATATCGATTGCAGCATTTATATTATACAAAATGTTAATAACATACTACAACGTAGTTTAGTATCTGCACATGTCGCATATAGATGTTTCTTTGTGGGTGTTTCAAGTGTATATTTTACATATTTACTCTAATTAGGATCAGACTATTCGCATACACGTCCCGTTGCTAGCTATGTGACACATCATCGCTATAAAATTGCATTAAATGCAGTTTAGATGTTCCAGACAGTTTATACATACATAAAAATGAATCGAATATCAATTAAAAGACCGTTGGAGTCGTAGAAGTTTGTTGCTAACAATAAAAATGGAAGCGGGCGCCGAGGATTGCAGATGTAGGTAGCTAACCGGCGAGTAACAACTTGTGCATCGGTTGTTGGTAGAGCACGGCTCGCATTCATTATTTCCATAACGAGCCCACGACAACCGTCGCTCGCTCCTCGTTCCCGGTCTCAGTCACGGCAATTAATTAACTGGCTAAACGGTATCGTGTTTTACATTGTGATGTTTACGCAACTCTCCACCGATAATGTCCCCGGCTATCGGATGTTGCAACCCAGGGTTTCACATTAATTAATAAAGTATTTATTAATGCGGCCGACCTCACTAAAAAATTAAAATTCTCATTATTATGTCGGTGGTTCTTGATTACAATCACAAGAGCACATAATTAGTTAATTTTGTGTATTAAGTAAACACAACATAGTCGTAATCCTAAATATTACTTTGACTATGACTCAGAATTGATTGTGGACTACGACAAAGCGTAAACTTTTCTCAAAATGATACAGGAAATAGACAATTTCATTCAGAATTCTAATGGTCGTAAAAAGTGCGTATACAGAGAGATTATACGAGGTTGCAATAAAACGTATGAGACAAATTTACTGCTTTTAGGCATCGTGAATCAACCCAATAACAATTTTCCGAGTGGCTATTTTCACGTATACTACCTACTAAATTAAGAATAATTAAGTAAAGACAGAGCCTCTCGGTAAAAAGTCATAAAAATTAATAAGCGTATCGGAGTTCCCTTGTGAAATGATCTCACAGGTTGCTATGTCGTAACAGCTGGCAGAGGATGTTACTTAAATTAGTTAACAATGACACATATTGCTGGCAAACAAACAGAGAGGAATCCTAAATAGACCGCATGCTATTCTTGAACTACCGCCGTCACACCGCACCGGTGAGCACGCCGTGAGCCGTCTGCTGATTCACGCACACCTCAAGGTGATGTCGATTGGGAATGAGCACACGTCTCATTTCACCCAATCCATTATTATCTAACCCTTACTCATGCTACTTCTGGCTTTACTAATTAACTTGTATATCATCGTGATGGTCTAATTACCATCTTAAAGTAATTGTAATCCTTGATTAATTAATACGCATCGCAGTTTATAAAATGGTCATGAATGTCTACATATTACAAATTTAACTAGTTAGTAATAGTTTTGCATCTTTAAAATATATTAAGTAGGTGAGTGTACAATTGCAGGAAAATGATTAATGCGAAATAAGCAGCATGTACCCAACGATGAATTTTGTTGTTGGTACAAGTGAGGTAGGCTCAGCACGACACTTCACTCGTAATTCGTAGGTTGTATGGTCAACTCTTGCGCCTTGCGTAACATACAACTGCTCAATGAGGACGTTGATCTCGCGCTTGACATTGCCTTCTATTGGCTTACGTTGCCTTCAACAACTTCATTCACGATTCGAATCTAGCACATGTTTCTATAATAAACCAGTTCTAACTTTAAGCAATAATATTTATATTTTAAGTATATGTAGTAGGCAATTAAATATTAATGTGAAACGGTAACTGTCTCGTAAAACATGCTATCTACATGAAAATAATTTTCCAACACGTCAGTATACTAAACGTTGCCCGGAAATTGTAGGAAATTGCAACAGAAAATGAATCCGCCGCCCGGTTTGGAGGTCCGTTTCAAACAGGCTTAGAAGAGACTTTCACATATTTAAAAACCATTTAAAATTCTCATTACGGGAACTGGTTATTACTGTTGTTGTTCTTAAAATCACTATGTAAGGATCTATTTATTATATGTACTGAACAACAATTACTATATATGTAATATGTAATGATAATTTAGGAATTGAAATTAGTTAATTGTTTTTAAAAGGGTTATAAAATTTCCCGTATTTAGCAGATGGAATGAAAAATGCGAGATGGCATTAAGTGAAAAAGAACAATAAATATAAAGAGCTCTCCATCAATCACTCGAACAGAGGCAGCACTTCCGGACGCGGCATGGTCGAGCGAAACATTTCTTTGAATAATGAATATACAGGTGGGTAGGTATTGTGCCCCGTAACTGGACGTGATATACGCCGTCGTCGACCGCATGCATAATTTCACTTATTTTATGTGGTTAATTGTCGAAAATGACCGCTAGTGAAATATATTACTGTATTCTACCGCTAACACCGCTAGTGGCGGCTAATGTATTCCACAACTCGTATGTTCCACCTTACCCTTCGTCTTTGTGTTGTGTTTTCACATACAAAGTACCCATTCGCCGCAACGCGCGTATAATATACACATGTTATTAATATACCTCGTTACATGTAAATTAAGCATAAGCAATGCGACAAAATCCTTAGGACCTCCTTAAAAAATATTAGATTTTTAGATTTGGTAGGTACATGTGTGATATGATTAAATGAATATAAGATATTCAATAGATAGATCAAATGAATAAAAATATAATGAATATAACTAGAAAATAGAAATAATGTTTTTTTTTTAATCTTATAAATACTGGATCAAATATGTAGAGTATGCGCCTGAGGTGACATAAATAGTCGGGTTAATAATCTCGAGAACTTAACATTGGCTCGTAAGAATAGCTAGCACAATCGCAGCAAGTCGCATCTACAAGCCCCAACAAGTACAATTTTTCAGAGCGGGTTCACGCGACAGCACATAACAAAAGAGCTGGAAAGGCGCAAATAAACGAGCGCTACTTTCTGCAGTTCCCTCATCCTAATACCTAAGCCTCAAACTGTTTAGGTAAATCAAAGAAACATAAAACATACAATATGTATATATTATAATCTATTAAGATAAATTCATATTATTGAGAACGTTATTTATATATCATTTGCTGATTATTCAACTATTTTATGAATATTTAAAGTTATGTGTTAACAGGAAACATTTTAATCACGCTATTGTCTGTAACTTGAATTTATTCATAAAATGGAGCGCGGTACCGGTACCTAATACAACTTTAAACTCTATCTCGTAAGCTCAGCGTCTACGACCGTCAAAAATTACAAAATTTTATGGAAATCCGCTGCAAAATGCACTACAAAAGGCGAACTCAATCTGTATAATGAAACTTTTAGACCGTGCACGAACTTTCAAAAGCCGTAGGTGAGTCGGTTTATAAAACCAAATCTTTTCATTTAGCTTGTTTTCAGGGATACGCTATGAATGGCGGGCAAGATCGGACGCTACGATACTGCGGACGGTCCACGGCGTGGCCGGTGCGGCGGATTCACCACGCGCAAAAGGCAACGCTTTCCAATCATACTTATACATCTGCTATTAACCCTGCGGCATTCATTGAACTCCTTAAATTTTACGAGCAAAATATATTTTAGGAAATCAGATCGACAACTCATATCTGAAGAGAGATTTTCTTGTACATTTTTATTCTGCCTTGATTATTCTACGAATCACAAACAAAAATTGTTAAGTTCTTACTTTGCAACGATATGTAGTACAAACCTAATACATATTCCGTTTGTTTTCAAATAATTTAGATATTTGTTCCGAACTATAAGTTCTGCATAAACATGTTTACAACGTTTTATCCACTACTAAATTTTTTGTTCCTTCAAGTCGGTAAAGAATTAATACATATTATATCATCGTTCTTTTTTTCAATAGAACGTAGATTTTTTGTTTCTTTTATGAATTTAAAAAAAAAATAAGCAAGTTTAGAATGAAATTGAAGTTGTGTGTTGAAAAATTGAACATAGAATTTACTTAAACATTTTTTATTAGAAATCCACCAAAGCGAAGCTAGCACAACTAAAACCGATGAACCGATACCTCTCAAGTTAGGATCGCTAATGAAATTGTAATTATTATGCGGCTATTTAAAACAATTATTTAAATGGTATGGTAATAGATTACGATTCTTTCATCTATATCATTCCAGTTTATCTGATTGTACGTTTATTTATCAATATCACAGTAAATTAGTGTCTTTTATTTTTACAACATATTCCTTTAAGTAGGTACCTAAAGAAACGTAATTTCTTTGGAAACAATAGTAGTAACACTACACCAGATCATTTAAAAAAACCTATGTTTTATCTCGAATAATTATAATTTCGTCACAGTGAAAGTACCATATATTTTATTATATTATTCTCATTTCAAATAGGAACACAAAAAGTTATTTTATTTTATAAATAAAATTTGGAACTGTATTTGACGATTTGATATTGTCTACTTGTTGTTCAAATTCAAATTATTTATTGTGAAATAAATAATTTGAATGAAATTGATGTTGAAAATAATGAAATAACAGTACCATCAACATCGTTTGAAACAGGTTATCTGACCCATTAGTGGAATTTGGTGGCGATCATTTTGGTGCATATTTGTTAAAACTTATAAGAATTTGAATGCGCGATAAATGAAAACTTACAGTATACTATCATATTCATGTTTATAAAATTGTTGATTCACCAATATTTATGTCAATGATTATAAAATGAATATACTTGTTGTATATTACACTCGCGGTATTTGGATTTAAAAATACAAGCGAAGTTATTTAAACAGTAAAATAATCATCAAACATATCTTACAATTTGTAATTTGAGATCTTTTCCAGCAGCCGAGGCAGCGGTCACTGAAGTGGTCACGGGCGACAACCACTGGTGCAAATTAATATAACGTTTTGGTAAAAGTTTAAGGGAAACATCCGCCTGAGCGTAAGCTCGTTCGAGGCAGGCCGCAGCGGCCCCGTCGAGGGCCAGAGCCGGCTCGAGCAGAGCGCCGCCACCCTCGAGAACCACCATATCGTCCGAGTATCCAGTCACAGTTTATTTACAAACACAACACTAGACACATCACTGAGTGCGCACACGACGGGAGCTACATGTCTGGCGGGCGGCACGTGGGTCGCGCGCGGCTCTGGTCGCGGAACTGCCGCGGCGCTCACCTGCGGCCGGCGCGCTGCTCGCGACCCGCGCCCCGCTCGCGCCGCCCACCGGCTCGTCAACAAACACCGTTGTTGCAGCGGCCGCGAGCCACAAGCCCTGCACCTAGCTCTACTTTCGTCCCACTTTCCCAAACCGACATGTGGTGTTGCAAGTTCAACTACTATACCGATATCCGATATATGTATGTATTGTGAAACGATCGATAAGATGCTATGGTATTATTTAATCATTAAACAACATCACATTAATAATGTAAAGTATTTCGAAGAAAGTTCTTGGGGGCCACGTTTCGAGATAACTTGAGTAAAAGTTCGCGTTTAATAAATCAAATATTTAAAAACAAATTTAAACAATTAGTGAACTTGTCACGAAATAAATAGAACTAATAATATGTACCAATGTTCCTAATTTTAATACTATGAAAGCAAACAAAACCACAGTGGCTTTGAAAGAGAAAAAAGTTATTCTAAGTTAAATCCAATTTATAAGAATGTCCCCTTGAGAGACGTATGGGAGTGATGATATAAGTTCTGAAAAAGCTTTAGAAATACGTATAACTGTTATAGAATTTTTTCACAAACATTGCTGTAATCCCTCTTCCCTCATAAAACGACTTTAATAATTTTGCTTATTATTTTTAAGTATGTCTAACTTCATAGAAAAAAATTTAAGCTCAATAATATGTATTTTGTGGGAGATCCTATTTTCACAAAAACATCATCGGGGGCGGTAGTTATCAGACAAAAAAGTGTATTATTCTAAATATAATATTCTTTGTCTTCAGAAAGGATCCTCAGTTAAAACTTATGTAAGCTTTAATTGTTACTTGTAAATTTTCCTGCAATAAAGCTTTCATTCGTTCATTAATACAGATCTTAGTCTGAGTTCATACCCATGAATATTAACTAAAATTTCGTTAAAATGGTTGTACTATGTTTTATTTTTGTACCGGAATACATTGACTTCATCTATATAATAATTAACTGTCAATAGGTAGAGAAGCTTACCTATCGTACAAACATACCCTTATGTAACGTAATAAATGTTGTTGTAATCGTACATATTCTTCGTAGACCGTGACAATCCTATAATTTTTTAACTAAAATATACAAGGTTTAGTATCTAACTTTGCCATTAACCAGTATAGAAGAAAGTCGCTTTCTCTGTCTCTATGTATGCTTAAATCTTTAAAACTACGCAACGGATATTGATGCAGTTTTTTTTAATAGATAGTGGTTCATGAGGAAGGTTAGTATATCTTAATATATATAAATCTCGTGTCACAATGTTTGTCCTCAATGGACTCCTAAACCACTTAACCGATTATAACAAAATTCGCACACGGTGTGCAGTTCGATCCAACTTGAGAGATAGGATAATTTAAACATGTAGGTACCAGGGGCGAACTCGGGGCGGACCACTAGTACCTACTATATATAATTGATTAGGTTTTAGCCAAAACGGTCGAAGCCGCGGGCGGAAACGTAGTAAGTATATTATAAAACTGATTAATTTAACATCAGGAAATCACATTACAAGTTATAAACAAAACTACTAACTTCAATATTTTACCACTTATTTTAGATATTATGACTGACCTTGTTATTCATATAAGCAGTTATATTTTTTTATACACAAAGTGTGATGTTTTGTTGATCAGGGATTTAAAGCTTCAATTATAACTTGTTGATTTTATAAATAAACTTGTCTGAAGAAATTGCCTCCACACTACTAAACTGACCTAAAACTATTCAGTGCGTCTATTGGCGTTACATAAACTTATGTGTAATTATGAAAATTTATATTCGTGACAGAGTAATCATGACGACTGATAAATGGCAAAGTACCGGCTCAATTATTCACACGGCACGCCCCTGTACATCGGCCGCATCATCCGCTTGCTGCCAAATTAAAAGTAAATAACGAAATGAAAACAAACGCGCCCGCGCCGCGAGGGACTCGCAAACCTTTTACCGCTGTCGAGTAAACAACTACAGCTAAACATACTATCATTTTATCGGCTATCTATTTGCCAATACGGATAATATTGCCAGACTGACCGCTGCGTTTATATGAAAAAAAAAAGACGGGTTGCAACTTGCACTCCGGGAGTGCCGGCAGAAGTGAAAACTTGATTATTAACGTTCAGCATGTTTGATATTTTGGAATGGTATCCGTCTTACGCATGGAATATAAGGGCTAAAAAAAAATCCGTCTTGTACGCTTTTTCGATCAGGCCACGTGTCCTGAGCCTGACGCGAGTTTAAGATTTTATACCCAACGCCGCTAAAGAAGTTTTCACTTAAAAAAAAGGAATAATCAATATACATTGAGTATCGATTAATTCACGTTGTTGTTAGATTTTACTTGTGCTTCGTCTAACATGCTATTGTAGCTGTCCAAATATCGAAAAAATCCTTCCAGATTGGCAAGGCCTGCGCTGTTAGCAACAATAATAGATGCAAAATACCGAGACCCATAGCGCTACTACCAGCGCGGAGCAATTTCGAAGAACAATGAATCTGGATGAATGGTGGCGCAAAGTGAAAAGTCTATTTACTTCATGTGCATATTTTCTACAACAATAGAAAAATGTGAATTACACAGTATTTACGAGATAACAAAAAATAAGAAAGTTTGATAAAGCTCAAAAATACTTGTTTGCTCGATTGTTATGATAATATCTAAGCAAGATCATTAGCGACAAAGGCCGTGTGTTTAGCTGTAGGTGGTACTGAAACAGTAACGAGGGACCGCAGTCATCATGGGGTTGCAAGAGTAGCCCCTTACGGCGAATATTGTCACAAAAGCAAAGTATGTCACACGTTGTATCATTATTTTGACACGTACACAAGGAAGGTGACGTCTGAGCCTCGTTGTACACTGATCATAACCATTATGTATTACGTATGTGCAGGTATATATAACAATATCAGATATCCTATTGTGCTGTATTAAGTTTCGGATTGAGATATGTATTTTCATTAAGCAATCTATAAAAATAAACCGTTGTTTTTGGACACTGCCATTTGATTAGTTTGAATAGTTTTAAACAACCTTTCGACCTTCTCAAATGTTAAGCTGAATGACCCAACTGCGTCCAAACTGATATGGAAACCTGTTTCTCTTCCAAGCTTTCAACATTGACGTTATTAAATACGTATTATCTATCAAGTTCTTAATTCGATTATTAGTTCTTCTATGCTTATCAAAGTTAAATGATTATTTAAGTCAAAATATGATGCACCAACAAATAAGTTCGGAATAGTCAGGCCAAACTTCTTTCCGTACAAAAAAACGAGTTATAACATTTTATGAAAAGAATAAACTCTAAGAATAAGGAAAAATCATACAAATAAACACGTAATAAATGAAACCTAGTATAACTTCGTAATAAGTATTCATACTAATGCTATTTCGTCCTTATTCCGGCTACCACCCTAGTATAAGTCTGACATAACTGAGTTATAACGTAGTTTTTAGTACATTGTGCTGTGTTTTACAAGTTTTAGAATCTATTTTCAATCTCAATTTGAGATAATAGCAATGAGAGTAATACGAGAAGTAGAAAAAGTTGAGCAAATTAATAATTTCATTACGTACCTATTGAAATGGAAAATTTAGGATGCTAGCTTTCCGCCCGCGGCTTCGCCCGCGCAGTCAAAGAAAAACCCGCGTAGTTCCCGTTCCCGTGGGATTTCCGGGATTGCGTCATTTTCCCGGGATAAAAAGTAGCCTATGTCCTTTCCCGGGTATCAAAATATCTCCATACCAAATTTCATGAAAATTGGTTCAGTAGTTTAGGCGTGATTGAGTAACAGACAGACAGACAGAGTTACTTTCGCATTTATAATATTAGTATGGATTATGAAAAACCCTTTTGATATTTATAATGATTTATTTATATACGACATGCGCCAAACCATACATACATAAAACACTTATTTCTAAACTTATCACAATACTATAAACTTTCGTTGAAAATATAAATCTTCTAAGCTTCGAGTTGTATGTTTTGAGTACCAGTTATTTGGCAACTCTCTATCTCGAGGTGGGTTTATCTTCTGTTCTCCGGATATTGGATAGGGTTCCCTTTCATTTGCTCGCATATTTAATGATATATGTATTTAAATTATTTCAAATAAATATTTAAAAAATAAATAAACAGAACATCGTATGATGAAACTTCACAACAAATTCGACGAAGTCAAACGAGCGTCAAAATGACAGCACCAAGGTTTAACCGTAGACAATTTCAATGTTTTTCATAATTTTGTGAATGAATTGCTACGTTGCCGCTCCGCGCCTATTGCATAGCGTGAGCATAGTTACATCGACGTTACTCCAAATTTATTTGTAAGAAATTATGATATCCTTATTCTTTATTTATTCTTATCATATCTATGCATTGCATAAGGTTTGAATAAGCAAGTTTTTATTTGTACGGCTGTTTAAGTTAAATTTTTAAATAAAAATACAGGAAGCAACGGAGTCTTAACCAGAAATCAGTAAAACGATCTCGAGTTGAACGGCCGTGGGAGCATCAGAGCGTAGCAAGAGCGATGCGGTATACGGCTTCGCTTATACTTTGCACTATGATTTTGTGATTTACAAATGCTACTTCCAATTTAATTGTATAAACTGGCCAATTTTAAATGAATGAATTAAAACATTCAAATTTGAATTGGCTTGGTATTGCTGAAAAACGTTAGTCATAACAGACGCACATAATTGAACAAATTTAAAAATAAAAAAATTGTATTATTAATTATTATATAATTGAGAAGTAAACACTTAACATACTATCCTATTTCAGAATGAACGAGCACCATTAAATCCTGACTTATTTACACAAATAAATCAGAATTAACAGAGCTTCCTGAAAGCTTCATGTGACAAAGCATTTTATGCACAACAAAACCGTCAATTTTAAAGAACAATTACCCGAGTCAAAGAAGGTATCTAAGTAAATCGCGTCGAGATATAACAAATAGGTAACGCAACAAAAGAGGCTTTTCGCGGCCATTAGGACGGGATGCACGAACGAAACACCGGGTGCGAGGAGCGTAAGGAGCTCGGCTAGAGCGATTAGTGTATACGGTGGAACTCAGCCTGTAGCGACCTTATCCGCCACACCCCCGGGACTTGCTCAATTTACGATTGCCGCAAAGAATATCTTCCACGTGTCGTTTTTGCGAGCCACTAGTGACCGTCGAATAGACTGCAGCAAAATATCGGTACACGCTTTAGTTTGGTTAATATTGAAAAGGACCAATTTCCGCACCGAAAGAAAAGTAGTAATATAAGAAGTCTGAAGGAGAACCGTAATAAGGGCTACCATAAAACGTAACATTAGGTAACGGCGTCTTCTGGGGCGGCTATAAATATCTCCGTTCGGAAGTGCGGCTAGTGTCCCGCGGGAGGACGACATATCGTGGCAGACGGCAGCCGAGGACGTGTTGCGCGAATAAAAACATCGCACCTCGCGTACCCCACCTCGTACTTGTCTCTACCAATCAATATTACTTAGCAATAACGTCGACCTCTCATGTGTGACCGTTATCTCAATTTTATGTCTTGTGCTACCGAGTAATGACTACTGGAGATAACGCATAAAATTTTGTACGAGCAAACACACACATAATTGAGGAATAACAAAAAACCAACTACATAATACCTACTCTATGGTAAAAACTAAATTGATTATTTCTGTAATTTCTAGCAGACTGGTAACGTTGCTTTCTCCAGAGAAACGCCAATAGTTTCTCTAAGCGTATGATAGTGAAACTTAGAAAAGCCATGAATGTATATACACCTAAAAAATTTTAAAGATTCATGATACTTACAAATTATCTTATATTCGTTAAAGCGTATACAGGAAATCGATGCCAAAAATTAATTCAAAATATCCGTTGTAATGATGGCCTAATATAAATTTTTTCTTAAAATTTTCAGTAAGTAGATAATTATTATAATTTTATTTATATTCAAAATAAGATTTTTTTTTCATTTTGACAATTGTAAATTATAATATAATAATAATAAATAATAATTATATGGTATGACGCAAAGTAAAGATACGAGCGCCACGAATTATTTTCAAAGCGGGCAGCAAAATCCACAAGTTGAATAAGTCGAAATCATCAAATCACCTTAGTAAAACAAGAAAGCAAACAAAGGGGAGACCCTCAAATTGCTTGCGTTATTAAGCAGACCTTAAAACTTTCACAGCGGCCTTGGTTTGCAGAGGTTTAAACTAGGGGTTGCAAAGGTGAGTTTATTTAGTTTGCAATGTCCACACAGTATGGACACAAGTGTGGGCCACAACTAAATAATCGAGGAACGTGTAACAAATACAAAGGTATATTTTGAATCTTTTAGACTGACTCCAATTTATAATACAAGACAAGCGGGCTTTAAATGTACGACACGAACATGTTACATTATTTGAAATAGTGTTTTGAGCAATGTTTACCAAATACAAGATGAGTGAGCATATTTTGTTCATTAAAATTAAAAATAAATCTGTAAATAGATTGTTACAAATATAATGATTGTCGGTTTAAGTTTAGTGCGCCAGTGTAAGGTCCCCGGTGGTGCAATATACACTTGCTGCCCGTCCATCACACGTCACTATCAATTAATTACTGGCGCGGCCCCGAGTTGCGTCCGCGTCCGCCACCACACTTACCAATATAATTAAACTGTCGATTTCTCAAAACCAATAGATTTGTGTGATCCAAACGCCTTGTTTATTTCAAATTTATGGTAAAAAATAAATTAACAAGATCATAATTGGTATAAGATTTCAGTTGAAAATGGGAACGAAATTAAGTTTACTCTTGTTTTCATAACGTCAGACGTACTAACTCGGTTGAATTACAATCTGCGAGGCGGGTAAACGAATTTTAAATAAAAAGCGGGAGGTCGAAGGCCGAGACCGACCGGAGCGGCTCCAAGTTTTGTCATTGTTTTCTATATTGCGCGAGGCAATTAGTGCAAGTCGGGTGAGGCGCGATTCTTAGCGGCTCTCGGTCCATCCACGGCCCCAATCAAATTACGGGGCTTCGCGGGAGAAACACCACTTCACCCCACCGAACCATTAAACAAACCTTTTCCAATTCATGTCGCAACATCAACACTCCAACTAATAGACAAAAGAAACGAGTTTCTCGTCAATTTTGATTTCCAGGTCGCGCCTACCTTTTAATTATGCGCATAAATTTAATAAGTATATTGTATAATAGCGTCAACCTTACCGGTCAATTTTTCTAACGTAACAATTTTTAAGTGAATATTAATAATTGTCAACATTTAGCTTATTCATTTATATTATTAAGCTTTTAATTATAATACAAAACAAATAACATACAAGAACTTTACGGTTAATATGTTTTTATTTGTTTTAATATATTTTCCATGCCAATTCAACGAATTAAACACACGGAAATAATAACCAAAACATTACTAAGTATAACATTGATTGTGTTCATAACTACGTAAAAAGGAAAACTTTCACATGAATAAAAGTCATCTGGCATGACTGAAAGTTAAATGGACGTTAGAATACAAAGTAAACGTTGCAATATACATTAGGGTAAACAGACAAGTATTAGGTGTGTTGGGTAATTACGGGGCTGTGTTCCGAAGTCGGCAGCGGCGACGTCGCCGGAGCACACGGCCCTTCGTAATTACCACGCTCGATGGGGGCGCGGGCGATCTCCTGTCAAGGATCGCGTGCCTAGTCCGACGCCAGTATTAAACGCTAGCGAAGAACCCGTGCCCTATCTGATAACATGCAATCAATTTCGCGATCTACATGCTTCTACGTCGGCACCGCCCATGGAATTACGTCACTGCCGATAAGCGTATAGTGCCAGCGATCCTTTGGTACCGCCGTACCTCTCCTCACATTTATCTGCAGTTAATGTACAGCACTCTTACAGTTGTTGCAATTAAATATTCGGCGCCTTACAGTTATATGAAAACGCTTTTAAATAACGTTATTTTTCGGTTTAGACGATATAACTCTCTCCTAATCAAGGCATTCACCGAAGCAACGGTTCGTGGCTAAGTCACGCGATCGTTTTATCGCGCACCTTCTTTCTCTTTTATAGAACAGATAAACTTTGTTTAAAAAGCTCGCATGTCTTTACTAAATAGACGTCCTTGTCGTGACGAGTGGTGTAAACTCTCGATATAACTATATTTCACAAAAACCCTTTGAAAATGCCACACGTTTTATTACTATACAGTACCTACACCAAATGCTTCAACCAGTATCGGTGGAAAGAATCTTTGCATTCATAACAAACTTTAAACGCGAGTGTTTCAGATCAGAAAACTAAAATTGCTATTTACATTTATTCTCGTGTTGTTTATTTTGAAACACTATTCGCGTGCTAAGCCGTGAATATAAATAGAACAAAAGATGGTCCGCTAAAGGCTAGAAAAGCAGGGGCGAGTCTGAAAATCCTCGCAAGTCAATTTGGCATTATGAAGTAATGGAGAGTAACGGGCATGATTTACGCGGCGCGGTGGTCGGGAGCGCGGCCGGTTGGTTTCGCGAGCAGCCACAATTATCGGCCCGCTGGCGCTCTCAATTACAAAGAGGCGCGCCCGTGGGATTGCACCTTCAGCGTATAGGGTCTGCGGGATTCACTACTAATCTTCCTCGCGACTACATAACGAAGCAACCCCTGCTCAACTGTTCATTATGTATGAAATAATCTATAGACCACTGTTCTATGGCAATTTGAATTATCTATAATTAATTGAAAATATTTTCTTAAAAAATAATAATATCCGTTTATAATTTGAAACGTGATATCATATACTTTTGTCTTTAGTGACATGACTGAAAAGCTTCTGTGTTTATTTACTCTCTGTGTTTTTCCTATATGACAAAATAACAAGCTCCACTTTTAAATGTGTAGGGTATTTTACACCAAGCCATATGTTGCCTGCTTTTCATGCTATATGATAGAAGTTTTTATTTTAAAATAACGCTACAGAACTTTTTTTTTAACAAAACATGTGTTGTTTGTTACAATGGTAACAATTCGCTGCCAAGTTAATGGTAATATTTTATATTACTTTGAGTTTTATTCATATTCAATCCTTTAATCATAAGCATACATTGTTCTGTATAAATTTTACTAATTAGTTAATGTGCAATAAAATTGCATCTACTATGAATATAGTATTATACCCGAGCTGAATTCGCTTGAGCTACGCTGCGGCAACGTTATATTTACCAAGGATTAAATGATGGATAAAAAATGTTTGTTAAATGATTCACTCGATAGAACAAATCTGTGTTTGAGTGTGATCGGGTCGAGTGTCGCGTTTTAATTTGCGCGGCGACATGTGAGTGCAGTCCGTGCTTTGGTTTGCGGGCGGCGACGCGTCGAGTGCCCTGCTAATTGCAACGCCACGTTATCCTCTACCGACTCTACTCTCAGTAGAACTACGCTCGATCATAAAATGACGTATTCACATTCTCACTTCGCGCGAATAGATTTTAGCGAATATTAAAAATATAATTTCTCGCATCAAAGTAAATATCTCTACACCGCGCGACAAATTTTACCCAAAGGACTGCACTGATAAGCTACGAGCATCCGTAATGATATCGGTCGAAACATTAATTATTGGAAATGTCAGAACAAATGAACGGCACAAAAGCTTGTGCTAATTGTATGATACTGTTTATTCTTCCCGATAAATTATTTTACAAGGCATAAAGGGAGTTACGAGAAGGCCGGAGATCGTTTGGAGTAATTTCTGAAGAAACAAATGAAACGGCTCCCCCTCGCGCAACAGAATGCTTTGCAAACCGCGAGGCCCATGTAATCGGATAATAAAAAGGGCAAACGCGGTAAATATAAGATGAGGAAGACAGTTTTACGAGCAGTACCTAATTAAGTGGTGAACCAAACAAAACCAAGAAACCGTTTATGTACAAATAAGTTGAGTACTCTTTAACAAACGTTATACAAACAGTAACATATTAACTGCAATCCTATCTACTTCTTATGAATCCGTACATGAATAAACAAAATATCTCGTTTAATTTAACCAGCGCTATTATATTATTTCATGCTTACTAGATATGCCAGCATTGGTCGCTTTAAATATTTTTTTTTTATAAGTATAGAACTTATTAGAGATTATATCATAGGACATAGACCATTTTAATAACATTTTCATTTAAATAAGTAGGTACTACAAAAGCAAGATGCTGTAGTACTGCTAGATGCTTACTTATTTATGGCAGTTCACCAAAATAAAATGTACCCAGTCTAAGTATTGTGTATAGTAGGAAAAACAACGTCACAATAAAAATTAGTAATTCATCCAAATCAGTTCTCTGATATTTGACGAAGAGCACTGGTTGGACGAATTTAAATTTTAAAAAGAACTATATTTTTATTATGCTCCGCAGTATACAGGGTGTAATCGTTAAGTGTGCACAAGCGATTATTCTGTTTTTGGTTTTGTGCTTAAATTACTTCGCAAATGTTCATGAAAATTCATTTAGAAACTGTAAATAGAGCTCGATGAGGAATACAATGGTATTCCAAAACGAGGATGTCACTTCGAAAATTTGCTTTGAATACAAAATGTATGGGAAATTAATGTATGTAATGTGTTTGATGTAAAATTTTTGGATATTTCCCGTTTTATTTTTAAAAGTTATTGTTGTCATTTTACTCATTTAGACTTTGTCAGTTTAAAGTTTTGATATCTGCAATACTTACGGAATAATCGCCTGTGCTAGTGTGCACACTTAACGATTACACCCTGTATAATTTAAATCAAGCCGATTTTTCTAGAACTAGCTGACCGCCCCGTCTCCGCCTGGGTAGACATTTCGAAAATATTAAAAAATTCAATCAGTTGTTATCCTAGTCCTTTCACTAGCACAATAAGTCAATCCAAAAGTTCTAAATCAAACCGAGATCTGTTATGATAATTTGAATAACAACCATCCTGGCCAATATCGAGCGTACGTAGCACGTATTGAACGCGAAAAATGTGTATGATATTAGAATTTATTGCGGAGTGCCACTTTGATTCAAGGAAATATCGTTAAACGCATGTACGACAAAAATAAACAATCCGCACGTATATACGTGTGCGAGGCGAAGAGCGCACGAGAGGATATTTTGAGCGAGCAGGTAGCGTAGTGCGCGGAATGCGACCTCACCTGAGCGCTTCTGATTCATTCGAGCTAAATCAGTGCGCTCGACATCATTCTTAGAGATACACATTTCGCCACACCATTCATCGCTCAATTTTGTGTTGCTATTCTGTCGGGATCGTGTAAATATTAAATTAGGGTTAACTGGTAAGCTGTTCTACAGAGACGAAAGATTCGATATATCTAATATCTTCCACAAATTACCTTGTATTTTTATAGTTGATTTACGATTTATTTGTTGGCTCGTAACAATTTAAGGGGCGTAACGTTTAATTCTCTGCTGGGTCGCGGACATGGGTCAGACCCGAGGCGATTCATTAGTTTAGCCGCGTCAAAGCAAACAAATTAACACGACGGGCGTGTTTTAGCTGGTGATAAAAGGAACAAGGGCGTTAGACCTCACTACGCCAGCTGCGTGAGGCCGCACGATAAATCTTGCGGATGGGCCCGATTGAATCTATAGAGTACAAAAACATAATGCGGCATATTATAGTACATTTATATATATACTAGCAACCCGCCCCGGCTTCGCACGGGTGTAATGCTGATACTAAATACACTAAAGAAAAAATGTGAACGTTGTAGATATATAAAAACATAGCGGCCCGCTCCGGCTTCGCTTCGCACAGGTATAAAATAGATAGCCGGGCGGCAGGCCGGTGCCGCCGCAAACGCTACGTCCCGCAATTTTTAAATCTGTAATATCTTCGAAAATATTCACTTAAATCATACGGTGTAAAGGGCCATATAGATCTATATTAAATGAACAATGTATTCAAGGTATTCAATTGGTTAAGGATAAATGCTGTATTGGTTAAAATCGCATCGAAAATTAGCCATTATTTGTCGTAAAAAGTAAATGACAAAAAAAAGTTATTGTGGGTTATCCATAAGAGATAGACATATACCATCGCGGACTTGTCTGTAGACCTTTTCAATGTGTATAATACTTAGTACTTTATTTTGATAAAACTCGTAGGGTTCAGCCTGCGTTTGCAACGTAAGCGGAAAAAATGTAATTTTTTACGACATCACATTAGAAACCTCAAAAATAACAGTACTTCTCCACTATTTAATGGATGTTTTTATACATATAAACCTACCTCTTGAATCACTCTATCTATTAAAAAAAAACGCATCAAAATCCGTTGCGTAGTTTCAAAGGGAACATAGGGACAGGGAAAGCGACTTTGTTTTATACTATGTAGTGATATATACATGTAGTTCCAAAAGAAACTTCACACGTCCGTCTAAAATGCTACAAATAGTTAAAATTTGAATGTAAGTAGACGTATTTCTGGATCAATACTTTAAAACGTTGAATACATTGAGTCAATTCAATTAGTTATAAAAAGAATATTACAGGCTAATCTGCTTTATAATGTAATGTCGGTGACCGTGGCTGGTGGCCACATATAGGGGTGCGACGGCGCATCACGCACGACGCTGGCCCGCGCCTGTCCCCGTCGCCTGTAAATGGCTTCAGTTAATTAAGTTTAATCAGAGCCACGACCATCTGCCACGCGGGTTACGCCCTCATAATATTCTGTTACAGCGCCGCGTATGGTCCGTGTTCCAGGCCGTGTTAGTTTATCGCTGAAACCCTACACCGAGCCAGCAACTATTACATATAACATTTTAAGCCGATGTTCTAATGTAGGTACTTTTAAGAGATTCCGTGGAAACATCAACACCTGCGAATTATAAAATAATTTTTTTACTATGTTCTATTTTTAAGCGTCTATTTTAAGACTCTGTTTTATTTATAGCAAATATATTTGGAATATATACTAGCCTATTTTTTTCTGATTTTACTAATGGACTGAAATATACTTTTAATTGTAAATTAATGCTGCTTCTACATTTGTGTGCGTCTCATGATATTCAAAATAGCTTTCGTGAAGTGAAGAACCTTATTCAATTAATGCTTAGGCCCGGTCTTATGGTAATGTTTGGCAACAAAGTTGAATAAACAACAACATTTTGCTACCAGCACTGCGTGTAACAGATTTGATAACGCATGCTGATCTCGCCCGAGAGAACGCGTCCAGGAGAGTCAACATTTAAACAGATTCCAGCAACATTATTGATCCACTGTTGCTCAACAAATGTTTTTCATATATGTACCTAGATTTTTTAAATTTAACAGGTTTATACAATTATTTTTCTGCAACAGCTTATATTACTAAGTTTATTAGCTCCTGTCTTTAAAGTAGGTGAGGTTTTATACAATTATTTTTCTGCAACAGCTTATATTACTAAGTTTATTGGCTCCTGTCTTTAAAGTATACTACCAATGTAACAATCAACACATCACAACACATTTAGCATTGCAACGCGACTCTGAAATAATTGTTCTATAAAAAAATAGTGCACTAGTAAGTAAGGTTTACGTTATGTATATTTCATAATTTGTGGTAGCAAAAATATCCGCAAATGTAGAGTATATTTGGTTGTTTATATTTTACATTTTTGTTAAACTAAAAGGCCAATTTCAAGACTCAAGGAAACACTAAGATATAGCCTATTTCTAACTGTTTAAATTACATGCATTTTCGTACATAACTTAATTTTAAGTGACACATAAGCTAAAAGGAACATATCCAGAAATTCTGCAACTAGCTATTCATTAGAGAAAAAAATTAACATACCTATTTATGTCGGGGACGACCACCCATTTTTAAACATTTTTTAGCACTTAAGCGAATGTTGAAGACAAACAAACTACAGATATTTAAGATTTACCATTCATTCTCGATTTTAAATATTTGCACTATTAATTATTATATAGGCAATTATTGATGTCATGTCATTCGTGTAAATAAAATTCACTTTTTTGAACCGGATCAATTTTAAATAAATAAAAAGAGCAATAACCTATTATAATATTATATTATATATAATATTTAATACTTAATCATGTTTTCAGTTAATTCATCATCTCATCACATTTACCAGTAAACAGTTCAAAGGTATCGTTTATTTTTTGTATTTATAATTATTTTTTCTTGGTTTAATACAATTTGTGTAAATTTGTTTATTTTTGTCAGTTGGCATTTCAAAAACAATATAGTTAACATCTTAAAACATTTCATTCAATCAAAAGAAACAAACAGATCAAGCGGAAAATGTCATACAATCATAAAAGTTACTGGAAGTCATTAAAACATTCAAGCTATTAATAACAAATTACAATGCTTGAACCGAAAAGCTATTTTGTAAGAGGTTACGTCAATAAGTCGTGTGGATATCGCAGCAGATACACGATAGTCAAGTGTAGCGTGTTATGCTACCATTAACGCAGCGTGACGAATCATCCGGGGTTCATCGGTATGGGGCGCGGTGGAGCGTGCTTAGGGGTGACAATCGTATCTTAACGGACAATAATTAAAAATTCAAAACAAAACTCCTCCTTTCAGAATTAAAGGGTCAAATCTAATTCTAGGATAAAAATTAAAAAGCAAGGGCATTCATTCAATCAATAGTATTATCTTTACATAAATCTTATCATAGTTTGTTATTGTTCAATTTTTTTTAATAATTTAGTTATTTACTACAATAGTATTATAAAACGGTAGATACAAAAGGCGAAAATGTTTCGTTGACAACCCTGAGTTTGTCCGTTTGCTAGCCCGTGCCCGCCTCACGCGATCTTATCGTGCCTTCCGCGAACATGGCATCGCCACTGCCCGCTCTCGTCTATTCTATGAATTTTTTTTATATGACTTTCTCTGTATTAGCCACATAGTTCACATATTTAAGCGAATAGGAAAAATTCTTACACTGTGCTGTAATAACTTCTCAATAGCATACTACGTAATAAAAAGGTAAATAAATACGTAGAGGCTTACCATTTAACATAATATGTACATTGCAATTTTTGGTATATCGTATTTATCTATGGTCTATATTCCGGTAAGTCTATATTCCGATAGCTATAACAAATCATGAAAGATAAGAGAAAAAGGAATAACGAGTTTAGACAATATGAATAGTAAGTAAATATATAGCATTGTTCAAAAACTAAGGATGATGATGCGTATTTATAACGCGACAACAGTAATGAGCTGAAAATCCTTTGACCAGTTGCTCCCAGACCGATACAAACGCAGAGCTAATTAGCCAGCGTTGATCTGAAACCGCAGTGGAATTAATGCTTTAACTCTACACTAGTGCCTCCACTAAGTTTTGACATATGATTTATTAAAATCTCCAAAAATTCAACTCCCATAAACAAATTTTTTTTTGCTACGTTGACCTCATTAGAACTACTATGATCCATATTAGGATTTAGGACAAAAGAACTTTCGTTCGTGAAAATGTCAATGTGATCTTTAAAAGTCAGCATTAATGACTCGTATCCCTTGATGAATGTTTTGGCAAAATACCAGAGCAGGTTGGGGTTTCTTTATTTATAAAACTAGCCCCTAGCCTGGACTACATGCTCGGCTAAAACCGTGGTAAAACTAAATAAATATATAGTTAGGTAATTTTCTTCAGGTGAAATAAATTTCAAAATAGAAAGTACTTTATCCTATGTGTATGCATTTAAACGTATAAAAAATGTAATCTTTCCTAAATTAATAAAATTTTCAAATACATAATCATACAGAAAACATTAATAACGTTTTTTTTTTCTTTACATAAATACATAGACTTGTAAACTATGCGGACAAAAAATAATTTGGATAACTAAATATGTATGTACAAACTTTTAGGTATTAAATGTTTATCATAGGCGTTTATTCTAGAATTAAATCGAATTGTTCCGTTTGTTTACTATTTTGTGTACCTTTAACGCTATTGTTCAAGCTCTCGACTTAATTCGACACATAAAAGCTAAACGTTTTACATTTCCACGTGCCCTATTGTAAACTTTGTCCCCCAATTGTGTTAACAATCAAAGGTTTTCCGACTACACAATAGTGAAGAAAGGGATAGTTTTCCCAATACGAGGACTATTAGGTAACAATACATTTTCATTAAACGTTTAATGTAAACAATGTACAATACACAACGTACATCATACAATTCACACAGCGACGATAATAATTATAAAAAAGGCTCATGTAATAAAATGAGCTAAATTGGAAGCATTTCAAAGGATTCCATCCCATTAATCTAGGTTTCGATACTAAGCCGAAATTCGCCGATGGTGACATTGCAAGACCCTAAAGGTTGTCCGGGGTCGCTTGAAACAAATCCTATATGAAATGTGTCACCAAGAGAATTCTACGGGCAATCCGTATGCAAAAATTATATATGTATAAGTAGCACTGATTTTCATCTTTATATTGCTTGAAAATTATTATTTGCTAGAAGGGTAAATCATAAACCAATTTTTGTATTTCGATGTGATATGATAAATCATGACTCAAATCGTTATCCACTCTATTAAAAGTATTCTATTAGAAACAAGCGGTGAACAAACTTGTGGTTTGAAATTTAATCAAGTTTCTGGACCACGATAGCTAATAACAATTTCTCACAATTGTATAGATGCGAAACGATACAATAACATAACAGTACACAACAAGAGAATACCAATAGTAGCTGCTATTGTGCGTGTGGGAGAGCTTTCATAGCGTCGCAAGCTATAACTACATACCTATATAAAAAGTAAATACATATGTACAATTTGAAAATAAAATCGCATACATTGGCGTTAAATATGCAGTATATCAACCACTTAACTCGTTATTAAACATTTAAGAAAAGCATAACAAAGAGTCATTTAGTTCGCATAGCGGATAATAAAATTCTCGAAAGAAGGGCCTTCCGGTGAAAGAGGCAAACGTATGGTGGGTTGCGTGACTGCTTTGCGGAACATTTGGATGACTTCCTTTGTTTCTTCGCGTAGATTGTGTCGCGTGGTGTTGTATCACGCCTACTTAGTGAAGTAATTCAACTCGAGTATCGATAATAAACCTATTTTTTGTACAGATTGTATTTGTTCAAATTTGAAAATTGAAATGCCTAGTGTAAAACATAATTATAATGAAACAAGTACCTAATTCACTAATTTCATTATCTTTTAATTGAAATTAATAAATTTTTGAAATGACAACATTGTTCTTTTTGTATTGAATTAAATAAAATTACGGTAGGTATCAAGATCGTATTATCTATCTATACAATATATCTATCAATGAAAATTGAAAAGTGCTTTGTACTATGATGGTAGGAACTAAAGCTAGGGTATAAGGAATAAAAAATAGTCGCATTAAATTACACGTGATAGAAAATACCTTGTAACGTACAACTCGTTCGTCATTGTCGCCAGTGCCGGTAACGGTGCAATTTAATCATAGCTATGTGTCGCCGAAGTACGGCCTATATGTATATCAAACGACACATAAAATTGATTCTTACTACGTACCACACTGTTTAATGAAACGCATAAGTACCTATAAGACGCTCTGATTTCATAATTAAACATTATTAAAGGAAGCAAGAGGAATTATGTTTATAAAATTAAAAAAAGGTTAGTAGGTAATATAATTCCGAATTCAGCATGTAGATACAATTAAATAATGCTTACAAATTAGAGGTACATGTATGTGCTCATACACTCAACCACAGAACAGCCTCGGTCAAATTTATACGGTATTATGTTAAAATCAGGTTAGTTAGATATAATTTTGGACTATATTAGAGGGTATTTGTTTATTTATTTATTAGATTGATTAATTTAAGATCAAAGTCGGTAGCCCTGTACTGATAAAAGGCTGGTTTTGATCACGCACAGTTAATAATCAAACCTATTGTATTATAACTACTCTATTTATGCAACCAGTATGCTTTTTTTATTTAATTTCGCGTGAATTCATTTTTCATGTCTATATGAATGTAACATGAAGTATTAAGTATTCAAGTAATATTTTCTAATAACCAATATTTCTTTCATATTATAACTTCGAAATGGAAACTAAAGTACAAACTCATTACGATCAATAAAAATAATTGACATCGAAAAATTGCTCTTGATAATAAAAATAAATAGTAGAGCAGACGGCGACGAACGAACGATTAATCTAAGTTTAGAGAGCTAACAAGAAGGTGAAGTGATCAGCGGGAGCCTTGTGAAGTTTAATAAGCGTTAGTTAGCGGGTTGGAGGCGCGGCGCTGGCAATAAGGCGACTGTTATCTCCGGTACGACCACGGCTGCTACGTACAAATTGCCGCTCTCCCGTCTCTCTCGCCCATCTCGAATCTCCCGACACGTTATAACTCATCCAACACATTCACTAACGCGATCATTGTATCAATTAGGCCGTGAATGATCGACTTCGATAACCGCACTAAGGTCGCTCTACAGCTGTCGATAGTGTTTCGTAACAGTGCAGTTATGCAACAGTGACGTTTACTTGAAACTTTACAAAAATGTATGACTGTTTTTTTATCTCTGAATGAAAAGAAAAGTTAAACAGCAAATTAGTTATTACAAAAGAGTAGTGAACCTTAAAGTGCGCCCTGGTGTATGCAGCCGCGTTGGTTCGTCAAAGCGAGAATAATCTCATAACCGCGGTCCGGACGACGCGGACAGCTTAAGCTGAGCGCCCTCGGGCTTAGTGAGATTTTCTTTGAGCAAACACCACTGCACGAAGCCAACGTCGCTCCGTTCTCGTATCCATTAACGTACAATTTTATTGTTCTCGTACTCATAAAATGGGTAATTATTCAGCCCTAGTTTTACCAACACAAACCGTCACAAAAGTATAATCTTACATTACCTATTTAAAAAAAGAGAATTTTTCTGTTGTACACAAATAATATGAAGTTAATACTTATTAGATAAATAATTGGTTATTCTTAAATTTAATAGAGTTTCAGCATCTTAAGAGTTTACAATAATCGCGTCGAAAATAAATCGTTGGGTTAAGGCAATTAACTCACGAAAAATTTTGCAAGCCGTTAAGAACAGTTTGCCGCTATACCTGAATTTCTCCGCGATCATCCATGCGTATCGGCGCAATCGGGCGCGGCTGAGCGATTCCGATCCGATTCGCGGTAACTTCGATTGCAACATTATTCTGTGCGCTCCTTCCGCCAAAGAAAAAGAAAGCGGCATGATAACGTAATTCTAGTTTTACAACTGCTCAAATAGGTAAAATTAAGTAGTATTTATTCTAAAACGAAATATTAGTCGTCCGACAAAAATCAGTCCAGTTAATCAATAGTACTAAATCCAACCATTACGGTGTTAGTCATTTTCCTACGACATATTCACGAAAACTGAATGTCCTTTGTTGTTTGTTTGATACCAAAGCGTAGAGGACTTTGTGAGCACACAACACCATACTGATTACGGCTCCATATTTGATGAGCCACTCACAGTTGGCTCGCAGCGGGGGCAGACTAATTTCAATACCCTCTTGATTATTTAATAAAGTGTGGCATGCGTTACGCACAGTATAACAAAAGAGAGCTGCAATTAACTCTAGAGACAATGGTTTTTTCCCTTATAAATGTATCTTTGTGGCTCGCAAATTAAACAGTCTTGTTTTGCTATTGCGAGTGCACTTGGAGAAAAATGTGAAAATGCTCGAGAGAAAGTGTTTCATATGTGTGCAAGTAGAGGGAGGGCGAGAGGCGAGAGACGGAGGCGGCGCAAGACGGGCCGAGCACAGTTTAATTTCCCACGAGGTCGATCTCGGCGCCGCGCGCACAGCCCGCGGGAATTAATTGCCAGTAATGAATAGTCAAGTGAACATCCGTTAATTATGTATAGATGTACACGAATTAAGAAATTACACGACCTTTCGTATCCAAAAAAATTATTATGTCCTTGTAGGTAGTTATCGAGCTGCTAGGCGAACAAATTATTATCGAAATGGATTATAATTTGTATTCGATAAATACGCTAAATAGTGTATTTTGAAAATCAATAAAATATTAAAATATCGCGATATGACATTCTTCTACCCAAAAAAACATTTTTCAGTATTTATTTTAGTTAATTGTACAAGCAGAGGCAGAGAAATAAATTCTAAATAAGATACGTGTCCAAACGGCCGCGGCGTCTACCAGGTTATCCTGGTTTA
This sequence comes from Colias eurytheme, assembly GCF_061535395.1. Lineage (NCBI taxonomy): Eukaryota > Metazoa > Arthropoda > Insecta > Lepidoptera > Pieridae > Colias > Colias eurytheme. The sequence goes on along the minus strand of NC_142982.1, from coordinate 9,452,709 downwards.
TAGGGATATGTTTACACGAATATGCGAGGACACAGAACTAATATTATATAAAAAGATAAATAGTATCAATTCCCTAAGAATATATAATAATTATTTAGCTAAACTAAATAGCCCATTGTTTGATTACCTAGATAATCGCATTTAATGTAAGTTTCACACGAATCGCAAATCGGAGCATGTCCCAAGTTACAACATGACATTGTCATAAGTTCGTTCACCTTTTATGCATGCGCTACTTGTTTAGGTATGCGAACGCTGCGTATGAAACAGAATAAAACAGTTTCAAACAACTCCTTTTGGGCATATAAGTTCGTCATCCAAACGAAACGAGATTTTTTGTTACAATATTACGTCTTTTTTTGGACTGCCTTAAACTGAATTTATCTAAATTCAGCTCAATGTGTTCATTAATTTATATTTTTTAAGCAATTGCATAGCTTTTATCTCGGACTTTGAGCGTGGCGGCCGGCGACCGAATGTAAAAATTCAGTAACGAAAAAACCTAATTATTTAAATAAGACTGTGATGATATTTTAAAAAGTTGCGCAAACAATATCTCGTTACGCACAATTCCATGGGAACAAACGAAAATGTCAAATACTCCAGTTCGACTTCGACTTGTTGTAAAGAAAAATAAAATTGGGTAACAAATTCGTTTTATTGCAAAAAAATTGTTGACATCGTACAAAATCAATCAAATCGGTACAAAAGCGTTGCGAAAGCATTGGTTCGGCAGTTTCAAGACGACGATTCGATAAGGCTTTATAGCCGCCTCGCCGCCTCGATCCGGGCAGATTGTATCGCATATTTGCGCGGTACAATCGGTAATGGTGTGTGCAGTTAGGGCGTACGCTTATTGCTTCCTAGTCGACGCGCCATGAGAACAGCGCCGGAGATAGTCACTCGTTAAAAGCACGCGTCGGTTCCTACATAACACTAACGGTAACATCACCTACATGCATGTATAAATGTACCCGAGTAAAGTGGCTACGAGTTCAGCGCCTCGACGAGTTATATTACGCGTTACGTAAATATAACAACCTCTACCTAGTTTCAAGCTACTTAATAATTATTCAGGTTTCTATGCGTGACCACGAAAAGCAAATGTTAACGACACTTTGTCAGAGCGATGGCAGCAAACAAAATCCGGGGTTATCCCAATCTCACGTGATTTCATAAATTTAGATTGCATTAAAATATGGCGCCTTGTTTTGATATTTTTAATGAATTTTCATGTAAGTTTGTTAGAGTTAATTAATTTCAACTTTTAGATTATTTGACGATATCTACAAATACAAGAATGTTTATAGGAAGTTGATGAATATTTTTATTGCATTAATTTGAGTATTATTAAAATAATGCTCATTCTCATTTACCATTCAGCGAAGATTGACAGAACACTCTGTATATTAACGTTAAAATTAAATATTTTTAAAATTTTTAAAATGACTGAAGAAATAATGAGCGTTACAATATACATATTGTATGTGTATGTCGCCGTCATGCAATTAAATGTCGTCATTCAATGAACGCGCTAGTCATTCAATCAAATAGCAGATTCAACCACGACGGCGACATTTACATAAGTAATAGATTTCCGTAATTGTATCTTCCATATACGAAAGTGACAATTACGGAAATCACTTCCATATCTCTAATCATCAATACATAATAATAGCTACAGATACCCGAATTGTTTATATCTCTTACATTTGTCACTTTGTGCTATTTATGCCATTTTCAATTTTTTGAAATTACAATTATTTTATTTTATTTTAATGATAGAGCAAGCAAATGGGCTCCCTGATATAAGGTGGTCACCACCCCCCATAAACATTAGTAACACTGCTAGTATTATAGGTGCATTGCTTGTCTTTTAATCATGTCATCATTAAAATGCGATTCGTACAAACAGAGACGGGGGTGCAAATTTTCAGTCAATAATTGACAAGGTTAAAATAAGATAAAATTGATTGTCAATTTTATCTTATTTTAACCCATTTATATAGAACCGCTGCTTCATAGAATTGCACATAAGATAAAAACTAAAAAGCTTACGTTTTGCATCTGCAATTAGGTTGGGCAACGACTGGACGTGATATTAATGTTAAACACATGTAAAGTGTAAAGCACTGTTACTTGTACACGAAGATCTAGAAAACAGGTGTCCTTAAGATGACATACTATTGGAAACTGTTGTTCAATTTTTTGTTACACTGTCAAACCTTATTTATATTATTTATTTATTTATTTATTTATGATGCACCAACAGTAACTCAATTTGTAACATTATATAAATAATCGTACATAAAGTCTTAATCTAAATTGGCTACTAATTATAGGTACATACAGCATTACTTCAGAATTGGATTGAATTTAATATTTAATCTAAATAATTATACACAGAAAAAAAAATGTTAGATGTAGAGCAATGTGAAAACAATATTGTCAAAAATAATTGTCGGAATTCAATAACATTTTTACAGTCATTCAATAACAGATTTTGAGGATTAACGATTTAAATTTCGTTAATGATTGACCGAAGATGTCTATGTCTCCCGAGATACTCGTGAGCTTATTATACTCGTGGGAGAGTCTCACTATGGGTGAATTTTTGCCAAGATTTGTCCTATATGAAGGCGCACTCAGGAGGGAACGGGGTATGATGGTATTGATATACCATCCTTTACTTATCTAAATTAGGTGATAAATTTCAAGTTTTAAGTGTTCATTAAGTTAGCAAATACATAGACCCAAAGGTTTATTATATAATATTGTAACGGTGAGTAGATTATAAAACCAAATTCTGATAATGAACACAAAATAAGTTTTAGTTACTATGTTGTGCTCGTACATAGTTATAACTTCTTATGCTTAATTTTCATTGATAATTACAGATGTTGAATGTTATAACATATAAGGATATTAATCATCATTAAAATTTGCTTATTTTTTATATTATGAAAAAAAGCAAGCATGAAATACTTAAAGATATATGCAATTGAAGAAATACATCACTACAAAAGAGACAAAATAATTTGATTACGTTCACAAAATATTGCGCATAAACAATGATAAAAATGTTCTTATAATACACACAAAAAAAGATTAATTACCTGCTTTTTCTGATGTCGTTATTGGTTATGACTTATGAAATTGCCTAACGTAATCTGTATAGTCACTTACACCGTTAGATATTTTAATTATGACTACAGTATTATTAATTATTATTCATAACTTTCCTATAACTACGCTAATCATAATTGTATATGTGTGTACATATGTGATATGTCATTGTCCTGACCAGACGTGAACATCTACTATGTACTAGGAGTAGAAGCTCTGCATGTTTGCTGTTACCACACATAGCCTCTCATCGTCAAGGCACAGCGTGCCGTGTTAAGAATATGATGCAGTTTCTATAAATACGTAGCTGGTTCGATCTTTAACGTTTGGATTGGACCACGGCCACCAAGGCTAGGTCAAATCAGAGTTGATGAGTGGGGTGGATTGACACTTCTAAGAGTCAAAAGTACCTAACTCAAATGACTTAAGAAGATTGTGGATGCAACGATACCTAATGCAGGGGCGGAATTATAGGTACACAAAAATATTGATCACTCAATTGAATGAAGAAATAATAAGTGTCATTGTTATCAATGGAATTGTAACAAAAACAAAGAAAGTATTATTTAAATGGACAATGAGTTTGGTTATGATGCAATGTTTTCTGGTGAACATGTGTGCCACTGCACAGATTCGTGTGTGGAAAGGATAAGAAAAGGTTATTGCTTTTCAACATCATCAAACAATGCTTTACTGGTTGTCCAGTCGTGTAGACTGGTCGTTGATCTTCTCTTTCACGATGCAATCACAACCATTGCTTTCATAGTTCCGTAAAAGTTCCGTAAAAATTCCGTAAAAAATGATTAACGAAATTTGCACCAGGCCCACGGACCAATATGATACTAATAAGTTTACCCTTAATATACAAACAAAATAATAAATATACATACATCAGAATTCACAAACAAATTTATTTTATTTTATATTTTTAATTTATTTTATTACGGTATGATATTAGAGCACGCCACAGACCCACACCACATGCACGAGCATAATGGAAGAAATATTTGTCTACATGTCTATTGTACTTCTAGCCTAGGAACTCTCAACGGATTTCAATTCATCTTGATTTAAAGACGCACCTTGTGAGTTGAGAAGGTTCAATAAGATAAATTAAAAGTAAAAATTGAATATCATGTTATTTACATGTTTAATGGGTTTTTCAATCGTCGCCAAAGCTAGGCGTCACAGATGAATATACATAAATACTTTGCATTTATCTTTACACAAACGCTCACCTTCCATGTCCTACTCAATACAAATACAATAAAAACTTAATTATCACACGTAAAAATATGGATAATAATACCTAATATAAATATATAATAATACTTGAATTATGACTAATATGTTGTTTGTTCAAAGAAATCACGAATAAAAAATAAATTGTAGTAAAATAATACTTATATATTATTTTTTGTTAGGTATGTCAAGAACTTATGTTTCAAGTAGACAACTGTAGCCTTATGGTATGGAAAATTAATAATTACATCGCATATCACTAATTTCCGATCATAAACTAACAACCCTATACAATACATAAACATATTATAGACAAAGTTACACTTATTATCAAGTAAAATAGAGCAAAGGGCATAAAATATATTTCAATGTATTATTAATACAAATTTGTAACATTATTGCATAAACCATTTATTATGAAAAAGAACAACTCCTACATTAACATAAATATAATGGCTTACAATGTTTTAGTAGTTTACATAAATTTAAATATAACGTAAAATAAATTGCGGAGTATATAAGACTAGAAATAAGTTATTTTATCGTATTAATAGACCTCGAGAATTGAGGAGACCAAAAAAATTTGCGGAACTTAATATCTTAGGCAAGGTCAAATCATCACATCACATAGGCATCGATAGTTAGACCGTTTTTTCAACGAGCCTGCGGTACGCCGCATCGAGAGATCACCAGAGGAGATCCATTTTTAGGGTTTCGTACTGAAACGGTAATAAAAGGGTCCCGACCCTATTACTGAGACTTCGTTGTCTGTCTGTCTCCAGGCTGTATCTCATAAACCGTGATAGCTAGAAAGCTGAAATTTTCACAAATGATGTACTTATTTCCGTGGCCGCTACGACAACAAATATAAAAATAAAAAAAATAATAGAAATATTAAAAAATATAAATATTCAGGGATAGGGTCCCTACAGGTACGGAACCCCTCGTGCGCGAGTCCGACTCGCACTTGGCCGATTTTCATACAATATGTAAGAAATGCCTAGAAAAGATGGGGAAAACGTCGCTTCATTCTGACATTAGTGGAGTCAATTACCAATTTCGATGCGCCAAATAGTAAGTAATTAAGTAAGTGAATAAGTGAGTCAGTAATTAAGTGAGTAAGTAAATTAATACTCAATCATACAATTATAGTTTCTTAAAAGACGAGGTGATATGAGAGTTACTCAATTAACATATAACTAAAATTATGTAAACGGGAGAAAGATTATAAATAAGGTAAATTTTTAAGTCAATACGACACATTTCTGAGTGATTTTATTAAAAAGTATTTTTTAAGCTATTGCATAGCTTCTATCGCGGGCCTTGAGCGCGGGAACCGAATCGAGAAATTCCGAGTGCCACACGTCTTTTTTTATATTAATCTGATGTAATATGTATTTGTAGCATTATTTGAACTTATCTTATTAAATACATGTTTCAGCGTTAAGGCAGAGACAAGGACAATAGATAATGGAAAGTTTCAACCTTGGCACTAATGATGAATTACCAAATAAATAATACAAATGTAATATGTAATCGCGTCGAAGTTACTATATCACCATCACCCCATATACGTTCCCACTTAATTTACTTGGCCAAGTGCGGGTAGGTAGATATCACGTATGTCGTTGTACTTTTGATTCTTCGACGTTTCGGTTTCCTAGCGATGTTTTTCATGACCTCTCGAGATACTACAACTTTTTGAGCTCGAACATCAACTCACATGATTTTGCGACATTGCAATAGGTACACATCTCTTACGCTATGGCCCATGATTTCGCGACAACATTGGAAAAGACATGATACATTGGACGAAGTATACGAGTACAGTAGCTATCTGCTGCGAAGTCAGCACTTTGCATAGTGTGACCGAGTGCACAATTGCAGTCTACAGTCGCCTGAACTGTCTGACTTCAACGACCCATGTCTTGAAGTATTGAAGACTTGTTTTTAACTATATTGTCTAAAACATGAGTGAAAACCAACCATGAGAATTTACGTGAATGTTTTTATGTATCATTATCATCTGTTCTTTAACCAAGGTAGCAAATTGGGCATTCGATCGTAATACGTACTACCACTTTTCAATCGTCCACATTTCGTTTATCAGAAAATACGCGACGTCTGGTGGCTTTGGTATTTGCTCTATTATGTTTATATAAAAATATGTACTTATGACATATAACTTATTGAGGTTAAATAACGGGATAATGGAAATTATTACTATACATGGAATCCTGTAAAATATGTATGTTAAAAGAACGTTTTCTACCTGAATTTATCCACTCCCAGAATGACAACAATCTTAAGCCTTCAGGGAGCTTTTTTCATATTATATCGTTTTATGTCATCTGTCTTAATGGTAGGTACATGCCCAGAAACCAGCATCGATCTAATCAACCCAACCATATCCGGTATTAAATATTAATTCGGGGACGTTATTTCGCAATAAACTTCATATTAAGATTTCGAAAGATTATTATTTCGTACAATAAATAGCTGGCAATTAATGAATTAGTATTCCTTAAGATAGACTTCTATTTAATCTTATCAAATAAAATACAGCATGACGTTTCCACGAGAAAACGAATATACAAATCTGCACCATAAATGGCTATAGACATAACTCGAGCTGTTTTTTTTATTTTTTTTGAATTAAATCTTAAACATACGTTGGACGATTTTAAAGCTCGTGATAATACAAATCTTCACCTCAAAGAGCAGTACAGATTTGTATTCTATGTTGAAGCTACGCCGATGTCTAAAGCGTCGCTATACATCATTAAATGTAAGACGCAAGATAATGTATGTGCGAGCACGCAGTTATAACTTATATAATTACCAGGAAGAACCTTTATTTAACGCGTCCGTGTTACAACGTAAAGTTCCTTCTGGTCAAGTAGTATCTATTCTTTTGCCTATCTCTGCAATTTTCACTGAAGGTGTCGATCGGTTAACGTCAGGCGATCCACCACCTCGATAGCACGCTATCACATCAAAAACAAACTAATATATGCCATTGACATACAATAAACAACAAGACTCACAATCACGGTCAACACTGCTACTCAGGGCAGTGTTTCTAATGAGCAAAACAAAAGGCTTTGAACATTACTATCACACTATAAGGTGTAAATTTGAATGCATATATATCAATAGAACGACGCAAGGCCGCTTCATCGTCCTTATTTATGTCAGAGCAAGCAAAGGGGCAGGTGGACCACCTGATGTTAAGTGTTCACCATCACCCATTAAAACAAGTAACACTATTAGTGTCACTGGTGCTCTGCCGGCCTTTTAAGGACAAAAAATAAGCTCTTGAAATTCAAACTCAAACATTTGGTTAAATTCTTGAAGCACTTTTGAATCGTCATAACATATTTTTAACATTTACCACCGATCTTCTTTTCATGAAGGCCCTAATATCTGTTTTTCGGGAACATCGCAGGTGGTACATCGTTCTGAACCTTCACCATACGTTGAACGAAGTCCTACACGCGACTGTAACTCTTACCATCTACAGCATAAGATCAAGTGTCGCACGCACCTGCACGTCGAAGGGCCGGTGGTACCGTACACGGAAGGAAGTCCTACACGCGACTGTGAGTCTTATTGCCTACCGCACAAGATCAAGTGTCGCACGCACCTGCACGTCGAAGGGCTGGTGGTACCGTACACGTAACGAAGTCCTACACGCGATTGTGAGCCTTATTATCTACCGCATAAGATCAAGTATCGCACGCACCTGCACGTCGAAGGGCTGGTGGTACCGTACACGTAACGAAGTCCTACACGCGATTGTGAGCCTTATTGCCTACCGCACAAGATCAAGTGTCGCACGCACCTGCACGTCGAAGGGCTGGTGGTACCGTACACGTAACGAAGTCCTACACGCGATTGTGAGCCTTATTATCTACCGCATAAGATCAAGTGTCGCACGCACCTGCACGTCGAAGGGCTGGTGGTACCGTACACGTAACGAAGTCCTACACGCGATTGTGAGCCTTATTATCTACCGCATAAGATCAAGTGTCGCACGCACCTGCACGTCGAAGGGCTGGTGGTACCGTACACGTAACGAAGTCCTACACGCGATTGTGAGCCTTATTATCTACCGCATAAGATCAAGTATCGCACGCACCTGCACGTCGAAGGGCTGGTGGTACCGTACACGTAACGAAGTCCTACACGCGATTGTGAGCCTTATTGCCTACCGCACAAGATCAAGTGTCGCACGCACCTGCACGTCGAAGGGCTGGTGGTACCGTACACGTAACGAAGTCCTACACGCGATTGTGAGCCTTATTATCTACCGCATAAGATCAAGTGTCGCACGCACCTGCACGTCGAAGGGCTGGTGGTACCGTACACGTAACGAAGTCCTACACGCGATTGTGAGCCTTATTATCTACCGCATAAGATCAAGTATCGCACGCACCTGCACGTAGAAGGGCTGGTGGTACCGTACACGTAACGAAGTCCTACACGCGATTGTGAGCCTTATTATCTACCGCATAAGATCAAGTGTCGCACGCACCTGCACGTCGAAGGGCTGGTGGTACCGTACACGTAACGAAGTCCTACACGCGATTGTGAGCCTTATTATCTACCGCATAAGATCAAGTGTCGCACGCACCTGCACGTCGAAGGGCTGGTGGTACCGTACACGTAACGAAGTCCTACACGCGATTGTGAGCCTTATTATCTACCGCATAAGATCAAGTGTCGCACGCACCTGCACGTCGAAGGGCCGGTGGTACCGTACACGGAAGGAAGTCCTACACGCGACTGTGAGTCTTATTGCCTACCGCACAAGATCAAGTGTCGCACGCACCTGCACGTCGAAGGGCTGGTGGTACCGTACACGTAACGAAGTCCTACACGCGATTGTGAGCCTTATTATCTACCGCATAAGATCAAGTATCGCACGCACCTGCACGTCGAAGGGCTGGTGGTACCGTACACGTAACGAAGTCCTACACGCGATTGTGAGCCTTATTATCTACCGCATAAGATCAAGTGTCGCACGCACCTGCACGTCGAAGGGCTGGTGGTACCGCACACGTAACGAAGTCCTACACGCGATTGTGAGCCTTATTATCTACCGCATAAGATCAAGTGTCGCACGCACCTGCACGTCGAAGGGCTGGTGGTACCGTACACGTAACGAAGTCCTACACGCGATTGTGAGCCTTATTATCTACCGCATAAGATCAAGTGTCGCACGCACCTGCACGTCGAAGGGCTGGTGGTACCGTACACGTAACGAAGTCCTACACGCGATTGTGAGCCTTATTATCTACCGCATAAGATCAAGTGTCGCACGCACCTGCACGTCGAAGGGCTGGTGGTACCGTACACGTAACGAAGTCCTACACGCGATTGTGAGCCTTATTATCTACCGCATAAGATCAAGTGTCGCACGCACCTGCACGTCGAAGGGCTGGTGGTGCTGCGCCGAGTCGGGCGCGGGCGGGCCGACGGCGGCGCCGTTGACGAGCGCGCCGCCGCCGCTGGCACCGCCCACCGCGCCCACGCCGCCCACTGCGCCCACGCCACCCGCGTACTGACACACACGCAATGCACTTATTGGGTCAAACAAACTAGTCTTATTATGTTCACAATTTAACAAGTGTAGGATCAATAGCTGACTAAACTGACTTAATAAAGGAAAAGGCTGTAATATTTGTTTGTTACTTCATAATTATTAAGAACTTTTTATTTATCATTTTGCAGTTATTGAAACAAAAAACACGAATTATTATATTATTCATTCTGATACTTATTTAAGGAAATATAAAGCATATATACTCTTCAATTGTTACGTTCGCTGTCTGCTTGAATATTGTAGTCAGGTCTGGTGCCCATCTTACACAGTCCATGTCAATAGAATTGAAAAACTTCAAAAGAAATTCTTATACCATCTTACGTATACCAATAACCTCTGCCGACGCTTAACCACCTATAATTCTAGGCTTGAACACTATAATATGACTTCCCTAGTTATAAGGCGTAAGTCAGCGGACATGGTTTTCTTATACAAGGTTCTTCATGGTTTGGTGGACAGTCCTGATCTGCTAGGTCTCCTAAATTTGAACGCGCCAAGAATTGGTTCCCGTATCCACACTCATAAGACCTTTAGCTTAAATCTATGTCGCACTAAATACGGCCAAAATTCACCTATCAACCGCATGTGTACCTCTTATAACACTGTCTGCCATGAGCTCGACTTGTTTAATGCATCGGTCAGTACAATCAAAAAATTCTTCTTTTCTCTAACAAATATGTAACTAATATTATGTTTTAATTGTTATTTTTAATTATTATTATAAGTGTAGGTTTATATAATTGTTGCATGTTGTGTTCGCTCTTAGAAGGCCGTCCAACTAAAAGTCACAAAGATTATGATTGTATTTTCACCATTTCTTAATGTTGGAACGTCCAGTTAGCGGACCAAATAAATAAAAAAAAAAAAAAAAAAAAAAATTTATAATAATGTATGCAAATTTCCCATAATTACGTTAGTTACAAAATTATTATAAATTACCTTTAAAAAGGTTAGTGATATAAAAAATAGAGACATATTTCTTAATCGTTTTAATAACAAGAAAAATATTCTGTATATTTGTTATTGTTTTTAAAGGATTAAGTATTTTAAAAATATTTATTTCGAAATTATGAAATCACATAATATAGTGATTGTAATTAGCACATTGTTTTTTTCAATTAATTGCAAGTATTGAGTAAACAGAACTAGATTGAGAATGATGTAATACATTAATTACCTTATCATGTTTTAATGTTATTTTGATTACTCAACTGAAGGGGTAGGTTAAAATTTTGAACTAATATTTGGAATTTGCAGCAAAACGATTTATATTACCATTTTCGATTTAACTAAATAACGAAGATATGCCCTCCTATATCAAATAAATTACACATAATTTGCGACTTAACGTGTTTACGTTACGGTCTGAAAACGTTTAGATTAATTTACGGTTTTACTTCTTTTCATTGAAGACTAAGGTCCATGTTAGTAAAAACATATAATTGCTGACAAGTTATATGTACCATTATCCCATACAATTATACAAACATTTAAAAAATAAAATAACTTATTGGAAACACTCACCTGCTGCGTGTTGGCAAAGCTGTTGTTGTCGAATTGAGGATGTTGCTCCATTTGAAGAACCAGTTCGATGTGTTGATTCATGGAATCATTCAATGTCATGCCTGAAATATTATTATTGATATTTTTAGCAACCAATCAAGTTTAAAACACATATCTTTCCATAGATGATATTCTGTAGTAATGTAATAATAACTAAATCAATTTTCGTCGTAGCTTACCTGGATGTATTTGCGGATGCTGTGGATGTGGCAGTCCTTGTAGTGGAGCTACTCCCAGCATTCCTGGGTGGTGCTGGAAGAAAAAACCAACAATTTAGTTAATTTAATTATCATAGCTAACATATAATCATATTGAATTGTTGATACTAAGTTCATATTACTTTTAGGATTTGATTGATAAAGGCAAATTTATATATAATAATTCTGAATGGGACTAGTTAAAGTTAAGTAAGTTTCTTGTATGGTTTATGAGTACGAAGGTTTTAATTATATTTACTTCTAAAATTTATTGTTAGTATTTACTGCATGATTCTACATTCAGTCTTAATTGTGTGTGCGTGTGCGTGCGTATGAACGCGTACGTGTGTGTGTACCTGCGGGTGCTGCAGGTGCGGCAGGTGGTGCAGCGGCTGCGGCTGGTGCGCGGGCAGCGCGTGCGGCAGCAGCGGGAAGGCGCCCGCGTCGCCGTTGCGCACGCCCACGTGCTGCACGCCGCCCGGCCCCACGCCCACGCCGCCCTCCTCCTCCGCGGGCGATGGCTGCCGCGAGCCCGGAGTGCGGCTGCAACGATACGACACATTCATATTTGGTAAAGGCTCCACTTAACTTGTTCTTTCTTTGATCTTCCGAATCGATGGTAATTGATAAAAGTATGTTATAACAATTCGAAGTCTAATAGAATGAATAAATGTATGAATTTGAGTATTGAGTTTATAATATTAGCATCTAGAATTAGGATATAGTGCCCAGTGCTCCTTATTTATACACCCGAAATTGTATGGTGTGAAAACGTAATGAATACAGTGTGATTCAAATAAGAATATGAAAGTCAATGATATTATGATATAATGATTAAAGATCAATGCAAAAAAAATACTAATACAATTTGTTTAATTAAATAAGTCTTCAGTCTCTTCAATTATTAAGAAAGGTTTATAATTATTTTTAATTTGAAACATTAATTCAAACCGTTTTTATACAAGGATTTAAAAATAACAAGAAATAATAATTTAAAAAAAACGTCATTATATTTGGGGTGGGTTGGAAATGTTAACAGGGATGGATTGTAAACAACTGACAAGAATTTTTTTATATTAAGTTTTCAGAATGAAATATTATTTACAGTTGTAACTCTTCTAGTTATTTAGAATAGATATAAAAAGTGTTAGTGTAGTTATTTCCAATCACACCTGTTCACAATTACCCAGATTGACCCTATAGTGTTTGGAGTGTTTCATTTGATCTTTTGCACTATAAAAATTTGTTCCGTTCCATTTAATAATTATATCATTAATTAATAAACGCGACGATAGATTTAAAACGTTTAAATTAATTAATTTGTCGATATGAGTATGCCTAAAAAATGATTAAATTTTTTAAATGTTGTAAGTATTCAAAGCAATCATTAAATAATTTGGAAAATCCAAAAGTGCACGCCTCATAATTTTTTTTTTAATAAATATTTATTAATTATTATTTTTATTTATTTAATAACAATTAAACCACATCGAATCAGACCCTGAAAAATGAAAGGGTTCTATTCCTGAGCATACTCAAGCGTAAGAGAAAAAAAAAGACTCAATTAGTAAAGTATTTTGGTCGCTATCGTGTTAACAAGAAAAAGAATCCGCACATACAGACACACGGACGTCCAAGACAGAACTTTTTTAAACTGTTTTTTAAGGCAATTACACGGTTCAACGACCTTAATGATTCTGTCACTACATTTGAATTTGTTTTTTTAACCGCCCTCTATAAATATACATCGTTGTTGAAGTAAAAGTGACCAAAGATTATGGAATTGTATACTGTATCGTATTGTATCGTAATGTGTTAGTGGTTTCTACCTAATTTATGTTTTCTCTGAGAGGCTGTAACATATTACATTTATGAATAGTAAATATTGTGTACTATGTATGTTGTAAATGTAATGTAGGAAGACTCATCTTTCAACATTAACCGTTATAAGCAAAGTCTCTACTACATGACCCATTCTGGAGACCTTAAGATGACTAAGCAAGTAATTATAAGTTCTAGAGTGGGGAACAGTTAAGAAAACACCGATTTAGAAATTAATTTTATTCAACACGGACTCTACTATATTCTGGAGACCTGATGATGGCTAGGGTGGAGAACATCTCACCTACAGAGATATAAAAGATGGAGTACATTATTTGACGTAATTCTATAGAACGGCCTCTTCCATGTCATGGTGTATCGAATGGTAATGGTGACCAGGCAAATGTATTTAGCGTTCTCTGTATATCTCTTCATACCTAGTAGGAATATATGCATGCAACCTACACACACCGAAAAAAATAGGGGAACGGACAAGAAATCACGTTTTTTTCGACTATTTTGTAGTTAGTTCGGGGTTAATTTTTTAAATCCCTTACGTCTTTGAAATGATGACGAGAAATAAAATATGTTTCGATTTTTAAACATTAAAATATTATACCCCTTTAAGAGTTTGGTGCCTATTTATCGACTATATAGCAGCTTAAAATCAAAAATATTATAACGTGTTTTAAACTGAGTTTATTTTTTTCTACTGTTTATATTTGAACACATTACAAAATGAGTGATTTTCCTGCGACTGAAGTTACCAGAGCCTATGACTATGACTGATATGGGTCATACCTTCCGTTCAAAGAATACAGTGTTAGTTGTGTCGGTATCTATGGTCTATTACAATGTTCAACGCTATAGTTAAGCAGTCTTACATAATATTATGTTGGCGCGGGCAAGGAAGAAATTGGGCAACTTGGAATTGGTTTTATAAGGGTGCAAACTTGGATAATTTATTTTGTTGTGGCTTTGGAAAAAATGCATGTGACGTGTGTAGATCAGTACCACCATGTCATGGCAACAGGAAAATTATAGTACAGTTGAAGATTAAAGGTATTCGAGAAGGAAATAAAACCGACCCAGTACGAGTTAGACTCGCGCACTGAGGGCTCCGATCAAATCTATTTTTTATGATGTAACTTTAAATTTATGTTTTTTAGCATTGTTTCCATTATTTGTGTCTATAAGACATCGCCGACATCTGATTAAATCTGATATTTGTTCAATCAAATAGCAGATGACTGCGACATATTATCTGGTACTCCGATTAAACAGATTTTCCAGAGAGTTGACGTTTTCAGAAGAGTTTTCGCTTTCGTGAAGTAAAAATTTAACAAAAAAATAATATTGAAAAAACCTTCGTTTTTCTTAAAAATATATTTATAATGACGCCTTATTTGATTATTATTATCCCGAATGTTGGGTTGTAGAATAAAAACGCCTTCGTCACAATTCATATTTTATTATTCCTTCACTTGGTACATTCACTTGATAGTTTTCTTAAATCTTACATAAATCACAAGGCACGGCTATGGCACTTATAGACCGCACTGGTCGGCTGTTTAAGATCAATTGGCTCGCTGATCGTCTCTTCAAAAAATGTAAGCGATCGACTGACAACTAACCAACTGGAGGGGAGGTTAAGTTGTCAGGCGGTAGATTATAAATACCAGAAAACCTTGTCGATGGAAATGTTCTAAGTATGATTTTAAAATTTGTAACACCAATCTATTTCTTTTTTCCTCGGAGAGTCACTGCAAAGGAATTATTGTTATAATATAATTTATTTTTTTATGAATCACTAGCTTTCCGCCGGCGGCTCCGCCCGCGGTTTCAAAGAAAAACTCGCATAGTTCCCGTTCCCGTGGAATTTCCGGGATAAAACCTATCCTATATTACTCGTGGATAATGTAGCTTTTGAATGGTGAACGGTATTTTTAAAATCGGTCCAGTAGTTTATGAGCCTATTCATTACAATCAAACAAACAAACAAACAAACAAACAAAGTTTTCCTCTTCAAAATATTAGTGTAGAAGAAATCATCGGTTCACCCAGTTAAAAGTGCGGAGGTAACGGAACCAACAAAAAATTCAGTTGAATTGAGAATTTCGTCCTATAATGGCGTCGGCTAAAAATGTTGCTATACGTTTAATAAGTTTTGACTTTCCTACGATTTTATACAATAATATAAAATTAAATGATTTTATACAATATTAAAAAAATTGCTGATTTTCGGCGGTATGGCGACCATTTGGAACTGTCTGAAAAGTATGGCATGGCGATTTTCGTACATGGCTACTGGACGATGATTACCTGTGCAAAAATTAGCCTGGTACAAATGGTTGAATTTTTTTTTTAATCAACGCATTCACGTCGGTATTGTGGGCTGTAAATTACACCGGAAAAGTATGGCATGACACTACCGCCTACTTCTTTTTTATGGGCTATCGGTAAATCCTAAAATTTTTGTGTTACAAATCGTTTGCCTTCCGTAATTTATCCGACGAGTTCGACTAACGCCCACGCGACTAGTCTGCCGGTACCACTGTTCTGACCATGATTTTTCTTTTTGTCATTGCGTACTAAGACCACTGTAGAACCGCCATCCGGTTACAAATGACCCAAAATTTTGTGTCATATAGAACAGCAATTAATCTTTTTTAAAAAATATTCAAGGCACAGGGAAAGTCTGGTTACTGTTTTATAGGTATGTGTTGTCTGATAATAATTATTTTACTGTCAAAAATTATCAACACTGGATATTATTCAATGACGCCTTTCAAAAACAAAGCTAATTTACAAACAGATTTTTATATCTTTACATACCTATTTTTAACTTTCATTTCATGAACTGCTCATGTAAATACCTATTAAAATCTGGTTTAATTTAACAAAACATTCAATTCGGTGAATTTTAGCGTTATTTTGCAAAAAAAACCGCACGTACAGTCCCCCGTCCGAGTCGAAC
Organism: Colias eurytheme; assembly: GCF_061535395.1. Taxonomy (NCBI): domain Eukaryota; kingdom Metazoa; phylum Arthropoda; class Insecta; order Lepidoptera; family Pieridae; genus Colias; species Colias eurytheme. The sequence goes on along the minus strand of NC_142982.1, from coordinate 9,436,175 downwards.
TGACACCGTCAAATTTCGTCGAAAATATGCAATAGAGGTGAGGTTTTATGTGGGTTTTATTATAAATTCGAGTTTTTTCTTGATAATCTAACGATAATAATGAAAATTGAAAAAACAATCAATACACATTGTTACAAATATCATAACATATTTTTTGGTATAAATTTCATGTATAAATATGTAGCCGTTTTCCTAACAAAATGCGTTTTATCTTCAAAAAGGGGTTGATTTGTATGTATTTTTTTTATGTTTAGGCCGTTCTAAACTGAAAAGTAAACAATACACTTTGTTAATTATATCCTTGAGTATCACATATATTTTTTTTAAGACAATCGTACCAACAGTTTCCTCAACAAAATTCAATATGTATAAGGTGTTTTCCGGTTTTGACCATAGTAATCCCCTTAACTAGTTTTAATAACAAAAATGACATCAAAAATATCATGAACGTTAAAAATAGTGTTTTTTCTTAATATGTGTGTGTATGTATTATCTTACAAGTGCAATGTATGATACATAAAGACATTTTAAGTTTGAAAAATCAGATGTTTTGCGCGAAGTGACAGTAGTACCCACCTCAACGCTTCGCTTATGAGGCGTGCAATATATAGATTATCGACATAACTGGTACAGAATTGAAATTAATTATACATTTTTCATAACAACAAAAAACATCTTCGATAAAAATTTATGATTTGACACTTATTTAATTAGTCATATCGGTCGAGCGCGAATCTCGCTATCTAAGGAAATCTGTTTACTATGTGAATCATATGTTTTATAGCGACGTGATAAAGTATTACGCATGCGCTCGTCGCGGGGAGGCGGGGCGCGGAGGGGAAGGCTCGGAGTTGCGCGGACGCAGACGGCAAAAATGAGGACGGAGTGGGGCGTTTGGCATTGACAGAGGCCATGATCGAACGCTCGCGGTTATTGCCCGCGCCTCGCCGCCCGGTGCCGGCCACTGCGCACCGCTCGCGGCCGACCTTCACGACTCGCGCCCGATCTCACGTACAGACACACCGGTCGAGTTACTAGGCCCGAGACGATGCCGTTCGGCTCGTTATTTCGACCGAATACTTTAATTTAACGCTTTTCGCCCCATTCGTGTCACATTTTATGATAAATGATGTAAATATTAAATAATATATTGTAGAAATACTGAGAAAGTAATGTTTTACATCAATTTCTTAGGAATTTTATTTTAACAACTGCACTTTTATTATTATCTCCGAGACATTAATTTTAAACACTTCCGGGTTTAACGACACTGCTTAAAAGTCGATCAATTTAAAGCGCGCATCTTTTATATAATTTTTTGTGCGAAAATAAGAAATAAATACAAATAATAACTCACTTGAAAGCTTTATCGTCTTCTTGGCCGTTATGAAGACCATTCGGTAGGGGTCCATGATCATGCAACTCATGGAGATCTTTTTCGAAGGGTGAGCCGGATTTCTCTTCGTTACGTTCTTCTAGAACCATCCCTCTTAGACCAGCCACCACACCACCGACTTTTTCATTCCCACCGCCAGTAGCAACCCCACCAGCTTCTATTCAAAAGTATTTTGTAAGTCTTTCAAGTTTTCCGGAATGCTGCCATTATTAATAAATGTTTAACATTAAATAAGTTAAGACACTAACCCATTTTCGGGCCTTATAAGAAGTTTTATCTAAGATATGATATAGTGGTTTTGATAAATTAAAATAAATACATTTAGGACTTAACGTTGAAATTTTCTCGTAATTCATAACCCCTATTATTTTACAGGAAATTAGTGTTAAAAAAATAAATCAAAATAAAAGGTTGCCAAAGATGGACATTTAGAGTATGAATGAATTGTCTAAAGGCTTTGTCAGACAGGACGCGTACTTAGCGCGCGTCAGAGCGTTAAGTTGACGCCGCGATATGACGCTAAGATGTGTTCTACTATCATCGTAGAATACCGTCAAACAGAGCGCCGGCGCTAGCAGTACGCAACGCTCTGTCGCGGCGTTGGGACGCTTTAACGTCGGGTGTTGTATTTTTTTACAAATTTTATTTTAGCGTCGGAGTTAATAGGCGTAAAATAATAATAAAATACTGCATAATGACCAAAAATTTGATAGAATTGGTTAGAAAATATCCATGCTTATATAATACGAAGGATAGTTCATATAAACTATAAATATATATCAATGAAGGCAAAATTGTGGGCACAAATTGGAGAAGAAATTAATGAAACTGTTAAGTAAAAAATTCTTCCGACTCCGGAGTTAATATCGCTGTACCTTGTTTTGTTCGTAAGTAATAATTATGTAAACAACATGCAGCTTTAATAATATCAATTGCTGTGTCCTAACGCGCGCTAAAGCGTTCTGTTTGACGAAGCCTCGCGCGACGTTAAAACAGGACGCTGTAGCGCTACTACGCAGCGCTAAAATACGCGTCCTATCTGACAAAGCCTTAATTCTCACAATTTTAAATAAAAAATTTGCATTACAAAACATACGAGCGGCGGAGCGAAGCAAGAAGCATTTGCGTCATAACGTTCATGTTGCCGCGCTGTGGACACTTATTGTGACACAGATTTGTTTAAGACACAATCAGCAAATGCGGGGTAAATATTACTTTTTTAATCGGAGGCCATAATATGAAACTGTTTCCAATGATGAGTTTTTTGTTTAAAGAAAAACAAAACTATTATTGTACTTATATGTAGCTTTATATGTATATAATTCTTAAGATTTAAAATATTAAAAAGAAAAAACCACAACAACTAATCAGTGAGTGCATGAAGTTTGAAATGGCACACATTACCTGTGGGCGATCCGCCAAGGACATATTCTACCATCTTGACGCCAAGGCCCGCCGTGTCTCTGGGCGAGAGGATGCTGCCCGCGTCTCCGCCAGGGAAAGTCACGCCACGGCGTGTGCCCATCATTGGTACACCCACATTATGTTCCACTAGCGAATTTAATATATTGTTCAAGTATTTGATAAAATTTTACCTTTAGTCTATCTTTGAACTTTTGAAGTGGTAGGTATCATCAGTAATAATTAAAATCTTGAAGAAGTAATTATACCTAGCAAATATTGAAATAAAACAAATAATTCATTGAATTTAATAATCTAATTAAGTTGTATATTCAATATTCATGTACCATAAAAAATGCATTAACTATTAAGAAAGTTCTAGTATGTATTCATAAAAGCCATTATAGTATAGTAGGTACACTCAAATAATTTTATGATGTAAATGTTTTATATATTACTAGCGGTCCGCCCCGGCTTCGCCCGTGGTACATATTTACGTTTTCCCTACATAAAAACCATCCTCGTACTTCAAGGAATATAATAAAAAAAGAATTATCGAAATCGGTTCAGCCGTTCTCGAGTTATGCGCTTACCAACACATTTTGCGATTCATTTTTATATATAAGATTAATTTAAAAAGTAAAGGCATAAGTAAAATTTCTTATTTTCTTACATATTCCTAATTTTAACCATAGGCGAATAATAAAGGCGAAAGTTTTTAAGTATGGATGTATGGATGTTTGTTACTCTTTCACGTAAAAACTACTGAACCGATTACAATGAAATTTAGCACACATATAGAGGGTAACTTGGATTAACACATAGGATAGGTTTTATACGGAAATCCCACGGGAACGGGAACTATGCGGATTTTCCTTTGAAAACGCGGGCGAAGCCGCGGGCGGAAATCTAGTATTATAATAAAAAAGGATTTTTGACATCACTTTATACAAATTGTTTCACACTAACCTTGTGCGGACCAAGTAGAATCACGCCACATTTGTTCAGGGTTGAGCTGCAAAGGTGGCAACTGTGGTGGACCTTTGCTGTCACCTCCAGCACCTGGGCCCTTATCCCATAGCTTTTTTGCAGCAGGTGCAATCTAAAGAATACCCCATATGCTTAAGTATAAATAACAAGATTAGTTGCATACTATTTTATGATGATGTATAACATAAATAAAAATCTGGCATATATTATGATTTACCATTAATTAATAACACACAACTACTGTTATAAAACACACATAATATGTATTGCAAATAATCAAATGGAATATTTATTTAATGGTATATGAGAAAATTTATGTAGAATTTTTTTTTCAAATTTAATCAATACTTAGTCCCCACAACAGATCCAGTTGCAATGTTTATAATACCTATCCATGTATACATATTTAGTTTAATGCATATTTTTTTAATAACATTTAATTAACATTGTTTACATTTCTAACATCAATACATGTCATGCTTCATATTTATTCATGGATTCATGCAAAAATAAAACATTTTTATTGTAAATTGAACAAAAAAAAAATCAATGATATCACTCTAAGTACTTGAAACAAAAATAATAATCAAGGAAGCACAATTAAGTGCACTAATAAGCTTTTAGCCTACATAATTCCAGATAATGCAGCCAAAAGTCAGAGATAGTGTGCACCTCATGTAAAAAAATAAATTAGACAGATTTCCTATAGACGCAATGAGCAGAAAGTTTTATAATACGCAAAACTAAAAGGGGAATGTCATAAAACTTGTCAGAAGCACATGAACATTCATTTTAAGCGCATTGAAATGTTTCATTACCTAGCGGACTTGTGCTCTATTCTGCATTGCAATCTAGCAGCGTTCTGCTAGCCGTAGAGTCCACAGATGCCACTGTCGCCTAACACATAGAACTGTCCTATTGAATTAAGGTAACCTTGCTATCACTATCATGAATTTGCATGTCTGTGCAACACACTTACATTCTTCATTTCTGTATTTATACTATAATATAACCTTAAATCTAACACATTCCTACTGATGCAAATAGCCTCCGTTTGTACTTAAAATATTATGATAGGAATCAAACTAGAAAATATCTAAAAACTTTATTACATAAATATTCTTAACTTTATATTTTAAAATGTGCAATGTAATTAATAATAATGTTTAAGAGCAAATAACCTGCACATTATCACATAAACCTAGTAGTACATTGTGTGTGGTATCATCAATCAATATAAATTATACTTAGGTAATTTTATTATGTTAATTTTTACTAGGTATTGGTAGAAATTGAAGAACAATTAATGTATTTATGATATAAATGAAATTGCATTCTTTTTACCTCATATCGAACATAAGAACATCAGGATTTATTCTTACACCATTTTTATAATTATTTTCAAAGATAAGTTTTGATATTTATATGAAAACCGCATTGAAAATTCATAGAAACGTTAGTATAACACAATCAAAGTCATTCATCATTTCGTATATTAAATATTCATAAAATATTATGTTTCGCTGAACTCTGATCAAATGCCGGTGAACACAATTATTACGAGCCAGAAATGGCGGACGCCGGTGACAAGTAAACAAAACAAAAACGGACCTGTTGCTGATAAAAAACGCAATTTTCGCAACTTCATGACTTAAAACATAATCTAGGTTCAGATATCTTCATTATCATGTATAATAACTTACCATGTCGGGGCCCATATCCTTAACATTAGGTTCGAAAAAAAAGTCACTCAAAGGTTTCATGCGTACAATCCACCTAAAGCTCAAATCATTTACCACAACGAAAGCTTCTTGCAAACGAAACACTACACATCAATACTTTTATCTACATAGTATTCGTACTAATTTAAACAGTGACACAACACAATTCTTACACAAAAATGCTTATTTTCTTCAATTTTTAACTGGAAAAATCTTAAGTAAAATACAATGTTGACTTGTTTCGAACAAAGGACATACGCCGAGTACGGCGCCTGCGTGAACTTCCCGTTCTCGGGAGCGTCGGACGAACTAAGGCTTCGCGGAATTTATAATAGATGGCGCGCAATACAAAAGTTGCGGACCATAGAGAGCTATTGATTTTTTTCAGGGTTTATTCCGTTTTGTCTGTAATCTACATTTCCCAATTTCCGCTTCTTATTTTTTATGCATTTCAAATCACTACATAGTATAAAACAAAGTCGCTTTCTCTGTCCCTATGTCCCTTTGTACGCTTAAATCTTTAAAACTACGCAACGGATTTTGATGCGGTTTTTTTTAATAGATAGATTGATTCAAGAGGGAGGTTTTAGTATATAATTTATTAGGTTTTAGACAAAGCGGGCGAAGCCGCGGGCGGTAAGCTAGTATAGTATAATATATTATTCTGATATAGGCACGTACCTTTTTTAATTGCAATTTATTAGTGAATACAATACAAGTTAACTACAGCTTCTTTACTTTTATCCTATTGGAATCAATTCAGGTAATTTCTTACTAAGTTGGATTTATACAGGATGTCCCAAAAAGTAGTGATATACTGAAGCTGGGAGGTAGAGGACCTAGAGGGCTATCCGAATCACCCCCATCATGTATGTAATGCGATTTTTCGAATTTTCGGAGTTATGACGTTTTTTTCAATTTTTCACCTATCGCCGAGTACGATGAGATTTTCACTCATGGTGACGTCAATTATTGCGGAAGATGCTTGAATCGAAAAATCGCATAACATACATGGGGGTGATTCGGATAGCCCTCTAGGTCCTCTACTTCCCAGCTTCAGTATATCACTACTTTTTGGGACACCCTGTATATTCGTTTATTATGGCCTCTTCTTCAATGGCATTAACTCTCAAGAATGGAATGAGATTATATTTAGCTAGCCATATATTTGTTCCATGTTATGCACTGTAGCTGATCTGTATAACATTCATGGGAAATATAGATAGGTGTTTGTAAACAGAATCATATTTTCTACTTTTCTTTATAACAATTGGCAATCAAGCTTATGGATCACCTGATGGGAAGCAATCCACTGTAATGCTAGGCGTCCACTAGGCGGATCGGGCCGGGCCGCATCGCAACGCATAAATACGCCGGCCTATGTTTTGTATGAAACATCGTCCATTAGCGACGGATCGGGTCGGGGCGGGCCGCAACGCATTGGCGGATATCGCTTCGCAGGCGGATTTCTGCCGGCGGTGCGCTGCGGCCCGGCCCGCCCCGACCCGTCTAGTGGACGCAGGCAGGCGGATGTGAGCGGCGAGCGTCTGTTAGATAAAATCCGCCTAGGCGGTCCGCCGCGCCCCGTACAGGTGGGCGCAGGAGCAAACAGCGCGTCCATTAGAGACGGCCCGTTGCGATGCGACCCGCCCCGATCCGTCTCTAATGGACGCCTAGCATAAAGGGAAAATAGTAGACCAATATGAGATATTCCTATCTATAATAACATGTTTGTATATTTTTTATGATTATTACTAGCGGTCCGCCCCGGCTTCGCCCGTGGTACATAATATTTACGTTTTCTCTACATAAGAACCATCCTCGTACTTCAAGGAATATAATAAAAAAAGAATTATCGAAATCGGTTCAGCCGTTCTCGAGTTATGCGCTTACCAACACATTTTGCGATTCATTTTTATATATAAGAAGAAGAAGAAAGAAGATTATAGACAAAATTCTTATCATAAATGTCATCTTATTTCAATTTCATGAATGTTTTCATTTGTTTGGATTTAGTTTGAATTAAAGCTTCATAGAACCTGGCTAATATCACAGTTGACAGATATATATACGTACATACAGTTAGGAAATTAAGCCCCTGCGATGAAATTATGACGTTAGCACTGTTATAGCTATAGGGCTGTTACCTTTTTGATATTTAATCGACTTCAAAAATAAAGGAGGAGGTTATCAATTCGGCCTGTATATTTCTGTTTGCTTTTTTTTCACAGTCAATTTTGTGGTAATTTTGAGATTAAAACTCGTTAAATACAAAAATGGTGTAGCCTAAATATGAATTTACAAGAAACAATCCGAATTAATACACCTTGTAAAAGTAAATACGTTTTTATCAGTGCTATATTTCGAAATCTTGTTTTGTTATGGACGCTGAAGGCTAATGTACCTAAATTATTTATAATGCTTGATATTTGTATTATACATAATATATTCAATAATTATTTTAAACCAGAATTTGCAATACTTGTATGTAGGTATAAGTACCTACTAAATTATTTTTAAAACGATAAATTAAATTAAATTAAAAAACACAAAATATGCAAAAATAAAGGGTTAAAATTATTATTATACGAGTATAGAACCTCCACCTTTTTGTTTTAGAATGAAAAGGAAAATAGTTTGACAGGCTTAGTGATTGACAAAGTGGTGAAGTCACGTATCGATAAAAATATAATAATTATAATATCTATCTTTTATGTATTTATGTTTTAACATTTTGGTGAAATATATTATTTCAGTTTAATTTGAACACGTGCTTGTAGATAAGTTGATTTCGGCGATCATTTAAAAATGCCACGTACTAATTGCGCAGTATTCGGCTGCTTGAATTCAACTATACCAATTATACCACCAGATGATTTTGTTCAATATGTCGAGAAAATGGATAACATTTTCGTTGCTGCTTTAAGAGTGAACACATAAACTGTAAAGTGGCTGAATTAATTTACAACGAATTAAACATAATCAGTTACATAAAAAAACTGTTCATAAGATTGAGAATATTTTACACTATAAAATTTAACAATAAATTCCAAATTAGTCGTAGTAGACGAAAGTATTTTTCAGTAAATAATTTGTAATTTTTTTTTTCGATTATAGGCATATTTATGTAATGGTTATTTTAATATCTATACATATAATAAAATCGTAGGCAAGTCAAAATTGTAGATTGAATATTTTTTTAAAAGAATACTTGGGACAATAGATACCGAAGCCAAAAATATAGTTAGGCTGCAAACTGAAACAATCGATATTTATTTAACGTGAAGTCATTGACATTACTTTTCTATACTATGTATCTTTGTCATTCAAAATCTGTGGATGTGTCACCCGCTACTATCGATCCCCCTGCTACCCTTAGGCGCGGGTCAAAAACAAGCGGCGCGGGCGCGGGCGTGCCATAAGCGCACCTCTTCAACCTGTTTTGCACCAGGTCCTTCTTCTACATTTTGTATGAAAGAACTTTGGAAATAGCCAATAGCGCACCCGATGCGCGCCGGCCGCGGCAGTGCGCCCGAAACGCGCCGCGCCGCTTGTGTCTGTCCCGCGCCTTATGATTCTCGTAAACACGCTTGCTTGTGTGCGTGTGCCATTTCGAACGTTTTGTATGAAGTTTCCTTACTGTATGTATCTGTATATTGTGCTAATATTATCTAGGTTTACGAAGCTTGTAAATGTGTCCACCGGCAGGTTATTTTGCGTTCAGTTTGCATTTTGCACTTCGATTTTAATATTACATGTTGCTTGAGTATAATTTAACTTCTGATAAATTTGTTATTTTAAAAACATTACCGTTATCATGAACAAGTTAGCATGGTTGTTTACAGTGAAGCTACAAAAATACACAATTATATAAGATAATGAACAAATTTGTTTGTTTATTTTGCAGCAATAAACAGAAATCTAAGAGAAGAAACTCTCTAACTTTTTTTTTCGAAGGACTAAGGCAATATTAATAGGACTAATTTTGGAAATATCTTAGATATTACAATCTCTTTAAATATCTATATAAGAAATGTTTCGATGTAGCTCTAGAAAGAATTATAACTTTATGATATTCTTTCTTATTAAAATTTATGATATTCTCAACTGCATTCACAGATTTAGGCTGCGTCCCCAGTAGGCAAACAGTTAGCCGCCGACTGAGTTAGCGGCGTATCGGATTAGTACGCCCTTCCATATATTTCAAATGGAGTGTTCACAGTTTGCTAGTTTTGCGCTCACTGTACGCAGTTTGCAGCGATACGCGCGCCGACTATCTTAGTGAGCGGCCGACTACCACCCAAAACCGGTTCCAGTCGGCGGCGGCGATTGTTTGTTCGCCGGGCGTAGTGACTCAGTTTGCCGCAAACTGATTATTCGGATAGTTGGAAAAAAGCTTTTCTTGTATAATGGGTGAACCCAGTGCTTCCTTTTATCCTCTTTCAGCGCTTCTAAGATGCCAATCTACTTCCAAAATATCCATCGTGACCAACACAACCACTCCCTTCGTACAACAAAAGTAAAGTGATAATTCAGTCGGTCGGATAAATAAGCGGCTAACTCTAATGCTAGGCGTCCATTAGAGGCGGATCGGGCCGGGCCGCATCGCAACGAGCCGTCTCTAATGGACGCGCTGTTTGCTCCTGCGTCCACCTGTACGGGGCGCGGCGGACCGCCTAGGCGGATTTTATCTAACAGACGCTCGCCGCTTACATCCGCCTGCCTGCGTCCACTAGACGGGTCGGGGTGGGCCGGGCCGCAGCGTACCGCCGGCAGAAATCCGCCTGCGAAGCGATATCCGCCAATGCGTTGCGGCCCGCCCCGACCCGATCCGTCGCTAATGGACGATGTTTTATACAAAACATAGGCCGGCGTATTTTTGCGTTTCGATGCGGCCCGGCCCGATCCGCCTAGTGGACGCCTAGCATAAACAGTTTGCTTGCGACGCACGAAAATTGATTTGAGTCTGCAGCTAACTCAAATTTCAGTTCGCTGCAAATTTGCGGCTCACTCAGTCAGCCGCTAACTGTTTGCCTACTGGGGACGCAGCCTTAGGAAAAAATTAGTCAGCCAAAAAATGCTAATGCAAGATAAACACAAGAAGATGTAAAGTATAAAAAAATAGTCTAATTCCTACCTATTGTCACACATTAAATGTTTGCTTCAACACCCACAACTATGTACATATGAATATGATGGTGAAGGATTATGGATCGATCTGAAGAAAACAATATCAGAAAAAAAGATCTAGATTCTAGTCCAATATTATGGGTGTTGCTATTGACGTATTAAAAGGATAAACAGGTTTAGACCTACAAAATCGTATTTTTAGGCGAAAACCTTGCTCTTTTATTCTTAGTTCTTACGCATAAAACAATTTCAGGCAATTACCTGACTTTCTACTACTTTATCGCATTTTCTTTTTAGTTTTAGATAATCCATTCAGTTTTATAATGATGAGCTGATGTTAGGTACCAGCAATATTGCAGATACAGATTCTTTGACATATCTCTCTGTGACATGACAGTATTATTATTTTATTTAATAATAACTTCAAAAGGATACAGAAAACAGTTAGATAATCCGTACTATGTATTATAAATTTTTAAAGCATAGAAAAAATCCGATCGTGTGGCGAGATTCGAACCCGCGTCTTTCGCCGTACCGGGACGACCCGTGACCTGACGGCCACCCGTGATCCCGCCAGAGCAATAGAATTTATTCTACTCTTTCGGTTTGGGACAAGGAGAGGAGGAAGAAAGGGACACCCCACGCCATCTATTGAGATGATTAAACAATCATCTAAACCAATATGAATCATTATTTCAATAATTACAATATAACGATGCGAGTTTTTTTGAATATATTTTTAAAGGATTCAATTTATTTCTGATCTCTCGGCCTGCCAGAGCAATCTTAATGATCTTTTCATTTCACATGATTCATTAAAAACTAGCGGCAGCTTCGCCCGTGTTTTCAATGAAACACCCTCATAGTTCGCGTTCCTGTGGGATTTCCGGGATTAAAAGTAGCATATGTCTTATTCTGGCTCTTCAGCTACCTACATACATTTGATTATAATCGGTTCAGTAGTATTTGCGTGAAAGAGTAACAAACATCTAACCATCCTTACAAACTTTCGCTTTTATAATATTGTAGTACCTAGTACTAGATTTCCGCCCGCGGCTTCGCCCGCGTTTTCAAAGGAAAACCCGCATAGTTCATGTTCCGTGGGATTTCCGGGATAAAACCTATCCTATGTGTTAATCCAAGTTCCCTCTATAATGGCGCCGTTTCATTAGTCGTTAACTCGTTCGGTATACAGCATACGGGGAGTCCCCGCAGGCGAGATAACAACCAATGAAAACAAGTTCCCCGCATGCTTAATACCGACCGTGATATCGACCAATGAAATTCATCGGTCATGGCGCAGTTTCATTAGTCGTTAACTCGTTCGGTATACAGCATACGGGGAGTCCCCGCAGGAGATTTTACGTTCAATCATAATGTTTTACGTAAAATGGAGGTTCTCCCTACACCCCGCATGCGGGCCCTATCGACTAATGAAAACGGTTCCCCGAATGCTGGCCCAGTGGCACGCGTTCCAGAAATCTCTCGCACCCCGCATGCGGGCCCTATCGACTAATGAAACTGCGCCATCAAGGTCGGTACAGCTTGCGGGTCTTAAGTCAAATACTTTTTCATTATTCAATTTCATTCGTGAGTGCTTGTTGGATTATAAAGACGCTGCACAAAATGGCTGATCGCTTTACGGATTCGCAAATGTTGAATCTCGTGGAAATCTATCGAGATTATGATTGTTTTACGTAAAATGGAGGTTCTCCCTACACCCCGCATGCGGGCCCTATCGACTAATGAAAACGGTTCCCCGAATGCTGGCCCTGTGGCACGCGTTCCAGAAATCTCTCGCACCCCGCATGCGGGCCCTATCGACTAATGAAACTGCGCCATATGTGTGCTAAATTTCATTGTAATCGGTTCAGTAGTATTTGCGTGAAAGAGTAACAAACACACACACACACACACATCCTCACAACTTTCGCATTTATAATATTAGTAGGATTAGTAGGATTTATGTTTATAAAACATTTGAATGCTACAAAACAAAATATCAAATCATTAAATCTTACTATTGAATAATGCGAAAGCAACTGTCTACCTCAGTTTTTTATGCCTTAACCAATGAGAAGATTAGGATTAAACATTAGGACAGAAATATGCTAAGTAGGAGATGGCATGGGTTTCATCATTTTGTGAAATATATACAATTATACTGTCACACATGATTTGTCCAATACTATCTGCTGTAAAAGAACAATAAAATAATTAAAATATTTAATATAACAGTCAAAAACTAAAACATTCATTTGTTGTAATATAATATTTTAAGATATTATGGATGTATAAAATATAATTGAAGTACAAGTTTTGATATAAAATGACTAATAAGTACTTGTATGTCGTAAAATTTAGTCTAGTTTTGATTTATAGTTATTACTAATCAAATTCCACATTTACAATATTATTAAAAACAATAATATATGTATATCATATTTTAGCTCTGTTTTGGCCTAAGGCTTTAACATTTTAACAGTTAACTAGTGATAACTGAAAAAGCAGTAATTATTCCTTGGAATAGTTTTAAATTAAATTGTATTGTAAATGAAAATGAACTTGATTGATTTTTGTTTTAACTATATTTAATAGAATCATACATTAATCAACTTATGTTAATACTTTTGAGATTGATGAAGTTAATTATAAATTTATAATCTTTTATATGAATGAAATTAAATAGGACTTTAAAGGAGAAAAAACTTCACTAACATAAATACATATATCATTTCATATATAAATGAGAAAACCCTTAATTTAGCAAGTTATATTATGGACACGATATACTGGTGTGTCCCTAAGACACATAAAACTGAAAGAATAGAATAAATTCGATTGCTCTGGCGGGTCACGAGTGGCTGAATTGGTCAGGCATCCGCCCCGGAATGGCGCGAAAGGATGCGGGTTCGAGTCCCGCCTCGTGATCGAATTTTTTCTATTCTTTATAAATTTATATTTATAAAGCATTTGAATGCCATAAAATAATAAATATCAATTTCAACAAAAAAGGTCGTGCTCCATCGTTACAATATTGTATTCACTGAAAAGTGTTTCATATTGGTTGAGATGGTTGTTACTTGTTAATCATCCCAATAGATGGCGCACGGTGTGTCACTAAGACACATAAAACTGAAAGAATAGAATAAATTCGACTGAATTTGAATGCCATAAAATAATAAATATCAATTCCACAATATACTATTTATAGTATAAGCAAGTCACACTTTTTCTGTGGTGATCTTTTTATTAGTGAATGACATAAATTTTCTTTGGTCTTTTGAATAAATTTAACTTTAAATTATTGTGCTTATCAATTTATGTATGTATTTATATACAAAATCTTTATTTATAATTTTATAATTACTGTTACAACTAATTGATTATTATTTATTTATTGTCATAATAATTAAAATGGTTTAGCTTCAATTACATTAAATATATAACTATTTTAAAATTAAATTAATTATCTCTATTTATAAATATGAATCCCTATTTCCTTTGGTTATGGCATCAGGTGTGAATAGCTGGATCAATTTCTATACATATAAAACTCTTTTTTTGTTGTGTTCCTTATTGTCAGGAGAAGGGTCTTATGAAAGAAAACCTTATGATTATTATTAAAATATTTGTGTCGAAAATATAATAAAGAAGTGAGTTTTCTAAACTTTACAGCTATTTAAATTTCACACGACTGACAGTTCGCGCGAATACATGTACAATATCTGTTGGGTCCGTTTCTTTGGCAATCTGGAGCCTGAGCAGCTACTTTGATTTTTATATGAGTAGAGTCAAAAGAATCGTCTTAGTCGTGAGACGCGCAATGGGCACATAGAAAATAAAAAGGGGATTTTTGGCGCCAAAAAATCATCTAAAAACATTTCAAAATATAATATGTTTATCGAGTTTGCTATCAAAATAAATAAATTTTAATGGTGATTACGAATATATGTTATTTATATGAAATTGGAGTAAAGAATAGGAAATATTATTAGCACACCAATAATATGTACTTCTTACATAATATAATTAGTGTGCTGCTCTTAGTTGAGCAGTCAAGTTATTTTGATTGATTGAATTGATAGGAGGAAACTCAATACAGTTTTCTATGGTAAAGCAAACAAAAGAGGCTGGCTACCACTGGTCATACACACTAGCAACACATTTGAATTTTCTTTGCTAGTCTTTTATAGATATAAAGGCATGTTTTTGAGAGAAAATTGTTTGTGTAAATAGAAAGTAGTTATTAGGATTAAATTAACTTGTACAATACAATTAATATTGTAATAAGCACTTGCTCTAAAACACTCCATCAGTACAAACAGACATGTTAAAAACAAATAAATTCATTATAGTAACAATAAGGAACATCAGATTTTTTAATTACTCTATTTTATAGCATATTATGTACTTTAAATTAATTTCATAATATTCTAGATAGAAAGTAATTTTACTTAAAAATTATTTTCAAATCATTAATTTATGCATGTGGTGTTTACCTACCTAAAATTATACTTATTCTTAAGATAAATTTTTGTCTACTTGTTCATTTGTTTAACACTTAATTAATAGTTAACCTTATAATAAAATTAATAAATCTACTCTTGCATAGTATCCATGATACATGGAATGGCCATACTATATTATAGTAATTTTGATTTGGAAACATTTTTATAATTTATTAATTATTAAATTATGTAACCATTTAAAATGGTTGTAATTATAAGTTGTAAGTTGTAACACAGTATTTGGTTTAAAAATTATCAAAATATGGTCAAATTTTGTAACATTTTAAAGAATACAAATATTACTGTTGTGGGGTACCATACATAATATTATTTTGAACTACTATAAAAATGAAAATGGTGATTGTACATTTATAATTTTTATTAATGCAAAAAGTATACTTTTTAACTAAAATATACATACTATGTGTGTGTATTCAACTATACCCGGCGCGGCCTAAGATGATCCCTATGACACTGACAGTTATTCTCAAGAGACAAACTTGTAATGGCGTCACCATTAAATTAGAAACGTATTGGAGGCGTCTAAAAATGGCATTTATTAATTTTTACGTAGCTTTATGCCATTACAATGATATTCCGTTGGAATTATAACAATTCTTAACATTTACGAGAAATTATATCAATCTGACTTTACGTTTACGTCCTTCAAAACTTACATCGTTGGCATTTATCGACTAGTGCGGAAAGTATCGATAAACAAATTTCGATAATGGAAACGAGTTCACATTTTTTCCATGCTTAAGCTATAGTTCATTCTCTATTGAATGGAACAGAAGATCGCAGCATAATTAATTAATTAATTACCGTTCGTGTTAATTTACTTACCTATGATAATATAAGTTTTTTAGAAAAATTAAATGGGGGATTCCATTTTCATGATAAAATAATATACACTGTGTTAAACGGGTTAAAGATTACGAGAAAATGATAAGGTGCATTTTAATGTTTTGGAAAACTTTCGTTTTACTTACCGTTTCGTTTACATAATAGACGTTAAAAATTCATTTTATAATATTTGTAAAAACATGTTTACCGACGTGGCTGAATGCAAACCACGCCTTAGCCTATAAAATAGTAAAGTATCGACACGATCCATCATACGAGCAATCACTAAGACGAACTGTCATAGGGATCATCTTAGGCCGCGCCGGGTATAACAACAGGAAAATCAATGATCTTATGATTTTTTGGAAATATTTTATGCATTCCAAACATAATGTTATTTATTATTGCCTGACTATTACAATATATTTCAATAGCATTACTATTTCCTAACATATATTATTAAGTAGCTGAATTCATACTTATGAAAACACAAAATGGCGCAGAGTCTATCCTAATCTTAGTTGAATCAATTAGTATGTATATTTCTAGCATTAATAAATATTACTTTTAAATTTAAATGTATGCATAAAGGATATATGACTTACCTGATTTCTGACGGCTGGTATGGGTGCTAATCCTAATTGGTTTTGTCCTTGTTGAAGGAATTGATTAGTTCCAGGTGCAAGCATTCCTGCCTGGCTTAAATACATCATATGTTCAGCGCTCTTGCTAATACCATTCATGGCTTGCATTGGATTTCCATGATGTTGGTGCATATCATACAATCCTTGCTGTCCCAATTGAGGAGCATTTTGCATGCCTTGTAGAGCAGGCAGCATCATAGCACTATTCGGTATTGTTAGATTACTCCCCAATGCTTGATTTTGAAGTGGTGCCATTTGAGTATGAACCATATTTGTTGTCAAATGAGGATGACTTCCAATAACAGAAGGATTAATAGCCAAAGGTCCAACAGATGATGCAATGTTCTGGTTAATATATTGTTGTGGGGCGCCCTGCGAGTTCTTCATTGGCACCATCTGACCTTGTTGCATGTTATTCATTGCCATTGGGGCAGGGTGTTTCCATTTATCCTGATTCTGGAATTTAAAAATTATAATAGTATAATAATGCTAAACACACAATATCAATTTGTTTTGAATGCCATGATTTTATTATTACATTATAATCATATTCTTACAATTGTACCTTCTTAATTTTGCATGCATAATAATGGATATGGAAAGTATGAACATATTCATTTACTTCAATTTAATAAATTTACCTAATATAATAAAGTTAACCTTACATTTGCCAATAGGGATTTCATTTTCAAAAAAACAAAGCATTTTGTTATAATTCAATCATCATATTTGGTAGTGAATTTTGATTTATTTCAGAAAACTAAAAGTGAAAAATCGTTCTCATGTTATAAAGTTTTTAATACTTACTTAGATTATTTCACTAGGTATTAGCTGAACTAAACTTATGTTATAAAGAAAGAATACAATGTATGTTTTATATTTATAACCTAACTTACACAAATGTCAAACACAAAATGTTTGAATTTTTCAATAACAATAACATAAAGTAAATTGAATATGTATATACTTTCTGATTTCAAGTTAAAAATTGAAATACTAAAAATACTATTAAATCACATCAGTGACAGTTGACAATGATTAAAATGTAATGTTATTCCAACCAAGTGGGAACACTTACCTCAGCAATATTATCATCACCAACAGCCCACCGCTGTTTGGGTGCTAAAGACGATAATTCAGCTTCTTGGCTCTCACGCTGAAACACATAGTGCACACCAGCATCATCCTGAGCGCGGTTCTGGGACACTCGCGCCGTTTGCAATCCCCCTTCTCCAGCCTCTTCTTCACCGCCTGTTCCTGGCCACTTCATTGGGCTATCGTGAGGCTCAAGCATTCAGTTTCACAATGCTTCAATACCTCACAACCGTAAACAAATAATCACAATCTCTGTATCACACGACTACGGTAAATATTAATCGATCTATGTTATTTTTTTATGATTTACATCATCAAACATACTACATGCGGCCTAGCGTTATACTAAATTGAAGCCATTTAGAGACTACAATATTCTTTTTGTCTTTGTAATGACAGCTACTAGTTTTATCGAAGCACGATGACAGCCGCTAAAGAAAACCAAAATATTGCAAGAAACTGCAATGGCTTGTTTCGACGACTTAGAAACAAAGACAAATGGCAAATACGCTTGTAAACAGCATAAAAGCGCTGTGATATCACTTATTTTTGTGTTTTATGCTATGAGCCAATGTATTAACACACTGAATAGGGATTTGTCGGCGTCGAGAACTGAATTCAATAAACACTCAAAATAATACACTATTCACACAATTTCTAAACAAAACGACCACAAATATAATTACTATATGTACACAGGACTATTTACAATGTACAATTTTTACAGAAAACCCGGTTTATGCCATTGGCTAAAGTCGATACTTTCCGATTTAAAAAGGACTTCTACCATACTTCACTGTCCGTCCGCCATAGTCGGGCAGATGCGATGCGCGCGCAACGCGCAAAGCTATACTATAAACATAAATAAATACAGCAACATACGTTTCTTTTCATGCATACCGAGAGCAACTGATAAGAAAAAATATATCTATAATCTAAATTTTCCTAAATTTATATCGGAATAATTAAAAGAAATGTAGATGTGCGATGGTTAAATAATTTTATACTTGAATTCCTTTTCTAACTACAATATAAATAAAAAAATGTTATGTGGTTTTATGAAACCACGGTAAAAGTGAAACTGTTCGAACGGTTCCGAACACTGCTTTGTGTAGCGCATGTCGCGTGACGGTCGGCAGCCGACCGTCACGCGACATGCGCTACACAGACCAAAAAGTTTGAGACGATGTAATAAAAGTTTCACTTTAATAATTAATACAATTAATAAAAAACTATTATACATGCTTATGCAAGCAAAAAAACGATTATGAAAACACGTATTTCCCTTCTTTTTTAAGATTCAGTACTTAAACCCGTTTTCGTTTTTCTGCAGTTCCTCTTTAACTTATTAATTGTATGGAACCCATTTTAACGCGAGTCCATGCACATTGACGTTTTTTAAACGGACGCATTCACGACTTATTACCCACTGTTTTGTTTTCATGTAGGCATCTACTTTTCTACAATCATTTTTTTTTTCTTTTTTATTTGTAATAGGGAAGCGCTTGACTACAATCTCGCCTGATGTTAAGCTGAGATGTGGTCTAAGATGTAACGCGTTTCCAGAAGGTACCAGTTCACTGTATGCTTGAAGCATTTCAAACTCAAACTATAAATATTAAATAATTTGGAAAATCCAAAAGTGCACGCCCCATAATTCTTTTTAATAAATATTTATTAATTATTATTTTTGTTTATTTAATAACAATTAAACCACATCGAATCAGACCCTGAAAAATGAAAGGGTTCTATTCCTGAGCATACTCAAGCGTAAGAGAAAAAAAAAGACTCGATTAGTAAAGTATTTCGGTCGCTATCGTGTTAACAAGAAAATCCTCCGCACATACAGACACACGGACGTCCAAGACAGAACTGTTTTAAACTGTTTTTTAACTAGTTTAAATAACAAAAATGACATCAAAAATATCATGAACGTTAAAAATAGTGTTTTTCTTAATATGTGTGTGTATGTATTATCTTACAAGTGCAATGTATGATACATAAAGACATTTTAAGTTTGAAAAATCAGATGTTTTGCGCGAAGTGACCGTAGTACCCACCTCAACGCTTCGCTTATGAGGCGTGCAATACCCAATAATAAATATTATATAGGTTACCAATTTCTGAGTTATGTGTATATTTATTTTTATTTCACTTACTACACAAAATCAACAGCTAATTAATAATTTCACAACTTGTTGAAGTGGCAGTGTTAAATTTCCCCGACGAGTACAATATGGGGGTCTTCAAGAGAGTGAACAGGTACATTCTAGGGAAGCATGCTCCATCTTAGGCCACATCTCAGCTTACCATCAGGCGAGATCGTGGTCAAGCGCTCCCCTATCGCAGCATAAAAAAAAAAAAATTGCTTCACTCTGAATTATGAGGAATTAAAAAAAAAGGTTAAGGCTGCTTATTCTAATAATTTTTAAATAAAAAAGCGAATGAGTACAAATATTATTTAATTCAACTTAATACAAAAATACATCTCTATATGGGTTTAATCTTGAAGTGTAGACCAATTAAAGAAAATACAAGACACTTGAGATCCTGGACCAAATAATAGAAGCATCTGAGACCTTCGGGGTCCCGAGATTGATTTACATCCACTAAAGATCCTGTTTTTGATGTTGTGAATGAAATGTGTTCTTCTCCAATCACTATCTCTAGTTCCTGAAAAGATA
Source organism: Colias eurytheme (assembly GCF_061535395.1). Taxonomy (NCBI): domain Eukaryota; kingdom Metazoa; phylum Arthropoda; class Insecta; order Lepidoptera; family Pieridae; genus Colias; species Colias eurytheme. The sequence goes on along the minus strand of NC_142982.1, from coordinate 9,415,757 downwards.
ATTTAAACATATTATTTATACTAACTGCTTTATGACATATGTAGCCATAACAATACATTAATTGACTGTCTGCTATAGTACACCAGATTGCCTGACAAAGATGTAATATATTATCATCCTTACAAGACGGTATTTTTCATTGGTATCTTATATACAATTTCAGTAGTCATCTATATTATACTATACATTAAAAAAATTAGTCGAAGGAGTTTTATTAAATAGTGTGAACTGTTAATAAGTTATATCAATTATTAATGTTTTGCACTGTAGAATGAACAATATCTCTGATCATCAACATAGTATTTGAATTTAAACTTTGTAACATCCAATTACAACATAGGTACTATAAAAATAAACAAGAACTTATACCTTTCCTTATCTAATTATTATTTAGTTCATTATTTTCTCAATGTAATTTTTAGATAATGTACACCATATTAGAAAGTTAATAGGAAAAAAATAAATTGTAAGATAAGTCTTCCAGAACAAGTGTTATTATGCTGAAAGGTTTAATTACCTGTCTGCCGACACGGTCTGGTTGTGGCCATAGTCGATCATCTTCATGCATTATTTCGGAATCCACTATTATACGTTTCAATTCCTCCATGACACAAGGATGTACGTATGCTTCTTTGCGAATCATGGTATCATTCTTATAATTAGAATTATTTGCATATCTGAGTTTACCATCAGGTCGAAATTCAAACTCCAAAAACTCATGACCAAACTTGCCTTTGTGGCCCACGTAATAACGTATGTAAAAATCAGTAGACATTCTCAATAACCTATGCAAAAGAGATTTCCTTCACCCTCTTCTTTACCCAGTTCCTAAAGAATCATAAGTTGACAATCTATTTAGAAGAAGCTTTACAATAATATTCTTAATTATTCAAAATAACATTATTTCAATTACAATAATAATATACTTGGCGGTAACCAATAAATCGCACAACGAAGGAAAGCGAAGCGAAAAACCATAGATAAGTCAAGTAAACAACGAAAACGCCAGAAAACGCTGTCAGTATGGCATGATTTTTTTTTATTCTCCATTTTTATAGAAGGCAAAGATACAGCATTTTTTGGGCGAACATGATTATAAAAAAAATAATAACAAATAGTTTATATATTTTGTTCGCAATTTTTTTGGTGAATTACGGTATACGAAATTCTAATTTCTTTTATTTCTCCCATTGTCATTGAAATTTTAATACATACAATAATTAAAGAAATACAAAAAGTGTGTGGATGAGGCATTAGTTCATCTAGGGTCAATGAGGTGACCATAGACAACACTTCATTAAACTTCAAAGTTCTTTTTGACAACCTTTTCTTTCTGACCCAGACAAGATGGGTGAGTAGTATGTTTATTGTGAAATTTTATCGAATAATATCTTCTCAGTGATAATTTCATTTACTTAATCGTACTGAATATTGTGTGCATTACCCTTGGGTTAAATTATATTTGTTATTATTTTCTGTGTTAGGATTGCAACATAATAGTGAAGTGATTCGGTCTATTTGTATATCATAACTTAGGACACCGCTGAAATCGGATCTTAATTATTGTTACTGTGTAGGTATCAGCCGCGATCACTGGCATAAAAGGCGAGCTACGGGCGGTAAACGCGCCCCAATCCGCAAGAAGAGGAAGTACGAGTTAGGTCGCCCGGCTGCAAACACCAAAGTAAGAACGTGTACTTATAACCTCTTTATATTGTTTTGACTTTGTTTATTTCTGTTTAATTTATGATCTATTTTCATCTTCCAGCTTGGACCTCAACGTATCCACTTGGTGCGTTCTCGTGGTGGAAATACCAAGTATCGTGCTTTACGTCTTGACACTGGAAACTTCGCTTGGGGTTCCGAATGTAAGTAAAATCTAGAAGTGGTTTTGTTTATCTATATTAACATTTTAAATGAAAAGAATAAAAACTATTAATCAGGTTTTCTTATTTTCAAATAATGATTGTTATGTTTCGTATATTTCAGGTGCCACTCGCAAGACCCGTATCATTGATGTAGTATACAACGCATCTAACAATGAGTTGGTGCGTACAAAGACCCTGGTCAAGAACGCAATTGTGGTGGTTGATGCAACACCCTTCAGGCAGTGGTATGAATCCCACTACCTTCTCCCTCTTGGAAGAAAGAAGGGTGCCAAGTTGGTAAGTAGTGTTTCTATTTGTCATATGTAACAAGATAATAATATTAAAATCTATTGGATTTATAACTTATTGTAAATTATTTTTCATTCTTTGATTTGTCACATACACCATTTTTGTGAATATATTTGCAAATTTGAAGATATACAACAGAATATTCATTAGGTAGTTAATTTTGGAGTGTAGAAATCTTAGGACCACTTCCTATAAACTTATTTTTTAATTATTATGGTTTCTTCAGATTAATTATCTGGAATTATCTGGATGTTATTTTAATATGTATCATACATTTTTTTTTATTATTATTGGACATGTTTTTACTTTTTGCATTAACCATACTTTATTTACAAAGTACTAAATATACCATAATAATCAATCACTTTTGAATTTGTCCTCTCATCTTCTCCTAGTTATCAAGTCATTTTAAAAAGTGTAAATTCTAAATTGTGATGTGAACCATTCCTAAGACAATGCAATTGGAATAAATATGGAATATAAATAAATCCATTTAAAAAAACATTTTTGATCATGATGATAACATTTTGCGTGTCAAATGATGTTCAGTGATTTGACTAAAGGTACCTGAAACACATGCATTTCTTAACAACTGCTATTGTGAATTCAAGTTTAATAAATATAATTTAGTAATGTTTTAAATTCACATTTCCAGACTGAAGCTGAAGAAGCCATCATCAACAAGAAGAGAAGTAAAAAGACAGCAAAGAAGTACTTGTCCAGGCAGCGCCTTTCCAAAGTTGAAGCTGCTTTAGAAGAGCAATTCCACACTGGACGTTTATTAGGTAAGATCTTATAGCTTATCAATTATTTAGAAATATCTGTGTGGAATTTTTTTTTAATTTGTAATTGTATATTTGATAAGTTAAGAAAATATATATTAACCCCTTGACCACCAAGCGGCCCGATCGGGCCACGACACGATTCCGGGGACTGCGGGATTAACTTATCAAACGGCAAAATAAATGTTTTATTAAGTGATGAAATCGAGAAGTTTTGAAGTTGCGTCACGGATGGGTACCGTTATGGGAACTGTCCAGCAACTGAATGATTTTTACTGTCATAGTTACTCTGATAAATTTTATCAAACATTTACTTATATATCAGTTTTGACTGTTTACTAAAATGTTGTGTTTGTTTTGCAGCATGTGTAGCGAGTCGGCCAGGCCAATGCGGACGGGCTGATGGTTACGTTCTTGAGGGCAAGGAACTTGAGTTCTACTTGAGAAAGATCAAATCTAAGAGAGCTAAGTGAGAAGTGTAATTAAATAATGTAAAAACAATTTCTTTTGTTTCATTTAATTCTGTAGTGTAGTTATTTTGATAAGACTGGAAGCAAAAATTGTTGGTTTCCATAAAGCTCTAATTTTCATGTTGGCATATTATTTAGATAGATGATTGGCAGTGTAAATACACTGCTACAATACTCTTCCACAGTTAATGTAATTGAAATGAGGTAGTAAGAAAATTAAATATTGTTGCATAATATGTTAGCACTCATGTATTAGAATTTGTTACACAGCATCTGGATATGTTCTGTTTAGATCATGTGTCTGTTAAATAAATAAATAAATTTACAACCAATATATGAAAATATACAGTGTAAAAATAAGCTTTCAGGGACATTAGCAAAATATAGGAAAGCATCCATATTATTTTTGATATAGAAACACTTAGTTTCTCTTTACTACTAACTTTAAAAATTATACAGAACAGGATGTAAAGAAAATTATTTATGCTTTCTGATCTGTAGTAATGTACACATAGGTACACAACTGAAAGCAATGAATAAAATGATTGATTTGAATTCACAAAGAACTATGCTTATTTTACGTATAACAACAATATTTTATCAAAATCAACATCCCTACTATAAATGCAAAAGTAACTCTGTCTGTCTGTCTGTTACGCTTTCCCGCTTAAACTTTCAACCGTATTTTGATGAAATTTGGCACAGACAATCTTTAGACCCTGAGAAAGAACATAAGCTACCTTTTATTGCGAAATATGTACCACGGGCGAAGCCGGGGCGGACCGCTAGTAATATCTATAAGATAGTGGGCAGTGGCAGAAATCCTTACATACTAAACTTTGATATATATCTTTACTATGTAACCACAGATGTAACTATGAATACTGGAGTAAAAAATAAAACTACCGAATTTATTTTCAAACGTTTTATAATATTCTAGTATTTAGTGGATCTACCATTTTGCCAGCCATCAAGGCCACTTGTATACTGGAATCCATAACAAAATATAAAAAGGGATATGTAGCCGAGAATAGCACTGGATTCCTCTTTGACACGTATCCTGAAAGAAAGTTATATGTTACAAAACAATCCGTACTAATATTATAAATGCGAAAGTAACTCTGTCTGTCTGTCTGTCTGTTACTCAATCACGCCTAAACTACTGAACCAATTTGCATGAAATTTGGTATGGAGATATTTTGATACCCGAGAAAGGACATAGGCTACCTTTTATTGCGAAATATGTACCACGGGCGAAGCCGGGGCGGACCTCTAGTTCTTAAATAAATGATAAGAACCTATAAAAAAAGTTAAAAGCCCTCTGGACCCTTAAAAATCCTTAAAAGCATTTACTTCTAGTAGCTTAACGAAGTTTATATGGGCGTTTTTTTTTTCGGAACAAAATAAGATTTATTGAAATCGGTACATACAGCCGTTCACGCGTGATGTCGTGACCAAGGTAAATAGGGATTCATTTTTATATAAAGAAAGATATAATATTGTGTATAATAAATGGAAGTAGCAAATAAATAATGTATAAGTAGGTAGGTACTAATAATTCATTTTTAATCTAAATTGACGTTATGTAGCAAAACTGCGTCCTTGATATGCAAATGCGCCGGACCGTTAAAATTAAAACAAAATAGCAGAATTATTTGTGGTGACAGGAAACAATTACATCGTAATTTTTCCCCAGTTTTGCTCATTTATGTAATTGAAAAGTTGCTGTATCGAGGAATCATTATTCCAATCTCGATTAGGTATTCAATTCCGGTAATGGCGTTTGTGCAACAGGCCATTTTCCTAATTGTCGATGCCTACGCAGATCAGCTCGGCGCGGGCGCATCAATAGATTCAAATGCGCGTGTCGCCGTGTTGCGACATCACTACTCATAGACAATGGAAATTGTCCTCTCATGCTTTGGCACCACAAATTCGCACTCTTTTGGTAATAATCATTAAGTTAATCCTACACCGGAAAATAAGGTCGAAGCAAAAATTTCAATCTGTGTAATGCGTATGCATATGACAGAACTAATTGCCGCAGTTGCCGTACTTGCGACATTGGCACGTTCTCGTAGGTGATGATAATATCACTCACATAGCAATCTTTAGTAACTATGAATTGCTCAAAATTTAAAATTATTTTTATAATACAACATGTTTGGAAATTTTTTATTTATGTATCGATAGTGGCTGTTTCAAAATCGATTATAAAAAATAAATAATGATAATTGATTATTATCCACATAAATGGATAAAACTGCATTATTAATTAATACATAATATTAAGTACTGGCCCGGATTGACTCGGGATAAAAAATAACCTGTTATTTGGTAAACATAGTTAGAGCTTTCTTTTTTAATCGATGCAGCATTTTCTGAAACCGTAACAAACCAAAAATCAAATCTTTCCTCTATAAAATAATGGTTTTCCTGTTTAGCAATGTATAATAATGTTTTTTATCGATATGTGATTCGCCACAGGGCTGAGCGTGTGAACTGTGAACGGTTTCAAGGATGTGCGGTCGTTAGCGCATGACTTCGTCTTGTTCAAAGCTCGCCACAACCACACCTGTTACAATTAAGTAGATCAACACCGTGACCACAGTGCATTCTCAGCCCTTTGTAAAACAACATATAGTTACCTATTTTATATTTTTTCAAACAATACTGCCGAAAAATTACCAGTTTTGCTAAACAATTACTGCATATATTTTAAAACGAAAGAATGTAGCGTTATAAATAACCAGATCTTACGTCGAGGATACCTTTAATACAATAATTGGAATGCTTACTCTTAGCATCATCTGGTTGATATTTTCGTATTGTAACGGACACCGCCTGCTCTATGCTGCGCACATACACACCCGGCTGGGACGTCATTGTCGTGAAGTCTCTTTGTCGTGGCTCGAACACATCTCGAACCCCTAGCTGAAAGGAACGGTAGGAAAGCATTAAAAAGCTTTTCACATAGGTATTTATAATTTGGATAAAAAAGTCATTGATGATGTGAGGTGAACCGTGAAGATGATATTTGGCTTCTAAAACTCATTCTATGCCTACTTCAAATTTAATTAACGTGAGCACGTAATACCTAACATTTTCTGCATAATTTTTGAGACAATAAACGCGTTCCCTAAATAAATCAGCGCAAATTAGAGCGAATAAGAGTAAATTAATACTCATTGTAGAGATATAAATCTCGTTTAATTGTATGGTAATTACATACAATTTGTTACGATTTTGTGGAAGTGTCACGGAGAATGATTATAAATTATATTATTGCCTCATCAGTTAAAATTGGGTCAAATATTTTCAAATTGCAATTTTCAAATTACAAACCTAGGCAAAAATGTACCTAAGTAGTTATAAGCATAACGTAACTACATATTATAACCTATTTAGTTTAGCATTAAGAAATTTATTTTGCTGCGATGATGATTCATCACAGCCAAATAAAAAACAAAGTGAATGCTCGAATAATGGAAATAATGTAGTTTCAATATCCTCTTTTGCGTAACCTTTAAAGATTGTTTTTTATAGGTGGAAGTGTTAAGTATATGGGGCGAAACGATTAAAGCAAACTAGTTTGAAGAGCCATGATGATATTAAGAATTTAGATAATAATATGTATCGGCAAGTAGTCAACTTCAATTAAATTTAAATGAAAGACATACCTACTAAACAAGTTTCGAAAAAGAAAACGCTTATGAGGATTCACCGATGCGTTTAAAGATGTTCAATAAACCATATTTCATGTGTCCTAATTTGATAAACGCTTAAGATATAATAATAACACGATGAAGTGTATTCTTACTTTTTGCAAATCTGTGGTTAAGGTAACATGACCCTTCACCGTAAAGCTCGGTACTACGGCCCTCACACGGCGAGGTCTCAGCGCCGCGTACACATCAGAGAGGTCTGATTCCCGAGCCATTCGTGCTAACAGTCTTTCCAACTCCCCTTTGCCTGCTCTAACTGGTAATACGACCAATAAATAATATCGCTCACTGTCCAGAGGTAACCGAAGTGCAGATGCTTCTAAATGAGGTAGATACGCATGCTCTAAAACTGTATCATAATGCATGTAAGAAACCTGTGAAAAAATAATTTAAAAATAAATGGATTTTGAAAGAATAACATAAACTAAATTATATTAAGATCTAAAAATACCTTAGATCATTAAAAATACAGTCAATTATTACCTGAATATTTCGAAGCCCGTTCACCATAAACATAGAATCAGTATTATAACCTTCCGTATCAGGGAGATCAGGACCTATATTAAAGGATCTATAAACCACATAGTCATCGATGTTTGGCGGACTGGTAAAGATGAAGTCTACGATTGATTTTTTCCGACGCTCAAGTGTTTCTATCGTTGAATTGTTGACTGTTGCTGTGGTGGATTCAAGCGTCGTCATCTCGTCCATTGATTGTGTTTCAGTCATGGTTGAAGCTGTGCTTTCCATATCTGTTGTTAGCGTCGAACTCGAATCAAAACTTGTCGTTGAACCCGATGACATGATGGTTGTTTGAGTAGACAGAATTTCAACATCATTATTCAATAACATTTCGTCCGTTGTAGATATAGTTGACATTGTAGTTACAGAATCCGTCGTCGGTGCAGATGTCGTTACAGTACTCACATTTAATTCAGAAGAAGAAACTTGTGTTGTTGTTTCAGTAGTTTCCATTTGCGGAGTACTTGTTATTTCCGAAGTTGTTTCTGAATTTGCCGCTGATGCCATGGTAGGCGATTGAGAATCGTCTGTTCCATTTATCGTTTCAAAGTTCGTGGCTATCGTTGTTTCTTCCTTGGCAGATATAGTAGGCTGAGCTGTAGAAGTTTGCTCCGATGTTATTTCCTGATCGTTTTCAGTAACACCATTTGAAGCAAGAGAATCTGTGGCAGTAGTAGTTGCGTTTAAACTATCCGTGGTATTAACTTCTGGTGGTGTTGGCAATGGGTCACTTTGCAAATCAAAACCATAAAATCTTAAAATTTTTCGATAGCTGTCGCTGAAAGTCACATTCTCGTTATTAAGTGCTAAACCAGCTAAAAATCCTTCTTCTGGAACGAAATAAGTCTGAAAATTTTAGCAAACAGCTTTTAAACATTAATTATACTTATTGATCTTTCAAATAACTATCTTTACATTTTTTGTTACAAAACAATATAATTATTACTTAGTTATTTGGCTCTCAAACAATTTAATGGTTCTAAGCTAGTTCTGTTCAATTGTTTCGACTAAATACCTACCTAGATAATCTATCTCTTCTCTATCTTTCTCCATATCTGATGTATACAATTAACAATATACATATTATATAATTCTCGTGTCACAATGTAAGTTACCACAGCTACTCCTCCGAAACGGCTGGACCGATTCTCATGAAATTTTGCATGGCAATTGGATAGTTCTGAGAATCGGCCAACATTTTTCATACTCCTAAGTGACAAGAGTAGGTACAGCAGAACAACGTTTGCCGAGACAGCTAGTAAGTTATAAAAAATGGACAGGCCTTTATTTAAATCAAAACAAAATGGGTTGCACACTTAAAAATTTTGAGTTTCTAATTGTATTTAGTACATACTAACCTTCAAAGTACGATGTATATCCCTGAAGCCTATCCTCATAATATTTCTATTCCATGGTAATTGCATGCTACGTTTAATTTGATACGAAGACTCACCATCAACACCTTCGTATAAAGCTACTAAAATGCCCATAAGACCGTAGGGCGAAAATGCAATGTTATTATCATTTAAAAAATTATGTTCAGCTAAAACTTTTAATCCAAACTCATTGGTAACGTCCACCATATGTGCAAGGGGAGTTCTTTTAGTGTCCCAAAACTTTACTTCTATAGGTACTCCATGTTCCGAAACCGCAATGGGAGAGAAAGTGTCGATATAAGCGTAAACACAAAACAATCGCGGTATTATGCCAAAAGTGGCGGCGACGCTAATGCGTCCGCTCCAGTTCATTGTGAGCGCAAATCTGTCCGCGCTTCGATGAATAAGGCTGCTATACTTGGAGGCTTCTTTACCTGTAATTAGCATTAACTCCGGGCATACGGTGAATGCCCTCTAGGTGTAAGTCATATATAGCTTTACGTAAAAGCTTTTTCGTCGGGGAGGGTCAATGCTATTTTGCAAAATTTACGATTAAAACAACAAGATAATATTATGTATTCAACATAGTAGTATTTAGGTATATATCCCACTAAATAGTTCGTTTTTACAATATGTTATATAAACGTTAAAGACGCTGACTTAACTATATAATTATGTATTTTGTATTTTTTTAGTGAAACAATTATTATTAGGTACGATAATAAAGTACAGTGAACCCGTACAATTATAATGAATTACACAAACATAATAAGCATAGGTAGGTATATAAAATAAAAGTATTTTTTCTCAACTTTCTAGCCTGCGTTTAATCAGACGTAGACCTATTCTTTCCTCGATGGCTTTCGTAGTTTTGCTCTTCCTTTTTTTATAGTGGGGAAATCTTACATAGATACCACTGGCTCCCGGGAATAGAACCGTGGTTATATCGTTTTCCTACCGACTAAAACCCCACTCTGTTCCATCTGCTTTGAACGGAACTGCGGGAACGCGCGGTTACTAGTTACGACTCGGGACTCGACCGAGTGTCCCGCCCAGCAGATAAACAATCTAGGCCCACCACTAGAGTCTAGAACCCTAGAACGAGGGCTTACGCCGCCAACGCGCTGATGTTGGATTTTTCCCCGCTCTATCATCGGAGTGCCCCCGAGCCCACGACCCCAACACCGTTGTGCTCTACCAACTTATTTGCCAAAAAAAAAACACTTTTTAATTATATCTAGTTAGGTAATATTATAGCAAAATAATTCACCTGCATTAATTCTTGTGAAAAAGGAAAAATTAATAAGCTTTCTATTGGTGAAAGATTGGTGAAAGAATTTGCGAAACAATAACTCTATGTATAAAAATAAATCTAATATAATATATTGCAAATGAGTTTATAAGATTTTAAAGTCAGCAAAGTATCTGAGGCCTCTTAAAAGGACGGTGCGAAGTTTATTTGCCCAAATAATAAACATAATATAAAAGGTAGATAGAGACTTGTTCTAGGTAACGTAAGCAATTTTTATATTTTCATGAGAACTCAAATTCGTTATTTTTTATCCTATATCCCAAGGTTGCCTAGAAAAATCTATTCCAAATCGTAATAGGTACATCGCTTCATACTCTTAGCTTCATACTATAAAAAATATATTTATATATATATTAAAACTATGCAACGGATTTTTATGCGGTTTTTTATAATCTTACTACAGTTATAGTTTAATTATAGTATAATTTATTAGGTATTAGACAAAGTGGGTGAAGATTGAAGAAGCTAGATAAGGCCAGCGTTAATTGAAAATTACTAAGCACAAGAGCACAATACTATGATCAACCATGTATTGTTCTTATTTATTCTGCCATACTAATCACTTCTATATGTGCCTACACCACAGTCCACACACACATAAATTTTGGAGGTTCTCTCTACTTAATTTTATTTACGTATTTTAAACAAAGTAATAATAGTTCAATGATTTTAAACTTTATAAACGCACCTCTTGCCCATAAACTTCCACTGTTTTTCCTTGACCACCAGTTTGTCTGGAAGAGATCGCTGTCTTTAGCGATACTTAATACCGCCTGTTGTGCTCAACTGTGTCTTTCTTTTATGTACATATTTACTTTTGTAATTTTTATTTCTTGGTGCACAATAAAGTGTTTTTGTATGGTTTTTGTTTGTTAATTCCACAGTTAATTCTTATTCATAAATATTATATAAATATTTTTTTTTAAAGTTATGCGATAGGGCATAGAGTATGATACATAGAGTCTGTGCATAGCGAGGTGCATAGAGTACTATTTAAATGTCAAAAGGTTATTGACAAGCTTCTATGGTTTGGAATTTGCCTTTTGGTCTACGCTTTTGGTAGATTTGAGCAATCAATATCTCGTATTCTGATTTCAGTTGGTCGTCGTTTAGAATCACACGAAGATATTAAATATATTGGATTATTATTTGTAACAAGTATGCCCATAAATTAACCTGGCCTACGAATGTATGGAACATTATAGGAAACTAGCAACAGTAAATTTAAGGTTAGTTACATCTACGTATTAAGAATATTGAAACCATATTATACCCAAAATGATTATTATCTTTTGTCAAAAATAGAATAAGTCTACGTATATAACCAAATTTTATGTAATTGACGATGATTTAGAAAGGATTGGCGTTTCTTTTTTGACAATCGATGCTGTTTGCCTTTGACATGAATTCATACCTAGGTATATAAATTATCAATATTTTTGTTTGTTTTGACATAGTATTGTTTAAAACCAATACATTTTAGTGATTTAAAGTGCCTTTATAATTATGGGTAAGTAAAGATTTACTTAACACATTTATCATTTATTAGATCAGAATGGAATCTGAAGTTATCGGACTTTTTCAATGCATATTTGAGGTACCTAAATAACAAGAAATCATAATATTTTACTTATACGATAAAATATTATGATTTCTTAAGAGTTGATGCTTAATTGGTTGTATTTGAATAATTTTAAATGCTTTCACTTATTTTATAATGCTCAAATGTACATAGGTTATAATGTCACAATTTAAAATTCTTCATATCGTTTACAAAAAGGGTTCATCCTTATTTATGATGAATGTAATATTAATACTAAAAACCACCCTCAATAGTGAAGTATGAAAATTGCACGTAAGTATGCAGCTACTGTGTAAGTATCATTTGAACACTTCTATTTCAAAAGTTTTTATAGTTTAGGTGTCGAGTCTGTTACCTTTATTTATTATTATTATTTGTTTCATTCCAGTTGTGTGTAAGGAACAGTGAAGATTTTTTTTTAAGTAGTGAAAAATTGTTTATGACCGTCCTGAGGTCATAAACTAAAGTGTAGTGAATCAAGATGGAGCTCCCAGACTGCCCTCCTGGTGCAGAGGGATATCAAGATTCTGTAACTGAAGTACCCAAGAAACCAGACGTAGAAACATGCACTAAGGTAAATATTAAATTTGAAATTATTTTCAATTGATATTTCATATTGGATTTAAACATTTATTAAATATTGTCTAGATTAGCTTTGAGTACATGATATTTTATTTTGAGTTTATTAACCTACATTATAAAGTAAATAAAAAAGTATAAACTTAACCAACTCTATTTAAATTATTAAATTATATGATTGCATAGATTGTGGTGGGAAAATTAATTCCCATTCTGAATAATTGATACCTGATTTTCTTTGGTTGATATTATTCCATTGTTCTTGTTCAATAGTGTATTTTTGTACATCTGAGTGTAAGTATAAGATTCTCACAAAATTCTGTTAACCCATTGAGCCCCGAATGGCCCGATCGGTCCACGACACAATAGATTTTCTATTGTGTCTGTGATTCCGGGGCCTGAGTTATTAATCAAAATGTTGATTTGAATAGAATAAAAAGTATTTATAGGATATATTGAATTGAAGTTCTAGAAGGACCTGTAGCTTCTATGGATTGTAACTATAGATTTTATATCATAATTATTTATTACTAGCGATCCGCCCCGGCTTCGCCCGTGGTACATATTTACGTTTTCTCTACATAAAAACCATCCTCGTACTTCAAGGAATATAATAAAAAAAGAATTATCGAAATCGGTTCAGCCGTTCTCGAGTTATGCGCTTACCAACACATTTTGCGATTCATTTTTATATATAAGATTTATAATATAAGGCACTAGGGTACTAAAAGTAATTATTAGTTTAAGAATTTATAAATATTTCCTGCTTTCTATTGGGATTAAGAATATTATTTAGAAGGTGTTAATGAAAGCCAGAGATAACAGCTAAAAAAATGTGTGAAAAATGCTAATAAATAATTATTATTTAGATAATTTGCTTTTCAATTGCTAAAGCATATGGAAACATTTTTCTAAATACAATGTTATTGACTATTGATTATGGTATTGAACTAAAAACATTTAATTTGTCAAATTATAATTTTATTTTAATTTATCCATTTAAACATTGTGAAGAATAGATAAGAAAAGATGATGCGGTATTCTGATGGAATGAAATGACAAATAATGCTCAAGCACTCGGCCCCCCATATTCGGACAACTATTTAATAACTTAAATATCACATTATATTTGTTAAAACAATGATATGATCAATTACTTTAAACAAAAACATTATAAAAAGGTACATAATATGGGGATCTTCCATATTTTTTTGGGAAAGTTGATACAGAATAAGACAAAAGTTTATAGGAATACACTGTACACAATAACATTTTCAGGCACTGTGGATGTACCTCTTATAATAATATGTCCCCTTTTATCAAATACATTCAATATGTAAGAGTTTAATGTAAGGAAATTAATTAATATGGTTGTAACTGATATTTAAATGACATGAAGGTAAAAAAATTGTGCCTGTTTACCCAAATCTTAATACAACAAAAGATCTTACAATAGTTAGGGAACAGCACACAATAAGACAAGCAGCTTTTATAATGTTGCTCTTACCTTAAGTTTGTGTTATAATATTGTAGTATCCAACTAGAGAATCTGTCATGTGCATTGAACTCATGATAGATACAGAATGAGCTGCATTTTTTTCATGACAAATATCTTCATAGAAATTATACTTTATTCTTCGATAGTACCAATAAAAACATTATTCGCAATTTCATATCCAATCCATATTAATCCTATCTATCCAATAACAGATATTATTTTAATACATATTATTAAAAGCTTATCATGCACAAAAACTGATTATTATTTTTACAATACCTTTTCTGTTTGGTGATAACATTAAAGTAAAACATTTATTTTCAATATCGTTTTAATAGTACACTAAAGTTGTTTATATTTACAACACTGTTAAAAAAAACTAAAGAGGCACTGACGTCATAAAACTTGGATTAAAGTATGCAATCTGCATAAAGAATATTTAGAGATTTAACCAGGTGTTAATGGGCAAAAGCAGCAAAATGTCGATGAAATTGGCCTCAACTGAGAGTACTTGGATAGTCGGGACTAAAATTAAATATCTAAAATTAATTTATAAATTATCTTCATGTCTCCTTTGTTTTAAATAAAAGAACAAAAAAAAACAACCTTCTAGTATGTATTAAAAAAATATGACCACTAGATGTGTGGATCAGACTATATTCAGGTCAAACTTCTTGACATAGTGTAGTGTGTGGTGTTATTAAATCTTTTATTTTTAATAAAACAAAAATATTCACACTGATTTTTATCATCGATTCCGTTTCGTGATTGTGAATTTTGGTTAAAACTGAACTAGCTGTTATTTTATTAAGGTAAGTCGGTATGTTTACAAAAAAGGGTTTGTTGATTAAATAAATGGAAAAAAACAATTATTTGTGTATTTTATTTCCTTTGCCCCTCATATTATGACTGATGTTTACATGCAATTCTGTAATATGATTATCGTTATTACGCTATTTTCTACGCGCTTAAAATCGAGACGGTAATATAACTTTATAAATATAATTTACAGGCTGAGCAGGAGTTTCTGGAACATCTGAACAGTTTGAAGATCAAGGTTGAAGATGACACGGTCCGGTGCATGGTGGAGCGACGCGGGCGCGACATCTCGGGGAAATGGATCTACTTGTGCTTCCCTTGCGCAGCTGTATGCAGCGGAGAGAGCGTCTTACAGGTATATTTATAGTGATTTAAAACATCGATAATCCTGTATTAGATTCTGTAGAATTGTAAAATATTAGTTTTGGATACCTTAGAATTCAAAACACATGTCATGAATGGAAGTCGTAAGTTATTGCAGTTGAGGATACAGCTAACCAGGTGGTTTGTAGTAAGAACTACTGAGGTTGATGTTCAGTGTTTTGTTCACATCCCACCACTCAATTTAGGTGGTAAATTTAAAGTTCAATTATTTTCAACAGACACATATATCGGGGAAAAAGCACAAAACAAGGCTAGCAACTAGAAATATTTGGCCGCAAGCAATATTCAAAGAACATCCCTACCTTCTCAATGAAAGGGGAGCGAATACTAAACCTGGAGGTAAGTTCGTTCGCCATTCCTTGATAAATATTCCATTCCTATTATTATAATGATTATTTTTTTTTGTGTCTATTCACCTATTATTGTCTTTTAAACCAATCGTTTTATTATATCCAATTTCAAACATAAGAATAATTACTGAAAGGATTAAAATAACTAATATAGGTACTAGTTTAATTTTCACAGTATAAGCTAAATTTGCTTTGATTTCAGCCATGTCGAATGTGCTCAAAAAAATGGCTGAAGAAGTGAATTTCCACAATGCTACAACAATTGAGGAAAAGTATAACTACTACAAGACTTTGCCATGTCACATTCAAGACATTTTAAACGAAACAAAGTAAGTTATTTCATTTATAAAGATTCACGTACTATAATATCTTCTCTCAACGCTAATCGAATCTTTTTTTATATGCTCTCCTAATGGCGTGCTAACTACGCCCAATTCGTTCAAAAGTGTATTTGTTTATTTGTATTTATTTCCCGTAACAACCAAGTTATTTTACGACATGATTTTTGTATCTGGAGATAGTTAGGAAGCTAGCGATCGATATACTACTTTTTACGACGGGCAAACATTTTGTTCCTAGGGAAATTTCCTTTGACCATGCAGTCGAAGCACCATAATGCAAAATAATTTATCTTCAAAAATAGTTCTAAAACCTTTTTTTGGGTGGGACAAAGGCTATGTGGAAAAAGGAAAGATGTTTGTTGTTTTGGTTATTTACTATAAACTTGATTTTCAGAGCGCCTCTGTTAGGCATCGAGTATCTAGTGGAGCACCCTCCAGAGGAATCTCATCACGAGCCCTCGTACGTGTGCACTCTGTGCAATAAGCATGGACATCCCAGAACTATCGTCAACCATCTCACCTGTTTTTGGCATCGCCATACGTATCTTGTAAGTTTATTCGTAAATTGGAGTGAACTAAAGAAATTTTGTTCGGCTATGTTGTTTCAGATAAATAAATTAATAAATAACATTTTCAAAGTTTAAGAAAATTCATCAAAACAACAACATAAAATCATGACACATTGGCAATGATGTAGCTTATGTACCAGAATTTCACATAAACTGAAGCTTACTTTTTTTCGCCCGCGATATTTTTTTGACCTAATTATTTATATTGCATAAAGTTTATTTTTTTGACGTCATCGTTTACGTAATCTATCATATAGTCAATCACAAGTGATGTGTATATGCAAAACTATGAGTACACCGACGTTGGAAAACCCTGTTTAAAAATTAAAATCAAATCATGAAAATACATATTTTATTACTTGTGTACCAGTACAAAATGTGTTATTAGTAATAACTCAGGCCCCGGAATCACAGACACAATAGAAAATCTATTGTGTCGTGGACCGATCGGGCCGTTCGGGGCTCAATGGGTTTGTACCACAGAACATATAAAAGAGGTTAGAATGGCAATAATTCGCCGTTCCTATAAGAACCGGTGTCGCCTGTGGGTGTTGCCAAGTCCGCGCAAGTCCGCTTACGCACATATTCGCAATTTCAAATCTAGCCAATCATAGCGCCGCGCGATCACGCGATTTAAAATGGAACGAATCATACGCATGATGATGATGTGAGCAGTGCTCATATCCTTGGCGCGTCTGCCCCGCCTACAATGCCTTTCTAACCTCTTTTATATGTTCTGTGGTTTGTACATTCACCCAGGCGCACCACTTCCCGAAAGCGACGAACCTGCTGCAGCCGTTCCGGCGCACGCACCGCACCGGCTTCGCGATGACGGTGAGCCGCCTCGCGCACTGCATCGAGCACAAGTACGGCCGCATGAAGCCCGTGCACTGGCAGAAGGAGGAGTTCGACAAGAACAAGTGGGTGCACTGTACTATAGTCGGTTCTACTTAGTAAATATCCTCCAAACTCAAATACTTATTTATTCAACTAGATTTCGTTTAGAAGCGCTTTATATATAATTTAAAAAGTAAGTATATTTTGTATCGCCTCCTACGTAAATAACTTCTATTTAGGATTAGTAAAGTATAAGTCAGTTTTTGTATAGTTAAGTAATCGGTTAATAATAATGTATGGAAGCGTCCACATCGAGCGTCTCCAAATATATCTTGTATCGCCTCCTACGTAAATAGTCTATGAAGGAATAGTAAGAGAAGAATAAGTGAGTTTTAAGAGATAACGAGTGCAAAATGCAAATGTCTAGTTGCGAACGAAAAATAATGCTGAACCTTTAAATTGATCACAATGAATAAGGACTTCTTTTATGTTAAACATAGTTGTGTGTACTACGTTCGTACACTGGAAAAGTAGGGAAATTATATAAGTGAATAAATAAAATGTAAATTTTCAGCTTATAACGATTCTGGATTTTTTGTTTAAAATTTGTATTCTTTATTTCGTATTCCAATACATTATTTTTTTCAGGGACCAAATACGAAAATTGATATTCAAAGGCAAACATTATGCCGAGGTCGAGGATTGTACCTTTGAAGAAGTCGTTGACGTCGATTTATTAAAATCACTTGATGCAGGTAATTTATTCAGGATTAATATTTAACCAATAATTTTTTTTTATTAATATCATACTTACATAAAAGTTTTATTTTTTTAATATAAAAAGAACTATACTGTTAATGGAGTGTTGATTTCGGAAAGGTCGTGGACAACCAGATACTGAAGATCCATCGCCGCCGCGTGTTGCTGCGCCTACAAAACCACAATTTAAGGTCATTGAATTACGCTTATTAGTTATAGCATGTAAAATCTTTTGTTTAAATTGAAGAAATTGAATTATATCTTTATAGACATATTTAAATATGTATAGGGTATAGTTTACACGATGTTCGGCATCTATAAATGATTTTTATTTTTTGTATATTATACAGCCTAATGAAGCGGGTCGAAAGCGTGAGAATGTGTCAGTGGATTCCCTGTCGGACCTCAGCGATGAGGACGAAGCGGCGAAATTTGGGCGGTACAACAAAGCCAATAATAGGTGGGTCATTTGTTTTTATTTCCTTTCATTACTGAATATTACAAGCCGATTCGTGTCCATTTTTGGGCCAATTATAATGAAGTAAGTGAATTATTAAGTAGTTCTTGTATTGAGTTTTATTAGGTTCATGTTAAATGTTACGATTATTTTAAATTACACAACCAAATACATCGGCTCCCTTATTTGTCTCTTGCTCACTTTACCGTCTGTACTAACCAAGTACTAACACATGGTCAATTAAGTTTTCTTTATTATTGAATTATACAGATTCATATTCTGTTCATGTAAAAGTCAACTTCATAAAACTTTCATTAATATCCGTTCAGATACGACTACGGCTCGTCTTTAAATATACAGTATATTATAAAAAAAAACGAAGATATATGCAGTAAACATAGTGTTGCAAAATTTATCTTCTTCTATTACAAGCTGGCCCCGGCTCCGCCCGTATAAACGTTCCTTGTAAGTTTTTCAAAATTCTAACTGTTGTCATTCTGATCCCAGAGGAGACAAATAAAATGTGACTCAGATAAAAAATGTATCTTTCTACCTCTAGGTTTTGTGTGAAAACATTAAAAACATACATACAAAAATGCAAATGTTTCCTCTTTTTAATAATATATGATACATGAGGATATGTATATGCATTTGTCATTCAATATTTAAAATTATTTTATTCAAAAAGGAATGAATAGTTGATTCAAAAATCTCTTTTATCCATTACATCCGGCCCAGGTCACGCCCGTATAGACGTTTCTTTTTGTAAGTTATTATAAAATTTTCATAGTCATCTAAAACTCAGCAAATTCGTTCAGCCGTTCTTGAGTTGTGTTATTAACACCACCATCTTTAATATTAAAATAGGCTCTATAAAAACATTTTTATCGTGATACTTATTCATTTTTGAAAACCATTGAGAAAATAAATTGTTTAATATTATTCATAATTGATAATGTTGACGATCTACGAAGTAATTGTATTGATTTCAAACACCCCATTATTTCTGAACTTTAATAATTTTGACCAATGTTGTGAAATTAAAACAAAATCGCCCGCATTTTATAAAGGTCATGCATACCAAACCAACTTATATTGTGTATATTACCAATGAGTGTTATTATTTTTTTTAGTATTAATGTAATTCTATTTTGTCTTTAAGACCGGGACATCGTTTCTCCCCTTATGGACGTCCAGATGCTCCAGTACCGGTTAAAAACCGTAAACCTGACCCCAATGCAAACAATGCACGAAATGAAAGGGTATTGTTATTTATTTATTATTCAATAAACATGTTAATAAAGTATCATATTAATTGTAAAAATCATCTTTAAATTCCTGTATTTTTTCATAAATTAATAGATATATGAAATTATTAACTTAATAGAAAACTAAATTTTAAAAGAAAGGTAATAATTGTGGTAATCACAGTATAATGTAGGTCACTTGAATTTTTGAAAATAATTTGACCGCATTTTTTTAAACTCGTCTATCAAGATTTCGATTTCGAGTGGCCACAATTATTATATATTCTTTGAAATATAAAACAGAATCATAGAGAAAATAATAATTATTATGTATTATTTCTTTTTATATCAGCGGAGTCGTACCGGAAATTACGAGTTCAAAGTGAAGAAAGCTAAGGAGCAGCGTGTCGCAGCGGAGGCTACTGCTAAGAAAATGCTCGCCTACCACGAGAAGAATCCTGAGAAGCATCCGCTATACCCGGAGGAGTGGAAGAAGTTCTGGAATCGACGCTATAAGGAGTTGCAAGCAGGTCAGGAAATATGTACTGCGAAATTCTTATAGTATGACATGCTATGAAAAACTTATATCGATAGAATTTAAAAAAGCACATATCAAATGTGGTGTAATATGACTTTCGTGTGTATCAATTATGATCGCTGTTACAAACCTCATGTTTCAAATTGCGAAATTATGAATAAAATACAGATTTTTATGTTTTGTACCGCACATATTTATTAACATTACCAAAAATCTTACACCACCCAGATGGAAAAGACGCATCGAAGCACGACTTCAAACCAGAATGGATTACGTTCTGGACGGCGCGTATGAAGGAGCTGCACGAAGAGGAACTACGCATCACCATACACGAGATATACCGCAAGTTCAGTCTACCGGCTCCCGAAGATAACGAACCGACTCCAGCGAAAGAAGAACCGCGTGCGGTGGAAAAGAGAAAGTCACCAAGGCGTATATCTCCATACAAACGCTTTGAAAGACGCAGAACGCCAGAACGACGCAGGACTCCAGAACGTAGAAGGACTCCGGAAAGGCGAAGGTCGCTAGAACGCAGACCTGACGGACGCAGCCTGAGGCGTACGCCTGAACGACGACTCAGGTCGCCAGAACGCAGGTCTACAGAACGGTATAGATGGTATGTTGATAAAAGTTTATATTTTTACCTTATTGTTTGTTATTGACGACTATAGCATCATTATTATGTTCTAGCCAAGTTGTTATTTTTATTGGACTGTCTATCTATAAAACAATATTAATATAATAATACCATCAGAATTGATTCGACAGTATGGACTTTCAAATGTTCTTAAAGTATAAATATTTCGCAGGATAAAGGATCGCCGCTCACCACCGCGAAGACGCTCACCAGTGAGGACTCTCAAAACTCGATCTAGAAGTCCAGTTCATAAAAAGTAATAGTTTATAATTATATAAAATAAGTATAAATGACGTCATGGAGTAAGGCGACAATTTTGTATCTTTGAATCATGCCAAGGAAATTTCATTTCTGACACGTGTGCTCGGCACACACGCTTTTTTTTTCTTTTATGAGTGATGTTACTGATGACTGAAATAGTTAGCTGTTATTAGCGAAATGCGCGACAAAATCTACATTATTATATTTTTTTGAATGTTTTCTTTTTTTTCTTTCTCATTCCCAGTTCTAATTTAAAATGTTAACTCTCTAGTAGCAGCCCGGTCCGAGTGCGCGTAAAGAAAATATGAGTTATTACTAAAATCCGCGACAAAATTACTGGCGCTATTTTTTTATTTTTGAAGTGAAAACTTCTTTGGCGGCGTAGAGCACTTTTTCTGTAATGGGTATAAATCTTAAACTCGCGTCAGGACACGTGACCTGATCGAAAAAGCGTAAGACGGATACAATTCCAAAATATCAAACATGCTGAACGTTAATAATCAAGTTTTCACTTCTGCCGGCACTCCCGGAGTGCAACCCGTCTTTTTTTTTTCTAATTCCCAGTTCTAAATTCAAATGTTAACTTTTCTAGTAGCAGTCCAGTCCGCACGCGCGCCAGTCCGCTGTCGGCGCGCGACCGGCGGCGCAGCCCGGGCGGCCGCAACCCGAGCCCGCACCCGCCGCCCTCCATGCAGACCGTGCTCATATCCGACGATGAGCTCAAACCGTTAGTGCCGTATAATTTATTTGTAATTCTTTATTGTACAAAATAAGAAAGAAATAATGTAAAATGGAGTAGTGTTAGAAAAAGCATAATTTGCACAAAAGGCAGTATTATTGCTGAACAGAAATTACTACAAGACAACCTGGCAAAAAAGGAAATGCAAAAATTGTTGGACAGGATTTCTTTGTACTGAAGAATAAGTAATTAAAGAGTATAAAGACTGCATTAAAAACAGTTTGTATTTCTTATCTATTCAGATTTTTGTGTTTTTTTTAAACTTCGATATTTTATTATTTTAATTAAACTTATTATTAATTTTGCCCCACAGCGAAGGCAACATGTCGCCATGGGATTCAGACGACTCGTTCGGCTCGTTACCGGACATGCCCGACCTTCGCTCACGTTCTCGCACCGGCAGTCTCGCTTCACACGCATCTCGCTTGCGCAGACATGATCCCCCTCGACCGGAGTTTATTCCAGACCATAAGGAATCTATGAACGACTTTGGTGGGGCTCCAGATAATATTGTGGCCACGCTTCGGCAGCTTGTGGCGTTAGAGGATCATTTGGGCAGCCTCGGGCCGAAGGTTGTTGATCTGCTGGCGGAGGCGATACGGATGGAAAAGGTGATTGGTCAATATTGTGTGTAGTTTTAAACTTTTAACTCAATCTCTGACATTTCTTTATTCAATTAGACTTCTTTTATAAACACTTTTGAATCGCCATAACTCATAACATAGTTTTATAATTTTCCACCAATTTTCAATCTAAAAAATAGCAACAAAATAAATGCCTATTCTTTTTTTTAAATTAGCGAAAATTATAGTGAGGTGATGTACTTGATGGTTCATGTTTTCAAAACTCATATCTCACCACTGTTCTAAAAAAAATTGGTTGTCTGTAAAGTCGGTTTACTGACGATAGTCGAACGTGATAACTTCTTAAGGCCGATTGTGCTTCTCTGTCGCTCGTTCCGCGTTCTCGCTTGCACTTCAAGCTTTACGGAACGCCTCAGAGCGAGGTAACGCCGCATGAGTCATGTTTTTTTCGTGCGTGCAGCCGGCTCTATCGAATTATAAGACGTTGTCACTTCAAAATTAGCAACAAAATAAATGCTTATTCTTTTTTTATAAATTAGCGAAAATGTTTTCAAAACTCATATATCTCACTGTTCTAAAAACAGGAGAAGCCTAACTCCTCGGAGCTGCTGCTGGAGCGCGAGTCGGCGTTGGTGCTGATCGAAACTGCGAAGGAGAAGTTGAAGGGCGCGCTACAAGCCGGTCTCGTGACGGGCGGCGCTGCGGCGGCTGCCCGCAGTGCGGTCGTGCGTGCGGCTGCTACGCTGCACGAGGCGGACACGCGCGCTAAGAAGAGTAGTAAGGTGAGATATACATCAGCACGTATACGTACGCACATGCGTATACAAAGTGCACACGTGTACGTTATAGCATCATACATTATGGTTGTCCTTTTTTTACATCACAAGACAATTAAGCAATCCAATAAAATCCATACCAATAAGAGACAAAAGCCTTAAAAGTTTTACTAAAGTCCGGTCGCGGAGCAGGAAGAATTTCGTACAATGACTTCTTTACCTACTGACAGTGGTCACAAACATTTTTGAATGAAGTGTAGTTTACATGAAATATTTGGAGAAAATGTTTTTACTAACTTATTAAATAAATGTCCTTTATTCATTATTCTATCTACGAAATATCCAGGAAGCGAAAGCGAGCGCTGCTAGTAGCAGCAACAAGAAGGACGGCGTGCCCGTAGCGGGCGTGGGCGAAGTGGACCGGGAAGAGATCGCGCAGCAGATGGCCGCCGCGCTCATCGCGCAGGGCAAGACCGACGTGTCGGCGGAGGAGCTCGCGCAGCTTGTGGACGCTGTGGTCAGTTTGTTTGTTTGGCTATGTAGTAAGTTTGGGCTTTTGGTTGAAAGTACTTCTAGAAGTGTAGTTCGATAAATCATTGAGTTTGAACTAGTTGGTAGATTTAACCCATTGACCACCGAGCGGCCCGATCGGGCCGAGACACAATAGATTTTCTATTGTGTCTGTGATCCGAGGACTGACGGATTAACATTAAATTGAGTGGGCTGAGACATATAGGTGAATATTTTTGGGGTTAAATTTAAGGCCAAAGATCTTTGCTATTTCTTACGAGAATATACTTGGCAAAAAACTTTTAAATTTGAGTCGCTAATTATATAATATTATCAAAATCGCAATAAACAACACAACGTAAAATATTCCTTTTTTACTTTAGAATTCCTGAGAATTTAATCTTCCAACAGACAAACTTTTTGTTACCCAATCTTCTATATACAGGTTGGAATGGCGGAAGCTAAAAAGAGGGAAGCGAAACTCAAAGAGCAGGCTCGTGCGATAGAATCGAAACCTGCGCCGACTGAACCGAGCGCGAGCGCGTCAAGTGCGGCCTCGGCGTTGCAGTTGTTACAGTCTGCTTACGATGATAAAAAGTTAGTATAGTAATTTATTAACAACTAGATAACTTGAAAAAAATTTGGGACTTGTGTTGTTGTGAATGCTATAAAAATATAATCCTATTCTCAATAATTAATGCAATGTTAGCACTTCATACCAATGCTATGCAATCCACAAGGGAATATCAATATTATTACTGCTTCTGAAAAAATAAATAATTAATGGTAAATGGTAATCTCTAATGCTATACAATTAATCCAACTTAAAAAAAATAGCCCTTATTAACATCAACAATTGGAACGGTAAATAAATAATAACTTATAAATACATTTTCAGAACTGACAAGGAAGACGTAGTGGACGCAATGGACGGCCTATCCGACTCCGACTTGGAAACGCTCCTAAAGAACTTCAACGAACTATCAGCAGAAGAACAGCACAGCTTAATAGCGTATTTGAAGAAACTTGAAGCTCGAGAGCCTCAACGCGTAGAAAGATTACGACAGTATGTGAGTGCTGATGCCCCGGAGCCGCGCGAGGCAAACGAGGCTAGTGAGGCACACGAGGCAATAGAGGAACCAAATGAGCCGTTAAAGGATGATATCAGGACTGTCAGTATAGAGAGTGATGATGATGATTACACTGTGGAGGAGGTGGGTGGTGTTTTGTATTTGTTTTTAGTCATTTAGCTTATTTATCCGTAAAAGACGGATTACGTTCGATCGGATAGGTTATCAAAAGTCTCTATATGTGTGCTTAATTTCATTGTAATCGGTTCAGTAGTATTTGTTTAAAAGAATAACAAACATACACATACACATCCATCCTCACAAACTTTCGCATTTTTAATATTAGTAGGATAATTAATAAATTCAGATAAAGGTAAATGTTATGATAATAAACTAGTATGGCTGTGTTATAATTATGTAATTATTTTCAGGTATTTAAATCTGCAACAGAAAAGGTAAAAGAGAATCAAATACGACAGGAGATGGAAATTGTAAAGAAATCAATAGAAGAGGCGAAATCGACTCCACCCACGATCGAGCCGAGCAGCGCTGCGGCGGTGTTCGAATTCGCTAAGAACATTTCCTCTGCGTCAGATCTTTTGGCGCTAGTTCAAGCTTCGATACAATCCTCTCAGGCAGCACAGGCCAGCACGGCGCCTATCGCGCAAACGATAGACCCAACGCCCATCACTTCCATACAACCGAGATCCTTCGGTGACCCCCAGGATGGACCCCCCATGGAAAGAAAGCCTCATATGGATAATCTCAATACTCAAAGTCGAATTCCAATCCTAGGAAATCAAAATTTCGATAACTCGAATAATTCTTCGTGGCAACCGAATAATAGCTTTTTCGACGTGAACGTGAATCAACCACAGAGAGACTTTAATTCTTATCAAAACATGCAACCTGGGCCGCCACAAGGCAGTAATTTTAACATTCCATCTTTAGGGTCACAAAATAATTTTAATCAAGGTCCGCATCGAGATAATATGCAATATAACCAACAACAAATGCCTCAGAACAATTTTAACGCTCCTGGTAATTTTAATAATTCATATCAAGGGCCACCCGGAAATCAATTTAATCAAGCTTCTAGAGGGAATTTCATGAATGGAAGACAGCTAGATAATCAAAATATCAGACATAATAATCCTAATCAACAGCAGTTCGGAAATCGGCAAGGGTTTGGAAACTATGAGCAGAATAATTACAGAGGTCGAGGAAGAGGGCACGGAGGACCCCAAAGAGGTCGGGGAAGGGGTTATTATTAGTATTATAAGACCTAGGATTAAGTATATTTTAAAACTTGTCTCAAAAACCATTTTGGTTTATGAATTATGATTGTTTTAAATAAAGGTATTAAAATTAAACGCAGTTGTATTTTATTTATAATTTATTATCAAATTCTATATAAGAACCATGATCTACATATAAGTTATAAAAATAAAATCTAGTATGCTCCCATTTCCATGATAGCATCAATGTGTTCAGTCTCTGGTAAAATGTCTATTTCAACTGGCTCAGTTTTAATTTTTCCGCCTTTGGAATCGACGCTAAAGAATCTAAATAGTTTCGATAGGTTTATAATGGAATATGCAGAGTGCGAGAGCCAGTCCGCCACCATCTCCTTGAGTATTTGAAATGCAGATATGACTTGAGGTGACAGTTTGATTTCTGAAAAAAAAAGGCATTTTAGTAGAGTTGTTGATCGAATTGATAGATTGAATTGATTTACTTTTTTCCAACAAGAAATATCCACTATTAAGTATTTTATAGCATTAAGTGCAGTTTACAATTATTTGAAAAAATTTAAAGGATATAAAAAAGTTGATCATGAATGATTCATCATGCGTTTTTCAAAGAAATGCAACTTCTAATATTTTGTTGTTTTATATACTTACTGGAGTTATTCTGTTTGCTAAGATCGAACAGGAATAGGAAGAAATTGATCTGCAAATACAGGTCCTTCTCTGTATATTCCCTATACATAAGGCCCTTTTCACACAGGCGACACAGTGGATAGCCTGCTTGGAAATTCTGTGGCATCCGCGTAGTACGATGACCACAAGCTGGGTCCTCGCACGATAACCAACCCGCGTAATACTGATTATGGTACTGCCTTATTTGCAAACATAACTGATTCTGTATACACGGCAAATAGTCCATTGGCTTGTATGTACACTGCTCGTTTTGGCAACGCTCTAAAAACGTTACACTTTCCTTATCTAATTTTCGTACTGCTTCTCTTATTCTATTCTCAGTTTGACAATTTTCATTTACACAAATGAATGAGAATTCTTTGCAGTGTCTGTATTTCTCCTTTTCGTTTTCTACTTCGTAAGTTTCTCCGTTTGAGTTTTCTTTTTTTAACATATTTCTATAGCCAGATGGGTCTAAGCCGAGACAGTCGGCGACTCGCGCTGGATCCATACCTTCGATGGGTTCACATATACGCGATATAACGGGATGAAGTTGGTGCGCTAAGTAGTATCTGTAATCGATTTTAAGATGTTCCGAATTTTTTAATTCTTCTATGTGATATGCTCTTTGTGTAGCAGAGTTGGTGGTGCCATCTACACAAATTATATATGGAACAATATCACCCTTTTTGAATCGCCTACTATTCTTGCTATTGAGTCGCATAGCGACCTGAACATGAGGTTGGGCGTGTTTGTCGGCATATTCGTTTGGATTTTTGGTTAACTGCTTAGTTATGGTCAAGAGCGATATTGGTATTTTATTACTCAACAGATCGTCTTTTAACTTGTTTAAATGTGTTTGTATACTCTCAATTCTTTCATCAGCACTTTGCTCTGAAAGAATTTGTTTGAGAATAAATTTTCCTGCTTCAGCGGCTAGTTGCGACCAATCACGTCTAACAATATCTAACCCTTTATGTTCTTGGCTATAAATTAGTTCTCCGTTTTTGTTTCGATTTATGACAACAGCTGCATATTTCTTTTTCTTGAGCAGTAATAGATACTTAAAAACTCCATCAATATCTAATTCAATCTGCTTGTATTTTTTATTAATTTCTCGTTTTAGATCATTACCAATTTTAAACACATAATCATAATCCAAACAATTTGTGTTTATCATTAAACTGTCTGTATCACCATAAACAACATCGTAATTTAGTTTTTGTACAATTTCTTTAGTGTCCATGAGAATTTCTCGCCCTTTCATAGTAACAAGAGCTGCTAGTGGTTTAGCATAAAATCTTGAATGTGTAAATCCTAAACACCCATACATGGAATTGGCTGTTAATTTTAAAGCAGTTTGTCTGATATTATATTGCATATACTGCTCTGGCGGCAAATCTGGTGATTTCATAAGCTTTTTCACTTCTCGCCTACTTTCAACAAGCTTTCTAATTTGTGTAGGTAAAACTCCAAATTCGGTATTAGGACCAGGTAGAATCAAATTACTTATATCATCATTAGTATTTGATGATATTTTCCGTTTTATGGTTGTGAAACAAACATTAAACTCTTGAATAATACTAGGATATAGGGAATTGAAATCCATGAGAAGTATTAGTTTATCATAGAAGCCTTTCTTAGGGTCTAACACCAAACCTCCTGAATAGGCAGCCTTTTTCTTGCCTTGCTTTTTATTTACACCTGTTTCTTCTTTATCCTCATTATCAGGATCATCAGATACATTTTTTCTACCATATACTTTATCTGGTACAATGTAATTTTTCTCTGTGAATGCGTGAAGTAATAGAAATTCGTTTCTTTCCGACCGACCACCTAACAGAGTTCTAGACATTATGTTACCAGCAATTTGCGTTATTTGTAAGGCTAGTGGTAAAACATTAAGTTCACACATCATTTTGAGGATATAGGACGCATCCTGCATTGTCAGAGTAACAAGTTGTAATAAATCATTGCTACTTTCGTAATAACGCGGCAAATCTTCTATTGCCACATCTAGACGTTCACCTTCTTTCATTTTAAGCACAGTGATACACAATGTGTCTAGATCGAAACTTCTAGCTCTGATAAGTTCCATGGCTGAAATTTTAATATCGCAAACTAGTCTACCCAAAAACGCATCTTTTGCGGCATATTTCTTTTGAGGAGCCACAGATCTGTTAAGTCTTCCCAAACGCGACCAATTTGGTATTTTCAAGTCTAAAATATTTCCTATTAACAAATCCTGTTGGAATCCCTGCAAATCATGACCCACTACTAAATCTGGATCTAATTTCCAAAACTGAACCATAAAGCAATTTAATAGCTCTCTTTCTGTGTCACATTTTGATAGTTTTGTTGCTTTATATTGAGGCAACTTTTGTTTTAAATCAAGAGGCCAAAGTTCATTACATTTTGTCATTACTGAAAAAAAAACAAAAATCACTTTTGGTATGAGAAATAATTGAACACTTGGTTGCAATAATTTTAAATACTTACCACAGAAATGCTGTTGAAACGGTGGGTTAGGTGGAGGTTTATGTATGGGGAAGTTACTATGTGCTAGACAGCTAATCATTAAAATCTTTGTTCTATTCGTTTTAGGATCTGTTGCAGTTCTCATGTTAATCTGTAAATGTAAAGTGTGTTATTTTAATCAATATTTATCAATTTCAAAATAAACTACAATAATTAATAAATAATTGACCATTAGAAATGTCCATAAATATGAAACATGAAATAAGAGCGTGTGTGCCGAGCACAAGTGTTAGAAGTGAAACTTCTCTGACAAGATTCAAAGATACCAAAGTCATTGCCTTACTCCATGATTCTCAACACGTTTAAAGAAATTTCACTTCAATGTGGTAGGAGCACAAGCTTTTTACAATGTACATTGGGATTTTCTAGTTTTGTTATAAAATTTAACACAACTCACTGTAGCTATAACAATGGGCGGTGGTTCCAAGTCTTCATCACCTCTAATAACACTAATGTTTTCCATATCATCACAATTTGCTTCCAGTTTACACAGAGAAACTTTAGCTTGAACATTATCAGGTTCTACAATTTCCAACCAACATGGTCCTTTAATCTTTCTCTCTAGAAGTAACATCTCTAATGATGATGTATTAGCACCAAAAATATGTGAGAAAGTTAAGAATTTCTTGTTTGTTGGTGGGGGTGGTATGGATGCCTAAAATTATAAAAAAAAATGTTGGTTATAATGTTTATATGCTTAAATGTTATGTAGTGGTACTTAATCTGTTTATATTGTGTGAACTATAAAAGAATAACTGTTTATTCTGGAATACTGTTAATGATAAAGGTACCAGGTGGTACATGTTTTAGAGACCATAAAATATATTCATATCTATTATAATATAGTCTATTTCTTGTTAAGCTAGCTTTTGAAACTTTTTTACATTTAATTGATGGTACTTTAGAAAAATATAAATGATAAAGCTCTACATTAATTATTTTATCTTTCCACATAATTAATATTCAAATTACTCACAGAATATTTGACTTCTAAATAATCACACTGAGCAGGAATATCAGGTATATTGAAACAGTAGTTTTTTGTGATTTTTCTAGACTTAAATTCTTTTAGACCCAATTCTGATGCAACTGAAGTATTGAATTCTTGGTAAATATCCATAATGGTAACTTCTTCATCTGTTGGTTCTAAAGTTACTGGGTCTAGTTTCTATAAAAAGACAAGAAATGTTATAATGTGTGATGTATTTCATTAATAATGGAAATATATAATAATACTAGATTTCCGCCCGCGGCTTCGCCCGCGTTTGCAAAGGAAATCCCGCATAGTTCCCGTTCCCGTGGGATTTCCGGGATAAAGACTATCCTATGTGTTAATCCAAGTTACCCTCTATTTGTGTGCTAAATTTCATTGTAATCGGTTCAGTAGTTTTTACGTGAAAGAGTAACAAACATCCATACATCCTTACAAACTTTCACTTTATAATATACTAGCTAACCGCCCGCAGCTTCGCCCGCTTTGTCTAAAACCTAATAAATTATATACTAAAACCTTCCTCTTGAATCACTTTATTTATTAAAAAAACTGCATCAAAATCCGTTGCGTAGTTATAAAGATTTAAGCATACAATGGGACATAGGGAAATAGGGACAGAGAAAGCGACTTTGTTTTATACTATGTAGTGATATTAGATTGTTTCTGATATATGGACAGGTAATTTACATTTAGGAAACAATTCATACTTGTATTATAGATATCATAGGCTTTATTTTCTCACTTGATCAAGATGATGAAATAATAACAGAATTATATTTCCAATCAATTAATACTTACATATTCCCTAGGCAACAAAAACATCTGCCTATTAATATTCTTCACAACCAAACAGCAGGACACACAACCTGCCTTCTTATTTTTTGGATTCACATACACCTTGCCAAACAAGTATACAACTCCTGGCTTCACATACCTGTCCTCCCAAGCATCTAACCAATAGAATTTGAGGACCTTTTTACCATCTTTATTCATCTGTAAAGGTAATTTCCCATCAGACTGTATAGAACTCACAACATGATTTTCACCCATTTGGTTGTCCCATGTTGTATGCAAGGGTTTTAACTCTTTTTTCGCATTTTTAGTGGGAAATATTTCAAAGTCTTCATTGAGAAATTCTTCAGCTACATCTGTTATAGTATTTGCTGTACTGGGCAGCTCCTCTTTTATTTCCTTCACTTCTATTGGGGCGTCATTGCTGAAATCATCCCCTAAATCAATGTCTTGTGTATTAAATTCTTCTATGTTTTGTGTTTGAGAATCTTCCAGCTCTTTCTTTATTTCCTTATCTATTTTCCATGTGTTTTTCTTGGGGGCAGCATTGCCATTTTCTTTAATGGGAGGGCTTACTTCCTAGAATTATGAGAAATAAGGTGTTTATTATATTTTATTATTAATGCTTGAAAGCAAGGTAACTTCAATTTAAATAAATAAAGTAAAAAAGTAGCTTACAATTTTCTCCTGCTTTACAACAGGGGATTCATCAAGAATAACAGTAGCAACGGGTTTCTTAACAGATGATGATAAGGTTTTAAAATAATTCTGTGCATCTGTCTTAGTTGATTGTATGGTGTTAGCCTTGGGTGTAGCTAAGGCCTTAGGTTTTACAATAGCTGGACCACTGCCATCTAAATCTGACATAATGTCGGACAGAATATTGTCATCAGATATCTTAGTATCCTGTAAATAAAAATTAAAATGCTATATGACAATTTATAGGCGAATATAAGTTTGTTTGGTTTGATTATAACCGTATATTCACATGTGTATCATAATTATAAAATTGTGAAATTAAAAAAAAAACATGTTTTTTTGAAAAGTAATAAGAATAAGTGATAAGATTAACTATATTTGAGAAGCAAAGAAACCTTATCAAAAGTTGAAAATTTCAAATATAGATTTTTGGATAGTTTAACATATAAACTGTTTGTTTATTTATTTGCTTGTAAGCTTACCTCCTTTTTCTTAGCCGGCATAGCTCCTAAAAGGTTTCTTATGTTACCCTTTCCTGCAGTTGGAGGAGCCACTCTGGCTTTTCTTTTAAGACCCCTTCCATTTTCTTTGGTGTCTGATGCAACATATGTATCTTCAATTTCATCATCATCAAATATTTCTCGTCCATCTTCCACATAACCAGTACCATCTAAAAGTAATGTGTTAGGTTATTACAAGCTGTTATAACATGACTATTAAAAAAATGATATCCAGGAATTTTTAGACTTGGAATAAGATTTATAATTAGCAGATAAATATGTATAGTCACCATCTTCAATCCAATCTTCTTCCTGCCTTTGCAATACACGTTCACTGTACTCCCGCTCGTCAACAGTGTCGTAAACATTTTCAAGTTCATCTACATCATATTTATGCTTTGTTCCTTTATTCTTTAGGTTCTTCAGCTTTTCAAACGCTGACATTCGCCCATGCTTATCTACTTTCTGGCGTTTAGCTCTTGACCCAGCTGTAAACAAATCAGGAACTTCATAAATACCAACAAAAATAACTTTCCTTCACTATGAATCTCATATTCTTCAACATACCTAAGGAGTCTGCCATTTCAAAGAATTATGTAAACAAATTATTAATATATAAACACGAATTTCATCTCAATTTTAAATTTACTTCTTTTGTACCAAGTTCCCAGTTCCCAAGTTTATTGTCACTATGACGTTTTAAATTGGCGCCAAATATTGACGTTATGTTTTAACGATTGCTATCTTCTGTAGCCTAGTGAACGCAGTATTGCCATAAATTAAAATATTGAGATTTGTCGTGAAATGAAAAAAATGTTTATGAAACCACGGTAAAAGTGAAACTGTTCGAACGGTTCCGAACACTGCTTTGTGTAGCGCATGTCGCGTGTTGGTCGGCTGCCGAGTAGGTATACCTACTCGGCAGCCGCGATACACGCGACATGCGCTACACAGACCAAAAAGTTTGAGACGATGTAATAAAAGTTTCACTTTAAAAATAAATAGAAATAAGATAATATGGAACTTCTTGTTTAGTTAATACTAGCGGTCCGCCCCGGCTTCACCTGTGGTACATACTTCGCAATAAAAGGTAGCTTATGTTCTTTCTCAGGGTCTAAAGATTGTCTTTGCTAAATTTCATCATAATCGGTCCAATAGTTTATGCGTGAAAACCATACATACATAATTACATAATACACAATACATAATTACAAACCTTTCCTCTTAATATTAGTATAGAAGTATAGATAATATTAGTATAGATATCAACTTTGAATGTAAATTTTTTATGTAAAATTCGTATTATTACATTTGTGCTTAATTTATTTTCGAACAAAAAGATAAAGGTATGAATTATACGGAAATAATAATCTGTAATAAACAATAACAAAGCGTAGGAATTTTTCTTAGGAATTTTTAAAAACTAAAAAGATTATAGAGCAAAATTATATATTTTCATATTGGCAGCGCCGATAAAAGTAACGAATATTTTTGAGCTGCAGCTGTCCGATCCCATGTTTCTGGCAGTTTGCACGAGAGTAGTATATTCTTTGCACTTGGCATAATTGTTTCGCGCCAAAAAGTTTGTCAATGTGTCAAACTTCAAAGTTGGGATTGATGTTGTGTTAATTTGTTTCCCTAAATATTTACAATTTCTTTGTGTTATTGGGATCTAAGTTAATAATAAAACCTAGAAAAATGGCTATGCGAGATTATACTGCTGATAAAGGTGAATATAATACAATTTATACTCAATGAAGACTTAATAAACATTACATTTTTATTAATACTTCCTTTTGTCTTTCAGAGTCCTTTAAAAACTTCTTTATCGACTTTTGTCAAACCGATGATGAGGGCAACAAGTTTTTTAAATACTCTGAGCAGCTGACTAAAGTAGCGCATAGGGAGCAGGTATGTTTATATCATTTTAGGTTAGGTATAAACAATTTTTTATTTGCAACCTCAAAATTTTCCTATGTTTATTTTGTAGATAGCATTTGTGGTTGATTTGGATGATTTACATGAAATGAATGAAGAGCTTTGCGAAGCTGTAATCAAAAATACTAGGCGATACACAAATATGGTTTCTGATGTAGTATATGATATGCTGCCAGATTATAAACAAAGAGAGGTAAGCCTTTTATTATCAACAGTTATATTTTATTTTAATTTTGGAGCAAATTTGTATAAAATAACATTTTAGGTTGAAGCCAAAGATTCTCTGGATGTGTATATAGAGCACAGAATAATGTTAGAATCCAGAAACCACAGAATTCCTGGTGAAATGAGGGATCCCAGAAATAGATACCCACCAGAGCTAATAAGACGATTGTAAGTTTAACTTTTTCCTGTGCTAAATTTTTATTTACATTAAATATCATTCATCTATTTAATACTTATTTTTTTCATTCTTTGTTAATGTTTTTTTCATGTATGAAATGTTTAATTTCTAGTGAAGTATACTTCAAAGATTTATCTACGTCAAAATCAGTACCAATCAGGGAAGTAAAAGCTGAACATATTGGCAAATTAGTGACTGTAAGAGGTATGATATTATCATTAATAACTATTTTACATATTTATTTTAGTGATAGTTCTCACAGTTAAGACATCTTTAATTATGACAATGCATATAATTTAAACTTAAATGTAGCAATAATATCCCAATTTACTCCATATTATATCATACCACACTATTGTCATACAAAGTCAATTAACAACATGCTGTCCAAGTTATCTTTAGCCTTAAATTTCTTTTAAATATTTCTAAAATTGCAGGTATTGTCACAAGATGCACAGATGTGAAGCCCCTCCTCATAGTAGCGACATACTCATGCAGTGCCTGTGGTGCGGAGACGTACCAGCCAGTACGAGCACTACAGTTCACCCCACCACCAGCATGTACTGCTGATGAGTGTCGCCTGAACAAAACCGCTGGACAACTACACTTACAGACTCGGGGATCTAGGTTCCAGAAATTCCAGGAATTGAAAATTCAAGAGCATGTGAGTAATAGATGTAGATGTTGTAGATAATTATTGTAATGAAATAATAGAAATAGAAAAAGAAAGCATATATTTGCCATCATTTAAAAAACTTTTAAATTTGCAACCAAAAAATTTTATTATCTAACACACAGAACAGAAAAAAAAATAGCAATGGTGGCAAAAAGGACTCCCCGTCAGCAAACCAGCAACCATTCATTGAAATTAAAATAATTTTAATAAGTTTAACATGATTGTTGCTAAATTGTATTTGTATGTTGTAAAAGTTTTAATATTGCTGATTTTTTAGGGAATATAAAGTTTGATGTAAGAACAGTTTCAGACTAGCGTTTTATACGCGTGTATGAGCTCGTTTATGTCACACGCTCAACTTATACGAGCGTTGACTCGCTTTTAAGCTCGTAAACAACGTATCGTATACATGTCGCCACCACCGGTTCTAGCGAACACGCCGAAATATACCCGTTTACGCGAATTCGGTTTATTCAAGCGCGTAATGAAGTGCGCAAGTAAGTGCGTATGTTGAAACTACTGTATGTCTTCTGTACTCTTAAAGTGGCATCACAATCAAGTACAGGTTGTTAATAGCAGTAACATAAGTTATCCAAATCGTGACATTATTACTTTGCTCACTCACAGTATTATGATTGTTATTGGTGTACCTTTTAATTGGCGTATTGAGTTGTTAACGTAATACCTAGTGTAAGTTTAGCTGTATGGTACCTTTACATAAATAAATAAATAAATAAAATTTCTTTATGCTAAACTTATATCAATTTCCAGTCAGACCAAGTGCCAGTAGGCCACATACCTCGTCAACTATCCGTCTACTGCCGCGGTGAAACAACCCGCCGCGCACAGCCCGGTGACCATGTAGCGGTGACTGGTATATTCCTGCCGTTACTGAATGCAGGCTTCCGACAAATGGTGCAAGGATTGCTGTCTGATACTTATTTGGAAGCTCATGTGAGTAAAGGACAGACAGGCTTGTAAATATTACAAATGATCTTCAAAGTGTATAGTGACAAGGCAGGTTCAAGTATTAAGTGGTGATGAGGTAGATTCTTACATGCTTTTTTATTGTAAATATGTTATTACATTACATGACTAAAAAAAGGACGCCCAATACTTGTATTTCAGACAAAGGTTTAATTTTTGTCATCATATTTGCATCACCAAATATATATGATAAAAAAAATTATTACAATTTAACTACAACATAAAGAAGAGAAAGCTTTTCATATTGTGAAATCTCAATATTCATTCATAAAAATAATAAAATACATATTATTTATTTTAGTCCGTTTCATGCTTAAACCAAAGCGACGAGAGTGAGCTAGCGGAAGCTCTGACTGAAGAAGAATTGGCGGAGTTAGCAGAAGATGACTTGTACTCTCGTATGGCGAGGAGTCTGGCGCCTGAGATATATGGACATGAGGATGTTAAGAAAGCCTTGTTGTTACTTCTAGTGGGAGGGGTTGATAGGTATGTATTAGCTAATTGTGTTTTATAAAAAAAAGGATGTGAAAAAATTAAGTTAAAAAAATTGTGATAACTTAAAAAAATTGGCTTGTATTGACTACAATAATGATTAAGCATACAGTTACAGTTACAGTTTTGAAATAATATACATGTTGCAGTCAGCTAGTTTATTCAGACGTTTTATTAAGATTCTAGGTTAGTTACAAGTACTGTGTAAAGAACATTTACTACTACTAGTTATCTGCGACATTATACATTGTTGTGTTTTTTCTATTTCATTCCATATTCTAACTTCATAACTTCATAGACGTCCAAACGGCATGAAGATCCGTGGCAACATAAACATCTGTTTGATGGGCGACCCCGGGGTGGCGAAGTCCCAGCTCCTCAACTACATAGACAGGCTGGCGCCGCGCTCGCAGTACACCACGGGCCGGGGCTCCTCTGGCGTCGGGCTTACGGCGGCTGTTATGAAGGTTTGTAGCACAGCCCCCCTAGACAAGTGGCTTTCTATTAGCGTAAAGTCTAATATAATAGATTATGAATGTATGAGATTGACGTAATCAATCGTCGTCGTCGTCGTAATCAAACGTCAATCTCATACATTCATAATCTATTCTATCAAACTTTACGCTAATAGAAAGCCACTTGTCTAGCCCCACATATGATGTGGTGTGCATTTTTTATTTCAATGCTATTTATAGTGTCAAAACTAATATTACGAATATTATGAATTAGGAAAATAATAGACTGTAATCTTACACTTGTGTTGGAACATGACCATTCAATTCACTGTTTTGAGTTTCAGTTACTTTTAACTATCATGAGATAACTTACTATGAAGCAGATTTCT
Organism: Colias eurytheme; assembly: GCF_061535395.1. Classification (NCBI taxonomy): domain Eukaryota; kingdom Metazoa; phylum Arthropoda; class Insecta; order Lepidoptera; family Pieridae; genus Colias; species Colias eurytheme. The sequence continues at coordinate 9,378,071 of NC_142982.1, read as the reverse complement.
GTATAATTGCTAATGTTTTTTGTTTGGTATTTATTAAAAAATTAAAAAAAAAATTAAAGCTTTATTTATTTTATTTGTATTCCATAGGATCCATTCACAGGCGAGATGATGTTAGAAGGTGGTGCCTTAGTGCTCGCAGATCAGGGCGTGTGTTGTATTGACGAGTTCGACAAGATGGCGGAAACTGACCGTACCGCCATACACGAGGTTATGGAACAACAGACTATCAGTATTGCTAAGGTAATGTATGAAATATGAATCAATAACATTATTAATATTAGTCAAAACTAAAATGACTTTGAAATTGAGATGGAACTGAAGGATAGAAGTTTGAATTAATGTTCCCGTGCGACTCGTCGACTTTGCGGTGCGTTAGGGCGTATTCAGAAAGAAAGCTTGAAACTTATAAGTGCTTATCGGCGCTTGTCAACGCTGGTTCGTTCTACACAAAGGAAGCAGGTTGAAGCAGACCAAAACAAATTTTATATGGCAGCGCCCAGCGCTGACCAGCGCTTGTTGAAGATTGTCGGAACTTGCCGGCGCCGATCAGCGCTTATCGGCGCATGTTCATATATTTTCCTGCGCGGGTTACCAGCGCTGACATGCGCCGATAAGCGCTTATAAGTTTCAAGCTTTCTTTCTGAATACGCCCTTACGGATTGTTTGGCGTAATTTTGTCTATTTATTTTCGTAATACATATATCTTATAAGCAAATCATTATCTGAATTGTTTATTTCAAAATAATTTAAATATTTATGTTATATTATGTTTGTTATTAACTGTATACTTGTTGTTTAGGCGGGTATTATGACATGCCTAAACGCGCGCGTGTCAATATTAGCGGCAGCGAACCCGGCGTACGGGCGCTACAACCCCAAGCGCACCATCGAGCAGAACATCCAGCTGCCCGCCGCGCTGCTCTCGCGCTTCGACCTGCTCTGGCTCATACAGGACAAGCCCAACAGGTGACTGTATAACGTGTCGCTACAACCCCAAGCGCACCATCGAGCAGAACATCCAGCTGCCCGCCGCGCTGCTCTCGCGCTTCGACCTGCTCTGGCTCATACAGGACAAGCCCAACAGGTGACTGTATAACGTGTCGCTACAACCCCAAGCGCACCATCGAGCAGAACATCCAGCTGCCCGCCGCGCTGCTCTCGCGCTTCGACCTGCTCTGGCTCATACAGGACAAGCCCAACAGGTGACTGTATAACGTGTCGCTACAACCCCAAGCGCACCATCGAGCAGAACATCCAGCTGCCCGCCGCGCTGCTCTCGCGCTTCGACCTGCTCTGGCTCATACAGGACAAGCCCAACAGGTGACTGTATAACGTGTCGCTACAACCCCAAGCGCACCATCGAGCAGAACATCCAGCTGCCCGCCGCGCTGCTCTCGCGCTTCGACCTGCTCTGGCTCATACAGGACAAGCCCAACAGGTGACTGTATAACGTGTCGCTAATACTGTCCACCCTGACTACGTTCTGTAGTCTTTTAATCAGAAAATTAAAAAAAAAAAAATGCAGCAAGAGCAAATACGTATTCCAAATTTATTTATAGCTGTATAAATTCTATGCATAAAAGTGCTTAACACCGCTTTAACACCAAGCGCTATAAAATCATTTTTGACCTGTCTAATCTATAGAAATGGGCAAAGAATTTTTTTCATACAACAAGATTTCCATCCATTCATAAGATGTAGAGAAGTATCTATATTTGTATTGTATTGTATTGTATCTATAATATCTCAATATAAACAGGGACAAGGACTTGGAACTAGCGAAGCACATAGCATACGTTCACCAGCACTCATCGCAGCCGCCGAGCGAAGTGCGAGCGCTGAGCATGCGGCTCGTGCGCCGCTACGTGGCTCTCACACGCCGCAAGCAGCCCGCCGTGCCCACACATCTTAGTGATTATATCGTTTGTGAGTATTTGTGCTCTACATAGAGTGGTTGACTATATAGTTTGTGAGTAATTGTGCTCTACCTAGAGCAGTTGTCTGGCTATATTGTTTGTAACTGTGCTCTACCTAGAGCGGTTGTCTGACTATATTATTGTTTGTGAGTACTTGTGCTATACCTAGAGCGATTGACTATATTGTTTGTGAGTACTTGTGCTCTGCCAAGAGCGGTTGTCTGACTATATTGTTTGTGAGTAATTGTGCTCTACCTAGAGCAGTTGTCTGACTATATTGCTTGTGAGTACTTGCGCTCTACGTAGAGTAGAATATAGAGAAGTGCGACAGGTAGGGCGGTGCACATCTAGAGGGTTATACGAGTAATACGGTATCACGACGCTTAAAGAGCGACACCTAGAACGCGGCACAGACAGCGACACAGAGTGCAATACTTAAAGCGCGGTAGTTATTGTGATATGCATAGAGCAGAGCACGACATAGAGCGCAGCACAGTGTATCTAAATTCTAGATAGCAGTGACGCTTTATGTAGAATAGGACGTCTAGAGCGCAAAACCTGTACCACTTTTCTTTTTCAAATGGCAATAGAGCAATCTCTTACTTTCATTTTAAGAACAATAGAGCGTTATTTATAAATTTTTAACTCTCTCAGCGTCATACGTAGAGCTGCGTCGTGAGGCCCGCAACAGCCGCGACGTGACGTTCACTTCAGCGAGGAATTTACTCGCCGTGTTGCGGCTTTCCACTGCGCTCGCAAGACTTAGGTAAGTTTTCTGAAATATTTATGTCTAAACTCCCAGTTTTTGACGTGACAACGTCTTATAATTCGATAGAGCCGCCTGTCCGCCACGAAAAAACATGACTCATGCGGCGTTACCTCGCTTTGAGGCGTTCCATGTAAGGCTTGAAGTGCAAGTGAGAGCGCGGAACGAGCGACAAAGAAGCACAATCAGACGTTGTCACGTTCAATTATCGTCAGTAAACCGACTTTACAGACAACCAATATTTTTTTTTAATTATATTTCACAGTAATGTAAAATTCACTTCAAATACATGTTTTTAGTAATGTGTGTGAAATATAAAAAGTGGAAATCTCCAACAAAAATGGTACTTAAATAAAATTTTATAAATAAAATCAAATTGTAAGTATTTTGCATTCAATCATAAGTGTATTTTATATATCAGGTTATCTGATGTGGTTGAAAAAGAAGATGTGTCTGAAGCAATCCGCCTTGTGGACATGTCGAAGCAGTCGCTGCAACACGTCGAAGAAAACGTGCAAAGGTACCTTTTGTTATTATTTTGTACCCATTTGATATGTCCTTTTGAGTTTGTTGGTGCTAATACTATCGTACGCATATTATAAATGCGAAAGTTTGTAAGGTTGTGAGTATGGATATTGGATATATGTGTGTTTGTTACTCATTCATGAAAAAACATATATTAGAATAACACAATATGATCTATAGAAATACTGTATTTTGTCCGATTTTTCGTCCACGGGTGAAACCGCGCGGCATAACTAGTACTAAAGTAAATCTTATGGACTAGAAATAAGCTATATAAATATACTAGTGGTCCGCCCCGGCTTCGCCCGTGCTACCTACATGTTTAAACTCTCCTATCTCTCAAGTTGGATCGAACTGCACATGGTGTGCGAATTTTATTATAATCGGTTAAGTGGTTTAGGAGTCCATTGAGGACAAACATTGTGACACGAGATTTATATATATTAAGATAGGAGAAATATCGCGACACAATTAGTAAGTACTAAAATAAATAAAATTCCAGGGGTATAAGCGCAACGGACAGAATCTTCGCTGTGGTGCGCGAGCTGGCCGGCGGAGCCAGCACGGTGAAGATCGCTGACGTCATCGAGCGCTGTGTGGATAAGGGCTTTAAACCTGATCAGGTATATTTAGTTATTATTGACGTGACAACATCTTATAATTCGATAGAGCCGCCTGCACGCACGAAAAAACATGACTCATGCGGCGTTACCTCGCTCTGAGGCGTTCCACGTAAGGCTTGAAGTGCAAGCGAGAGCGCAGAACGAGCGACAAAGAAGCACAATCGGACGTTGTCACGTTCAACTATCGTCAGTAAACCGACTTTACAGACAACCAATTCTTTTTAGTTTTTTTTGTTACATTTTTTTACTTAATAATTCATTGGGAAAGTTAAACTGTATTTAGTTATCCTAAAGTCTCTAGTAAATTGTGAGTAAAGCTTTTGCGCTCACGCTTGTGCTCTGCAGGCATATCTCTTGTATTCGTTGTAATTGTGTTGTATGAATTTAAATTATCTAAAGTTTCCGATCTTCGGTGGAGAAAATTATTCTTTTTATTACTTCATCTATAGTGTGAGGATGAAAAAGCTGTAGATTTTAGACTAAACTAACTATAAAAAAAATTTCAGGTGGATGCGTGCATTGAAGAGTATGAAAATTTGAATGTATGGCAAGTGAACCAAGTGCGGACCAAAATTACTTTTATGTAACCTTAGAAATTAGAATTAAGATCTGTTCTGCCTATTTAGTTATAAGTTTTGTGAATGATCAATAAATGTTTTTGATGAATACTATTGTTGTTTAATTTCTTATTACTTACGGATTCCTTTACCTTTATCTAATAAGCTTATTTATCTATTATTAACTAAGTTAGTTGTGATTTCAAATATGCATAGCGGAATTCAATCGAATAACGATGATGTATCCAAACAGTAGTTCTACCGCCCCTAGTCTTCGCATTTATTAATAAGAGTACATATTTGTTAAATTTTCACGAAATTTTTACTCATTTCCTATAGCATCGGTATATTGTACCTTAACGTTTATTCTTGCACGTAATATTGGGTATGCTATAAAAAGTAATTGTTTGCTGAAAAAACACGAAACGGAAACAAATATACGAAACAAACAGTAAAGAGTTAATTAGTAAGCGAGTGAGAAGTATAAATAAATTAAAGCGCTTGACAAGTGCTAAAGTTTTCATGTGGGTCGCGGAACGGGTCACGACTCTCGACCGAATTTCACATTCCGAATGTGTGGATATTAACTTAAACAATCGAATGCAGGAAATGCGCAAAGGAACGACCTATTTCATTTAAATGTATGTTTGTGTTTATGAATCATGTATTTAATATTTATATCTGTGCTTTAGGGAGATGTGAAGAATCGAATGTCATACAATATTGAAATTAATAATGGTTCAGTATAGTTGTAGTGATCGTAGCAAATACTTTCATTTTGTTGAGAGTTCATGTATTTGCATAGAAAACGATGGTAATTTTACATTGTGATAAGTATTTGAAACATCATCGACTTGCTGAAACGATCCTCACAATTAACTGTAATCTCTAAAAATATTGTTATCTTGAATAGTTAGACTATCAACTAAAATCTGAGATGATTACGTGAACTAAAACTGAAAAAGCTTTTTTTAACATCTAATAAGTAAGACTAGGTGTACAGGTAAATTAGCTTGGAGAAATTTTTGCATATGTAGTGGTGTGTATATTACTCAGATCTTAGAGCGCGTTTCCACTATATCGTTCTGACTTCTGGCCTATACAAAAATGTTTCGATATCCTAACATTACTATTTAATTTTATACTTATTCCTAGCAACACTTTTGTTTTCAATAAAAACAAGTTTTTATTTGAAAGAAAATGGTTTTGACTTTATAAAAAAAAATATATCATTCAATTTCACGTCCTTGAGCAAACGACAAGGCGACTACCGTGAAACAATAAAATATCGTGTCCATAATAATTTGTTTCATAATTAATATTTGACCATAATAATTACGAAACAAAACAAATAAATAAATCGTCACTTGATAGTGGAAAGTGGAAACACGCACAAAACCAGAATAAACCAGTTTACGCTGTCCGCAGGTGCCACGTGCAGTCGTTTGGTACCGTGAACATAAAGCACACATTTCATTCAAAAATTATAATTATTACGTATAGACCGGGAGATATTGACACAAAATTTCGAGTCATTTGTAACAGGATGGCGGTTCTACAGGGGTCTTAGTACGCAATGACAAAAAGAAATAGTTTGGAAAATCCAAAAGTGCACGCCTCATAATTTATTTTAATAATTATTTATTAATTATTATTTTTGTTTATTTAATAACAATTAAACCACATCGAATCAGACCCTGAAAAATAAAAGGGTTCTATTCCTGAGCATACTCAAGCGTAAGAGAAAAAAAAAGACTCGATTAGTAAAGTATTTCGGTCGCTATCGTGTTAACAAGAAAATCCTCCGCACATACAGACACACGGACGTCCAAGACAGAACTTTTTTAAACTGTTTTTTAACTAGTTTAAATAACAAAAATGACATCAAAAATATCATGAATGTTAAAAATAGTGTTTTTTCTTAATATGTGTGTGTATGTATTATCTTACAAGTGCAATGTATGATACATAAAGACATTTTAAGTTTGAAAAATCAGATGTTTTGCGCGAAGTGACAGTAGTACCCACCTCAACGCTTCGCTTATGAGGCGTGCAAAACGATGGTGTGAACACTGGTACCGGCGGCTTAGTCGCGTAGGCGTTAGTCGAACTCGTCGGAAAAATAGCGAAAGTCAAACGATTTGTAACACAAAAATTTTAGAATTTACCGATAGCCCATAAAAAAGAAGTAGGCGGTAGTGTCATGCCATACTTTTCCGGTGTGACTTACAGCCCGCCATACCGACGCGAATGTGTTGATTAAAAAAAAAAACAATTCAACCATTTGTACCAGGCTAACTTTTGCACAGGTAACCATCGTCGTGCAGCTATTTACGAAAATCGCCATGCCATACTTTTCGGACGATTCCAAATGGTCGCCATACCGCCGAAAATCTGCAAAAATTTTTTTTTTCGCCAAACTTTTTGTACCAGTATTGCATTTGGATTTTTGGAGAGTATTTGATAAAATGTGACCATTATTATATTTACCATACTTCTAGTAGGGGGAAAAAGTGCTGCCATACTTAAAAAATTAATTTAGTATTAATTTATATAAGTGAAGATTTCCACCACCTAGATCTTTGAAATTTTGTATTTATATTCGTTGAACCTCAAACTTACAGGAAAAATTAGTGCCATACTGTTACTAATCGTTCAAAATACGAATAAAATCTTACAATAAAAAAAAATCTTATACACATTCGCCACCTCCCACAGGTATGGCATTATCACACTTCTATTTATAATCATTCAGGAGTTGTTGAAAAAAAAATTTAGGGTGGTACAAATGGTTCGGCGAAAAAAAAAATTTGCAGATTTTCGGCGGTATGGCGACCATTTGGAATCGTCCGAAAAGTATGGCATGGCGATTTTCGTAAATGGCTGCACGACGATGGTTACCTGTGCAAAAGTTAGCCTGGTACAAATGGTTGAATTGTTTTTTTTTAAATCAACACATTCGCGTCGGTATGGCGGGCTGTAAGTCACACCGGAAAAGTATGGCATGACACTACCGCCTACTTCTTTTTATGGGCTATCGGTAAATTCTAAAATTTTTGTGTTACAAATTGTTTGACTTCGCTATTTTTCCGACGAGTTCGACTAACGCCTACGTGACTAAGCCGCCGGTACCAGCGTTCACACCATCGTTTTTCTTTTTGTCATTGCGTACTAAGACCCCTGTAGAACCGCCATCCTGTTACAAATGACTCGAAATTTTGTGTCAATATCTCCCGGTCTAGTTAATGTAAAAGTTATACGTATGTTAAATGTGCAAATATTAAAATAAAGTCTCATCTTTTTCAGAGGAGAAACACATATAGTTTAATTTAAAATCCCTTATAGTACGGGAGCCAGGAACAGATTTTATGACCAAGTTCCTCTCAAGCGGTAATTAGTAAAATGCATCAAAGTATAGTATTATGAAGCCTCGTGAACGTCAGCTGGAGCTCGGTTGGGGGGAAGAGCGGTTGTAGCCTCCCGTATCAGCTGACGGTTTTTCCACCAAGATACAGCCAGCTGACCTATATATTTATCCACAGTTACATATAAGCTATCATCAGGTAAATTTTTGTTTGAGAGGAAATGACGGAAAATAAATTTTTCTTTAAATTTAACTTTCATGTTCGAGACACCAGCTGACGTATAATACACCATGTTGTAACCAGCTGATTATTTTTTTGCGTTGAGATATTGGGTTAGCTACAATTTGACAAATTTTTAGCTGAGAGGAAATGAATGAATGAATGTATTTTTTTTCCTACGTGCGTGGGAGGCTACAACCGCTCACCCCCCCAACCGAGCGCCAGCTGACGTTCACGAGGCTTTATAATACTATACTCTGATGCTTCTGACGAATTATCTCTTGAGAGGAAATAATGAACCCAATTTGCACCTGGCTCCCTAACCATTATATATATATAAAATAAAAACTAAAAATAAAATGTTGTTTTATTTTATTTGCTGACCATACACTACTACAAACGCAAAAATTTCTCCAAGCTAATTTACCTGTATAAGTTTGTAAGGGCACTACAACTATTGATTTTAGTTGTTATATTAAAAGGAATATAAATTGGTACTATTTGTGCCGGATAACTATTTAATCAAAACTTTGTTCGAAAGCGTTTAAAGAATTTTCTGCTTATCCATAGGTGTAGTACCGAAAAGCGTTTCGCGTCTAAGCCCCGAGCTTGGGTCGAAATTGAAAAAGTTGAAAGGGGAAGTTGGTAAAGTAGACGTCTTTAATAAACGTCACGAGTTGTCTGTAGTTGTGGTTTTTGATTATTATTGTCAGCACGGCAAGGATTATTGGGAGTTGAGGTTCATATTAGCTATTTATGCAATAACTTTTTATACGTATTCGTAAAATGGTGTAGTTAGGATAAAAGTGAATAAACTATGAAACATTTAAAACTTCAAGTTGTGAATTATGTTGATTATACATCATTTAGTAAAATTTGTTTGTTATTCGCTTTTAGTTTGTACCTATGTTCGATTTTTATTTGTACTTATATTATCTATCTACATTGAAGTACCTAAATTAAGTACCGAAATGTAGAAATTTAAATTTTTAAACGTTTTGCAATTTTCTGAGTCTCACAAGGGATAAAGCACAGCAAGAAAGTCGATTTCTGTAGTTAATTGTCTTTCAAAATATTGAGTTTGCAATTTTAAAATATTAGCTGCATCTAAATTATTCCGTGTATGAATTAAATACAATATTTGAATCATAGCTACATCATTGATATCAATAATCCTTTCTTTTTGCTTCCAAACTAACACCTACTTTTTATTATATCTTGAAAACACGTCCTACAAGAAAATCTCATAACTCATAGAACATGTCAAAGAAGATATAATTCCTTTCTTCACGGCTAAGTTTTGGCAATGATTAATGTTAGCCTTAAAACTTTTTCCTGGCGTTCGTTACTTACCTGTTCGCAAACTTTAGTTTTACGAACTAAAATTTAAGCTTTGTCAATGAACCTAAGTATTGTTATTTATAGGATAGCGGGAATAGTTCAAGAAATCGATAATGATAGCAATTTGTGGAATTGCAATACTTTGCAAAACTTGAATTATAATAATCTTTTGGGCTAAAACCTATGAAAGGGACAGTCTCTATAACATTCAAATATTACATGAAATACATCCAAATGTTATTAATTCACCAAAACTGGGATCAATTTTCCGTGTCTTTCAAATATCTCATATTTTTTTGTTAAGTTATTATCCCTAATTAACATGCAAATTAAAATATTAAAAGCCTGATCTATTTATCAGTTTCGGAGGCTGTATCACAGGATTGCTTTGTCGCCGGCGCTAACTGACACCTCTAAAAAAGGAATATAAAAAATGATTTTGCCGCAGGTACCTCCATCCTTATTCCTTGTGGGGAAGACAGATTTTTGTGTATAATGTGTTTGTGTTATGATGTTCTGCAGTTGTGCCTTGAGCAGGTTCTCGCGCCCGACTACCGCCGGCGCTCGCACGTCGCATTCCTCACGAGTTAGTCACACAGGCTTCGGGATGGAAGATTGTATCGGATCTGGGAGACTTGCCCGGATAATTACCGGCATGACGTTCCACTGATTTGTGAACACCTTCTGTGAAATTGTTTCATTCGTCTACGTGACGTCTTGATAGCGCCGCGTTTATGGCTTTTCTAATAATCCAAATTTATATGTATACTTACTTTATTGTTTCGTCAAACTATGAAATTTTTTAAATATTTTCATATCTACTGTTTATTTAATAGATAAACATAGAGATTAATATAGATTAATAGAGACTAAGAATATCTAATACCTATTGCGATTTTACATAAAAACACAATTTATCATATAAACACAACATAACATGTTAATATTCTAAGCACTAAAGTTTCAAATTCTAATTCAAACCACTTCGATGACTATCAAAGCTCATTCTGTTTTGCACATTAATTACAAGCAAAGCCATTCATTACAGCTATGGCACGGATTAATAATGTGACGTAGAAGCAGCTTAAGCATGAAATAGATTTTCATTGAGATACGATTTATCTTGTATTGATATGCGAGTGCGGTGTATCAAAGCGATGCCGGCGGGCGTTTCGCGCTTCGCTCGCACCATTCAGGTGCTGCTTTAGATAGATAAGAGTTTATTTGAAAAGCTAGCTTTTTATGACATAAACGATCGTTTTATTAATAATGCTGTTTTATTAGTTATACTTTCATATGTTTATTTTATAGAGTTAATTTGAGCGCTGTAACGTTCTTAATTATAACCAATAACTATATAGGATAATGCACGTAGAGCGACGAAATATGTGAAAACACCGTCAGCTCTAGCACAAGGAGCTAATTACGTAATTTTCTAGTCTTGTATAGCTACAAGACTAGATAACAAATTCTTGGACTTTGTAAAAAGGTTATAGTTGACCTGAGCCATTAAAATCGATACTGAAGTAGTTGTGAAATAAATTACATGCGGTTGTGAAACATGCCTGGAATTATAGTTATTTAGGCGAGCGAAATACATATTTTGTTAGTTTCCGTAGGAATAACATTTGAGGAATGTAAACAATTAGAGCAAATTCTAATATTTAGTTAAGGTAAATAATAAATAAGCTAAATAAACGAGTGGCATTTGAATAAACTAAGATCCTCTAGATCTCGAGTAAACATAGGTACATAACGTTTCAAAAATATTTCATACGTGAGATAAAATATATTCGGCAGACATCATTTGCTGTGTGAATAATGTTTTACTCAGTAAATAAAACAAGCTTGAGGGCTGTTGAAATTGTAAACGTAACTGCGAATATGAATTTGAATATCTTTTGCGTAATTTGTATAATTTGAGGCGAGTCGGCTCGCGTCTTGTTATTTGTTATTTGAAATATGAAAGCCGTGTAAGACATGAAATGTTTGATGAAATTCTGTAAAAGTTAATTTCAAGTACAAGTATGTCTCATAATTTTAATATGGGAATGTTTTTAAAGTAGATGAATTTATTATATTAATTATTTAGTATACACAGGTATATTGTATGGTGTAAAACTGATATTATGAAATTATGAATTCCATAAAGGAATAGAAATAATAAGCTATCTCTACCTCAATCTAATCATTAAAAAGCGCAATTTAAAAAATGAAGCAATGACAAGGTTCCCTAGCCGAATATCCTTGTAAGTTTAGATTACAAAAGTATTAATAAGATAAAGGAAACGGAAGGTACCTAGTTTCTGTATGATTATAGTCGCGATCAGCGCTAGTACCGTGAAAGCTTCGTAAGCTTTTGATAAAACTTTGTTGACATAAAATATTAGAAATGATTTCTCTTCAGCGATACGGATAGTTAGTACAATATGAAGATAATTCATAATTAGTTTATCTTATTTTGTGAAACGAAATTATTTTTTTGTGATATTATTGTCCTTCCTGTCACAAAATAAGTTAACGACCTGGTAATGATCAAGTGTTGTCGTGTGAAGGTTTTTATCGAGCGTATAAAACGAGATATTATAAATTAGAATCATATCTCGCTAGTGACAGGCTTTGAAGGGGTGGGAACGCGAACGCAAGCGTCAGTGTTTGCTTGCCTAGACATTCTTTCAGACGACTACTGATAAAATTGTATATTTAAGTCGCATTATCTATTTATATAAACTTGTGCTCACTCGGTTATCGCATTCTTTCTATTTAATCAGGATATCTGATTTAGTGTTGAAATTAACACTGAATGTCCCAATTGAATGTGCGAAGTGAACTTTTCTGATCACACAAGAAACCTACATAGGAAATGTGATTTATCCATTTTTATTATATGTACGCTTGAATAAAAGCTAGAGTTGTCTATACCGGTCTTACGCGTTACAGTTTACGACAAATGAATTTACTTATCTTCATATTTATCGAAATCAACGTCGAAAACGTTTATGTTTGCAGTTTGATTTTAAGTCCATTTGGGTCGATTACATAATATAATTGTTCACGTAACAGAAGTAGAAATGAAATTCTATGAATTCTATAATCTGTTTGATCTTCATGAACAGTTAATGGTACTTTATATCAACACTCAATTATTTCCTGAACAAAGGGTTTGAAATTTTTCTTACTAAAGTACGTAGACTTGAATGCTTTCGCAATATAAATGATTTATATATCGCATTGACAATAGATTCGTTTATTTCTCAACTGCTCAACAATGGCTCGCTTCCAATCGCATTCAGTAAATTGTTTTTATTTATGTTTATTGTTGTGTATCGACAGGAAAGTTTAATAATGATCGAAGATTTGAATCGCGTTTAATGTGCTTGAAAATTATTTATTTTCAATGGTATTTGCATATTGCTGTTTTGTATTTTTTATATTAAATAATCGTTCGATATATTAGGTGTATGGAGGACAGAAGGTGGACATCTTGACAATCACATTGCATTTAAAACTTTTACTTTCAGAACTTTCATAATGAGAATACGGTTATCTACTATTTTTTAAATGTCGATTATTACACATCCACAAATTTAATAAGAAGATATGTCACAATACTTCAAATGGAGTCAATTTCTCTTGTATAACGCATTGAAGTGCGTTGTTACGTAGTACACTCGCAGGCTTTCCCACAAAATACATTGGCCTGGAGCATATCTTGTACTGATAAGCGAACATCAACCTCTTTCAGAAAAATACGCTCTCCATCTAATGGCTGGCGTCCACTAGGCGGATCGGGCCGGGCCGCATCGCAACGCAAAAATACGCCGGCCTATGTTTTGTATGAAACATCGTCCATTAGCGACGGATCGGGCCGGGGCGGGCTGCAACGCATTGGCGGATATCGCTTCGCAGGCGGATTTCTGCCGGCGGTGCGCTGCGGCCCGGCCCGCCCCGACCCGTCTAGTGGACGCAGGCAGGCGGATGTGAGCGGCGAGCGTCTGTTAGATAAAATCCGTCTAGGCGGTCCGCCGCGCCCCGTACAGGTGGACGCAGGAGCAAACAGCGCGTCCATTAGAGACGGCCCGTTGCGATGCGGCCCGGCCCGATCCGCCTCTAATGGACGCCTAGCATTAAACTCTGTCATAAAACATAAATACTACAGCTACATGCTTTGTTTTCTATTATAATACTGTGTAATAGTCCAAATTTATAATAAATCTTTCACCTATTAAAACGTAAAATCATAGATAGCCATTAAATTTTACCTTTTCCCGGTCTTAATTAATTACACGGCAATTGTGTTAGTGTAGCCGACTGAGCAAATGATGATGTTGCACTATCTGATCGTTAATATGTACATATTTTAGCTACAAACAACGCGTCGGCCGTTTCGGACCCTTGTAGTCTGAGAGTCAAAGACAAGCTTTTCTTTTAAGTTAAGTGTTCGTAATAAAGTGTTGTAATGGCATAATAATTAAGTAATGTTAACAGTAACGTTTATACATTTAAGTGTTTTAGCTATGTCTTGTGGATTAACCCGCGGACGAACTCAGTGGTAAAAGATAGTATATTTCTATAGCTTTTGTTTTATTCTGACACACCATCTACATTACTGTAAAGTATGATACAATTCTGTTCAATATGTTCAGTTCAGTTTATGTTCTGTAAAAGAGTAACGAACATACATTCTTACAAACTATCGCATTAATAAAATTAGTAGCAAATTTTTAAACTATGAAAGTAGGGCGGCCTTATATCTAAAGTATATTTCAACAGAGTATTTGAAACATAATGCCACAATAATGCTTTCAGTATTTCAAAGCGAGATTCATACAAAACAATGGCCACAAAATGAGTACGCATCTCTTAGATGATTTTATTTGTAAAGAATTTTTACGGTTGTGGGCATTGTGTTCGCTTGTTTTTGTGCACGTTTTTGTGTGCTTTGCGTAAATCCTCGTGTGTCGACAAGATACGACACGCCTAGACTGATATACTAACTGAATTATTTTTATTTACAGGTAAAAACGTTAATGTTTACGACCTAAACAGCTATAAATATGGGACAAGAAAGGTTATGGTTGAAGATGTTTTTATAGAATCTATGATTGTAAGATATTACGTTGCAAACTTAGAACTTTTAACTTTGTTACTCCATGTAGATAGAGCCACTAACTATATATAGCACAGGTTGCGAATCAGTATCATCTCATTAAACCAGGAAATTTTATATAAAGGATAATTTTAAAACAAGCCTCATTCTATTACAAAATACGTGTATCCGTCACATTAAAGAAGACTCATCATCAGGAATTCATCTTTAAGAAAAAAAGTTACACACGATTAGTCACACCAAATATAAATCATTTCAAAATCACAAGGTGGTTAATACTATTCGCACACAAAAAGTGGATTTAAATGAAATTCCAAAGGCATGCGCAAGCGCATCGCACAATAGACATAAACGCGCGCGCAACTGTCAGCCAGGGAGAGGACGCTGACTTACAATTCATACTATTTCCTGTCATTTGAAGACACTTTTTACATAAAGGAGAGACTTCAAGTTAATGTTTCTTACTATTTCTTACTAACAATATGGATAAAGTTGAATTCTGATTGATTGGATCTCACGTTTCTTCTTGTATTCAATATTTTACACATAGATATGAAGCTGAAGTATGAAATTACAAAACACAGGATAAATGAGAACCTTAATTTTGCTATACAATTGATAACGTTACATCAAAAATATTTCATAGCTTCATTTGAAATGTTACAGTATCGAATGTGATAGTACTCGAATAAACCGTGTAAGAAAACAATGAGTATTTAAGAATTGTAAATGTTTTCCTGAATAAATGAATAATAATAATTTAATAAATAAATAGAAACAGCAATAGCAGCTGTTATCCACCTGTATATATCATAATCTTAATGGTTCCCAAAAGTTACCGCCAAAGCCCGAAGTGGGCACTGTCATTGTGTACATTCATACAATGAAGGTGGCGCCTTCCGTACGGAGTTCGGCTCAGCGCGAAATATTTGTAATAATAAATGAGACGTCCCTTTTATTACCACTAACATTCATAACCGGTGTGCAGTTTGGAGCTGTATCAATAGGTTTTGGGTTAAGTTATAAGAGATTGGGATTGACGTTATTTTAAAAATCTTAACGAGGATCTTAAAAAGGTAGAGTCTTAATGTATGAGTAAATAATAAAAATTTATCAAAAAGCTCACCGTTACCACAAACTCTATTTCATAAATATTTAACGGTTCTAAAGGGCTCACGATCAATTGAATAATATCAAGATCATTTATATATATAAAAATAACGTTTTAGGCAAATATATCAAAAAGACTTTATGATATGTAAAACTTTTCAATTTCCGCCGTGATCGTGTGACTTGCACAAAGCAATAGAGGCAGCCGCTCTCATAGCCATAGTAACAAAAGCATCACGGCGGGCGGCGAGGTGTCGGGACTCAATGAAACCTACCTGGATTATCTATCGGGTGATAAATTATAAATATGGCATTTGAACGGCATTTATCATCCGAATGGGTCATTTCTGCTTCTTTATACCTTAAAATATTTTGTGCGCGATTGTTTTATGTGACTCGAATAAATTCGAGGTTAGTTTGTGTGAAGTGGCTCGTTAAATAATTTTAATGCCTTTTGTGTTGCGAACGTGAGATTTCTTGCAACGATGCACGGGTGACCTCTTTGTAATGAAAACAATATTGACACAAAACACAATAGCTGAAATAAGCATTTTATTGTTATTGAAACAGCGAATTTCATAACAATGTCCTTGAAATATTTTTTCTTTAGAATAGTTTTTAAATTGCCATGCATGCAATTATCTTTGCTGCGTTTGAAACAAATCTTGTTATATTTGAACATTATACAAACAAAGGACTGTAAGAGTCAGCATTCCGTGACTACGTGATTTAATTCATGGTGTAGCGAGTATTAGCTATGTCTGGAAGTCTGGCTAGACGCTCTTCCGTTCGGGGTGAACGTGAAAATGCAACGTGAGTACACGAAGGTCACATGTAAGGTGTTTTAATACTGTTCGGGGAATATAAGAATGCATTGATTTAAGTTTTGTCAGTCGGAATGTAGCGCGAATACAAATTCATTACAAAGACATTTTTTGATCAAAATAGGTATAAAATTAGTAAACTTTTATTATTTATTCAAAGAATTAATTTTAGATAGATAGTCTTATAATTGTATAAGTTTACAGAAGTTTTTAAGGTATTGTGTGTATTTCAATTAAATGCAGAATTTATCTTATATAGCGTCGCACAGAACGTGCACATTATGCGTTTAAGTTGTATGCAATTACGTATTTAAGTTGTATAAGAAGAATAATTAACTGCAATTACGAAATGTCGTACGTTAAGGCTTTATTTTAATAAAGTCGTGTGTCTCGTGGAGCGGACTCAAATGGTTCGATAGCAGTGCGCGCGCAGCGCTGCGGCACACACTTGTCTGCCGGCGAGCTGCTGCTTGCTCACATTGCACAGACCTTTATAATACACTCTATTCAAACATGCTTATTACCTAATTA
Organism: Colias eurytheme; assembly: GCF_061535395.1. NCBI lineage: Eukaryota > Metazoa > Arthropoda > Insecta > Lepidoptera > Pieridae > Colias > Colias eurytheme. Next base: position 9,361,184 of record NC_142982.1, on the reverse strand, counting down.
TATATTATACTCGTATGACTTCACACTACAACACAATTCCTGTAAAGCACCTGAAAGCTTTCAAATGCAAACGTTGCAATCCAAAATAATTATTCCACTTGATCATTTGCTAAGCCAAGCTTACCTTACAATATCAAAAGTTTCATGTTATTCCAAGCATACTCGCTAAAAGCGAAGCGGCGAAGTGAATATTTAATGTGCACGAAACTTTAAGTCCAAGGAACCGGAGTCACGGCGTATAAAAGGTTCCAAAGTTGACTTCGAAATATAAAACTAAAAAAGTCAAAAGATTTAAAATTGCTAAAAGTGCTCCGGACAGCTCATAGCTACTTCCAGTTATTTTATTTCTGTTCCTAATTTATAACGATGCGATCTGCAGTCGCGGCCGGTCGTCACTCGAAGCTCGCAGCCAGTTAGGGAATGCGCACCGATGTGGCTGCACGCGCTCTCGTCTGCGGAACTCCGTTGATCTCGTGTGTGTTTCGTATTCTGTGACCATACTGTGTACCTGTGACCATGAGGTGTTTAGTGCTTGTTTGTATTGCGGCGTGTGTGAGCTCTGCCTCGGCGGCGGCGGCGTCCTGTCTCGCCGAAGACTTCTTCAAGAAACATAATATATCAGCTGATGACAGCCATGAGCCAGGTGCGAATCTTGTAAACACCACGGTTTCACAAAACTTCAGTATAGCATTCTTGACTGAACTACGCAATTTTATGTGTTGGAGCGATTTTCTTAAACACAAAAATTATTTCTGTATTAATGAAGTTCATATTTAGCGGTAAAAAGCTCTACCTACAATAATCAGAGTACCTTTTATTTATTTTTATTAAGTCTTCCGTACATACGACGAATACAAAAGTGACATTTTATGATGTAGAGCCTTTTGATGATTATCGCGATAATAAATTAATTTTTACAACGTACAAACTTTTTTTATTTTTGAAATCTAGGTATATCATGAAGAGCTTCGCATTAGGTATTCAATTACATCTTTATCTTAAATATTTTCTTTCATTTACAGGCAGATAATTTGTTTTCCTCGTTCTCAACAATTTAAACATACAATATAAATAATATTATATTCAACATCGAAGGAAAAAGTGAAATTAAAAAGTGGACAATTAACAATACAACAATTGCAATTATCCAACGTGTTCTTTTTAATTCTTAGTATATTTGGATGGGCTTTAAAGCTCCTTACAAATAATGACTGAATATTTGGCGAAAAGTTGTCGGTTTTTCCTTGTTTAAAGTACATATCTGTATCAACATTTATGTTTTTTTATTGATAAAAGTTATTGAACTGACTTGATATTTTTTGAACTTATGCAAAATTTTGAATATGATAACTCTTGTTATTTTGGATAATTAATGACCCATTTTCCGTAATCTAATAACATCATGAAACAAATAACAGGATAATACGGTTATGTTGCCGTATATATTATGAAGATTCTATTAATTATTATTTTTTTATCTGACTTTTTCAGCTGTCTATAAGGAACAGTTGGAAATAGAGAGATAGTAGAATTACCGACTCTACTGCTATAAATCATCAAAAATATTAGGCTCTACTGTTCCTTACACTTCTCTTTACTTTATTTCAAACATATTTAATTTTTTCCGGATAATTCTAGAGCTATTGAAGTAACATAATATGATTATATATGTCAGGGCCCTACGACACACCCTAATAAATGTAGTTATCATTCTATTTTTTTTTTTTTTTTGTACGTGTTTTTCATGTTATTAATTTAAGTATTTGCTTCTTTTATTGTAACTATTTCTTATTGCGGTGTTTTCTTATTTAACTTGTACGGTTTTATGTTTTATGTCTATGTATGTGTGTGTGTTGTGCTGTCTCTGATAAATAAATGTTTCTTTCTTTCTTTCTTTCTTTCTTTCTATATTTTGAATGTCTCGAAAATAAAGTTAAATACCGAGAGCAGATAAGATTAATATTGACCTCAAGAGGATTATACGATTTGGACCCTCCGGATGTAGTATTTGTAGGTCGATTTGTACCGAATTATACCAGTGAAGAGCAGAAATAAAAATTGTTTTAATATTTTATCAATAAGTTGCCTGAGTCAAGAACGAGAATATGAATATTGATAGCTCACTGATAAACTAATTTATGTATGCAAACACTTCATATTTCTTATTTTCACACTATAAAGTATAAACTGCATTCAAGCGAACTGAGATAAATGGTAACGATAGTTTATTAATATAAAACTTGTTTGTTTGTTATTATCATTATGTGTCTTTAACCTCATATTAATTTAACCTTTACGTTTTATTAAAAAAACATTTAATGTTTATTATTTACCCAAAACAAAAGGGTCATGTAGATTTTAAACATTTATTAATTAAATTTTCTTATCAATGTTTGCTTCGCGTTATCATTTTTCGCTTTCTTAGAATTGAAACGTTTTAATTATTAAATTGTTTTCTATTAAATTTGGGAAGTTCGCGTGTTTGTTAATTAACATTTGCTTAATAATAATGAAGTGTACAGTTGTTATGAGTTATGATGTAATCTTATACTATACAATGAATAAAAACATATGAATGATCTAATAGCAAGAGTGTGACCACAGCGTATCATGTGAGGTTCAATTGTGGCAATGACAAACAGGATTACAATACTTAGTGTAATCATCTATTGTGTGGACAATGATCCGCTGTACTTTGCGATAAAATCTTGTGCGGACGAAGCAAAATGTTATTTTGACATATGAATACGTGTAGAGGTCACAATATATCTTGGTTTGCAAATCTTATTTGAATTCGATGAGACGATATGTTATATCGTAGGTGCTATTATAAATGAGACAGTTTGAATGTATGTAAGTATTGATTACTTTGTCAACTTTATGGATCTGGATAAAATAATAAGGCTCTATGGATTTGGGTGTGATTTGGTATACGACATTGAATAGTGTTTGTAATAAACGCGATAGAAGGCTAAGACTAGAGGCTGTTAAACATATTCGAATTACGTAATAAATGTGAAGCATTGTTATCCCTTATGACACATATACTAAAGGTTAGAGGTTATGGGTTTTGATGACTACACAAAGAAAAATTGTTTCGAGGGCTTTCGCGGCTTGTTGACCAGCGTTATCTCGGCTAAGTTATAATAGACGTACATATAGAACAAGATTTTTATTGTAATAGTGATTTATTTACACAGAAGCCCTACTTTCTATTAGTATAAAACAAATAACCACTGTTCTTTTTAATCACAGAAATGGTTTAATATACATTTTATATCTATATTATTTACATATTAATTCTATATATCTATATTATTATATATTTTATATTCTATAAACGTATGTAAATAATATAGTTTTTATTCTATAAACTATATTATTTACATATTATATCTATATTTATATCTATATACCTATCTGTATTAAAATTGTCAACACATTAATTTTCAACTCAGCATTCAATATTCGTTTATTTATTTTAAGATTTCCTTGTCAATTTCCCGTTATAAACTAGACTAGTTTGCAAAAAATCGCTGTCTATATTGAAAACGTATATCTAAATGGAGTAATAATTTACTAGTTACTGCACACGTACCGTAACGTTGAATTAGTTTGCATTGGATATCGTGTAGGCATCGTGTACGGTGTAAGCTAGTCCGCTTGGCGCTAATACCCACCTCGCGTGCATAAACACAGACACGGGGTAATTTTTTTATTTACTCCCTTTGTTTTAGCGATGGCTGACTTTGATCGGATTGTAAATACGTTTTTGTTCTTGTTCAACGCTATTTGCGTTTACTTTGTCTACTGTTTGGGGAAACTTGCAACGTTCAACTGTATTTATTCTTTGTCAGTTTCATTGCAGTTCTTTTACCCTAAAATTTAAGGAGAGTCAATGTTTGGATCAAAATTTGGATGGGAAGTTGACTCTATTTTTATTGCATATTTTTTAGTTACTATAATTCATTAAAGAAGCGCATATTATACAGTATAGGATTAACAAAAACGAATATCCAAATTATAGAGCAATTATATCCACAGTAGGTACTACATTACGTGCAATTATCGAGTTACGAGCTAGACGATACAGTAGTTTAAATAATCAACGGTTAGACGCGGACAAGTGCTCCACTCTGTTTGATAAGATTATTAGTTTAATAACAGTGTAACTGTACTATTATTAGTCTGGTTCTGAGGTACGGAGTAAATAAACCGCGATACGTTAAATCAGCTGTAGCTATTTGACACTTGGCCGTGAACTTTGACACTGCTCATGAATGGAACAATCATATCGCATTAAATGTTTTACTGAACATGCATTAATACATCGACGTATGTTCGCGTTCGTATTTACGATTCATTGTTCCTTCGATACATGAGCATGCGCTGCGAAAATCGAGCTTTCGAATCAATTTCGGATTGTAAACGGTACTTAGAGGGTTATGAAAAATTATGAGTGCGAGACGGAACCGCTAGGGTGGCGGCAGAGCGGGGTGAATGGCGGCCGGTAGGCTTTGTTGGTCGTGCTGACATTCCTCGCCTGGGAACCGGGAACGGCCGCCCCGCGCCGCGCCCCGCACATTCCTGCCTCTCTCACTTTCATTGTTCCTGTCGGCGCGGTAGGTCGCCGCTCCTACAAATAATGGAACCAGTTGTTTAAGTGGGGAGGACTTGTTCGCGTTCCAATAAACGCGCTCGCCGTATCCTTAAATGACATTTAGGGAAAACGGGGCAATTGGAAATATCGATGTAAGCATTCGCAGACACTCGTAATTTCAATTCGTTCAAATTAAATTGGCTGACGTCAATCGCAATAGGATAAATGTCGTAAATGTACTTAAACTCCTATAGAACGATAATGTATGTTATTATGCAGCTGGACGTATATTTAAAGACAATTAGAATTTACTAAGCGCTGTTTAACTTCGGAAGACCTTCTTTTTTATTTAACACTAATCATATGGTTGACAGGTAGGTAATAGAGGTCTCGGTCGAAGGTGCACCTGCTCCGTCGTACTAATGAAATCATCCCCCCAATAACGACGATAAAGGATATTATTATGGTTTGTTAGAAGGGTAGTAAGGTGCAGTCATTATTGCAAGTTTTAAGTCAGGATGTTATAATGCCTTAAAACAAGCAAATAAAAGATAGTTATCACTACAAGTGTTGAAACAGTCTTAGTCAGCCGAACATTCTATCCTCGTTGAATATCATTCACTTGCCCTTTCGATATTTTTCAATTTGCAAAAGCGTTTATAAGATTGCATAACGATATTCAGAGGTATTATTTTCACGAATCGAAAGTCGATAATTTAAGATTGGATTCATTCAAAATCGAATCGAGTTTGATTCATATCCATGTTTGGAATGCCATTGTGCTCACCGCCGTACCTGCGCGCAGGTATATTATTGTATGCATTTTGACAATCGCCTCTTACTCGCAAAGTTATCGCCAAGGTGGCATTGTTGTCTTATCTGTGTAACTGTTAGTTTTGAACGCTTTTTCTATTTGTTTTCGAGGATTAGTCGACTGGTGACGGATATTACTTTTGGGTATTTAGTATTTACGTAAATTGTGAAGGCTCTTTTTCTGTATGGGTTCAAAAAAGTCTGTCATTAGCTGCTTTCCTTTTTGTTCTTGCTTACAACAACGAAAATATTAAGGTTTAAAGTAAAAAATCATAGTGGTTAAGGTAATTATAAACCTAATTCCACGTGTATAATACCTGAATGAAATAAATCCTCGGTATAAAAAAGATTAAATTATTAAAAAAAAAAAATATCACTTCATAACCTGCAATGAAAACGTGCTCATACGAATGAAATTCCACTGAAGTACACGTACATTCGTTTTGCGATTCACACCAAAATGCTTTAAATGAAGAGTATACTTCGTCAGGGAGTGATGAAAGTCCGAATAAATTGGAAGCATTTTCGTAGTCGGAGCGGCACGTAGCAAGCCGTGCTGTGTTTGCGAAATACCTAACATATAGATAAATGAAGCTGTTTGAAGTACGCTTTTTATTTTTATTTATTTCAACATTAACTTACTGAAATGATATACATACTTATATAAATGTATCTTGTAGAGTTATATAGAGTTTTAGAATGGAGAGAGTTTTCGTGAATTGTCTGTAATTTAAATTGTTGTTTATAAAATATTATTTTATGTACGATGTGTACAAGAATAGGACATAATAGGTAAAGTCTAATTTCTTATTTTTTCTTCCACGTCACAGAAGTTTCCAAACATTTAAATAACAAAGCTTCATGAAAAATAAGTTAAGTTTTTCCGTTGATATTAACGTCTCACGTTAAACTGATAGAAGAGCGGCAAAATAAATTGGAATAATAAATAAAAACGAAAGTTTTATTGTAACGGAAGTTTTAATATCTGAGGGGAGAGCCCTTATTGTTATTTTTTATGTCTTTCATACTTTTAGGGGTCCTGAGTAGTTGATGAGGTGCTTAAGATCAAGGATTATTGAGTTGCTCAATGCACCACTTAAGTGCATACAAATTTAAGGAAGCGGGGTGCTTTGATGTTATCAGTTAATTAGTTTACTTTATTTAACAATAAAATAGCTTTTACTTATACATATATGCCTAATTGAATAATTTGAACTTCGTTAGTTTGTTATTACGTTTATTTATTAAAGACACAAATTAATGTTTACACAGGCTTTTTATTAATTTATCAAGAAATTTGCTATAAGTTATATAATATATCTATGTATAATTTGCACTTGCCATTATATTAATGTGTTCGGTGAGTAACATGACAATTGATATGAAATTAAATATTATTTATATTATTGCATTAAACAATTAAAACTGTCAAAAGAAATATATCGATTCAATGATACTTTTCGAATAACTGCATAAAAACATTTTAAATTTGTAACCAATTCCTTTATTAACACATCATTGTTGGATCAATAAAGAAAATGTTTTGACTGTGTCAAACAACTTTATCTTATCTCCGGGCAAGTGAGAAAATTCGCACTCATAACACAATCCGGTAAATTGGGTTTTATTTTCCCGTTCGAGTGCTTTGTGAGGGAATTTAATTAGTGAGTAATGTTATATATTCGGATAGAGCCCAGCGATTCTCTTGGAATTAATTAACAGAGATAAGATGGCCGCGCTAATTATTCTAGTCCTCGACTGTCCCTTGTGAGGATAGCCTCAGAGATCGAATGCTCATTTTTTTTAATAATCAATATTATATTTGTATTGTTATGAACTAAAACGATCCAAGGCATCTAGCTCTAAGCTAAGAACTACTCATGTTACTAGCAACAGTAGCTACAACATATCAGTTTACAATTTGTAGATACTTCTATATTTACATTATTTTCTATATATTTAGAGGTCAAAGCTGTATTTATACTTTAATTGTACGGAATATATTTAGTTTGATATAAATTCATCCGTAAGATATATAAACTTGGAAAATGTAGAGCATTAAAAAAATCGTTGCAACTAATTATGTAAAATATTGTTAGTCGAGAACGTTTGATAGCTTGTTACCATCTTGTTACCTAATTAGCTTGCGAGATATTGCAGCAGCTCTCAGCCCACAGGGGTCAAGTATCTGGGCTGTTATCGCCGGTTCACGATCCCTTCTATCGTATAGGTGTATGTCTCCGGTACATGACAGTACTGACAAGAACACGTTTACATTCACAGATGTTTGCGAGTCGAGCGAATAATTGGGACATTGTTTATCTGCTATCTTGTTGTATCTGTGCTCTTGTGATTGTCAACTGAAATTGGGCAAAGATAATTTCGGGTAGTATAGCTATAAAGTTATGATAATAGACGAGATATGATTGGCACCAACAAATCTTGCAATAAAGTTATCCAAAAATCCGTTTGTCCACTATCTATTTTTTGTTTTACATATCTACTTATATAATTTGAGTGAATTTATTTTATCACATTTACCTTCAAATAATTGAAGGTATTACCACCAGCTGTTCAACTCATTAGTCGTTTTAAATAAAAAGCCATGTACTTAAATCACTGCTAATTTTCCTCATGTCGGTGCATCAAAGGTTCACCGAGCTGGAAACACCGTGAGACCTAATTGTGCAGGCCTTATACGGCATTTCATCTGCCTCTAGATAGGAACAATTACTTCTCTGAGAGCTTTTAAACGTCAGCCCAAAAAGGCTGGACACTGTCGAGCTTATATATGAGATAGACACAATATGATACTGCAATATATGGACGGAGTTGTTTATGTTCAATATTGTAATAGCTTTGCCTAGGTTTAGCCTACTGTCCTTATATCATACAACATATTAATTGTAATTTTATTCGATTTAAGTGTTCTACACACAAATATAGCGTTCTTATTTATATTTGGATCTAAATACCTGTTATATTCATCGTAAAGAAACAGTTAATTTATAAGCTCTATAAACTAATAATCTACAATTTGCATTTAGTTAAAACATAAAGTAAATGAGTCACAAGGAAACTTCAGTATTAACCAAGATATAAGTAATGCAGATGGTCCTGCAATTGTTCTTTATTGCTTATGTCGGATGTTGACGTAACATCTAATAATATAAGATAGAAGATGACATCTGAGTTATACATCATGTAACATACATAATAAGGCATTTCCTCTCGAGATGCGAGAAATAAGCATCTTATCTGTCCTATATTCAGAGAATAAGTGAGGTAAAAGTCTTAAAGAAAATGCAGGTCACGAATGAGGTCTTGCAAAGTCTCGATTTCCTCCCCCGGGACGACGAGGTAAGGCGTCGGATTTGTGCCGGAGACAGGTTTAAATATTAATAAAAAAGTTATTACGTTCCAGGGTAAACCCAGCTTATCTGGAATAAATTTTTATTAAACGAACCTACTTAAGATTTTGCGCCTCTAGCGTTGACGCTTTCTTTTTAATAATGGGATTTGCATGTTTAGTGTGTATGAGTGTAGTGGTAGTGAATTGAAGTCATATTTAATGAGATAGGGATTTTTTGTGTACCTTCTAGCTTCTCAAGTGACATTGCTTTAGGATTTTTTAATATAAACACACACAGTTAAACTTACAATAATTTACACAATAGAATTACAAATTCAATAATCTAATCAGAAATGTTAGATAGATATTAACACTAATCCAAGGTAATTGGTATTGAACACGATCGCAGCTGGCGTCGATAGCTATCAAGCACTTGGATTGTCAATGGTCATAAAACAGGTGGTCGTGTGATCCGGGTATAGTTTTCACATCCGACCCTCGGTGGCTTCCCGGGTCAAGTTACGATCAATGAGTCATAAGCCAATGAGTTGTAGACATCGATACGTGGTTCTGGCAATTAGTTTGTGGTTTCTTAGAGCGTTTTTGGTTGATTGGAAAATGGTAGGTGACTGGTGAAGGGTAATAGTTTACGCAGTGTCAAGTTTTGGGTTTTTAAGGTTGTTGTATGTACACTGGTTCATTTATCTCTTCTAACATGGAACCACATAATAAACTATTTGAATACGATGTTAGTTAAATGCAAATAGTTATTTATTGATTACAATTTCATCTCTAAAATGTAACGAACTTCATCCTCTGCTCAAGGGCTAACTTCGAAAACAGAAAGATTATAAGCTTCTGATTTCATTAAAAATGTATAAGAAAAAAGTGTCAATCTCATGCCACATTTGAGAGGGTGGAACTTCATAACTTTGACCAGCTTCTAAGAAAACCGCTTCAATGTTATTATTGTAAATATAACAGACAGACATGATATCATAACTGTTTGAATTATCAAGCGTGGATATTAATTGGACAGAGTATTACGGGAATTAATGTTTGTTTATATTGAAATTCGTGAATTTGAACAGATTTCCGTAAATCACGGCGAGTTATTCCAATAACTGTCGGACAAAATTCTGTAGAAATGTCGAGTTAACGTCCCAGTTCTTACGATGTTAAAGCTCGGGAAAAGTCGATGATAATTTTACGAAAATGTCCTTCATTTTCGTTTGCTTGTACATATATTATATTATTTTAATAATTGGATACATAAAAGCAATCAACCTTATGAGTTATTAATTGTCCAACAAGAACGCGGCTGGGCTTGGCGACTAATGATTAATCAAATATTTACCCAATATCAAAGAATGAATTACAATATTATGGTTTATTAATTTCATACAAAGTATGCCAGTAAAGCGTTTAAATTACTTTTTTTTTACTTTAATACTGATTACTTATATAATAATGGGAAAGTAAATATCGTTTCTTTCATCACTTAAGTTCCAAAAGAGTACCTATAAAATTATGTTCTGCTTCATGTTTAATATTGATATTATCAAAAATTGTAATCTAGCATATTTTTATTATTTACTAGCAGTCCGCCCCGGCTTCGCCCGTGGTACATATTTACGTTTTCTCTACGTAAGAACCATCCTCGTTCTTCAAGGAATATAATAAAAAAAGAATTAACGAAATCGGTTCAGCCGTTCTCGAGTTATGCGCTTACCAACACATTTTGGGATTCATTTTTATATTATAGATTAGAGACGTTTATCTATAAAATTTAATCCCAAGCTTTCATTCTTCTTTATCTCTTTCAAATGAGAGTTTGATTGACAAATGAGTATAATAATGATTTCACGAGGAAAAAAGCTTTGATCAACCTTCAAAAGATAATGGGAAACAGTTCAAACGAAATATAAAAGAAAACACTAGTCTCTTTTTATTTGTATAACAATATGTTAATGTATACTTTAAATATGGGAAAGTAGCAGTGATTGTGAACATATGAAGCCGGATCTCTTTACCCTAAGCTGTTCCGGCTTTAGTTAGAAACCGAATTGTTTGACTCGCATCCCGGTAGTTTACTGTCAAGTGATCATTTATTCCAGATTGTAGGGTGAAATTATGATCCCACGGATATGTCGATATTTTAAATTTGTTGTTAAAAAACGTAAAGTAGGTATTGTGGACGCATTATAAAAGACAAAATTAAATATGTATAGGATATTTGACTGAAGCGCGGTATTACAGGATTGCCATTGGTCCCAAACCCCAACGCCCCATACTGAAAGTTATGGGGCGTTGGGGCTTACAATAGTTTAATTACAAAAAAAGCAAATTGTGTGTTTGGCTATTAAGTCCAGCAATAGCTTCTAAATATCTGAACAAATAAATGTACAAACAATAATAAAAATTGTCTCGGTTGTAGAAATAACAGTCTACGTTTAATTATGGCCGTGTCTATTGTTTTTTGAATAATTAGCTTCTTTCATGAAAAAATGAAAAAGGTCACTAATAAAAAGAAAACATATGAAACCACATATGGTTGCTCGGTTTAATCGAAACACACCGTGCACTAGAATAAGAAGAAATTAAATTAAACTGTGTTTTAATTAATTTTATGGCATCTTATAAATCTTTAATTACAAGCATTTCCATTGATATCTAATAGCTAACGCCCGTAGCACACCTCCGCTGCGATACCATGACCGCGGAACCGCTAGATGAATTCCGCTGTGATCAAGTGTAGTTTGATTAGTGGAATCGGCATCGGCGAAACCTCATGTGAGTCAGTCAAGAATGTGATCAAGAAGCAACGATCGAAGCGAAATGACGTCGTTATCGGAGTCAGAGGAAGAAGAAATATTATTGTGGACTTTAACTTTGAAAAGACATAAAACTCGTAGAATTTGGGTGCATGAGATTAATAAAAAAGACAGAAATTAGGAGAAAACCTACTATGTAAAGAACTCGAGTACCATGAAGATCGTTTCTATACATATACATATGTATTTTTAGAATGACCCCTCAGAGTTTTGATGATTTACATACTCTTTTACAATAACAATGTAGTTCCGCGTTTTATTTTTGTCGGTTTTGACAAACACGCGCGAAAACAATGCGGCACCGCAAACAAATAGCGGCGTGAGCGCGGTAATGTGGCTGGCGTTAGAAGAGATCTGCGAAACCGCGCGAAGAAAGTGATAAAAAATAGTTAGATGTATGTGTTAGAACAGGCAGTTTCGCTACTGTTCCGCTTCTCGTACACGGGACAAGACAGAGCGAAACTACTGCGGTTCCGCTGTTACAGTTCTGCAGCGGAGGTGTGCTACGGGCGTAATTCTTCGCATATATTTCGTCCGTAACAAATGTCTTGTAAGGGAAGCGATAACTGTTATCAAATGACATTAAATACGGCTTTTATTTATAAAGTTGTGAACAGGTGTGGGCGAAACCTAGATTTCACAATCCTGCAATAGTACAACACCGTAATGTTCAGATAATTTCGATATTACTGCTCGCCTGTTATTTATTTATACTTAAGCATATTTTATGTACTTGCTTCGTGGACTGGGAGTGGCAACCTCCCGGCGTAAATCTTTGTGCCAATAGAATATTGAAGAATAGATCAGATTCAGAATAGTAGACATTAATGACAAGATATATCATATCACAAAAGCATCGTACGCTGATTACAGTACAGAACAAAACAGAATGTCTATAATTTTCTAAAATCGTAACCGTAAATATATAGTTTAAACACAATTAAGGACAAAACGTACTTAACATGATTTCCACATTAAACAGGATCCGTTGGTTGGGGCTTAGATGCGGTCTCCACATGTGGTTTTTCATCACGCGCTCGCGTCACCGGATGGGCTAAATATATTTTATGTTCGCAACCAATGCGAATGCGAACACTGGGAACCACATTAACGCCCGCTTGACTTAGGTTATGGGTTTTATGATGAAATAATTGAAAGATGATAGTTTTTCGTTGGAAATAAATGGACGTTAGATTTATTTCAATTTCCCAGGCATCTACGAAATGTCTGGGGAGTTTCCTGTCAGTAATTTTGTTCGCTCGGACGTTTTACAGTCTACACTATACGATATAAATCCTTTTATTTCTTCCTTACGATGTCTTATTTAACAACTTATACTTATTCATATTGATTATTATATAATTTAAGTTAATGATATTGTAAATACGAAATGAATGAGAATGAAATGAAGAGCTTTAACATAATTATAATATTATATTATAAATTTATCCCTCAACGTGTTCCATGTGTTAATTCTTGTCAAGGGTAATTACTGATCGGTTTCTCATACGCGACGGTATAACCACAGACTAAGAATAATATACTACATAACATATAAGGCGTGATATGATTTATAGCACCTGCTGCTGTAATTTAGGAATTTAACACTTAACTGAAGAGCGCTCATTAGCACTTAATTAGCGCTAATCATCGAGTGTTATGAGATATCTTATCTCAAGTGTGGAGAATGAAGTGGAGATGATACTTGTTCAAATATAACGAGCTCTGTAGAGGCAATTTATCGCTTGATTAGATTAAATCAATTCATCCGTGACAGTGAAATGGCCTACTTCCTGCTACGTCGGAACCTGACATCATTGCTCGTTAACGATAAGAATTTCATCCAAAATACAGCCATAATACATTTTTATTGAATACAGTTATCGGCTTACCGCTCGCCCCGCTTTTATGTTTGCCTGGCCGAGAGGTTATGTATACGGATTATAGGTTTTTGTGTTACCTACTTAACATGCTCATTTTATTAGTGTTCTGCGGTCTTAGAGAAGTGATAGCACGCCAACATATTATTTTCGCAAAAAAACGTAATGTTAAAAGCTTAGACCTAATTCTAGACTTACCTATCTTAGGAATTAGGATGAACAAAATCATATTTTTACTTATTATGTCGTGATTAGTAAACATATTAAACTCTATAAACACTACAATGGTGTACACGTTATCATTAATATTCCCAATCCGACGTACATTACAGAAAATAAAAAAGGTCTAACAATAAATATTATTCCCGCCAACACGTATTCTTCTCAGAACTGCCCTTGACCTGACCCGGACAAGCCCGGGTAATTCGGATCAGCCCAACTACAACGGATTTGCTAAACTTCAGATTGATAATGAAAGGACAACAATGGGATTTCCGATCCATACTATATCTTAATTTAAAAGTTTATATCCCTTCTCCCGGTTAATGCCCGACAGAACTAATCTGAGCTTGTAAATTTACTTCAGAATAATTCTCGTCTCGTCTAAATATTATGTGTCATTGTTTAAAGATCAGCATTTAAGTATATTCAATTTTGTTGCATTTGAGCAAAAAACACATTTCCTGCAAAAGTACGATTAGTAGGTACCTACGGCTTCTATTTATTCCCTTTTCAAAACAAAGTTTATTTCGTTTCGTACTTACTAAAACTAATGAAATTACAAAAATCTCGCTTATTAGACTCGCTTTCTTTAAAAGATAAATCTTAAAGGTTGTTTTTCAGCATTTTGATTGAATTTTCTACGAAAAGCTATATTTAGACTGTGACTAATTATACTAATCCTCTTACTTAGTATTATTTTATGTGTAGGTAATATTAGGCTTATTAAGCTTATTCAAAAACGTAGAATTATAATTTTAGAAAAATGTTACTCATCTTTGCTTTCATTTTAAACAATGCTACCTGCCTGTAAATAGTGTTCTAAAAACAATACAAGTGTTAACACCTCAATCTTTTGAAGAACAACGTAATTCGAAGAACTTCTTTATCTTTATTCTGAATATTTTGTGGTGTAGTTATCAGGTAAAAATGCTGAAGGATGAACATTCTGTTGTTTCGAAGTTCTTAAAAATGCTCACCGAAACGATCCAATTAACAAAGTTTATTATCAATTTTAATGAAGACAGCTTGTGTTTCAATTATTACTCTAAAATTAAATTCCCATTAAAACTTCTATCATTATTGCCTTCTTGTGTTTATTTTATAAATTGCTTAATTTGCAAAATCAACAGAAGCCTAGATCGTCTGTTATACTTACGCAGCGATTTTCTATTAGTTAAATAAGAAATTGCGTAGATTTTAACCAAAATGGATTGATTTTTTCCTACTTTCTTTTATCATCTATGTTAAATTTTAATATCCTATTTCTTTCTTTACCAATATTAAACAAAGTTAAATTATCTATAGATGCATTTGGAATTCTTGTTTATCGATTAGTATTCCGGAGGCGCTAAACAATTGCTATTGAATGTTCCCTCCATTAATTAAGATCCCGTTCCGAAACACGGCTTAATTAATTCGCTTCCTAATAGACCTCTATTTGTTTTTTCCATTGAGTGTACTTTGCGTTGGTTGCGCAATGTTGGATCATTATCTTATTGTTATTTTATTGTTCCAGGTACGTCGTGAAGAAATAAATTAAGGATTAATTGGGGTGTGAATCGCCAGGTAATGTAAAAAGAAATGTTTAGAAACAGTATTTTCTATGGAGAAATTAACGTTCCCCGTTGTCGCGTTACGCTGGGCGATTCTAAAGTCACTTTGGTATCGACAAAATTAAACCAGCGCAGCGGTCATACCTCAAACGAAGTAATTTAATCAATGAAATGGATAAGTTCAGAATTATCTCGTACTATTAACGCCTCGCGTAAGTGAAATATGCGAATATATTCATACATTTGTCTTGAATATATTATGTGAACGAGGACATTCTCAAGATGCTGAGTTCGAATCGCATAGCTAATGCGTTGACCGCATGCACCAGCTGTCTTGCCGTTGAATTTGTGACGACTGCATTTCGATATGTGTTACGAACTGATTTATGCTTTAAGATATTGCACACACATGCATTCGAAAGTCATTCTATAAATTATAGTTTTAGTTCGAGTTGGCTTTACGTGTAGGAGCTATCGATTTTACGTTGCCGGTGTTTGGATTACATTCAAAGAGAATCGTGGCATTCTCATTAGCACGTCGTAATCTGATTTGAACTATTGTAGACTTAATAGTTAATGGTGTACAAATTCGTTTAGCAAATAGTTGTGTTCAATTAGAGTTACAAACGGACTTTCAAAACTTTCAAGTAGTTCATAAGAAGACTTGTCAGACTTTATTCGCGGTTTTCGCATGTCTTGTACGAACTGGCCTATATTTTTTAGCGACGATAAAACTTTCAGTCCGCGGTTCGTGTAACTAGTACCGACTAGCACTAGTCAGCTTTGAACTTATAGTTTATAGTTAAGGATTGAGATATTCGTGCAAGAAATCGGCTTACAATTTGCGTTGCTTATTGTTTTAACTTTTAAATTAATTCTGTCGCATGATTTGTTTCTGCTGCAATGAAGGCTTATCGCATCAATGTAGAGTACGACAAAACTCTATAGTTTTCAATAAGAACATTTAATGATATGGGTTTGATTTGGATAACATAATAGAGCAGAAGATAGCAACGATTTTGATTAAAATCGAGATATTTAAAATTTGCACAGTCCGCTGAGCGCAAATATTTCGCAGTCGCTCGTATTCTTGCAAGCTTGGGTAACAATGCTAATGAAGCCTACTGCCATGTGCTGCCGACGGACAGCCATTAAACAAGTAGACAGTGCCACCCTTTGTACAATGCACATTTCATGTTATGTACCAGAATATGAAATGAAAATTATTTCCTTTGTGTCCAAGTTAAAGCGCGATTATTAGCAATGTGTGCTTCTTTGAAGTAGTTAACTATGAAAGTGCCTATTAAATTTAGAAAATGAATATAGGAAGGAAACGTTCAATGGGCTTATCGTATAAATATTTAAATTATAAAAAAATTATGTTGTTTTAATTTGTTTATGATAAAGTAGAGTATTTATTTTGTTTCATAGGAAAATATAGAATCATATTTTTTTGTTTCATATTTCGCTTTAAACATAATTCTTTGCTTTTGTCACAATTGTTGTTTTTGCGTCACCTTTTTATTACAATACAGAGTAGTTTTTAGTTCTATTGTAATCTGTGATGCTGCGAACTTGATATATGATACCGCTTGTAATTTATATCAAACTGCGTAATTCCTTTTTTATCTCATATATGTACCAGGTTTGTTATGAAATATGTTTTAAACCAAATATGTAACAAAAATTAAATTTTTATTAAGATTATGACACTTTTACAAACTAATCTTGTAAAATTTTTTCTTGATGTATGTTTGCATTTTTTTAAATAAATGAACAAACCTAACTATGGCATACATCTTTATTTGGTTTAATTTAAGCGGTACACATAAATTAGGCAGAAAATAGATATAATGTCTATAAATATTTATAGAAAACATTATTATCGACACTATATAAATAGCAATTCAATTTTGAATAATGTTCAGTGCTTGAGAAATCGCCAAGCAACAAATTAGAAATCGGAAGCTTTTACAGTAGCATTCGTGGTAAATCCATGAAGTAAATTTCATATTATCAGTTATGACTGGTTATTTTCTTCACCGTTCATTGTTCAGCAATATCTGCATTGAATAATGAACAAAATCACAATTGTTTGACTTTTATTGAAGCGTTGAATTGATATTTATAACGGAATGAATCTTCATCTATAAGAATAAATTGCAAATTGCAATAAGGAGTCTTTGTTCTTGGAATTTACATACAAACAATTTGATTGTTTTAGCTGTAGCAGTATCTATAACGTTCGATATTATAAGAAATAATCAAAGAGTACATATTCAATAAACACGTACAGTTAGTACCGAAATATCGTGTTGTTTATGCCTTACAGACTCTCTTTCCTCTATTATATACAATATACAATATATATATTTTAATACAATTTATTTAGCACATTAAGATTGTTCTCAATATCAGACAATTAGTTTGACGTCAAGTGGTAGTGAAGTATCGCTAAATTAGTAGAGGTTACAGTAGAGTTGTACTGAGGTTAACCCAATTTCTGTGTGAGGTGTGCTGCCCAACGAACCGTGAGTGCCCCTCGGTTTGAAGTCCGGCCCTTGATTGAATTATCTACTTTGGATACAGAAGAGATTATCTGTGAATCTAATAAAAGATAGTGATTTTAGGGTCTAGAAAATTCTATTCTCAAAATCTAAATGATAAAGGTTGGAAATTTTCTGAATAATGAATAATGGAGGCATGAGCTTTTTGCATCCGCTTTAATTTTATTGACTTTCTTGTATTTGACAGCTTCTGATACGCTTTCATTTATTCATAGTCAATACAGTAACCCTTTTGATTAATAATTTACTTTCGAAATAACAGTACAATTTCTCCAGTCTCAAACCACTTTTATTTCGAATGTCTCCGTCAAAGCGTCAAAACAGTTTTGAAAAATTGGGTAAGAGCTTTTCACTATAGAGTTTGAACGTACAAGTTTTATTGACAAAAAAGCATGTTCTACCGATACTTTTTAAATCGATCAGAGATTAAGCATTGACACAGTCCGATCTCACGGTCCGCGCCGTCAGAGTTAGGGTCCAGACTCATTTATAAAATTGCCACGTGTGCTATAAAGACGTATTTGGAGCAACCTACACGAGCTGCCGACTGCCGACAACTAATGAAACGGAATTTCATTCTCCTTTTCACGGAATTAAATTATTCGTGTGTAGAAAGTGAAATACTTTTTACAAGTTTTTGGTATGTCGATAGTACTGCTGTAGTTGAGACTTTTATAGTGAACTGTAGTTATTCACGTAAAGTCAGGCGTTTTAACAAATATCTTTAATATTTTATACTTACGTACTTATATTTACAAATTATATCTATATTGTGTGTTAAGCGAAAGATGATTTACTCTAATTTAAATATTAGTTGAGACAAAATCTTCTCCTGTTTCGTGCAATTATCTACTTCCTATATTTAAATATTTACAATAAACATTTATCTTCCAGAGATTGTAAACAAGGTCTCGAGAACTAAATAATCATTGGTTCTTAAACTAAATTTATGTTGGTTGTATTTTCATTCCTTTCTAAATTATCATAGGCGTGTAAAATATATAGTGCCCTGACGTAGGCGGACGGGTACGGAATTCTAGCGGCATGTATTCTGACTGCATTCCCAACACGTTTGGGTGTCACTCCTTAACGCTATATATGGATCGTGAATATACGTTGTTACAAGGTTAATTCACCGTGAGATAAAGGAACTCCCGATAGACTCGTAAATGAAATCTCAGAATCACGGATGCCATATAACTTTCGTTGCGGACAAATTTGTGGCATCAAAAAGTTCTCTCGCTAAGATTTATACTTGGGTTTCGCGTAGTCGTGATGCATCCGAGATTTTTCTTTGTAGGTTCTGTACCTAAGCTTTGTTTCTCAAATAAAATGACGTAGAAGTAAACACAACTTATAGAAAAATCAATAATGCCTTCTTGGCATATTGTTTATTAAAAATAATGTGAGTTTGGTACCTACTATGTACCCAATACATATATGTATATGTGTGTGTGTGCTTAAGAATCTACACTACATGAACTTGTAGAGTCACGACACAACACTTTATGTATCCGGCTAAGAGTAATACAATCGCTCGCGATAATAATTTAAAATACTTTTTCAATTATAAACACGTATAAGGATTAGAGATACATATCGAGCAGTTAACGACATTCAAATGTCTATCGGAGTTTAAATGAAAAATGTTTTTCTATTTGACGCGCAAAAAATTAATGATTCGCTTGAATAGGTAACAGACGGGTCTGAATCGAACGATTATATTGGTATGAATATACTGGCTATTTATATTATCTATCTGTGTTATACAGAAGAAAAAATATAACTTTTGATTGGCTTAAAAGTGTAGGTATCGATTTACCTGTCAAAGACAAAATTACGGTAATTAATTAGAGAGGGAGACGTCGTGAAATAGCTATAATTTGTGGAAGACATATTTATTAATAGAATATTTTAAACTTGCTCTATAATTAAGAGCGTTTTATTGTTTTATATTAATGAAGATATAAAGTATTTCTTTTCAAGTTTTGTTTTATTTTTATTAATAAAAAGAGATGTTTTGTGTATTTTGGATAAAATTACTCATGCGGACATAAGGATTTGTAAGAGCGTAGTTAAATTAACTTCCCGTCTTTAATAAATGATTTTTCTTTTGCAAAACTTTGCTATTGGAAAGTTAATATTAAGTGGAAAACTTCCGTAAGCATTATTTAAATCCTTCAATAAAGTACCACTAACAAATGAAAGAGGGATTTTCTCTATTCTTATTTTATTAGAGTAAGAACGAGACCTTATAAATCATATATTATTTATGATCTATTTGTTAGTTATAGTCAATTTTTATAGAAGTATTGTAGTGTGTAGTGTAAAATAAAGTTAGGACATAATGCACATAACATATATAAATATTTTTAGTTTATAGTACTGCATTAAATCACTTCATACATATTATACTACGGGTACAAATATAAATTCTTCTTGCCTCGAACTATCACACATTGGGTTTACAATAAAAGCCACAGTGTAGTCTCTCTTCATACGAACCGAAGCGCGCACAGCGCCCTCTAAAGTCTATTATCTCCAATCCGAACTCACATGCTGTGAAAGCGCTTTCCCGACTAAAAACTAGGATATGCAAACTGAATACCTTATTGTTTTATTTAGTACAAGTTTTGTAAAGGCTCTGCTTTGAGTTAAAAATAAAAAGGACTACGCTACATACTGGCCTCTCATTGTGGTGTTCTATTTAGAGATTGCGGTATGAATTTTCGCCTAGAATATCTCTTACATAGACTGTATGAAGTTTTAATACTGTGTTATTGTAAATATTAAACAATACTTTGTAATTGTGACATTATTTTGGAGAATTGTGTAAGAACTGCATAATGTTTTTTTTAATATTTACAAAGACATAGATAAAAGAGCATTCCAAGCAATTATGAAATACATGTTGTGAATCACATTGTGAATGATCTTTACTTATGGCACAGATAAAATATAACTAGATGCCTTATGGTATCGATAATGTGTCAAATTGTATACATAGCTGTGATCAATTAGAAGCGTAAAGTCGCATAAAAACTATAATTGCTTCAAATTTCTTTAGTAAAGTGTAGTTGTGAGACAATTTATCCCACGGTTTTTGTTTGCCCACGTCGTTTCCCTATATGGTCAGATCACTCGTGGCCCCATTATTGTCAAACTCGTTGCGAGAAAAATGTTTCAATTGCTATATGTCAATTTGAGTGACATGAGTAAATATAATATACATTATACAGGGTGTAATTGAAGTGTGCACAGGCGATTTTTCCGTAAGTATTACCTACAGATAACAAAAAACTTTTAACTGATATCGAAAGTACTTAACCTAATGAGTAAAATGGCCGTAATAAATTTTTAAAAATAAATCGAGAAATATCAAAAAAATTATCTTTAAACCCTCCCATACATTAAGTATGAAATATGAATATCCCATATACATTTAATATGAAAGATTTTAGCTTTCTTTTTCTTTTTTGATTTTCTGCTTTAATTCGCAAATTTGAAGTGGCGTTTTCCACGCTTTTTCCGGACATTTTCACGCATTTTCCGGATATTTTCCGGGGATTTTCCGAGCATTTTCCTCGCATTTTCCGGGGATTTTCCACGCATTTCCTAGACATTTTCATTTCCGGGAAAATACCCGGAAAATGCGTGAAAATGTACGGAAAATGCGTGGAAATGCCTGGGAAATCCCCGGAAAATGCCTGGGAAATACCCGGAAAATCCGTGGAAAATGCCTGGAAAATGCGTGAAAATGTCCGGACAATGCGTGAAAATGTCCGGAAAAACGTGGAAAATGCTCGGAAAATGCCTGGGAAATTCCCGGAAAATAACCGGAAAATGTCTGGAAAATATCCGGAAAATGCGTGGAAAATTCCGGAAAAACCGTGGAAAATGCCTGGAAAATCCCTGGAAAATGCCTGGAAAATATCCGGAAAATGCGTGAAAATGCCTGGGAAATCCCGGAAAATAACCGGAAAATACCTGGAAAATGTCTGGAAAATATCCGGAAAATGCGTGAAAATGTCCGGAAAATATCCGGCAAATGCGTGAAAATGTCCGGAAAATGCGTGAAAATGTCCGGAAAATGCGTGAAAATGTCCGGAAAATGCGTGAAAATGTCCGGAAAATATCCGGAAAATGCCTGGAAACCCCCGGAAAATGCCTGAGAAATGTCCGGAAAATGTCTGGGAAATGCGTGGAAAATCCCCGGAAAATGCCAGGAAAATGCTCGGAAAATCCCCGGAAAATATCCGGAAAATGCGTGAAAATGTCCGGAAAAAGCGTGGAAAACGCCACTTCAAATTTGCGAAGTAATTAAAGCAGAAAACCAAAAAAGAAAAAGAAAGCTAAAATCTTTCATATTAAATGTATATGGGATATTCATATTTCATACTTAATGTATGGGAGGGTTTAAAGATATTTTTCTTGATATTTCTCGATTTATTTTTAAAAATTTATTACGGCCATTTTACTCATTAGGTTAAGTACTTTCGATATCAGTTTAAAGTTTTTTGTTATCTGTAATACTTACGGAAAAATCGCCTGTGCACACTTAACGATTACACCCTGTATAGGAACTGCTTCAAATATCCGATTGTTGCAGGCCGAAATCGAATATGGTAACGTTGTTTAATTTTTTAAAAGCTCATTAGCAAATTTTAATCACTAACTCATAAACATTTATCGAGTGTAGATTAATTTAGTTGATTATTACGTGATAGCGTGTTTGTTTAATTAAATATAATTTTTAAAATCAAGGACGCCTTCTTGGTACAGTGGTTGGTTGGTGTGGGAGTTTCAAACTGGGCTTTGCATATAACATTTTAAAGCATAGCATAAATTTTCAAGCTTTTGGATTTGTGAATTTTTATTTGTAACAAAGGTTGCATTGGTTGCGCAACAAAGTTTAAACTGTGTGAATTTTAATAAAAAAAGGTTAGCTGTCAAAACCCAGATTGTGATAAAGTATGATCTTGTTTAACAGATTACAGAACTAGGTTAATTTTAAATTTTAATCTACAATAATAAAAAAGAGCGTGTGTTCTGATCACATGTGTCAGAAGTGAAACTTCTTTAGCAAGATTCAAAGATACCAAAATCGTCGCCTTACTCCATGTCGTGCCGGTATTGTCATATGTCACACGACCTTGAAATTTTACTCTCAACGCGCCTAAAGAAATTTCACTTCAAAAATAAATTAGAAGTACTACGGTAATCAATATTTTGCACATGAACGGTTCGTGAAGCGTGGCGTAGGTATGGTTCGCGTGACACAATTCCATCTTCCTATTGTCGTCTTATATGCTGACCTTTCTCGAGAATAGTTTCGCGGATGGAAGCATGCCAATATTATATTTATATGACATCTGAGTGACTTTTATTTCGTATATATTCAATAATTAATTATTGGAATTGATATCTGATACAGTTCTTTGACATCGTACTGGATTAAATTTGGATTAAATAAACATATTGTCATTTTACGCAACTGTGACCGTGTATTGAATTAGGGTAATTTTTTGGAGCATTTGTCGTTAGTGGATAAAGTTTGAAACCTGCATCTAAAAACTTTTTGTGCGTGCACAAGAGTCTCTTTGTTTATTATGATTTATTAAGTTTTTAAGAATCAGTTTCAATAAAAATGATTACACTAAGTTAAACGATGCACATACATACAATAATTTACTTATACCTTCAGTCATGTATCGTTGAAATTCAATTGGCAATAGTATTGATGTCCCTATTGTATTTAAACTAAATTACCAATGAATTGAAACAGTCGCTTGACAACAACTTTTAACACAAATGTCGTAGCAAACGTTTCAATTATATTAACATGATAGCTTTTTATTCAATGTCCCGCATATTTAATAGTAATTTAGAATTATTTTGTTACTAGTGGAATGTAGTGGTAATTTGATATGGAATGGCTATTGAAAATATTTAAAATTATGTATCTATCTGAATCTACTAAACTACTTACGCACCTTATTTTAAATACGTAAAAAAGTAGGTAGATCTTATTTTTTGACGTTTTCAGTGATATTGGACCCTACTTCGGAAAATGTAACACAGATAACAATAAATCGCAGATAAAATTATATTTAAGCAGCACCTTTATTTACGTAGTTCTTATCTGTTTGTTAGAGTATTATATTCCTACACTAGACTTAAAATAAAAGGCGAAAAACAAAAGTGTCTAGAATTAAGAAGTTCTAGGTGCGACTGATCGATCAGGCGACCCCACAGGCCAAGGTCTTGAGTCATCCGCCGCGGAACTCCCAAGGGCAGCGGCTTTTTCTACTAAATCCAAAGATAGGCATTTGAGACAATGCTAAGGTTGACTGAATTTTATACAACTCTACTTGACAATGTTCTAAATGTAAAGAACAGTGTATTGTCTTGAAAGTCTCTATTGAAGACGTTCTTACATGTTTTGTAAATGTTACTTAACATACTTTTAAGGCAATACACTGTTTTTTAACATTTGTAACGTTAACAAGTTGTAAGTTGAATAAAATTCACACACCCGGTTTAAGAGAGAACGATAGCAGAAACGACTCTGGATCTCCTGAAAATAGAATAAATAATTATTTTACATAGAATTCAAATAAAAAATGTTCCTAACTTTAGAATTAGAATGAAGGCAATGTTGACGATATACACAACAAAATAGAGCAGACAAATATTATAAGAATGTTATATTAAATAATAAGATACTAGTGTATCTATACCTATGTTTAGTCACCTTAATTACAGGCACTGTGAAGTTTCTGCTTTCCTTTCTAGTTTCTTTGCTATTAATTATTATAGGACGCTATTATAAATCCTTAATAAACTGCCAAAGAACTAAAGCCGAGTACAAAGCGATTTAAGAAACTTTAATATTCATTTACGTTGCCCCTGTTTGAAGTCTAGAACAATGGTCCATACAAACCAAGACGTCTGCATTATTAATGTCTCGAACATTGCGCTTATTATGTCACTACAATCATACTTTGTCGCCTATGTTTTATTAATATGGACTGATAGCACATCTACAGAACTGTTATACAATCCTATTTTCGTCACATGCTAATGGCAATGAATTGTATATTATATAAGACGTGAGTTAACTGTGACAGGCGCTGAGTTTGATTTATTGGTATTTATTACTTTTTATGAATATTAATTACAATTGACTGGTAGGTATTGAATTGTACTGAAAAATAATGTGTTTATCAATGCTGGCTATAGTATTGATAAGTAGGTAATTGGCCCGTTCTGAGATCTATTTATTACCGTGTAGGTAATACTTGGAATCTTGGAATATTTGGAATCTAGGGTACCTACAAGATGTCACTGTTTACAAAACATTAAACATTATAACTTAAAGCTAAATAAATAATTAAATAATATTATAATGTTTGGATTTATCTTACTTTCCACAAACTAAAATTTTCAGTTGAATTTATCAAAAAGTTAGCTGGGTGAGTTTTATTTTAAAGAATAGGTACTGCAACTTGTGTTGTTTTTAGTTTATGGCGATAGCTTGTTTATAATTTAAATATTATTGAAGTAAGATATGATAAATGATTGTTTCATTATTATTTTTTTACGTGTAAATTAAGTTTAGTGTCTATGAGATGTAAACGCCTAACCGTATAATATTATTTTTCTTTATTATAACTTGAATTATTTACAGATATTATTTATTACATTACTTGTACATTAATTGTACGACAACTTTAAATAACAGTTAAGCAATTAGAATGAACACTAAGCAACTAACAATCCAATTAAAATTCAGTGTCTTACGTAACCAAGTGCATTTTCATGAAAGTTCCACTGTTTGATAGTTATAACTGGTGTGAACCGGCGCATATTTGTTTTTTATCTGTGTGCATTTTCATGAAAGTTCCACTGTTTGATAGTTATAACTGGTGTGAACCGGCGCATATTTGTTTTTTATCTGTGTGCAGAAAAAAGAGATTTTTATTTGGTGCAGTGCGCGGGAATTCACAAGCTGGAAACTTTTTCGTATAAATTCGAAGAAAACATTTTAAAGCATAGCATAAATTTTCAAGCTTTTGGATTTGTGAATTTTTATTTGTAATGACGGTTGCGCAAAAAAGTTTAACTGTGTGAATTTATAATGAGTTTTGATTGTAACCATTAAATTCTTATTCGTTATTACGTGATGTTGGTATTCTATGAAAGATTATTTTTATGAATTTCATGCACTTTTATATCACCATTAATTTCTTAAAAATAGATATTTAACGTCGAAGCATACGCGAGGACATTAAATGGACATAAAAACGGAACACAGACATGTATATATAAGTAGACAACGCAAGTACCGCGATCTGTATGAAAACCAAGCGTGTCATATTTTTTGTACTGACCTTGACGCGTTATGACGTCACGAGCGCTTTTTAGTGATGTTAATTTCATTTTACGCTAAATCGATTAGGCCGCCACTCGCGCGGCGATTCTAGTATCGTCCTATCCCATCGAAGTAAATCGAAAGAAATCAGATCAAACTAGATCTATGTCTAAGAGGTAGTCAAATAAATGAATCGTAATCGATTACTAAATCGATTCAAGACAGAAAAATGATAATTACCATAGACAGAGGGATGATAAAATAAAGTTATAAACCTTTTAATATTCTAACAAGTAAACTAATGTGTTTTAGCTTTTTCTTACATATGCCCATTGAGTTACCATGTACTACGTACTAGAGAGGCCATCGAAAGAAAGTAATGAAACTGTCAATCAATCAATCTTTATGTCCCGTTGTATCGATCCATTTTCCTTTTATGTTCGGGTTACTTGGAAAACTGAAAAAACAAACATAGTCTAAGCAATAAGGAGTTTTCTTAAAAAACTCCCAAGATGACACTTTAACTAATGGCGTCCATGTCATAATATTTATTTTTAGTACCTTTGTATTAAAATACTTAAAAGTTCTAGGTCAAGTCGTATTAAATGACAAAAAAAATCTATGCCTTTTTTTCTGAAAAATTGCTCCTTCAAATTATCATTTATCTGTTCGATTATAAAATCGATTAGAATCGAGAACTGTTGCATCAAATGAACATCACTAACCACAAAATTGGACAGAAAAATGAGAACAGAAAAATGAGAAGACGCTATTCATTGCTTGTTATCATACGACGCGATCTTTACCGTGCCAAGTAAAAGCCGCAATGTATTCCGAATCATTTCGTATGATTTGGTATCCGTGTTTGTCACGATCGTTTTCCACAGATATTCTTTATTTGATTTTAAAATAAATAGTGCATATTCTGATTAGAAAATTACTTACCGGTGGAAGGAAACATCTCTGCTAACTCGGCCAC
This sequence comes from Colias eurytheme, assembly GCF_061535395.1. Classification (NCBI taxonomy): domain Eukaryota; kingdom Metazoa; phylum Arthropoda; class Insecta; order Lepidoptera; family Pieridae; genus Colias; species Colias eurytheme. Next base: position 9,334,010 of record NC_142982.1, on the reverse strand, counting down.
TCACAGCTGTGGAGTTTCTACAGTTTATAACGGCGTAATTCGGCATTTTACTTTATTCAGCTTCACGTCTTTCCTTGGCGAACTGCAAGCGCGGACTGAGTGTAGGCCAGCGTCAAGTAAGTTTCATAATCGTAGTTTGGACACGGGAAGTACATACACTCGCTTAGTCTATCTTGATATATGTCCGTGAAACGGAAAGTACACATACCTATACGGATGTAATAAATTTTCGTTAGCTTATTCGCAAAACGGTTTAAAACTAACCATTTGAACAGTATTTAGGTTAAAACGACGTTTATTGCGTATGTGTGTTACATGGAACGTGGCATAGATGCAATAATGCCGCGTCATTTGTTTTAGTTTAACAGAACGCCAAATAAATTGGCCCAACGTCCTGCAAATCCTAATCTACCATTTATACAGTAGAGCTTATCGGTGGACGATAATGGATAGCTGAATAGTGAATACAATTGTCTAAATGATACTTCAATTGTTTTCATGGAATCGTGCATTGGTCGCTTAAGTACCTATCTAGTAGGTATCCTTAGTCCTTACTAGTATTTTAAATGCGAATTTAAACAAATTAATAACAAGAATATGGTTCTTTACTTGCAAATTATGAGAAGCTTCATTCAAATCGAACTAAATTGTTTTTAATAGATATCACAATGTGCCTGTTACATTAATCAGATGAGATGGGTGTGTAGATTCAGTTAAAATCAATTGACAAAATATTGTATCATACGCTATAAATTATTTAATAAAATTCATTTTGCTGTATGTAGGTAATGCATATTCTTATGTTTTAAACATCTGATACTTTACCCAACAATATTTTAGGATGCTAAAAATAATAAACGTTTGCAAAGCAGACGAGGGTCAAAAACTTTTTATTCCGTTTGTATTCGTGCTTTTTTTGCATTCTGCCAATATTTAAATTCATTGGATGAGTCACTGAGCCGTGTGAGTCAGGGCATCAGATTGCTTTTCATCAAGAAGCCATAATTCTTTATATCCTCCGCACCTCTTAATTAACGAAATCACCTCTACCCGACAGGTGAATACGACTATACTTAATTACTAAAAACTAAAAAAGTGACAAAACGGCAGACGTCTGACTGCGGGCACCAAATATATTCCTAATTATTAATGATCAATAATTTATTAAGGATATAAAATTTTGGTTGAAAATTATCTAAAATTTAAATCATGTAGAAATAAAAGGGTTAAAAAGGATTTTATAATACACGCGTGTCGCGTGAACGACACTTCGAAATGAGCATGGAGATAAAATTATGTGGGTGGTCACGTTTGTACATTTATATTGGAATTGTTGATTCTGAACCCATGCGAATTTAGATTAAAGTATTACGAGGTGGCGTGATTTCATTTTGAATATTGTTGATGAAATGCTGCATTTTTTTGGGTTACTAGCCAAAAAAGAATTTCACTGATATGTAGGAAAATATAGTGAAAATTATAGAGCAAAATGATATTATAAAAATACTCAAATTACAATTTTATATACCCATATTCCTTTAAAAATAAAACACGTAGATAACTACAAATTCAATCTACATTTCCGTAAAAATCCTTGTAAATTACATCACGATCATATTATGCAGTCGTTCATTAATGAAGGTACCCGTAGTTCCAGCGATGACGCTATGCCCTATTTTCTGTATTAATTATTTAGGTCTGCATGATGAGCAGACGGATATATCTCAATATATGAACACGTATTACGCGTACTGTTTTTTGTACATACTGTTTATTGTATTATAAATGGAATTATACATTTACAAACTATAATTTTCATACCATTACTATGTTAGACGACATTTTAATCATTTTCTTTTTTTATTTGGTACTCTTGCAACATATATTCTTAATTAATATTAACCTCTATCTCCAAAAGCACCGCAATATATTTATTTTCATAAGAGAAGGTATTAACGTTTTAATAACATTAACGATTTGATTAACATGACGCCAACAAGTTCAAGTCGACTGCGAGTGGACTATCAAATTTTTATTATAATTTCAGCAATAAATTTTAATAATCATGATACGCAGGGGTCAAACTGGCAACATAAGGGTCATGGGTTTCCTTCATAAAATTAAGACGTAAACCCAAAACATGAATTTTATATTTTTATGAGTTGTCTGCTTTCCCATAAAATGTATCTCTGGGCTTGTTCAAAAATTGAACGCAATATTAAATGTTATGGAAATTCTTTATTAATTATCTTTATGTAATTTAAAGGGAAATAGAGATATTGAATATTATATAATTTACTTAATATAATGTAATTATTTCTAGTGCTATTTGGTTTTAACCTTAAAATGCTTTTTAATTAATATGTACAATGTACATGTAGAAACATTATGTTTTTTATTTTGAAATTTTTTCCAAAAAAGGAGAATAATGATAACAGGGTCAATATATAAGTATGTAACCTTCAAATACCTTTATATCAAAATTTAAGGCATTATTGAGCACTGTGAAAGTAAAGTAAGTCAGTTTGAATTGAAAACTTTTATCGTATTCGCATAGGTAAGTATAGAGAGATTCTTATAAGTCTGAAAAATATGACATATTAGGACAAACTGTTATAGATATTATAGAGCAAGCCTTTAGTTGTAGGAAATAAAAAATGTGCTTTAAAGAAAATGGAATAGTTATTTTTAGAAAGTCCTTAGCAATCAGCGTTTCACATATATTTACAGCTTACATACAATAGCGTTTGTTGCGAACTAATGTAATTTATTTTACGAGCCGGGCGCACCTGCACAGCTTTATATCTGTTGGCGCAATATAAGAATTTTACACGATATTGCCTTTGCACTCATACTATATGTGACTATTCGAGATAACATTTCTGAAAATCCCTCATAATGTTTTATAGCAAATTTAATGCAATAGATAAATGTTACTCTACCCTTTATTATAGCCATTTTGGCAACGTTATTTTGTTTTGAATTTGAAAGAAAGAAAGAAAGAAAGATCATTTATTTGACTCCACAATAATAATTAATAACAAACACAATTGACACAAAATACAATACTTAATTCAAATTAAAACAACACAACATGAAACAAAACAATACATGATAATAGATTATTCTAAATAAATAATGTAAATAAAAATAATTAGAAAATAATTCATGTGCATTCAACATAAAAGATTTTAATAAATCTCTTAAATCGATACAGTATGAATTAATTTCGAGTTCATATCCTTATAATATAAAAATGAATCCCAAAATGTGTTGGTAAGCGCATAACTTGAGAACGGCTGAACCGATTTCGATAATTCTTTTTTTATTATATTCCTTGAAGTACGAGGATGGTTCTTATGTAGAGAAAATGTAAATATGTACCACGGGCGAAGCCGGGGCGGACCGCTAGTTTTTAATAAAAAAAGAAAGCTATACATAAACATTGATATAAATAATATAATCACAAGAAACTTTATCCATCCAGTAAAAACATTAATTTAATCCATCAAATAAACACTAAGTGCATCTCGCCCACGAGTTCATTAACCTCGTCTCATTATCAGCTTAATCATCATAGGGATTCTTAATCATCTCACTTCCAAAACCTTAATTAAACCTTTTTATTCTGCTGTGAATGGCCATTCTTATTTTATACCGTCATTAGTTGAGGATAATCTGTATGTAGTTCAGGTTAACGTATACATATTGTTTTTCTTGGTTAATTTATAATATTTCATTGAAATTTGATATTCACGATTTCATGCTTAAAATAAGATTAAAAATACTTTAAGAAGGAAATTGTTTTAATTATTCAAATATTTACTGTATGTCCATTCATAAAAATTACGTAAACTGAATTAACTCTATCTCACGTATACAGTCACATTACGAAAAGTACCTACTATTTAATTAGCTAACAGCACCGATAAACTTCTCTAGCAGTCGAGTATAATAGAGTATCGTTAGCTAAATAAGTTGGCTACTAATAATACGAACTCGAAGCCCAGTAAATTCATAACTATTATGAAATTATAGCACTGTAGATGCAAGCGCCCGCGGAGTTATTCTGATTACTTTATATGGAACGGGTTATACGGGTGGAATCGACGGCACCGCTCTCCCGGGCGTGAATTATCACTCATCATTATCCGCAAACGATTTATTTTCTTACTCGGCGGCATAGTCTTTGAATTAAATTAAAACAACCCTCGTCAGCCCACCGCATACTTCATACAATACCTACACTGTAATCTTATACAGCTCATCGGTCGCGAAGCGGCTTTAACGCTATTCCGATGTAGCTGTGGAATTTTATGTAAATTGGACGCCTTTATAAACCTTTTTATAGTTTGTTTGGCATTCCGCCTGACCCGACAATAAATGCGCCTAATGAAATCTTCGATACCGTATCGGCGTCAAGATACTGCGCGGGCGCCTCCAATAGTTATTATAATCTATTCAAATGATATATTTATGCTAAAATTTAAATCTTTCCAACGGATTGTTCATTTTTTATGGCGACAGGTATTCATTTGTTTGACAAAGAGTCGCTAATTGCATTTGATCACAATCGTGACAGGAAAAGCAGATCGCATCGGTCGGTTCTTGGAACTCTTAATTACAGCTGATGGCGTGACGTAATGGAATAGGACCGTGCCTTAGTGCGTGACTAGGAATGCTTCGGTGAACTAAAGTTAGTGCCATTTGTGGGTCAGAGTTCAATGAGCGAACTGTACAGATTGTTTTCGATATTTTACAAACTTTTAATGGGAGATAATTGTTAAGAATAGATTTTATCTATTTCGCCAAAACAAATGTCCTTAAAAGACATGAGTTGTATAAGAGGGTTTTAATTCAAAAGTTTATAAATCTTGACAACTCTTGCAAGACCTTGTCAATTCCATTTGCGTATAATTGTGCATGATGGAAACGTCTCGTACAGGAAATGTTGCAGCCTGGGATAGACTAGTTACTAGAAAGTAATAATATATGCATTCAAAGAAACAAACTTTGTTTAATATTCAGTACAATATGTGACGAACGCTGGGCCGACGGGCGACATGCGAGTACGTTTGCAATGCACATCAATTACGGTCATCGAAGATACGGAGATCTAGAAATGACCTCGTTTGAATATTCTTGGAAGTTATTTGCTGATGGGCGTATTTCCAAACTATACATAGCCAGAACGCAACCATAGGAAACTGCTCGTGTATACTTTGTAATGCTGTTTTTAAGTTTGTTATTACAATATATACACGAATTTTGCGTACTGATCGTGTATACTTTGTAACGCGGATGCTTGCTTCTTCGTTCCAAACTATACACGAGCAGTACGCAAAATATGTATAACTAAATATAGCTACTACACAACTTACACTTGAGTGAAATAATAAATATATAGGCAATCAAAGAGTAAAGACTTGTACAGCTATATCCATCTACTTTTATTCTTCTTGATTGATTCAGTAAAATATGAAAAAAAATATTATTAGGTAAGCTTAGAAAAATAAATAGGTAACAGATATAAGGGTTACCTATGGGTTAGGTTAGGTTCGTGTTTTTTTTTAACTACACAAAAATAGGAGCCCCGCGAAGCGGGGCTCCGTCGCCTCGCAACCGTCTTGACTTATTATCTTACTTATCTTCTGGACTTATTGGATTCTTACATTTTAGCACTATTGTCAATTGTAAGTCGTGCAGTATAGTCGGGAACGAAGACACAAGCATCCTCCATACAAAAAATATACGATCAGTACGCGACATTATATACACAATACACATGCATTTTAATAATAGATTTCAAAACAGCAATACAATAATATAAACGCGAGCAATGGAAAGACGCCGCGCTTACTCCGAAACATACACGATTAGTCCGCATGCGTACTGGCGCTGTATATTTTGGAGCGCTATTCTTACTTACTTCACTACAAAGTATACGCGAGTATTTGCGTACTGCTGTTGTATAGATTGGAAGAACTTTGTAAAAAAGTTATTTCCAAACTATACGTGATTAGTTTCACACCGTTGCGTACTGGCCTTGTATAGTTTGGAAAGACGCTGCTGATGGACCTTTGATAGTCAATAAAGGGAACTACGAACTACCATAAAATCTGGATGGAAATAGAGAGCGGAGAGTTAGGTTGCACTTAGGAGTTACTATTCGAAACGATAAACTACGCAATAGCATTCTGATAAAACGATTATAGCGAAGCTGTTAGACCAGAGACCTCAAGAATACATATTTTGCATCGTTTTTATGTATTATTCATATTCATATAGCTGTGCAGGATCATCCTAGTGAGTGCAAATCCCATTAGCAAATGCAGCTCATGTTACTCGCTACTGTGTATTCATATGTGAAAGATTTTTTATTTATTAGTTTTTTTTATTTGATCATGACAGAGAAGCAAACGTATTTGCTTAATATCTTAGTCTGGAAGTTGAAAGTTGCAAAAGTAATTATTGAATACCTACTACGTAATGTATGTTCAATTTTGAGGTAATTTTAAGCCGAATTTTCTGCTTTAAAGTTTAAACTATAGATACACAATACATAAAAAATTGAACAGTGTCAATAATACACAATTTAAAATCGTAACTAACCAACGCGTCCTTGATTGGCAATTAGCGTGGACTCCGATGGAAACTTTTATTATTCTGTCCGACTTTAATCGAATCATCGATGCCAAAACAGCAATATCCGACAGTTTTCAAACCTGCCTACTGCGGTCGTATTTTCCATATCTTGAATTAAAAAATGAAACTGCCAGATACGTTTTTACTATTTTATTTCACTGAAGCTGTTATATAACAGCTGAAGGTAGTCTTCATGAAAATCATCGTACTTATTGTTATTTGTTATTGTTTCTAAAATACATAATATAGTCATAACTATTACCACTTTTTAGCTCAGTTTATCATTTATGTAGCCATTGCTACTTATATATACTGTATGGTGTTAATAGTTGATGTATTGAAGGCAGGATGTTATCAATCATCTGTCGCCAACATTGTATTAATTATACAGTCGAAATATTCATGAACGGTTCAATTTACATTCGATTACTCTTGTATCAGTTAAGTAGTGTAATTCGATTGTCGACTTTGATGGATAAGTTTTGTTTTATCAGTAGTCCTTCTAGATTTGTTTACCTATTTTATAATGCTATTCATCGCTAGATTCTTAAACAGTAGATATAGCCAATAGCCATATCAATGGACTGCCATTACCTTTACCTTTAAATTTCACTAATCACGAATTAATATAAAAATTAGGTATTTCATAATCACTTTTCAGTCTTTAAATATTAAACAAAGCATAAAAGAGGTATGATGTGGTAGAGATATGAATTACTCATTTTATCGACCGAATCACTAAATTCTTGGTTTCTATAGTTTCAATTACTTTTCGCACAATATAACTATATAATACCCAATGATGGAGGAACTTTTCTTTCAAACGTAAGCAATGAAAAGCGTAGGTGTTTCCAAGCGGTAACGTCGTTAAAACTTAGAGACGGGCTCTTGACACATTTTGTTCGTGACAAGTACACGTACTAACGAGAGCCGAATTGATTGTTGAGTGTTGTTTTCAGAAAATTCACTGATGTAAGACCATCAATACGTGCCCTTACCGATCCTGTCGTTTTCAACAAATAAGCTCACAAAATAGCTTTAGACGATTGACTTTCTCTGACATTCAATACGCTAAGAGCAAAAGAGCTTTCAACGTGCGTAGGATTTTGTTTTATTCATGTATGTGATACGTCAAGAATATGTATATAAATGTACCTTATGTATTCGCTGGTGTTGAAAAAGTTGTTTTAACGAAACACAGATAACAGAAGACTATGTCTATCCACCTCTTGGTTGGTAGTCATTATTGCGTAGGGGTTCAATGACACAAAGTTTGTTTTTGAAATAACAAATGAAAACTACATATACATCATAGTGCTAAACAAACACTGATATTACGTAACGCGATTCCCGCTTATAATGAACAATTATGTTTATCTGAATGCGCTTGATATATTGCATTGTATTAGCGCATGATTTGGCTATGATTTATGAGAACGGTGTGCAAGCTTTTAGGAGATAATGTGTAAATTGTGTGTTATCTGTTATTGCTTTCTTCAATTTAAATTACATTTCAATGGTCACGCTAATGCGTTTAAATATTGGCTATTCAATGTTAACTGAAATAGATTTTAAGCGATATTAAACCTTTCAACTTCATATCCAATATTTTCAGGGGATAATAAATTGAATAATAGGCGGAGAATATTTTATATGTGGCTATAGGTATTCATTAATTATTTATGTCTTAAAGGAAAAAAACGAAAATTGATTGCACGCCGTGCCGTTATTATTTGCAATTATTTTAATTTGATTTCATTTTCTAATCGTTCATCCTTATTAATGTCTATAATTTCAACGACATAATATTAAGCAATGTGAATATGTTGTACCTTTATAGAAACTCTGCCTTAGGTATAAAGTATAACGTAATAACTAATTAAAATTGTTAAGAGCATATGTAGCCCAGACAATGACAAATATATGCTAATCCTATGAGACAATTAAACAAGAACGAACATTAGAACGCAATTCGGATACGTGCCTTGAATTTAAAAGTTTTTTTTTACTTTATAAGATTACTGGAAAGGGAACGTGTATACTAATGAATATAATCCTTGTCGTTCGTAATCCATGTGATTAGTAATTTGATTAACTATGGAAAATAAATGATAAAAAGAAAAAAAAATAATTCCGGCATTATTGGAGCAATGGGAACTTAAGTTTTAAGTTTGATACATACCTACTATCTATACAATAGGGAAATAAATTAGGTACTTTGTTTCACTATACATTTTCGTGAATGAGGTCTTATTTGGAAAATAAACTGTAGACGCTGATGGAAATTTCAAAGGCTCTCGATACTAAAAATCGGACAATCCCATTTTTTTCATACATTTTGAGGTTCATGCCTGGCCGTCCGCGGCGCTGCGTGACAAACTAGTGCCATCCCATTGAAAAATCGAGATTATCTGCCTAAATCTGTCACGTATAAAATGGAAACTTGGTTAGGTTTTGTTAAACAAGGATTCATACAGGGTTTTCTAAAATTCAAAACCTCTAAAGAAGGGAAATACGTAATATGATGTAGAAATCAAGTCTAACAATTTATGATTATAATATAGATGTGGAATTAATAATTTTGTTACATCGTAAACTAAAATTTAATTCCAATTTGGAGCAAATCAATTTAGTGGCAATTTAGCGCTGTCGTTTATTATCATTTAAATCGAATAGTGTCATAAATTATACAGATTCTCATTGCTGCCGGTATTTTGCAATTTAATTACATATTTTTAGTGCCGGATTTTATTTAGTTTATATTTGCAAAAAATGTTATATATTATGTTTTGTTTATCTTCTGAAGATAATTTAATTCAATTGATTTTATAAAATGATATTAATGAAATACACATTTCTATTATTTAAAAATCCATATAATACACAGTTTCTCAATCACATATACTTATGTAGGTATAAAGGCCAAAATTATTATTCCTTTTACTTCCCAATTTTGCTATAAATTGAAAGATCCTCTTAGCTTTTAATATTTGATGCTAAAAGTTCCGTGCAGGTCTACATATTTGATACAAAGAGCGTGCTCTAAAATATCATGTTTCAATCTAAATGCATATGAGGAGGCACAATAAATCTATGCAACCATCTGTGCATTTGATTGATATGCGGCGTACGTACAGCATTGAATCGACTCGGCTCCACTGTGCCAAGGAAACTTATCTTAGTGCATTACATGCGAACCATATTGTCCTACAATCGTAGAAGGTTTGCCGTCATGTGAAATATTGCCAGCTTATAGCTTATACGTATGTGTTTTGCCGTGGATTGTTTGTTATTTATTTTATTGCAAACAGGTTTGCATTTATGGAAAAATATGGGATATTCTTATTTATTTTAAAACGAAGACATTGAATTTATGAATTACAGAAGGAAAACATTTTTATGACACTTTCAGTGTTATATCCTAATTTTCTTAAAACATCATTCAGTAGCGAGTTCGTAGGCGGCTGTCGCTTGTCATTACCATATTTTTGTAAGAGAAAAAGTTTTAACATTACCGTTATTTAGGCTGAAATTCCTTACCGCATAAAATTGACTCAATAATACATCGTAACCATAATCACGATTACAGTTGAACTATTAACTAGTACGTGTTCGTGTATAACTCCGTATGATTAGACATCATTTGTGATGTCGACTTGAACCGCTACAGCGCTGCAATTTCATCCTCATTAGCATTTGTATAGAAAATAAGCTAGCATTGTAGCGCTGGAATGTCATCGTGAGCGTACTTTGATTTACAATTTGATGAGAAATCGAGTTCCATAATTGAATTTTTTGCATTGCTTTCAGAATCTCCTTTGTCATTATAAACAATCAATTAAACAAAATATCGTTTCATCTTCTGCTTTTGTATTATTCATTTGTTTATTTTATCTTCTTATACAGTAGTTGGTCTTAGTTATCGGCGGGTGGTAACATCAAAAAATGTCGTCCTCGCTCGGCAGACGCACTAATCCGTAAAAAAAAAGTTTCGTAACAATGAATTTCGCTTTTATAGCGTACTTAAATAGAGTTTTATTGAACAGCGTAAAACTTCATACGTAATGTAAATTAATGTAGCTTATAGGACGATCATTTCTTCATAGCATTAGCGGTAAAACGTCGACAGTATTACGGCGCTCGTAAACATTTAATAAGCCTTTACGGTTAGTGGCACCTCTAGATATATTCTCACCGCTAAGCTTGTGTACGGATATATTATGCGGGCATGAGACTACACTGAAGTGATTTACTTTGTCCAATGCTGTTGTGGGGATTGTTTCGAACGTACTACATTTTGAATTTGAACATACAATGAATATCGAAAGTTTCAAACATTCAAAGACTGACAAAATAACAAGGCTCTCGTGCGAAAATTATGTTTGGAAACGCCGGCGGGTAAAACCCTCTACTAGCTCGTTTTGGCAGAAAAAGTATTGTCTCTTCAAGGTTAAGATAAAAGAGTTATAGCAGGCACGCTTTATCCCAGATAGCATTCTATTGTGTGAAAATAAAGGCATGTTCATATTTGTATAGGTATTTTGCGATAGTAATTATAAGTACGTAAATAATTACCTATATGGTTTATTATATTTTGAAACAATTTGTAACGCAAAGTATTGATTTATTTATACTATAATTATCAAGTACCTTATACCTCGTGTTAAAAAAAATAGTAATTTCTTCGTTATTACCTACACCAGCTACGCCCATATAATACAGATGACATTAATATATTTGTACAGGCGATTAATATTATTAATATTATATCATTATTTCCTTCATAATCCGATATTAATGTCTCTGCGACACCTCCGGCTGAGGTCACCTTAATGACGAATCGATAGAGAACAGCTGTTGTCTTCGCGACATAAAATTGAAGGCAATAAGTTTCAGCGTAGCTTTTTATTTCCTATTAGAGCTCCGCTTTTATTTCATGGATTATTTCGTTAAATGAGCGTATTAAGTATTGTATGCTGCATTCTTCATTCTTCATTTCATACCAGTGCTATTAAAGATAATAAAAACATTTAATGCAAATATGCCTTTTAGTTTTATCGAACAGAATAAACTGAAAATAGGATTTATAAAAATAAATATTTATTTGCCTTATAGTTTTAGAGTTATAATATATTTTTCTTGTGTTAACTTTCGTGGTAATATTCTTGATTTAAGCACAGAGTTTTCCAATTTTCATTCATTGCAGATTCATGTTAGCTCTAAATTATACGCAAAAGGACTATTAGCACTTTACAGCTTTTTCTAGAAAAAGCATTCACTCACAGCAAGCGCCTGATTAGTTCGGGTCCTATTCGTGAATCCAATGTCGCACAATATAATATCCCTTGCATTCCAATCTGTTCATAATTTGAAGGCAGTACGGCATATATTTGCGTGCATGATATAAACAATCTGAGCTTGCTGAGTTTTGCTTGAGTTGAGTAGACGCTTCGTTAACGGTGTCTCGCTAAGAATCTGCATTGAGTTGGATGATTTGCACTGAAATAGTAAGTCGATGTGATGTTTGATTTTATAATGATGATTCAATCGTAAATTATAAATAATAATGAATTATTAAGTATAACAATGATAGTTCTTATACAGCACTAACTTTCACAAAAAATAAACCAACATATTCTAGACGCAACACATGGGATCTATACATACCGAAGGTCAGGAGTTCAGGACTGGCTATGGACAAAAATGCATTACATTTGAAGGTGCCCAATTTTATAATAAACTCACCAGTGATATAAAAACAGCTAAATCAATGTTTGTATTTAAAAAGCGCCTAGCTGATCACATACTTAATGACCAATCACTTCTGGAGTAAAAACAACTTACCTTTGGAATAGCTGTGCCCGGACGACTGTTTCATTATTTAGGTATTTACTTTGTTAATTTACTCTCATTTAGCTTTGTCTAAATGATTCTTTAAACCTAGTTCTGTAATTGCTTATCGTGTTTTATTACTATTGTACCTACCATGAAGTAACTTAAATATTTAAGAAATTTCTTGAACGTGAATTTTATTACCTATTTTTATAACAATTTTTTTCAAACATGCTTCATAGTTTCAGCGAAGAAAGTAATAATTTCGAGTCTCTTTGAGCTTATTTAATATTTTATATTTGTACACACATGAATAAAAATATAATAGAGTAATGAAATCCCTAGTGGCTGATATCAGCACATTAACATAACAAATTAGATCGTTAAAATAAATTCGCCGCCGATTACCGTCCGGCCTGTTTGTTTTTAATTACCGCCAGCTTTCTGTTAATTACTACGCCAATATATTTATTGGAACTATGTGCATGCTTATTTTATAAAAGTATAATATTTCAATCATGTAGGCTTTGTGTTGCATACCCGTGTTTACATTAAATATATCAAATATCGGAATGCCTTTTTGTTGATTAAAGATATGTTATTAATGGTAATCATATATGTTATTTGGCCGAATGTCGGAGGAGTTGTGGGCGAAAATTACCACTTTGTGGATCCCCAACAAGGACAAAAGGCTGCGTGGCAGGCCCAGGACAAGATGGCGGGACGAGCTTGATTCTCATTTAGCGGATTGGAGCAAAATTGCTCAAAATAGGGAGAAATGGATTGAGGGAAGATACGCCTTTGCTCAGTGGGACAGCCATGGCTCATAATAAAATATGTTATTTTGTTTAAAAATATTTGTTCTGACTAAGTATAGGCCTAAACCATAGCCTAAACAAATGAGCAGTAGAATATGATGGCCTTTGGTTCTCCTCTTTGTGGAATAATAAAATAAAATACTTTCCTTAAAAGGACATTTTATTTTTTTAATTTACAATGATAATGTGAAGTTAAAGAAAAAATGCGAATTACGTTTGAAAATCCACATAAATACAATAAAAATAATAAAATAAATAATTCAAGCGAATCAATCACAGTTCTTTATTTTGCCAATAGCTCTGATTCATTGAATAAGGATCATTCGAAGGGCCCTTAACGAGAGCAAACTGTATTTGTTAATGGACAAAAAAGAATCAATTAAAGTAATAGCAAGTTAAAACTTAAAACGAAAGGGTTCTTATTACAGTAACGTCCGCGTCGTCAGGACGTCTGGCTCAATAGACGGTAATAGACGGTTAGGGTTGCTTCTACTGTTTTTTTTCTAAATGAGTTTATTTACCCATCTCCCATTTTCACTAGAATAGGTATGTATCTGCTTAACCAATAATGTATAGTAATGCTATTTTTATTTTCTGTTTCGTTTTCTCGGATGACTGGTTCAGATTTGATTAAATTTAGCATGAAGGTTTTTCAAGACAGAATTTTGGGATTTTTTTTTCAAAAGAAACTTCTTAGTGCATAAATAAGGTAGTGGAATGTGTTCATACATATCACGCGATGCTGGGATGTTCACACGATCAAAATATTTTTTTCAATAGAAGCCCAGGATAGCTTTAAATTTATTAAAATCTTATAAAAATAAACAAATTATTGAGTGTTATTGTATTATAGTTCAAGTATTTGTAATACATACTTAAATTCCCTTTGTTTTTCTTTCTGAAAGCGTTATTTATGTTATCGTAAGTTTGCTTTATATCACAAGTTCCAATATAAATCACTCGGTGTAACTAACATAATATATTTTCTCGGTCTCTCTTTCCCACCATAATCCTCGACATAGACGGTCCAATTAATCAAACAGTGTTGCCCTCATTTTTTAACGTCTACATTTTTTGCTTGACACTAAAGCGCTCAAAAATCATTTTAAGAGTTTCATATTTAATTACAGTATGTTCTTTTTAGTAAAAAACAATAAGTTAATTAATTCATTAAAATCTTTTGATTGCGTTAATTCAAAATTCTTATTAAGAAAAGTTGGACTTATTTAATGTTATCAAAGTTTTGTATGGATGGTTCCAGTTTAGATAACAATCCACAGTTGGAATAACCAAATAACATCAGCAGCCCTACTCATAAGGTACCAGAGCGGAAAATTGCGTTGACCGTCAAGAAACTTGATCCGTAATAACAAGTTCACCCAATCAGACAGGCGGGCTCTAATCTTATTACCATTTATTAAGCTGAGCTTATCACTTGATACTCATTTACCAGTAATAAGGGCACGTTATGACGTCACATGATGACTGTAATTTAAATTATTCAAATTGTCGGGACGCTGTGTCTTATTCTCCCATGTTTTATTATTCTTTTAATAATATCGACAATGTGCAGTCACTTCTGAATGTGTTCGTTGAAGTTTCATTGTATATAAAAGTCTATTGTTCAGCATTTTATTATAATGGTAATAAAAACAATTAATCTCGGAACACGTGCCTCCAAATGAAGGGTCATCAAGTGGGTGTTTCAATAGCGGTGCACGGCATTCACATTCACCTGGCATAGTGTTTGGTAATGAGCGCTACTCCAGATTCTATCGAGCGAGAATTATTCGCGCACTCCAAATAGGGCAATCCACCCGCAGAGACAATTGAAATAAAACGCTGCAGCTGAAGATCGGCCAAGAAAGAAGTGCAAATGGCTATGCACGCGAAATTAACCACTAACAACTGGAATAAAGAACGGTTTCAGCGTGTCACGGATTACATTCGTGACGTTTCAGTACAACCGCAACTTTTATTGTTCTGCAAAAGTTTTATTTTAAATCCGCAGCTTTAACGAAGCGAGGTGCTTGCACGTGCACAGTCAGCTATACTTAGTTCCATTACTGGGCCAGATGGTAATAATGATGTATAATAATAATTATTATCGCGCTGAAATTTTATCTAACCCCGCAGTAATTAACGAGTGACTTCATTATTGCAAAAATTTCCAACATTTTTGTCGCCAAAGGTTGTTTTCATATATTTTTCTTAGGATATAGTTATAGCTAATACATATCTAACAAATAAAGGTATAAAGAAATAATATATCATATTTTACCACAGCCTTATATTTATTAAATATAATAGATTACATTCTCAGGATTTTTTGCTATACCTCCTACCATAATATGATTGCGTAATCGAAGTAACAATGTGATTTTTTTACAATAGCGTGAAGAATATTTGAAACTGGATAATTAATTAGATTAGACGTTTAATTTAACGTCATCATAAATATTAGGTGTGATTGAACTGATAGGCACGTTGTAAGCAAACTATCAGGTTTCTCATCGTTTCACGATCCATATCAAATAATAAAACTCAACATAAATTACTGATGTTTGACAATAACCGAACACCCAGCTAATTCAAAACAATCAACACATAATAATCTATTTACAAGTTGTTCTATAGTAATATAAGTGACATGTATGCAAATGTGTTTGAGATATACGAGGCGTTACAGCAGGCACGGCATTGTCTCCAACGCATACATTAGCTCGTATTCTCACGCAACCCGTTCCTTGGCCTGACGCCCGATCTCTCGTTCCTCCTTCGCTAATCCGCGTGCCTTTGTGTCGCTTTGTAGACTTTTTTACTGAAGATCGATCATCAAAAAAAGCCGCCTGTCAAGTGAGTGCGCGATACGCAGTTCTTTACGAAATATGTAAAAAGAAGTAACGAATCTCCGTTCGCGTTCCCGACACGAGACGTCCGAGGAATCTGTATTGTTATACTTCGGAGATATGTTTCAACATTCTTTGATGTTGGCTTTGTTACTGAGTGTTATGCGATGGTATTTCTCTTAGTTACAAGTGTGGATTGTGTACATCAATTTAGTTTATAATTTTTATCGTCAAATCGGGAGGCAAAGGTATGCAGACTGCAGTGCAAGACAACAAAAGCATACTATCTTTTATTTTTTGTATTGTCCAACGTTTGATGAGTACCTACCACCACGTACAATTTAGTATGGAAATGTCCACATACAAATCGCTATATATTCAATTTAATCGAAAAATAAATACGGAATGCTGGTCAGGTGAGGCCAACAATGACATTCAGTGATGAAAATAATCTTGTTTTATACAGAAAAGTTATTTTATACCTCTAACAACTATTAAATGTGCAACAAAGAGACCCTTCGTTATTTAGCAATAAATATTCCTATCTATCGTAAATATCAAGAATGTTGCAGGTGCATAAATCAGCAGAGATCTCGCGGCTTTGAATTCACAATATTTTACCAATACGTTAACATAATGCTCATATTTGGGTTTAATCTGTACAAAATGAGGAAAACGTGCATTGTTAGATTTATATTGCATTGATAATATATATGTACTTGAATGCATATGTTGAGTTTTGTGGAATCTGATTAATATGATTAACGTATGTACGTGTAATGTGCAATACGCCGGCGAGTGATGCGGTACGCTGATAAACCACCTATAAATAATTCATATTTATTATTAAAGCCTTTATGTAATGTAAGTAATTTTATATTTAGGTGTTATTAAAATAATAAGAGTTGTTGTTAAAACAGCCTGTAGATTTAAACTTAATTTAAACGAGATTAAATGTAGGTAATAATGTTTTGGATATTTTTGGGCATCTGAACATAAATCCTGCATAAAAAATAATATTATTCAAGATCTCTATCAAGGTCTTCTTTAACGATGGATGACTGATATACCTACTTATAATTCATATTTACAAAGTTTCTAATTTATTAAAAGGTATAAGTTCTGTTATGTTACGTTCCATATATTTAAGACCGTCTGACAAAAGCCGTTCGACTTAGCGAATAAAAATTCAACATGAGTCAACTGCAGAGCCGTCAGCAGTGGTTGTTTATAAAGTGCGAAGTTTCGTGTTTCACATGTGTAATACTCTTGAAATAATGCATGTACGATCCACGAGGGTGCGAATGCGTGCGTGGGTTGGAATTAGCCATCGCCATACTGTCTGCCCCCTGCTACTGGCACGATTTATACCACGCAATGTTGTTATAAGATTTGTAGTTCAATATAGTTAATGGTTTTCTGAGTTAAAGCATAGTGGAAAATAAAAGAATGAAACGCAGAGGTAATATAAGTGGGAATTAAAAGAATTGGCAATGATTTTCTAGGCGCATACAACAACATTAGTAATTGATAGAAAAGCTTTCCTTTCTTGTAAGTTATAACGTTAGGACTGATAGATATAAGTTGTTTATGTGTACAAAAGTGCTACAATATAAATGATATAGCTTAGACTTTAGAGTGACGATGTATTTAAAAATGAACTATTGCACGCCTCATAAGCGAAGCGTTGAGGTGGGTACTACTGTCACTTCGCGCAAAACATCTGATTTTTCAAACTTAAAATGTCTTTATGTATCATACATTGCACTTGTAAGATAATACATACACACACATATTAAGAAAAAACACTATTTTTAACATTCATGATATTTTTGATGTCATTTTTGTTATTTAAACTAGTTAAAAAACAGTTTAAAAAAGTTCTGTCTTGGACGTCTGTGTGTCTGTATGTGCGGAGGATTTTCTTGTTAACACGATAGCGACCGAAATACTTTACTAATCGAGTCTTTTTTTTTCTCTTACGCTTGAGTATGCTCAGGAATAGAACCCTTTCATTTTTCAGGGTCTGATTCGATGTGGTTTAATTGTTATTAAATAAACAAAAATAATAATTAATAAATAATTATTAAAAAAAAATATGAGGCGTGCACTTTTGGATTTTCCAAATTATAGTTTAGAATTATGAAGTAGGTATTTAAAAATGAACTATATTGAAAATTGAATACTAATGATATTTTTCTTTTTCAGGTAAGACCATCCGTCCACACCGTACGAGACAATCGTCAAGATTATGAATAAGACAGAGGTAAAAGGTTAATTCGTACTAAGCGTTTGATGAAACTTTAATATTAATGTTATAATAACTATCATGATCACAAGCTATAAATTTCAACAACAATATAAATTATTTGAATGTGTTGAAATTTGTTTACATTCTTTTGTACTGTGGGCGGGATACCGCTACGATGTCACTGAGAATGCAATAAAATATACGAACGTATTAATAATTTTATTGTTGTGTAATTTCTTGGCAGGTTATTTCCAAAATAAAAAGTTTCAGAAGAAATAAAGTGGTAAGAATTATATAGTTTTGTCGAATAAAGCTAGTTTTTTTTAACAAGTGAACAGATAGAATGATTAAGACGATACACAAAAAAAAATCAACTGCTTGGCGGGCGGAGTCTAATAGCTCGCTATCGCGAACGCGGGTGTGCGCGAAGTCATTCTTGCAAACTCGCCGCGCTGCCGCTGGCCGACTCGGGACAAACATGTATGGAGTCGTCATATAGTTATAATATTGTTATACATTTATTTAATTGTTTATTTATTGGTTTTATTTTCTTGCAAACAAATAATCTTCTTTTTAACAACTACTTAGACATTATTAATAATTATTATTATTTCGTAATGTTTACTTTATTACAAAATAATACAGGTTATAAATAATCTTTAAAATAACAAAAAATATTGTTACTCTGAAAAAATGAAATGGTACTCAATAACGCGGACTACTGAATTGATTTAGATAGAATTTGATGCTGACGTAGATATTAGGTACATCATGCCCAGAAATGAAAGGTACTACTTCTGAAAGAAGTTATAAACCCTAATTCTTCTCAGTCAAAGTCAAGAGTGGAAGATATCACTAATACAGTAAAACTGATGCGAAACTTTGGATGTTAATTTGTATATTTTTTTGTTAGTTGTTACTTAATCACGTCAAGACTACATTACCAATTTTGATAAAATATAGCTAATTGTCTGGATTTACACATAGGATACTTTTTATCCGAACTGAACACTTCTGTGGGAAAAACAGGATTCACGATATAACCTAATTCCACGCGGGCAAAGCCGCGGTCGGAATGATATTTTTTTAAATAAAAAAATTGTTTAAAAAAAAACACAAAATATATTGACGCATGTATTTATTTTTTGCACTCTATTATAATTGTAATTATTCATTACAAATAATCAAAATAAAATAGCCAGAACAAAGTTAGGCCCTGGTAGGGTAGGTAGGCAGGTACAGCAATGTGAGACGAACACTGGCTTATTTATACCAATAATAATGTATTATAAACATTAAATTAAGTTTACAACAAAAATACATAATATTAGCTAATGTGAAAACGAATCAACCAATCATCCCACAACAATGAAATGTGCACACAAATATTCATCCAAATCGGTTCATGTGATTAGGAGGAGTGACTGCAGCGCCATCTTCCGGGCCCAATTGTGTTTCCAGATCACCCAGGAACTCAATTTAATATACTTACACAAAATTTTTCGAAATGAAAACTCACATTACTATGTAAATATGAATATAAACCTGTTTTAGTACTAAGCAATTTCCCGCACAGGTGTAGTAAGTATAAATGAAATAAATATCAACATCAAATTCTTTATACAACATACTTATCTACCACCTACTAAGAAATGTAATTCTTGAAATTTTTTCGTATTTTTTTAAATATAATACTACTCCGATGAGCTCCTGTTCCATATTACGGCCACCATACTTCCACTAAGTTCACCATGATTTTTTATTTCTTTGCACTTTGTTGCTTTTTGCTAAAAATGGAATCATGCGATAAAACCAGTAGAGCGTTGATAACATACATTTTTGACTGAATAAAGGTACTTACGAAGGAGTGGGTTCACATTGAGAACAATCAGTGGGTTTATTTTCCTTCTGGATTCCGGATTTCTGAAAAGATTATCTATGCTATAAATGAAAAAAATCTTACACATTCGTTATGTACTTAAAACAGGGGTACATATCAAACATCGTCTATAATACAATTATCATCAAATTTAAAATAAAACCAACTTACTTCATTAATTTGTTCCAATTGTAAGCATTCTTTTTCCTCCAACCTTTATGTTTCTTCTTCTTATTTTCTTTATTGTCCCCATTTGTCTCATTTTGTCTTATTGTGTTGTCACCCTTTTTTACGATGGCGCGAGCGACACTAGTTCCCCGTGTGACGGCCGTAGCGGGAATGACTCGTGCAGCGATCGGGGTAGGAAGGTACAGGGCGGCTCTCGCTATATTGGCTGGTCGCGCGCTAATTTCAAGTATTTCTTGTTTATTTCAAAACCATCGCATATTTCAAAATTCTAAATCGGTAGACGTATAGGTTGTATGTTTTATAGTTAATATCCAAAAAGTCGTAACTTTACGTTTGTTATTTTGAAGATGCCAGAGATTAAAAAAAAATAACAATGAGAACTTTGTATTTTTTTTCTATCGAGAAAATATCATGGAATCATGTTTCTAAAACGGTAGACGTATTGTGTAACTATTGAACTTTCTTGTCAAGAATTTTCATCACGACAACTTTAATAATATAAAAATTACGAAGGTTTAAAAAGGGCCGTAAATGTTAGAAAAATTAATTCATCACCTTAAAACGTTCTGTCTTCGTGCGGATTGTCCAGCCCGTGAAGTTTCAATAGCCGTTGATTTCTCTTTTGTTTTTCTTTCATAAGACTCGTCTCCTTACAATAACGAAGACATTAAAAGGGAATTATCAAAAATAGTCGAGCTATTCAGGCCTGATGCCATGACCATGGGAATAAGGATTCATTTTCATATATAGAGATTAATTAATATCTATTATAAAGATATGTGTGAACTGTGAAGCAACTTTTCCATTCGGACAAAAAAAGTAGGAAAAATGGCACTTACAATAATTACTGTCCATTATATCACTATAAAGCATAATGATGTATGGGTTCACAGCCCTAGATTTCGTAACAAGCCAATATCCCAGGAAGGGTATTTTCAGCGTTATTTTTATCTAGCATCGCATCAAAGCCAGTTATTACATCAATTCACTAAGGAAACATTTCTCATCGACTCATCCATTACATTAGGCTTATCGACCGTCGATAACCTGCCACATCACTGCTCTCTTTCTAATCCGGCTTCATCATCACATTACCGGCTATACAAATGTATTTGATCGTATTGTTTGCTTTGTTATGTTATCTTTTATAAGGAAAACCAGTTGAAAGCTTTTTGTTGTGGAATTTTGCAACACGACAAAGCCTAACTAAAATTGAATTTATTTGAAACTGTATAATTTCATCGAATTCTAATTATAAACCTTCGTTCGTTCTCGTAATTGATTTGGAACGCAATTTATTGTTGTCTCATTGTCTGATTTTGATGATATTATCTCAAGTTTTGGGATCTTCACTGCACAATTATATTAAAAAGCCATAAATAACAATTAGTACAGAAATTCAAGAATAACTTTTGGAGAGAAATGTGTATTATATTTATCCATGAAACACGCAATGGATCATGTCTACATATGTTTACTGATGATAATCTGTGTGATAATCGTATTTTTTAACAAGTCGTGTTATGTAAATTTCTTATAATTTAATCGCATGTTTTTAAAGTGAAACTTTTATTACATCGTCTCAAACTTTTTGGTCTGTGTAGCGCATGTCGCGTGACGGTCGAACCGTACGATAATTTTGTGCCTAAGTTTCACTTTTACCTAAGTTTTTTTTTTCCTTATAAACTTTGCATTGTTACAACAACGTATAAAGATTTATCCACATTAATAAAGGTATTATAAGATTATACGAAATTGCGTCCTGGAAATTCCCTGTAATTAATTCCATAGCCCTTTATGTACAATTTTAGTAAACAGCGAAAAGTGTGGAAAGGAATTTAATTTTGCACGGCTTTGTGAGGACTTTAAGGTCAGTAAAGGCTTCGAATTGATGAATAAAATACCCATTATGTGAGCAGATGATATAGATGTAGGTGCTTTAAAATAAAACACCGCACATGTCATAATCAAAGGCAGCTTATAATTATTTACGCATTTGGTTCATCAAAATAACAGCGCACGCTCAAATGTAATATATAAATTAGGAGGCAATAAAAACAGCTTAATTACGAAATTCTTTTTACTCGCATTTCGCTACGTAATGGTTTCTTATTACACCTTCATTTCAAATTACGTATAAGGCTATCGATGCATCGCCCAAAAAATAAAAAATAAAATTTAAACTCTGTTCAAATATACGGTTCGGAGGAGCTCGCATAATTTGTTTGTTGCTTCGTTATTGCATTATTGATTTTTCACTTCCAGTTAGTATCATTTAATTAGCTTAAAATTAAAAGTAAACGTTCATTTATTTCAATTTAACTTATGTAAACTTGTTTTTATACCAGGAAAATAACATTTGCATTATTTAACTAAGTTTATTAAAAGACAATTTATTGAATCGACTTCAAATTTCCGATTTTTAATATTGAGTTTACACTAGCACATTACCGTCATCTTCTCATTTCTTCTTTAAAAAAAAAGTGTATTTCCTTACTGGCCAATAAAACCTTTTACATATTAATTGGTATCGTTAGCAACCGTCCTAAACGTATATAATAATATGTCTCGTCTGCTGACACGCAGTGTTGAGTGCGTACCTACCGACCGGTCTGGTTCACGAAAAAATTGCATTTGCACTTTAAGCGTACATTGACATGCGACGCTCCGAGGACACGTTTCAGATTACGTCGTAAATATACATAAAGGGATATTTGATATAATACTTTTGTCAGTCGCCGCTGAGGGCTTTATTTCGTGTTTCGGCCCGCATTTTGTCATGTCAAAAAATTAAGACTTTTTGGAAATTTAATATTATCCCGCTTTGTTTGCAGACGTTCTATTGTTTGTTAGTAACAAATGCAAACTCAATACCAAAATACTTTAAAAGTTTAAAGATTATATTTGCATTTTCTATTAACACGACCGTTTTATTGAAATTAGAACAAGTAAGTTTATCTTACAAAGCAATTCTCGAGATATTATATCTGATAAGATAATTGCAACAAGATAAGCGGTTAATATTGCGCTTGCATTAGCTTATACACGATGCATTCTTGTTGACATGCCGCATGCACTAACATTTCTAAATGCTAAATATTGAAGTAGTTTAATGTAATAAATACGTATTAAAAATTAAAAGAGAGAAATGAACGCAAAAAATTGATAAACTAATTCATTGTAGTTAGTTGAAAGAAAAACTAGCAATTTTTTTCTCTCGAAGTAAATTATTTCGACACTTCTTCAAAAATGTAATATAATAATGTATAGTGTCAGTGATACTTATATAAGATACGACTAGGAATTTGTGCTTTTCAGTTTTCCTAACTTTATTTAGTAATGCACTATAAAACATTCTGAATTTAAATAAAACTTGGCTCTACCAGTTAAAAACTTATTCGAGTGCATTTTGACCGAACTTCCCAACAAAAGAAGTTTAATGCAACAAACGTGTACTTACAACAAAGAGAAGTTAATAGCAGTGCCATTACACGTCGCAGTAATATGGTTAGTGAAATCCTTCCGTAATGATAATGTTGTTACCGAATGTTGCTGTTGTTAAAGAATATTACGCGAAATCTCATGATTCTAGGGTTGCCACTATGAAAATGCTCTTATTTCTTATGTTACTACCGAACATTGTAATGTTCGGTAGTAATAATGCATTATTTGTGGCTCAACTTAGTTATAGCACAGATAATATAATACTACACAGTATACTAGTGTATACCTAGTGTATAGCCTATGCTATAGGTTATTAGGAGATTGGAATTAACAAATGAGTTCATGATTATATAGATTTCATGTATTTAATACTGTTTCCATGCTAATCCTATTAACGTGGTATTCCTAATCAAGTTTAGTATGTAGGTTTCGAATTATCTATTTAATTCCCTCTAGTATCTAGACCGATTAGCCGACATTAATTAACCTTGTTTGGACTGTTAACTGTTTTCATTTAGTCCAACTTAATTTAATATCTTTCCTAAACGTAAGTACCTACTTATTCTTTTTAATGAATAGTTTATTGGTGAATTCCATGGGCTTAAAGATTTCGTAGATACTAAAATTGTTATTCTTTTTTTTTAATATATTATATTATGATATAATGAAGTGGCAGCCCTACGCTAACGTAGCGACTGAATTACTTGTTTGTGGACCGCCTTATTGCAATTTCAGTCAGCTTAGCTCTAAATATACCTTGCTTCTGTAAATATGTACAATATCATCCTAATCTTTGTTTATTCTCTTCTTGAACAGACTTCAAATGTTCTTGTATATTAAGTAATAATTTAAATGTCTTATTATGTTACAGTCGCTTGTAAATTTTAATCTTCGCTTGTGAAAAATATTGGTTAAGACATATGTATTTGAAATTTGCTGAATGACTTGTAATTAAAATATTATGGAGAGCTACAAATGAAAAAAAAATTAAATCAAAATAGTTATAACTTTAAGCAAGTCGCTTTCAAATAAACATATGTATTTTGCTTCATTGGATGATAAGAAAATCCTAATTAAAATGAGCTTTTTATACTTACCACAATATTTTCGTTATCCAATCAAAACTGAATAGATAATACAATAATATTCATATTAAGACAATCACATTAGACATTGAGCCAAATTTATCCCTATATTGTTTTCTTTTTTATGAACTCGAGTTCCATCAACTGAAATAATATATTGATTTAGTAAGCGGAGAAGTCTCTAATTTCAGAGAGCCATTAACCCACGGCAGTGTGGGTTAATCGAGTGTTAATTTATTCATCATCAGGCTATTAATATATCCACCAGGGATATGGGTATTCCACTAGAACTTTCGTCTGTGGTTTACCTCAGAAGAGATGAGCTCAAAACTTTAAATATAGATATTTGTATTGATTTAGGATCCGCGGTCTTTATTAGATTAGATTATGTATATAGTACGGATTGTAAGCAATTTACTTTAATACTTTGTCTTAGTCTGGTCAGTATCCTAGAAACAAGAACTTTTACAATTTCTTAATATTACAAAGTGTCTTAAGCGATGTTAATAACATTGTATTAATCGTGGATGTCAATGAATGACCTGCATGAAATTCGATAACTGAATGATCGAGAAATATTAAAGCATAAATTTATTACGTGTTGTTTGGTAAATTAATTGTTCATACTTAAATGGATGTAAAGCAATATCTCAAGGCCTATGCGGGCACGATTTTTGTCAGAGCACATTCCGGTATCGCCGGCGAATATTCTATCAATCAATAAATATTATATTACATGCTATCGGAGAATATTATGTTAAACCATAATAAAATTATATTCTGTAATAAATAAGGTCGGTATAACTATTAAACGTTGGTTTATATTTTACGTTTTGATGCAAATAATCGTTATTCATTTTCCAAAATAAAATAAGTCCAACTTATCACATATTAAATTAATTATTTATTAGAAAAAAATCTATAAAGATGGGGTCAGATGTGTCGGGTATAAGCCGGTATAAATAGATACGTGGTATACAATCTTTTGATCGTATCAATCGTCTGAGAGTAAGATATAATAGTATGTGCAGCTAAGTAGTTTTTTGCATTGACATCAAAACAATCACTAAAATCTTAAACATTTCAATAAAATAAATAAAGAAAAGGAAGTTATGTTATTGTACCTACATATTAAAACGCTAATTTTCCATTAAGACGGAATGCCCGCATAGTGTCACATGGTGTCACACTATTTACAATGTAGAAGGTGCATTCCAATGAAAGCCAATCTTCATCCACTTTTCTTTATTGCGGAAGTTTCATGTGAAAACCTCTAACCTACATAGTAATACATAATTAATGAGCTAAAACTGTTAAAATTGGCATTTAAAGTGCTTCTAATAAATAAACACCATGTTAACTGCGTATCTTAATTGGTTGATTTCAGTTTGAGTTCCCAGTTTCCTTTCCACTTTTGATCAATGAAAAATCCAACATTGATACGGATTTCTACAGATATAATAGCAATAATTATAATTGCTAGTATTAGGGCTGAATTTAATTTAATTTAAGGTCGTTCATAGACTATTTTAGGCCATTCGATATTTTCATGTGAAATTAAATGATTTGTTTATATGAAGTTAACAAGGAAATGTTTTGTACATATATCAACGCATTAAAACACATACGATAATACGTACTTTTAAACCGAGCTCCATTTATAGATATTGTTTAAAGTTTAAACAGTAGATATCCTCCATCTACGCTAGGCTACTTCAGCTATTTCTACAGTCCGCGTTGTTTATAAATATTTATAGACACTTAATTTGTTTGTTGTTTGTAGCTCTCTTGCGAGCTCGTCGTTGCTTATACTCACTACTTGAATAAATTTTATATAAGTTAAACAAATGTTTAACATTAAAGTATTTGATGAAAAATTACGATTTACTTATTTATAGATAGACACTTATATAATACTTTACCAAATGAATCGTTAACCATACTCGGAAGTAGAACATTTTTTTAATTTTCAATTTAGGAGTAGAAAATATGTCACAGCAAAAGTTGCTGTAAATATAAATTCATTACAAAGTACCAAACCTGCAGTTCCTCTACAAAATATAAGTAAATCCACTGTGTTCTAAAATTTACGTTTATTTAACATCCATACTAATATTATAAATGCGAAAGTAACTCTGTCTGTCTGTCTGTTACTCAATCACGCCTAAACTACTGAACCAATTTGCATGAAATTTGGTATGGAGATATTTTGATACCCGAGAAAGGACATAGGCTACTTTTTATCCCGGAAAATAGGATAGGTTTTATCCCGGAAATCCCACGGGAACGGGATCTATGCGGGTTTTTCTATGACTGCGCGGGCGAAGCCGCGGGCGGAAAGCTAGTTTTAAATAAATATCACATGTAGGTATATATTATCCAAATAGAGTCTAGATTAATATTCAGACAAAATGATTACGTGCCAAGATTACAGACCCTTAATCCAAAGTTTCATATAACTTCAATAATATTAGTTATAGAAGTTGTAAGGACTTCAAGGGGATCCGTACCCTTGTCCCTTATCCTAGTTATAATTATCTACACACAAAGATACAGATCTCGGAATAGTCTTGTAAAGCGGGTTTAATCCAGCATCGCCGCTCCAAAGAGCGCTTGAACCTGCCTCTTGACTCCTAGTTAGAGACGTAAGACGTTGAATATAACAGCTAATGAACTCACTTTTTGTAAGAAAGATGCTCTGCATGTTCTTCTGAAATGCAAATCTTAAGCACAATATGGCTGGAACATTTTGGCGAAGTTTTAATTTGCCCACGTATAACATCTAACTCACATTTATGTGAAATTAAACACAATAAGAACACGATTAGTTAACTATGTAATGCTTACTTTTTATGAACTTATACGGTAAATTTATGACATTTATACTGTGACACTACTTTTATAATATTAAAAGGGAGGTAATTTTATGTTAGGAAAATAGTATAACTTTTTGTTCTGGTTGGCGAATAAATATATAATATAATATTTTATTTATAGATCAATCAAACGTATAATTTGCTTTATAGCTTGCATTGGTTGTTGCTATCCATCATACAATTAAATTACTCTGTTTACATGTTACTGTTGCATCTCTATGATTAATTAATTATTTATCTGTATAGATCTGTGGGTTTATAGCTATGTATCTTATTAAATTATCGTATATTAATCTGAGTGATGTTAAATTATTTTATCACATTTAAAAGTTACCATTTGAAAAAAGAAGAAGAAAGTTTGTGTACGTGTGCGTGTGTGTGGTAATTAATTAAAGTGCAATTTTTGATGAAAATTGACAAAAAATTGGTATGAAATTGGATTATAAGTATGTTTTAATTAGGTTTATTTTTACCACTAAATAAACCTGCCGCGGGCTGTCATTAATTAAAAATATAACGTAAGTCTATGAAATGCAAAGTATTAGGACCCGTATGAATATGGTAATACCTTACGCAATGCAAGTGGGTTCGACTCTAATTAAGGGAACTGTCTATATAAAGAGTTAAACTCTCGGTTTCGTTTGCCCACACGTTTTTATAATGATACTTATACGCCTTCGCTGTAGTGACCTCTTTCCTCCGAGACTCGTTTAGTTTTAAAGTTACTTTTTATTCGCTTAGAAAGCAAAAGTGTCGCTTGGCGTTATGTACAATTATTTTATACTAAAAATAGTTTTATAATTATTGTTACGTTATACGTTACGTTAATACGGATTTATAATCTTTAAGATTATCTATATGGAAATCCTATTTTTTACGATTACTAATGTCACGGTTCAAGGGTCTATAATCATCATGTCAATAGGTGTTATTTTCAATTATCATTAAATGTAATTGATTTAAGTTTATCAATATTCTAGATATTATTAATAATAGCATATACAAAGTACGCAAACGCAATATCATGTGTGTCATCCAAGTTAAACAAACATACCTTTTAGGTATATACTTCTATATTATCTTTAATATAGTATTATATTATCTGTGCTAAGTGCTAACCTAGTATAGTGTTCTATAATCTGTGGTGCTACAGAAAAAAAAAAAATTGCCGCGTGAACACTAAACGCGTATAATATGGGGATGAAGTTTTATTTGATATGGGAAAAAGTTAATCGTTTTCTTAATTAAATAAAATATTACTGAAGGGAATAAAAGTGACTGTGTTCGTAAAAAAGTGAAAAGCAAATTTTAGACATGGTGTGGTTGAAAAGTTAGTTTTCTGTAAAAAATGTATGAGATACGAAAACTATGAAAATGGAGTGAGAAGGTAACAAAAATAAAAAAAAATAGTTTAAAGTATGAAATGTGGCAATTGTAACTAAATTAATAAATTTTAATTCAATCTAATATGTTTAAAAGTATATTTTTCTCAAAAGGAAATTATGTATACGTTTAAATACCCACTATTCAATCTTAAAACCATTTCGCAAACGAAAATTAACAATTTACGCAGACTTAATTATATTTCTCGCTAAGCTACTTCATGAAACAGTTTATTCAGTCTATTTCCGTGACAACGCTTTATAGCGCTAAAAGTTCGCAAGAAAATTTTAAAAATAATAATATAATGACCCGCTTTTCACATTTGTACATAGTTCAGGATTAACATACGAGTATGAATTTATATTCAACGATTTCAAAGAAAATTCAAATTATTTTTTTTAATTTTTTTTAGCTGAAAAAAGAAAATCATTTCATTACTTAACTAAGATCTTGATTACTATTATTGTGATTATTGTTAGTAGATATATCTGTGTAGAAACTATATGTATTTTAATAGAAAAAGAAACATCTGCCGTAAATTGTCAACTAAAATTATAACATACGTACCAGCTTGTTCGCAGCACATAATATTACCGACTTCTATACATACAAGTATGAAATTGCAGATGTTACAGCTATATTACTTCCTTTTCTTCAGAGCTCACATCCCGATCTTCGTATCAAGCATAATCAGACAATGTCAAGGAGAAAAATACGTGACATTATTTATTCACTCATTTTCTTTTCTTTCTTCAGTCTTGAACGGTAGAAATTGTTTTATATCATATATCATACAATTCTGCGCGCATCGCATATTATGTATTTTCTTTATTTACAAAAAAAAATATAACATAGACCTTCGCTTTTCCATATATTTCATTTAAAATAACAATAGTTATTTAACTATGTATTAGTACTAATCAATATACATCAGCTACTGTTTTTAGTATAATCGAGTTTATTTATATTAACTATTTGATCAATATCGTACACAGAGACAGGATAAGTTTATTGTTGTTCGGCTATCTGTACGAGCTCTTTCATCTCGTGTATATTCGATAGTGCTTTGCTTATTTAATACACTCGGCTGGTACTAATCCAATATTTCTGTAAGCACCCTTAACCTCCACTAACGTTCGGTGAACGAGCTATTTCGAGTTTTTACAAACAAAAGCTTACATTTTATCCCATACAGAATATTTTGTTATCAAAGAAAATACTGAAATATCGCCACTATATCAAAGGATTTGCGGATTGTAGCAGCGCATTTATTGGAAATCGTGAGAAATATACGCATTGGATTTTATACGCCTCTTTCCGTTTGAATCACGATTGAATCATGCGTTTACAACATTTAGCTTTATTGAAAACATTTAGAATGTGAGTGGTGTAGGCTTAACGAGGCAATTAAATAAAAATACATTATGTTTAGTAAGAATGGCAGTAAAAATATTTCGTTTATGCAAATACCGGCACGTTCAAAGGTCGTTTAGAAGTCGTAAAGTACAAAGTAGCGGATGTCGGTCGTCCTATTTATATTGTAATACTGCATTTGGGGATACTTATTATTCATTCATTTGATGTTATCTCAAAATGCCGATGCTAATTTACCTGATTGCGCTTTAAAACAGGTTCATTATCAATACCTACTCCACTTTTAGGTTCATTTGAGGTGTGCGTAACGTTAGGTCTTCTATTTGTAAGTAGAATGTGTTGACGTTTTCATTTTAAGAAATATCTACTTACATAATTATATTATATTTAATTCGCAAAAATCGCAGATTTTCTACGCAAAAATTATTGTGGATGATAATTTTAACTCAAATTTTCACCTTACCAGCCATATAAAAATACCATGTCCCCTCTTCAAGACTTCAAGTAAGTGGTTCGCCGCGAACGTGTTTAATCTTATTTAGCCACCTGTCGCTTGAAAACGAGATAAAAAGTACTCGAATACTCTTTAAAAATGCTTTCAGTAATTGCATCACGTTACGATTTAAACAAAAAGAGATATAAAAATAGTTTTTGCGGACTCCGCGATGTCTGCGCGGGTCCGGCCTTGGGCGCGTGCGAGCGTTAACTCGGCGACGGTGCCAAACGTTTCATGACTGAACGATGACATATCCTGTATTATACAGTATACTGTCTACAGTATATTAGATGTATCTAATATATCATACATCAACATACCGTATTATAGAGCACATATCAAAGACGATGGAGAGACTAGCGCATTGATTTGTTTGGAAAGACAGTTTGCGTATGCGATTTTAACTCGTTTCGTTGATTTTAACCAAAAGAACATATTGTTCAATTAATCTGTACCTACATTTTATAAGTTTCATAATTAATAGCTGTTGCTTTAAATGTTTCTAGACTTTATGAAAGAAATTGAAGATTTCGTTACTATTATTCAATTCCAAAAAATTCAACACAATTTTAACAACAACATTTTAGAAACAAACTTCTTTATGTAGACATAATATGATATTTATAGAATGTATTATTTCGGAACCACGCATCTTTGGCTTTAATGGATGTTACAGATCATTTACGTTCATATTTTGCTCTACCACATATGGTGACATCATATCGTATTATATTGCACGCCTCATAAGCGAAGCGTTGAGGTGGGTACTACTGTCACTTCGCGCAAAACATCTGATCTTTCAAACTTAAAATGTCTTTATGTATCATACATTGCACTTGTAAGATAATACATACACACACATATTAAGAAAAAACACTATTTTTAACGTTCATGATATTTTTGATGTCATTTTTGTTATTTAAACTAGTTAAAAAACAGTTTAAAAAAGTTCTGTCTTGGACGTCCGTGTGTCTGTATGTGCGGATCCTTTTTCTTGTTAACACGATAGCGACCAAAATACTTTACTAATCGAGTCTTTTTTTTTTCTTACGCTTGAGTATGCTCAGGAATAGAACCCTTTCATTTTTCAGGGTCTGATTCGATGTGGTTTAATTGTTATTAAATAAACAAAAATAATAATTAATAAATATTTATTAAAAAAAAATTATGAGGCGTGCACTTTTGGATTTTCCAAATTATTTATTAGACTAGAAGCGATATTTCTGCACTGCATGAGGGTAATTTATATACGTTCTCCTATATCTAACCTTTATTAAATTGTATTAAATAAAACACGCCTAGTTTATATTTAAAGTCATTACAGTATTATTTATTATATCAATAGCTTTATTCTTTTTTTTATTTAGAAATATGCGAATATTTTATTGCATTGAAGTATGCAACAAAATCTTTATAAGATCTCTAAGAATCTGTGCAGATATTGATGTTATGAACCTGATATATCTACAAATAGTAATAAAAGAAACGTATGAAGAGACTCGGGATTCTATAAATACAAAATCAAGTTATCCTGTTTCTATTGCCATGTCTCATTCATGGATTAGTTTCGATTTTTATGGAATATCGATTTTTAGACCGTAGTTCTGCACAAAAAAATAAGGTTAAATTGAAGTTCGCAAACAAAACAAACTGTTTCTTCAACTATAATACATATTTTAGTTGTTAATTTGACTTACGGTAAACAATCCGTAACTCGTATTAAATTCAACCTGTTACCGGCAAGGGTAAGTTTCTTCAAAATGTACTTAGTGTATTGTCCAATAAATGTGGGTTGGACCCTCGTCAACAATGGGACCTGTCATTACGTCAGCGTGACCTCACTTAAATGTAATTTACACTTTGTTTTACCTGAATATATTACTTTTAGAAGCACATGAGAGTCCATGGCTTTGTGATTGTTTTATTTTTATCATAATGTGGAATGTTATTAGAAAATATTTTACAGTATTTAGCAAACTTTTTCCGTTAGATGTAGAAACTATTAATTATGTAGTAAATTGTGGATATATTTTTAAGGTCGTAGATCAGATAGAGTCCAGAATAGAAAAACTGTTTATAATGAAGTGTAAAAGGGAAACAATGTTGCTTGTAATACAGACTACTTAAATACCACTTTAATCACCTTCGCAATTCTCAACGAACACATACAAGTGTACACACCCGATTGTGATCGAATAGTGTTAAGAGGGTTATACAATATTTACGGTTAAGATGTCGCCTTTATAAGTCTTTCTTTACTGCAATAAAATGTTATTACTTTGTTGTATTTGTCCAAAGCATATGAAAAGTTAATAAATGTCAGCGTTCACATTTCTACGTCGGAAATTAGTTAATATCTTCTGTGCAGGAACAAATTGCAATGCAAATTTGCAATATTGCTGCACCGCATTTTAGACTAATAGATGCATGCTTTCGAACTTACAAGTTTAACTCTTGAATATTCTGATCTCGCAAGAATTGTAAAGTTTTAATCGACTGATTAATATATCTTATACCATCAAATTGGTTTCCTTTAAGTTTTATCATAATTTGTCTGGAAAAAATTATATGTTGAGTTAATTTTTGGTGGTTTTTCTTTTCATAGGTCTCATTTGCGGAAGTCAATGTTGCGGTCGGGGGAGAGAAGATTCCTTACGTACCACTTTACGAAGGAACGCGGAGGACAAGATAGCAGCCGCCACCAGGCCTATTGCTGAGCTGTTGTTGGCTACAAGAAGGACTTTACAAGGTTTGTGTGATTATATTAGTATTACTTGTGTTGGATAATCATCTTGTTATATTGAATTTAATTATTATTATTGCCTGACGAACCCGGCAAGTTACATAAGGCTTCAGTTTTGTAAGAAACGCTACCTTATTTTTCATATTGATAAATTTGAAACAAATATTTAAAATCTAAGCATATTTTCTAATAAATTTTACAGATGAAAAAAAAATATTTTCTTACCTCGCATAAAGACATAAGTCTGATTATGTACACTTCATAAAAGATTTAATTATAAATTTAAATCAAACATCTTGTCATTTTCACTGTTCATAAATTAAGTAAATCTGGGATAACGAGAGTGCGTCACAAACAAATATTGTAAGCGAGATATTTCAGAGATTTCAAATTCAAATCCAGCACATAATACACTTTCCACAGCCTTGAGAGAAATTACCATTTACAATGCGAATATATTAATATTAATCTGTACGATATCGCTGTCTTAAACTTATATAATTTAATCTAGTCTTTATTATCTGTGAATATTAGATAATAATTAAGTAATCTATTTAATTGCGGCTCATAAAAATATTGAAGTAATATATAAAAATATAACATTATTTTACATCAATAATTTATAATCTTTTGTAACTGGGTGTATCAAATTTCATTTTTATTATCACGTCTTACAAATTCAAAAGAAGTAGGTATTCATTAACATAAAGTTTAACCAACTAGTCAAATATTTTAAGAATACTATAACAATATTTGGTTATTATAATTTATTAGTTTCACTTTACTAAAATAAATTTAACCGATGTTATGCGATCAAATTTTCAAAGCAATCATAACAGTTTGCTTTGCATTAAATATTATACAATACCCCCGTATTAGTTATTACGTACTAGAATTGCATAAACAGTTCCCTATTGTTCTGTAGCAGCGTTGTAATTATTTTATAATTCATCATCCGAACATTGTTTGAAGTGTCCGAAGGAGCGATCGATCAAACAAACACCAAATGCGTTCTATCAGGCCTACCCCAACCGCGGAAAACATCATAAATCTCTTTTAGTGTACAATTATGTGACGTATGGGTTAGGCATAAAGTTTAGTTTTATGTGACGTTTATTTTTGATCGAATGCTAGAACAATAAATACTTGAAAGCTATTTCGATACTTATAAGTTAAAACAAATGGTGGTAACAAATTGAACTTTTAGTGTCCATTTTTTAACGATTATGTTTTCATGTAGATACCTCTGATTTCATATTGTTAACATAGCGACGTCTACATATTTTATTACAATAAATTTATCATAATTTATTTTATTATATCCAAGCGAAATGAAATGAATTTTGTTCATATCACTTCCACCGAAAATTGGTCATAGAAACAAGAAAGGCAATAACTCTCGCAAAATTTAACAGAAAATAAATCGTAAAAAAATTATTGTCGTTTCATTCGATCTTCTGCCGCTCAACAAATCAGTTTTATTTACAGAAGCTTTA
The DNA here is from genome assembly GCF_061535395.1 of Colias eurytheme. Taxonomy (NCBI): domain Eukaryota; kingdom Metazoa; phylum Arthropoda; class Insecta; order Lepidoptera; family Pieridae; genus Colias; species Colias eurytheme. The sequence goes on along the minus strand of NC_142982.1, from coordinate 9,298,650 downwards.
TATTCCATAAAATTTAATGGCTACAGTCATCAACTTGCCGACAACTTGGTGTAATGTCGTTTGAGTATTAAGGATTCATTTCATGTTTGCTTTACGTAATTAAATGGGACTTAATAAGAAAATGTTGAACATAAAACAAAAGTTAAATGATTATTAGGAGATTTTGAACTGTAAAAGCTATTTCAACAATCGTTTGTTTGATTGTAAACCTGTTTAGATATCAAGCTATTTTAAGGTATTATATTCAAATACTTGTTCTGATTAATTAGCAAATTCGGAATTCGGAATTATATTCAATAAGTCGTAATAACAACGTAAACGTAAAACAAATCGTAATATACATGTATCTACGATATTGATTCTTATAATATGTATACAATATATTACAATATTTCGACATAGCATAGCAAAGCTCACGCTTGCTATGCTATGTAGAGGTGACTCTATCACATCCAAAGCTCAAGTAGACATTTAATACAGTGGACCAGTAAGAACTCGAATTTTCTCAAAAAAATAAATTAAACCACAGCTCTCAAACGTCAAAGGTACACAAGAGGTCGGAGTTAAAAGGCCTAATGATCCTTTCACCAGCCATCCCAAAACAGCGTCGCTAAAACCGCCAGCAGTCGCATAAACGATGCATAAAGTAAATTCTGACATTGGCAAGTGCATCGACCTCTTCATAATGAGTGGGTTAAGAACAATACGTACTCTACACCCTCGGTTAGACGGTGAGAGGAAATAACCGGAGTGTAAACGTCCCTTTTAAACTGTCGTTACACCGTGTAAGCAGCACTATTTTTATGTGCAACGAACTTTTTTTGTAACGAGATTAGAAAAAATTCATTTTTCCCACCTTTATATTTACTTTGTTTTTTAACTGATACCTAAGAGCGTAAACAACTTTAGCCTATTTGTTTAGATTGACTCTTTTTTTTTATAATAACTAGGTTTGATAGTGCTATAATTATATTAGTAATAAAAACAAAATTAAAATTTCATTATTAAAGCCATTTTAAGCCTTCCAATACCTTGACTCTGATATTCTCCTCGAGTAGTGCCTACAGACCAATCTCATAAAATTAAAAGGGCTCGTTATCGCTTAGCATGTTTTGTTCGGTGTACTTTACAACTCTGTACCATTGTGTTGTGCCTACAAGTAATTTCAAGCGCAGACCTGAGACCGTCATTAGAACTTAAATAATTCCACCTTTGTGCCTTACCCTGAACGTAACTCGTGTTTATGAAGCCAACTATTTCATACTTAATTAAATTAAACGCTCTACCGTCTTGTCCTTGACTTATACTTTGACTCTTACAAGTTTAATGGTGTGGAAAGCATTTTTAGATTAATTAATTCCATATCAATTATTTATTATAGTTGCCATTGAAATCATTAAAGTTCTTTTAAGAGTTGTAGATGATAATTTTATTCTATTAGAAATTTCTAGAAATATCAAAGATGAAATGATCCATTACCTACCTATACATTTAATAATGAGAAGTAATTACCGAGTATACCATTTTTTAAAAGTTGTTTTGCAAGAAATAACCTCTAATAAATCATTTTGTCAGCATACAAAGATTTTGTTAGCAATAATTAAAATCAGGCTGCAATTCGTGTTTTGTAAATAATCATGACAATGGTCAGCAATTTAAAAATAAAATTGCAGCGAGTTTTATTATGTACACATGTATCTGCAAAATTAATAGTCAATCGGCAGAATAATTCTTGGTCAGCAAGATTATACATTCGGGTAGCACAGAAAACATTTCTACACGCAACTTATGTTTGCAATTTAAATACATAGTTGTTTTGCGTATTTATTGAAAAATGATGAATTGATTGGAAGCCGGCACATGAGGTGGCCAGTCGTGTGCGAGAATTGTCATTCGGTGATTGTGCGGCAATTAGTAGTAAATATTTTCGATTGTTTGATGACAAGATGTTAGTTAGTTCCAGACTATGATTCGGACACGCAAAATAGTAGTGATAGTGAAGAATTGGTAGTTAAGAAGAAAACAAAGCTGTGTTTGGACTGGAACTTAATTCAAAAGTTTGATAACTGGGAACAAGCCGAAACATACGTTAAAACTGAAGGTACTTGGGCACTACATTATTGCCACGAAACAGAAGACGGGAAAAAGAAATATTATAGGTGCAACAATTTGAAAAGACGTGGTCCACAATGCTCTGCAAGGATTTATTTACTATTGGACAACACTGCAGATTCCGGGATTTTGTTTAAAACTAATGCTGATCACGAATCACGATCATGACGAAAAAAAGGAGTTATCCTCGACTTACGGTTTGTGTGACACTCTAAAAAACGAAATTAATCGATTATTTGATTTAAAAATGAAACCAAAAGCAATAATGCAAAGTCTTACAAAGATGGAAAATATTCAAGTTCCTAATTCCCATAGGGGAAAAGAGGAAAATGGCCGGCCGTCAAAGGCAAAACGAGCTTCAATTATACAATAAGTATAATATTAAAAATAATGATATTTTCATTATAATAATTTTTAATAACAATAAATATTTGGTCCCTACTGTTTCTGAAATATAATAATTATAAAACTAAAACGGCTTCTTTATAATTCCTTCAAAACCTTCAAAATATCCATGCGATAATACTAAAAGTAACCTACCTTGCAGGCCGAGACTAAACGGCAAAGAATAGAATAAACGCTAAGGAATAGAAACTGCTATCGCTAATTATTGACATAAGCTCATGACATTTTAGTAATGGTTCGGTCACACTACCAACGACGAGGACGACAACGACCAAAATTCCCATCCAGACAAAATTCGTTCAAAATAAAATATTAAAATTTCCCGTCATACTGGTACTCGGAAGAAAAAAAAATTCGAGGTCAATTAATAAAAAAATAGGTTTTTTGCGATTTTCGCCGAGATGGTAAGCTAATTATATAATTACCTAGGACCAAAATTGTAGATCATAAAATTATCTATAAAAAACTTCCGATACATTTTTTTCTAGGAGCCACCGTTTCTACGAAAAATCTATATTTTCATTCATTATTCGCAAAAAAAAATTCCAATCACGAACGACAGGAAATTTTAATATTTTATTTTTAAGTGTCTTTTTTACAATTTTGTTAAATTGCGACTGGATGAAAATTTTGTTTGTGGTCGTCTTCGTCGTTGGTAGGGTGAACAAATCCTTAGCGAAATATCGTACGCTTATGACAATAAGTATCGCTAGCGGATTCTATTCCTTTGCGTTTTGACGGTTGGCTAAAGGGGCTGAGGGTGAATAAATAAATGATTCATCAGTAAGCCCATTTAGTGCTTTTTAAGTATGTTGTTTATTTATTATTTGCTAGACTACCTAATTTTAGCGGCACTTAACTGATTTTTTTACTTATTCTCGGAGTGCTTACCAAAATTTAATAAGGTATAGTCACTCATTGCAGCTTTAATATATACTCAGCTGTAAAAAAAATACTGCTGTTCAGAATGATATAGTATATTGCAGACTGATTTATAAATATTTGCTGAACACAAGTTGCTGTCCAAATATCAATATTTTAGCTTACCAATAATATATATTTCCACTGACAAATATACCAATACTTTGCTAACCGTTTAAATAACACCCTATAATAATCATGTTTCGATAACTAAATTTACTGTAATCCAAAAAGGTAAAATTGGAAGTTGTCACTTAATTATTTCCATGTAAGTTTAATTTAATCATATAACAAATACAGGAACAAACAAATATTAATATATTATTGTTATACTGCAAGCAAATTTCAACGCTCAGCATTTATAATAAACAAAGTTTGCAGTAATTTACATAACTAATTACAGCACTCCAAACTGCCTGCATACCTCTTCTCTGCGCTATGAACATAATTTTGTTTTCCCGCCTTCATTTATAACTGCGTAGTTTTTATTAAAAAGAAATGCTAATGGTATTCCTTGCTTGTTTTATCTGTGAACATTATATCTAAACGAACGATGTAATAAACAATTGTGTTTAGATATGTCAAAGTTAGTTTTTAACAGTTTTATGGATACTATAAGGCAGACTTTTAAGTCGTTATACGAGTATGTTTAATGTAGAGTTTATACCGTTTGAGGGCGTCTGGAGGTCCCGCCGACGGGTTAAAAGATGAATACTTTTTATTTATTGAATGTAAAGTTGCCAGGTTGCAAAAAGTCGCATGCTGTTTAAATTCCTATCAGAGTACCTTAGAAAATTCCTGTGACTATATTTTCCGGCAACTAACTCACAATCAAGTTTGATTTATCTCCTTGATCTCTGGAGAGCAACTTTTAAAAAATAAAAGCTTTTTTTTCGAGCAACAATTCAAATGTTTTTATTTCCATTGAGAATCCATTACTTACCTAAATTTCTTAAGATTTGCTATGTTAACTGTTTTTTTTTCTTTTGAAAAAATCTACTATTATACGATTTAATTTTCTTGATAAAGGAAAATCAAGAAAATTAAATCGTTGTTTCTATATTATCATATCGAAAATAAAATATAAAATATGCATTTCATGTGTATTATTACCTTATACTTCATAAAATGCCGTTTCATTCTTATACCTGAAATGAATACTTATTCAGCAATTCCCAATCAAGTAAATAAATCATATTTGCCGACACGCGACTTATAACGAGCCTTGAATAACGTAGATTTATTCTTAACATAGCGAAAATGGCGGCTATCATTAATCTTACAGTAAAAACATACTGAAAATAAAATGATGTAGGGAACGCAAAATATTTTCCCGGGAACTTAAATGTGTATTTATGGGCCACGATTTATGAATATAATGTGGCAATATTGAAGAGAAATGGGTTAAGTATTGTAAACTGAAATATTAACATAGACACTTTTTAAAATCACACGTAAAATATTTAAATTGGAAGAGTTTGTATTAGATAAACGATTTATTAGTGTTTTTCAAGCTTTGAGAAAATTTAATAAATTTTATCACAGTACTAAAATAAATATAGTTTAATTGGTACATTTATAAAATAAATTTATCAGTTGTTCTTACAATTAATCCAGAAAATTTATGGTATTATGACAAATCGTTTTTCTATTATCAAAATTTATAAGCTTCATTACAAACTTTAAGTTTACGGCAATCTAAGAACCTTGTTATTCTATTATTATACCTGAGGAAATCACATCCGCAATTCTACAAAGCGAATGTGACAGGGCGGCGCTTACATTAGGTGACAAGGCAAATCTACTCATTAGCCCTCCTCTACCGTGTTAAAGCCTTATTGCTATGCCATCTGTCGTCACACATAAGCTGTGTACAACTACTATAGAATATTTAATACTCTTGCATTATAAAAGCCGCCAAATGCACCGTTCGTAACATTACCAAACACTTTTCATATAAGCATTCAGAGATACCAATGGCCCTGTATAAAAGCGCACATGTCCGTGCCATTTCATATTCCTCGCCTGAATGTCTTTGAATTGTAACATCAAAGACTCGCTTTTACATACAAAACACTCCCTTCATGTAAACTTAATTCACTTTTTATTCGTATAGAATAACAATGTAGCACTTAGCGTGCAGAGCTTTTAGGAGCGCGTATTTTTAACAGATTTGTTTCAGATTTTATTAAATGGAAAATTTTATCTTTCTTTTAACCTTTCCACCCCTGTGTAAGTGTTGTGTTCGAATTTTAATTAATGTCGATGATTAATACTTATTGGTATTATGGTTATGTTTTCACATGGCTGTTTTTTTTTTCATTAATAAAATGTTCTTATATTACGTAAGACCTTGACATAAAAGGGATAAAAACAAACTCTGCCGATAATAAATTAATACACACGGCCCTTTATCCTAGGTTAATCCTTCTATGTTGTGCCTCGGCGCCTACCGGAACATCATTTCAAGCCTCTGTTTAAAATATATGTGTAATATCAATGGACTTCACGCAAAGATCTTAACTATATCTCAAGAATGTTAAGCATTTGATCTTTTTCCTTACATTCCTTTTAGATAAGGTAGGCCCCAGGTGTTGTGAATTCAAATATGAGACGTTACAATATGTATTTACTTAGGCTTTGTTAAGCCTGTTTGTTTGTGAACTGTTTGATTTTAGTTTGCGTCGCTGAGCTTGAATTACATAACTATTTACAAGACAAGTTTGTCAAAGTGAGCTTCTCTGTATGTTCGTTATCAAAGTTTATGAGTGCGTTGTTTGTCCTCCCAAATATAACAACAGTAAGGAGTGATATGTAAGACAAATAAAACCTTATGAATTACTTAATAATTCTTATTGATAAAATTTCATAATTCAATGTTATTATTATTACAACATACCTACCATTCTCATAATGATGCGAAAAAACATATATGTATTCTTAAAATAAGGATAAACTGAACTAAAATGAGTATTAATAATGCCGACATTTATAAGCGCCTATAGATCACAAATCATTGTTATTTTTCAAACAAAAGTAATTAATTCGACTGAATAGAGATAGCGTAAAATAAATATATCATCAAGTCACATTTTGAGCTATTAAATAGTTGAATGCTATTTGAGAAGTGGGCAGCGGTCGTTGGCACCCGCCGCCCGCCAGTCATTACACCGTTGAAATAGAGCAAAAAAAATGAAAGAAATTGCACGTCTTTTTACGGCAGTAGGTACTCTAGAATATTAAAACTTAAATGTTCCTTAGAATAGATCTTTTATAGTTTTCTAATAGATTAACTTCAACCAACACCTCGTGTCTAAATTAAAATAATTGGTACGAATTTGAATTTACATTAACCCCATTATATGTCATTAACACTCATTAATTTTCTTTTGTTGCCCAAAGTCCTACATTTTGTTGTTTATATTTACAGTCGCATTTTGTTTTCAGAACATCTGACAGCGTTATCACAGCAGTCTCAAAACAAAACAGCTGTGCTATTCTCGCAACTGTATCGGAGTCACGCGACGAGAGCTCACGCACCTCTAGCGACATTATACGATGACATTCGAACGTTGCTACGATCAAACCCAGAAATCGAAGACACGAATGGGGTGGATTTGGGATCACCGCCTCCAAAAGACATGGCTCAGAGCACGAAAAAGTTCTTTCGAGAGGTATTCCCGGTTGCGTATCAAAACGTGTTGAGATTGGATGCGAAGCAATTCACCCCAGAGTACGAAGCGTGCTTAAAAGACGCTTATGATGCCGTTCAGCCGTTTGGCGAAGTGCCACAACAGGTAAAATATTTTCTATTTCTGCATACTGGAGTTCTTACATTTACTTCTTAATGAAAATGTATGCGAATTGCGAACGCTTAATAAACGGTAATTTCCGCAGTTAGGTTAGGAGAACCTTAAATTAAATTAATTAATGTTAAATAATTACATTCTCGGGATTAATAAATAATAATATAAACAGTAAGATAAACTTTATTAGGTACCACGAGGTATATTTAAATCTATACTTATAATAAATCTGTAGAGAGGCCAATTCTGTACATGAAATATATTAAAAAAAAAACTATGAAGGGGTGATAAGGGATCGCTACTGATGCCAAAAATGCAATAAGTAAAATTTTTGTCTGTCTGTCTGTCTGTCTGTCTGTCTGTCTGTCTGTATATTCGTTATAGAAACAAAAACTACACGACGGAATTTAACCAAATTTGGCACAATTATTCTTCATACTCCTGGGCAGGTTATAGTAAAAGAATCATGTAAATCGGTGTAGAAACACGAAAGTTATACATGAAAATATACGCTATAAGTCATCGCGCGTGAATACAGAATCATGCCATAAGGATTATTTTTGTGTATCAGTTGCCGCGTTCGACGCGCTTCGCGGCGGGAGCTATAAAAAGGCGGCGGGTCTGTACCCGTTTCGCGTTGTCACGGCATCACGTGTGAACGGCTGAACCGATTTCGATAATTCTTTTCTATTATATTCCTTGAAGTACGAGGATGGTTCTTATGTAGAGAAAACGTAAATATGTACCACGGGCGAAGCCGGGGCGGACCGCTAGTTTTAAATATAATTTGTAGTGTACATATATTTTTTAATCTCTGTTTCTTATTAATAAATTACAGTTAATTTTTAGTAAATTTTCCGTTGTATGTTTGAATTCATTTATAATTCAATATTATTTAAATCAATCTATTGATAAAATTTCTAATTACTTTCACTAATTGATTATGTGTGCACAATGTAGCCATCATAAAAATATATTAACGTGTATCTCTATAAACTAAAACAAATACTAACTCTATCAAAATCACTTGAAGCGGCACGAGCATTACTACAAGTCCTCAAAATGATTAAACATATTCACTCTATTTTTATTCATACAGTTGGGTGCATCTCTATCAAAATCGCTTGAAGCGGCACGAGCCTTACTGCAAGTCCTTGCGGTGGGCGCTGGTGCTTTGACAGCCAGTGAGCAAGTCATTAATTCCAATGAAGAGTGCTCCAATAAGATCCTGCGGTTGGCTGGCTGTTCGAGGTGCAAGGGATTCGAAGTCAGCCCCTGTAGAAGCTATTGCCTTAATGTTGCGAGAGGGTGAGTTATTTTAAATATATCTTTAGAGATAGTAAATGGTTATATGGGAGGGTGGTTTTCTTTTTGATGTTTAAAATAATTACTTGCGTCAAATGTCGTTTTACGTATCGTATACGTACGTATAATTAACTTTTAATGCCACACCATTATTATCAATTTGAATTAGGTACTATAGCAATAAATAAAGACATAAACAAAGAAAAATATTTAACGCTTTTCCGATCTGAAAATGGGAATCTTTTTAAAAACAACATGCACTCGTTTTCCACATTAAAAGAAAACAAAGGATCTCTTATTACGGAGCTAGCCTACATTTAGTAAGAAAAGGAAACGAAAATTATTTTTCCATTATATGAAAATGTTTTGCTACTAAATTTAGGTCTTGATTCTTTTGCGAGATTGAAAATTGTACCGTTATAATAAATTTCTTAAATCCTGAATGTCGCTTCGCGATAATTTGTTTTGATAGAGCTTTTAGAAATTTAAACGAAAGCAAAATAGAAAGGATTTATGTCTCATAATATATTATCTACTAAAACTTTTAAAAGTTGAGTTGTTGTGAAAATATATCTTAATCAGCTGTTGCGGTCATTAATTTTAAGGATTATTTTTATTTGCTTGAGTATAATATTAACGTGTCGAGTATCATTTCAGTCTATTTCTTTCAATTCTTCAAGTCTTGACATTTTAATTTCATCTATTTAGAACGTATCTTTCAGTAGGCTATAGTTAGTAGTCTATTCAACCATTGTAGTAGGTGTTTAACGAAGGATTAATTCAACTAGGTGAATATTAATTATTAGAAATATTAATTTATTAAATATTAATCATATATTTATAAAACTTCTATTAATAGAAAAAGACGCGGGTTCGATTTCCGCCTCATGCTCTCTACGATTTTGGTATCTTCGAATCTTTCCAAAGAAATTTCACTTCTCTGACACGCTCTGTTTTATCTACTTGAGTATAATATGACGCTGTGAATACCATTTCATGATATTTAAATTTCATCGCAACATTTGTTAGGTAAAGTTGTTAGTCTATTACTTTTAACTAGAAGGATATAAAAAAAAATTGGTTGTCTGTTAAGTCGGTTTACTGACGATAGTTGAACGTGACAACGTCCGATTGTGCTTCTTTGTCGCTCGTTCCGCGCTCTCGCTTGCCTTACATGGAACGCCTCAGAGCGAGGTAACGCCGCATGAGTCATGTTTTTTCGTGCGTGCAGCCGGCTCTATCGAATTATAAGACGTTGTCACGTCAATAATTTGAAATATTATACGTTAATGAATTATTTTTCCATTAGCTGCATAGGTTCCCTAGTATCAGAGCTGGACGCGCCGTGGGCGGGCTACGTGGAGGGCGTGGAGCGGCTCGCGCGCGCGGACGCGGACGCCGCGCTGCGGGCGCTGGACGCAAGGGTCTCGGAGGCGATCATGCACGCGCTGGAGAACCACGTCATTTTGGAGAAAAAGGTACGTGCTGGAAAGAGTTGTTAGTAATCTATATAATTATATAAAACTCAAAGGTGACTGATATAGTGATCTATCAACGCACAGCCCAAACCACTGGACGTAACGGGCTGAAATTTGGCATGCAGGCCGAAATTCTTGCGGGAACGGAGAAAAACGGGGATGCACGTACAAAGTCGTGGGCGGAAGCTAGTTAATGGTATAAATGTGTTTGTACTAATTAAGGTTTACTCATTGCCTCGCGACGTCCATTGTTCATAGATGAACATAAATAAATCTTAAAATAGGCTACCTTGTATATTTAAAAAATCTCTATATATAAAATTGAATCCCTCTTGGTCACCGGCTCACGGCATCACGCGTGAACGGTAGGACCGATTTTGATATTTCTTAAATTGTTTGTGTTCGTTATAATCAGGAGAAGGATCTCAGGAAAAAAGTCAAGCTTCGCCAAAAAATCAAGATAATGCAAAAACATAACGGCCAAATAAACTTCACGGGTTTGAAAATTTGCGTGAAGACAGATTTTAACGTCTTTCGGGTCAGCTAGTAGTCAATAACATTCGAGGGCTCTATGCGTTGCGTGCTCTAAGTATACAATAAGTTTCTCAAATCCCAAAATCGTGCAGCTTTATCCTGGCCAAAATCCGTCACACTTAACCATATAATATTTTGAAGAAAATCTCTTTAAAGTGGAGTAATTTTTCTCACACGACACTTGCAATATCTTGAGTGGTTTATGCCCTCGCTACATATTACATTATGTTTAAATTGTCTCTCACCTCGTTTATTGCTAGCACAAAGCAGACTCGCCTCTTGACTACACGTCCTTGTAATTTTGTTGGCGAGAATTGCTGAGATAAGGTTAAATAAACATCCAGGCATCAATTTATGGAGAAATTAGATCTACATTATGAACTCTAAAGTATTTAATATTTTATTTATGCTTTTAGAAGTTATTATAAATTATGATGATTTTTTTAATACTTATGTAAATTGTGCTGTATGCTATGCCTATAATCGTTCTCAATACCACACAAAGAAACTATAGATTCAGCACCACTGCATAATAGTCAACTATAACAAATATTTAGCACTATATCCTATATTACAAAACAAATCTATCTAGAGTTATGATTAATAACACTTCATCAAGTAGACAAAACGGGCTACAGAACTAAATTTAAACTAATTTACAGCCGCTAAGTACACAAGTTGTGCGAACGAGATAATTTTCTGCATAAAATATGCTTCTGAATCTACAATGAGCTTAACTTTTGATTTACAGCGAACGAAGCAATAAGTTGTGCATTTTGCACGCCATTTGAGCTTGCTAGCTAAATGTCACTGACCTAGAGATAATTTATGGCGGGAAACGACAATGCAACTGAACATAGATAAATAATGAGCTCAGTTCCTACTAATGCAGCTGAATAAAAAATAAACAAAACATTTTATCACTATTAAAATATACATGAACAGCATGAATTCAAAAGCTAATTTATTAATACGACTTAAATTTGCATCAAGTTATAGATAAAAAATATTTAAAAGTATAATAGAATGGATAGGCGTTCAAAAAATGATTTATATGTATCAAAACACAGTATTCCTATGTAAAAAAATCGAGCTTATGAATAATTAAAACCTGTCTACGAAATGAAAACAGTTATAAGACATTTGCAACTAATATCTATTTCCATATTATTTAGTCTCTATTTATATTTTAGCTTCAGTGTGACTTAAATACCGAACTTATCCGAATTAAAATACCTTAATAACAACGAGTCAGATGTGTTGTTCTTTTAGTAGAGTTTCAACTACTTACCTATTATTACATTCATAATGATAGAAATAAATCATAACGTAATTATAATAATGCACTAAAGTACACACTTTGACGGCTGTATGTAATCTTGGCTAACTGCAATTTGTAGTTAACAAATGTTTCCTCAAACTTTCACACTGGCAGTACGCCACACAAGTTCGCTTATCAACCAGACACGAAAACTTGATACATTCGCTTTTCGCAGCCAATAAAATTTACAATAATTCAAATTTTATTACTACAAAATATTGTTATCTTTTGTGAAGTATTAAATGGACACAACAAAATTTATTCGAATAGAAGTATTCTTTAAAAAATAGTTAGGTTTCGCTTATCATCTCGACCAAACATAAATAAAATTTGTTTCGAAACGTATCTTTCTCAAAAAAATTCATTCCTGCATATTTCAATCGATCCTTAATTTTAGCAGTTTTCCAAAATGAATAAAATAGAATAAGCCATTATTTTTTATTGTAGTTTTATGTTCTTCAAAATCGAACAACACTGCAGTTCATCTGAAGGCAATAAAGTTCGAAATTTTCTTATTATAAGTTTATGTGAAATTATGAGCCCATAAAGTGTGCACGTGGGCGAAGTTCAGGTCAATCGTGGGCGTAGGGCAAAGAACGTCTTCGCTAAACCACAGACGCTTAAACGAATTATACCTTTGGCCGGAAATATGTTTAATGTGTTACTAATTATATAGATTATATCTCTTTACACATAACACGATTTACATATCATTACAGCTTGCTCATTTTGAGTATCATTTTTCATTTGAGCATAAATTGACCTTATACATGACAGTTGGAACAGAGAAATAACGATGTTAATTAGTTAAAATTGCCGTATAAATTTTGTGATTAAACATTTCATAATATAGATTTATTCATTTTTATTTGAATCTAGTTCTAAATACAATACGTAGTTAAATTTTATTGTATGCTCGCGGTACGAATGTATAAGTGCTTATGTTGAATTTGCTTCGCGGATAATAGGCTCAGTACGCGTGGGCTTCCACTTAATGAATATTGAAATCGTGAAAGCATTGAAGAGCAAATGTGGGCTACATTGAATTCGACATAATACATCATTCTATACATCGGATCATTATAATTCACTGTTAAGTGTTTCTTTTACCGGTTTCAATTCTCTAAATTCATTGTGCTCACATTTTGCTCACATAATATTTCGTATAAAGCAGTTTTCATAAGATATTGGCAAAGAAAATGCTTCCAAATATATGATGATATTTTCCTTGATTATATCACACAATAGTCCTAGCAATCAAGACGATCTTATTGTCGTGTAAGCTACATACATATAAACTATTATGCCATACAAAATTCAACCAACATACCTACAAAATTATAACGATAAATGATAATAAAGACTGAACTTCTGTGTGTGAGTACACATCATTAGTAAACATCTGTTTGCCCTATGTCCCCTTGACAGTCTTCACACCCGTTGATCACAATTGATCGTCGTAAATTGCAAAGTTAATGACAATAAAACTGAAGTGACCTTAGATGTTACTAAGCCATGTCGTAATATTGAACTAGTAACGTGTTCTCATTGTAATTAGTTACAATTGGAATTGCTTCGATTATCAATAGGAATATTGGAGGCACGTATATATGGAAAATATGCCATCGATTATGACAAGTAGGTTATGCTTATCAGTACTTACCTATGTCATATTATGTGTACTTGGATCAATTAATCGGTATCATCAGTAATCATATTCTGTCAAAAAGTCTTTATAGACAGGTCGACTCTTAAACATAATGACTTTTTTAAAGTTACTTCAACAAAGTACTTTTACGATAAAGAGTAAACATTTAATATTCCATTACAATGCCGCTCCACGCGGTCGTAAATCGTTCTAGAAAGCATCGAAGTCTGTAGGTAAAATGTTGACTTTCAATTTTCATACTAATAGCTTTGGTGCGGCTTCCATTCCCCCAAGAATTCGCAGGATACAACTTTAGGGATCGGTTGCTTATCGATAAAATTTTCGATTACTTACTTTCTTCGTAACTTATTAGAACTTAAGGAAACTTTGATTTGGGTTTTTCGGTTACCAAGTTGGGTTTGTCTATGGTAAATGGATATTGAATAAGATGTAATTTTGCGATAGGTATAGATTTATGAAAAAAGATTACCTTTCATAATGTCGTAAAGAAACAAAAATGAAATAAATTGTAACAGTGTCCTAAAATTATGTGAATTTACTGTTTTAATAGTATCATGTGTAAGTAATACATAAACCTAAATAATATATATATGTAACTAAAACACAAAAAGAACCCGCAAAGCACACTTGAAATTATGGATAAAGCAAATACATTTCGCAAACGGTGTTAACACTTAGCAAATTTTTCTGCTTTATTCGCCAAAGATTAAAAACATCACATCGTTAGACAATGGATGGGGTTTCAAAGGATCCCTTTATCAAAAGGACACACACAGAAGGCACGGATTCAGATTATGTTGACATTATGTCTCTCCATGGATTATGTTACGACTGTAGATGACTCTAAATTGTGTATTACATAACATTTTTTTTTCATACAGTTGAAGTAAACTATAGAGATTGAAAATATTTAGATTGAAATTTATTTTCGTTTTGCTAATAAAAAACGTTATTCAATAGGTAGGTACGTAATAATATTAAAATCAAGCATGTTTTAATCTTTTCAATCATCATCATAATATCAATTTAGTATTAATTAATTTACCAAATATTAGTTAAATTTTAAATTTAATTATATTAGCACAAAACGCATGATTCGAATTTCGATTAAGTCGTGACTGGTCATAATTTAACAAATCGTAAAAAAGCTAATTTCAAATTTGGAACGAGGTAAAAATCGTAAGGTCATTAGCATCGTCGCGAGTGAAAAGTCATCAAATGTTACAACAATCCGCGTCTCGAGTTCCATCAGGTTGAAGCGCCGGCGCCCGCCCACGCTACGAGCTTTCTCTGCGACCGAGTTTACGGAATAAGCGGCTAGCGATTTTGATTACACGACTGCGAAAATAAGTATCATGTTTGTATTTCTTTTTCGTACAAAAACCATGTTTATAGAGGTTTTGTCATTTGTGATAAACGAAACGCTATGTAGAATTGCATTTTTTTTGCAATTGTTTTCCACTTTCAATCGTATGTTTTGGCGTCTATGTGTACTCGTAGTGATCTATCACTTCCTTACTTACATGAAAAGTTCTTTTTCTACAAGTGGTTTTTATTCATATAAGAAGAGGTGTCGGTGCACCGATTTCTCTTTTCCAAGTGAGTCGCCGCTCACTTGACTTGCACCACAGGCCACGTGGGCGCCGGCGCAGCCAATCGACTACGCAATTTTATTGATAAACCGCCGCATCACACTTATTTATTGAACTTCGATAGTTTCTTTATGGCCATGACACTATCTGCCTACGACTACTGATTTTTTAACGACTCGATTTGATTCGACCCGCGTTTGGTGAAATGTAACCGGTATTTTTGAATATTAATGTTTGTTTCGATTGTCATTTGCAATAATATTGATGGTTTAATGTAAATTCGTTAAAGGCGCCAGACATTTTAACAGACCGTGTTGTTTTGTTTTAAATATTTATCACTAATGATTGGAACGCCTAATTAATTTTCTTTTATTTCAATATTCGAGGAATCTTTCTTTTTATCTTGATCGAAAGCATCATGCTTTATGAGGAGATTGAGTTTATGGTAATAATATTCGTAGCAGTCTAAAACAGGTGAATATTCATTTGGAAAAAATATATATGTACTACATAATGCATACAGTACGTTTTTGATCATGAACATGGAACACAAGCTTTTCTTTTGAATTAAATAATTAAAGTAGTAGGTAGTGTGTTTGAAATATAACACCATGACATATATCCTTACCATCCCATTAATTTAGAGAATTACCGTTTTCATCTTACACAATAACGCTTTAAATGTACCTGTTGTCCACTAATTTATAAAACCTCAACCTCTTTTCTAATATTGCCTTATCTGTCACTACGATTGAACTTTTACGCAAGTCCGGATGTTCAAAGACGAATTAATTACAAGCACTTGTCGCCCACGCACCAGCCCACTATTTGTATAGATTATACAGCTTCAATTTAAAACGTTTAGCCGGTATTGATAGATTCAAATAGCGATATGACAGCCTGTTATTTTTGAGAATATATACCTCTAAATTATAGTTCTTGTGATTAAGTCATCAATTTTGGTTTCCAGTTTGTTTTTGTCAGACGCAGATGAGGTTTTTGTTTTTCAAATGTATTTGTATATATTTGCACGAAGGATTTTACTTTGAGAATTGTCAAAAAGTTATTTTTAACTGAGAGAGTCGATGATGGATGAATGGATGGATCAATGAAAAAAAGAGATGAAAGAAAATAATAATATTTTATGAAATATTTCTTAACACAAAAGACATTTTCATGTATCAAAGCAACCCTTGCTTTTGCACTACTTTGTGCGAAAATTAATCAATAAAATATTCGTACTATACACATATTTATAAAAATAATATATCGAACATTTCCTACTGAATGTTTGTTCACTTTTATTACTGGAAAACATCTCATCATATTAACTTTGGTTTGCGTAGTTTCTTTATGGAGCTTTCACAATTCCCCAATGACTGCAATGTAGTTAGTTTTCCGCGAAACACGGCATATATGATTAATAAAATATGGATATACTATATTTATACATTGTAATAGGTAGATAATATATAATGTTATCTATGAAAGTTGATGAAAAGGCACACAAAAAGTATGTTAAATTATTAATTATGTCAACCATATATTTTATTAGCTATAAATCTGACAAGTTATACCTACAAGTATTCATTAAATCTTGGAAAGTATTGTCATATCTTATCTTTTCCATTTTACTAAAGTTCTCGAAAAGTAATTAACATGTGACTATACATTATATTATCTTTTATAAGTGACATGTGTTAATTAATGGCTGTTGGAGGCTTTATCAATATGTAAAGAGCTTGATGAAATATTTCATTAAAGAACAGAATGGAATAGTAAAACATCGTTTTATTAGTTTTTATTAACGTTGAGAATGTAAATAAAATCAGTTAATTGTGGTATTTCGATAATGACGCGACATTTTCATTCGTTTCTTATCGTATTATTTTTAAAATTAGGTATATTTTCCATTTCAATTATTGTAAGTTTTTTTAAAGTTTGAAGCTTTTCTACTTTTTGATAGAGTAGAGATGTAGAGCTAAATGAGCCGAATAAATATTGTATATTTTTATACACTTCATATACCACCGTTACATAATATGTACATACAATTTATCAATACTGATTCATTTAGATTTATACCAATATTCCATAACAATAGACAATTAAAAGTTATCAAAATATGCAGCGTTAAAATAAATTTAAATACAATTTGAGCAAGATATCAATAACAGATAAAATGCTTCATTTAAAATTATTATTTCATTCAAATTCATTTGGGCGGCAAAATATTCAGCTAATAAATAATAATGAATGACATATTGCAAGGACAAACAGTGACGTCTGTAACAATTGTTTTAATTAAAGTTTGAGACAATGGCGTTAGTCAGTGGGTTATGAATCTGATGATCAATATCGTAGAGATATGTGAATAATGTCTCAAATAAATTATTTCGGTGTAATAACTCATTCTTGTTTTCATCTATTATGCGTATAAACATCGACGATATCATAGCATGTTACGTATATGGAGATTCATTATTTACCTATTGACTTTGGAAATTTATAACTTATAAGATTTTTTGTGAGTTAAATGTGAAAACATTTCTTTAACGCAAATAAAGTTCTATTACCTACTCATTTAACTGCTTCCGGGGAGATAAGGAAATATTTAAAGAAAATGAGGTTAAAGATAAGAATAACAATGCCTTCTGGTATATTATACCCTAATGAGGTTACTAACTAGTTAGCTTTACATACGTATTCTAAAATTCATTTTAAACATGCCTCAATTTCAATTATTTCAAATGTTAAAATATGGAGCACAAAGTGAAGGCATACTTCAATTAAACTAAACAAGCGAACAAAAGCAAAAGCTGTTGACATTCCAATGGGAATTGTTCCGCGAATCCGCGTAAGTGTAAAGGTGCAATTTTTAGAATAATTGCACAAAATTGTTGTAGTCCAGAGCACGAACTATGCGCCTATTTACGGCCAGGCTTCGTTTATTTGCGCTTGTCGCGAGTCGCTAAGGGCATTCACACGGCTCGGGCGCTATTTACGCACGAACGCCGATGTCTTGAGCTGATGATATTCGTAACTACATACTGACAAACAGAGACTAATGACGCGGATAAGATCCCTTTGAATTGCAATAAGGTAATATATGCGGATAGATAAATAACACGTCGCGAGTGCAATTTGTCGGCAACCGGTCTGTCTGTTTCGCACATTCCGGCGTGGTCGTTGATGTGTAATTATTGTTGCTTATTAGGACCCCCCGTTACTATAAATAAAACTTATTAATATTAATGCCAAAGAGTTATTTACAATCAATAACTATTTATGATATCTATTAAGAATTTATTAGTTATTAATATTTATTCCTATACTAGCAGTCCGCCCCGGCTTCGCCCGTGGTACATATTTACGTTTTCTCTACGTAAGAACCATCCTCGTACTTCAAGGAATATAATAAAAAAAGAATTAACGAAATCGGTTCAGCCGTTCTCAAGTTATGCGCTTACCAACATATTTTGGGATTCATTTTTATATTATAGAAGAAGATGATTGATTACTCACTATAAAATTACTATTATTATCTAGCCTTAGCGTATTATTGCCGAAATAACACAAATTCGAATTAACATCACATCTATTTACTCTATCTATATTCATTTAAAACACACCAATACATCAACATCTATTACTAATAGGTGCGACAAGAATGCGGTCCGCCGTCCACCCTAGACACGGGCAGCAGCACCTCCCCACAGCCCACAGCCACGACCAGCAGGCGGGATGCCCTCCGCGCGCCTCCACCGGACACTGAGCTATTGCAGTTCGCTGCAACACTTGCAGCTAGCAAGAAACTCTTTGCGGGGTTGGCTGATGGGTTGTGCGATAATACAGACTTCGCAGCTGATAGCAATGAACACTGCTGGAACGGGGAAAGCATTGGAGAGTAAGTGTTACGATTGGATGCAAATTTTAAAACCTATTTGGTTCCTATTTTATAAAATTTTATATAAAAGCTCTGTGATATTGAATTTAGTAAGTATTAAAATTTTTTCAAAATGCTATAGTTTAAAAAAAATTCTTTAGTTACATTTTGTATACGAAATAACAAATAAGATTGCGAATAAAATAAAAATAAAAAGCTCTACTTTAACCAAATTTATTAGCAGTGTAATTTATATAAACTTTCTCTCTGTTCAGCTATACCAAAGCACTGGTCGCATCGGCTTCTATAAGTGATCAAAAATACAATCCAGAAGTTTCTACGGAGATGAACCAAAATTCCAAAATTGCAGTCCTCGGTGATAGATTACGGCAAGCAAGACAGGTATGTGCTTAATGTAAAAATATTATATTTAATTAAGATATTATCTTAAATAGCATATATTTTATAGTACATATATCCGATTATATATTGCATATATAGTATATACCTATACTTATAATAAAATATAAATATTCTAGACAAGCCATTTCCATGCCGAATCTCATGTGATATTCAATAAGCCGAGGTTAGCACAAGCACAATGAAAATCAATAACTGTATTAATAAGACTGGTGCTATGACCAGGATAGACTGGCATATTGCATGTATGTATATATCCTGAGTGAAATATCAAATCATTTTCATTAAGCCTCAGTTACAGATATTATTATTATATATTAAGTCGTAAAGCTTCTGAAAATAAATATTTATTACCTACTTATAAGAAAAATAGCTATGATTTTATATTTAGAAATTAGAACAATCTATTTTTCCACATTTACTAGTAAATAATTGATACAGGCAATTCAAATAGTAAACATATGCAATTTAAGATATTAATGAAATAAAACAATAACTCTCCACATTTACTTGTAAAAAAAAATATTTTCGAAAAATTAACAATTTAAACAATTTTCTTTTTCCAAAAAAAAAATATTTTTCACAAATCCCAATTTTAAACAATATTTTCGTCCACAGTTACTAGTAAAACACTCGTGGAGTGCTCCGACAGCGGAAGCCTTCATGCAGGGAGACGAAGCGGGGGACGAAGGGTCTGGTTCGGGGAGACTGTACACTGATGATGATGCTTCATATGATACTGAAGGGTCTGGCGAGGAGGGGTCTGGGTCACATGATATTGGTGAGCTATTGTATTTTATTTATTTTTCATAATTTGAAAGTTGGATAGAAAAATCTTCTCAATTTTTTTTTAACGTGACAGACAATTTCAGCACATTTTAATTTCTTAATTGTTTTAATTCCTGTTTAATTAAGCATTTCCACGCAAAGCAGCCTTTGTACCTACAGTCTACACATGGCTCGGCCAAACAAAAAGTCATGAGCCGTAATTTTTTTCGGCCGAACCATGTCCATTCAGACTGAACTGCTTCGTTTCGCTTTATTCATTCATGAAACTGAAGCGTTCTGATTGCTGAAAGTATATCTCATATCTGTCTCCACAAATATAGCAAAAGTAATTAAAAACATTATAGTCATTTACAATATTTCATGGTTTATATTTTTTCTAGCTGGTGGTCCAGTAAGTGGTGAAGAAAAGACACACTCAGCGCCGCCCAAAGTGAACAGCAGCGCTTCAACTTTGTCCATGTCTTTCGGAATTACAATTATTTTCCTTATCTCAAGTGTCACTCTCTAAGTACCCAGTGAATCATATCATATGTAATATGGATTTGTGCAATGAAAACTGTGACGTTTTGTGAGATTACTCTCGTACTGATTAAGGTAAATTACATACATTTTTTTGGAAAAATTGATTCCCACATTCAATTTTTTTTTGGAAAAATTGATTTCCACATTCAATATTTTTTTGGAAAAATTGACTTCAATAGTAATTCACGTTTTCTGTATTGAATTATGCATACGTAATTAAGGGTAAAAGTGTAGGCAAAATTAAATGTTAGTGACTTTAAATTCGTACAAAATAAACGCTACTAGAGGGTAGTCTGAAATAAATCCAAATATTCGGTGTGAACCCGTAGGCGTGTCTGTAGCTAGTCCCCGGTATGAAAGCTTCCAAATTAAACTAAGTTTAATATAAACTAAAATGCCGATACCGGCGTTGAAAATATCATTTTGAAGTCTGCGATTGTACAGAGCATATCAAAATGTTAACTGTATTTTGTAAATAATTTTCTCGTTTTATATAACTAGCATAGGAAGAATCTTATATTATAATTGCATTTAATTGAGTGTGAAATCGTCATAATAAGAAACATATATAAAGAATCTCTATTCGATGTTAATATTAATATTAGCTGATTGGCAATAATTCTCTTAGAAAATATATATCGGTTAGTATAATGAGTATAAAAGTATCGATTGTATATGTGTACATACCTAAAATCCTACTGGTCTAGGTGCTTAGCTAAGTAATCATGTTTTGTTGCCATATTATTATTTATAATAAATATAATTAAGTCATAATTTAATCTAATATTATGTGATACAGGATTACTATATTTAAGTTGACTTTGTTTATTGTAGTAATATTTTATAGATGCTGTATGAAAGGATGGATAGGGCCTAATTTTATAACAAATTGCTTACTGCTTATTTAAATATGTATCTATTAGTAAGTTACTCTTGGTCTACGAATGTAGAGTTTTTACCTAATACGTATTACTTACAAGTAGAGTCTTTATATTTGAATTAAATTAACCTCAAAATACGTTTTATAAAATTGAAGGTAGATGATTATATGCATTAACCAAACCATTGTGATACACATTTAGTATTCATGAATATAAAGAAAATTGTTGAAGTGAAACTTCTTTATCGGGGTTGGAAAAAAATTTAGTGTAACATTTTTTCGTTGCGCGTGACATTTTTCCGGTACGCGCCATCTTTTTCTGATCCCTACCACACGTGATTCGACGTATTTCTGTAAAGTTGCATATAGTAAATTATTTTTTGAAAAATAAGGTTATAAAGAAGTTCCACTTCTTACGTGTGTACACTAGTACACGCACACATTTTTTTGGATTTCTAATCTAAAAGGTCAAAATATGACTAATATATTAAATAGACACCCTACTTGCTAAGATCACACGATATGTTAACTAGGTAGTCTGTATAATAAAAGACAAAAAGCCAAAAAGTAGGCACTTATCAATTCTTGACAAAGCCGTTTTTATGGTTTTATTTGATTTAGACACATTTAGATAAAATTGCTTAAAAATTCCAAGAAATTATTAGTTATAAAGGACGTAGTGAAAATTGGATATTATATGAATCGATTGTGCTTTAAAAATGTATTATATTCGCCATTTAATGGCGTCGAAATGTATTTTAATTGTGTTGTATATTATATAAATTGTTAGTGATGAACCGGTAACGAATATATCAATTATTATTATTGTTTATTACCGAAGCATAACCCTATCGGGAATGGTCAATACCAAAATACATGCAAACTTTTATGTATCATACTGACATTTTAATACAATATCCTATCTCTTTTTCACCCAAGAAAATCTTTTATTCATGCGAAATGATTTCTGCTTAACGTTTAATAAAAATGTTATTGTTTCAACCCTCGTTAAGAAAGTGTGATTCTTTCTTTTGTAAGATAAATAAAGGGCTGCCCACTACACCGTACTATTCCATTTTAATTAAACAATAAGGGTCATTAGAGCAGAAATTACTAACAAAGGTCTTAACTATCACACAAAATCTACGTTTTTACTAGATTTTCAAGTCAAGTGTTAGTTATTGAAGTGAAACTGCTTTAGGCGCGTTGAGAGTAAAATTTCATGGTCGCGTCCGCGTCATGGCAATACCGTCACGTCATGAAGTAAGGCGATTTTGGTGTCTTTGAATGTTGCCAAAGAAGTTTCACTTATGACACGTGTGCTCGGCACTCTTTTTTATGTTGAAATATTTATGCATTTTTATAAAGTCGGTAATAAATTTTATTTTATATGGTGTAGTGGGCAAGGTATACATTATCTAAAAACGAAAACTGTTTAATATATGAATGGAAGTAGATGCTATTAAGTTGTATGCAGTTCGATCGTAGGTCAACGAACTTATCCCGAATATTGTAAATATTGGACAGATAGTGTGTTTATATCATGAAAATAAACTCTGTACCATAACTGTTTTTGTTTTATTCAAGAAACATTCCTTAATTATATACTCCCAAGTATGATACGAGAACTAGAATATTTAAGTGGGTAAGTAAAAGATACATCAAAATATGTATACATATAAACTGCATTTATAATTGTTTGTATGATCAGAAATACATATTTGCATCTGACCATGTGTATTTTTCTTTTTTTACTTAACAAAAAGAGACAAAATTAAACCCGAAGGGATGTATATTTAGGTATATTATGGATGGAAAACTTTGATCATACAATTATTATTTATGGTAAGAAAGTCCATTCTCCGTGCGTATGTTTTTCCTCGTAAAAACTTTTTCGGGTATGATCAATAGCGTAACAATATTATGCTGAAGGATATGGTGCAATAAATTCAGCATATAAGTAAGGAAAGGGTTTTTGGTTTACAACAAACACCACCATGGTTGTGAATTACCATGTACAAAAAGTTACAATTTAATAACTCTAAGGGCCGATTTTTCAATGCTCGGATAAAACTTATTCGTCGAATAATGTATAAAACTACCATTTTAAAAACGTATTCTTATTGCCCGCATTTGACAGTTTACGTGACATTTTAATATTATCGTGTAATACTTTATTGGACGGATAAGTTTTATCCAAGCATTGAAAAATCGGCCCTTAATAAAACAAAATATAAAAATGTAATAGCAATTCACATCATCCGGATGATATAATATGATGAAATAATGAATAATTGAGGAAAGGTTGTTACGTAAAATACAAAATATATAACTTTTCAAAAACAACCAATGAATTCAATCATCCTGAAAGTTATCGTCGATAAGGCGAGTATTAAAAGGACCTATCTAGGCTGAATACAGTCTGCTTTCTCCGCAAACATGCCTCGAACAACTCATGTTCATGAGTAATATTCTCAGATCACCGACATTTACCTACGACACAAGATATGACCTACATCTATATCTATACTTATATTATAAAGCTGAAGAGTTTGTTTGTTTGAACGCGCTAATTTCAGGAACTACTGATTCGATTTGAAAAATTCTTTCGGTGTTAGATAGTCTATTTATCGAGGAAGGCTATATCACGCTAAGACCAACAGGAGCGGAGCAAAGCGGGTAAAACCGCACAGCCCAGCTAGTCTAATATAATACTAAAGAGTTTGTTCGTCTGTTTGAACGCACTTATCTCAGGAACCACGGGTCCGAACTCCGATTTGAAAAATTATATCACTCTTAGATGATCTATTTATCGTTGAAGGCTACAGGTATCATCGTATAAGACCAAAGGAACCGGAGCAATGTGGTTAAACCGCGGGGCACAGCTACTTATTTATGCATACAATAAATATTTAAAATATCAACATATATATTATAAACATCCCATTTACCTAAAATATAGCCTGGCCTAAATTGTTACATTAAGAAATGGAGCCAAAGCATTAAGATAGAAAGTCGGTATCGGGAACCATTTCGCGGACCATTGCGTCCGCCACTGAACGGTTCGATTTATACAATTGCTTACCATTACTGAATATCGAAATGCCTTTGTTTAAAACTGAAAGGTAGCATTGACTGAAGCACTAGGAATTGAAAATAAATTAAATTTTTCATTATAAAGTCGTAGGAGGAACATTAAAGGAGAGAACGCACTGGTTTATGTTTTTAAAAGTTATTGTTTTCTGTATGTATTTCATATCAATGAAACTCAGGTGAAGCTTTAGAGGTGAATTGAGATGGTCGAATTTAAACACCGATCTACTTGAATATCCTTCTAGGCAATATAATAATCGATTGATATAACGTTCAGATAAGCAATCATATTGACCATATTATAAAAAATACCTTCATGTGTTATATGTTATTTACTTAAATCAAATGGATTTTAGAATCAGTTTGGACTTCGGAAATAGATGGTTCCCTAAGGAAGATGGAGACCTTTTTCAACCCTTCCTTTAAATAACATACGTAGTCGTTACAATAGTTTGAAAATTATTTTCTCGCAGAATTCAATCACTTTTCCTGATATTATATACGATTTGTCATCTGTCGTAGCAGTAAAAATTGTATACCATATTCAAACTTATTTGAAGCATTCCAGAGTACTGTAAATGCCAAATGTAATTATATAACCCAGCAAAATTAGAATGGTATGTTCGAACACAGGTCGGTGTCAAGTCGTGTCACCTTCGTGACTTTTGACTTGTTCAGTTTCCTGAGGAACCGAACACCCGTTATTATGATATTCGCATATGAAATCAATATGTTTGAAAAGATGATTCATTTTCTGACTATTGAGATTGATATACTCAATTGCTAAATTTAATAAAATTAAATCAAAAAAGGACTGTTATGTAGGTATTATTTAATTAACTTCAATTTAGTATAAAATTGTAGACTAGTTATTTAAGCAATTGTTTCAATGCAATCCATTATTGCATTTTTGCTTTATAACAATATAAAAGCTATAAAGTATAAAGACTAACATAACACCTAAAACTGAAGATCATTTGTTTGTTTAATGTGCCAAATGCCAATCTCAGGAATTACTGCATTTTTCTTTATTTGCGTTGTATTATCCCTTTATCGACGAAGGATACAAGCTGCAATTAAATTATAACATCACACTAAAATCAATGCGAACCGAGTAGCAAAATAATCCTTTTTAGCGTAGACGAAGTTGCGTGGGTCACCTAGACGTAAATAAAAACAATAAGTATGTACTACTCAAAGTTTATTTCTTCTGCTTCATTAAATGTATCAATAAATAATGAGTTGAAAAAACGCCGAACTCCTATAATAACCTTATAAAATTGTACAACGGGGCATCATTTTGCAAATGGCCACTAAAGTTTGGTATCAATAAAGTTTGGACAAGTTTCCAGATGGTAGAGTTTACGTCCTACTTAAGGTGTTATTTACTGCTCAAGGGTCCGATTTTGATAGTATTTTAAAAATATTTCTTCAGATTATTTTTATTATAAGTGATTAATATATTTAAGATACTTTATCAGTAAAATATTGTGATGCATAAACTCAAGTCAGTGAAATTTTAGATCATAAATTATAATAACGACCTAATAAACTATAAATAAATCGTTTTTGCTACCGAAGGTTTTTTTAAGCTACTTTCAAAAGTCGGTGTGAGAAAATATATTATTACCGAAGCAAAACGATGAGAATGCAAAATCATTCAATAAGATATATTGTTAAATCTGTTGTCCGTCTACTCTTTTATAGAGTTTGAAAGAAATGTAAACAATAACTTAATTAATTCGTAGAAATAAACTCGCGGTCAACCAACGCTGCGGGGATCTCATAAAAGTTAATACAAAGCTTTCCAATCGCTATAGACCTACTGTTTTATTTTATAGATAATAAAATCAGCGGTCTTATTCGAAACGTCTATTGAATAACGGAGTTACTTTTTGCTGCGACCAGTTTCGGCCTAATAATATGAACTCTACTAACGAGCTACAATTCAGTAATTGATACTTAAACAAAAAATTGAATACTTAATTAGTGATAAATTGCAAAGCAATAGTAAACCCGGGATATTTTGAACAATAAAATATATGTATAAATCATCTGCGATTACGTAATCTCGTTAAAATACCGCATTGAATATTATTAAATATTCTACAAAAGAAAAAAAGCCATCCTCGCATTTGTGCACAAAGGGAAGGAAACATAAAAGAAAACTCAATCATCAAAGTAGGTACAAATATATAAGTATCCCTGAGGACCTTCCTATATTGTGACGAAGGTACTTGCATCAAAAACATTTATAGCGTCCTTTTCTTCAAACTATGCCGACACTTTATCAGTAATGCAAATTGAGAGAAGTATAAATTTGCAAAATAATAGCATTAGAATTTATTTTTGTTGTTCTTATTAGAATTTTTGAAATATAATTTGGAAAAGGTATCATGCTGAATAAGATGTAATAGCGTTTAGGTATATTGTGTTACTGCGTTCCAACTTCCAACAATAAATCAGAGGTTTGAAGTCCTATCTCCTATCTATCCAATTTTACAGTCCTTTCCAGAATTTTCTTGAAACCTTCTAAGAAAAGCAATAATATGTCCACTCACTGAATGTTGCTCATGTATTGGGTAAGGATGGTAATATATATCACTTAATATTAGACGAAGCATATGGCGTATGCTCCTAGTCTGTGTGCGATATTATAGATAATAAAATTATGATGTAATAAATTATTTATTTCATACCTTTCTGTTCTTTCATAGACCTATCAGTAAACATTTATATTAAAAATTAAAATAAAGACACATTAACTACACAATTATACTCCAAAAATTGTAAATATACTTAGGTACTTGTAGATATATTTTTAAAACCCCTAATTTTGTCTTTGAATTATTAGCAAGAATAAGAAATATGCAAAAGCCCTGGGGAATACTTATAAGTTTATAACTAGATTTATTCTAATATTCAGTCAAATCGTAAACGAAATAATATTTCAAGCCAGGCAAGATTACGCAGTACATTTTGATAAAATAGAAAAATGTACTTATTTTTTATTCTAAAATACAAAATATAATAGAATTCACACCGGAGACACATCCATCTTTAGTCTAAAAAGAATAAAATATTATTCTTTGCATATTTATTATTCAAAGCGAATGGCTCCCGGTTGTCATTTTAACGGACTTTCAATCCTCGCCAGATTCTTGCTAAATTGAGGAGTGGGACATTTACATAATTGGGGTCAAAATCAATATAATACTTGCGACCGCCGCGCCTCGCCTTCCTTTTTGATCATTTTACTATGCAGAACATCTATCATCGCTATTTTTTCTATATTCAATTTATGAGTACATAAATAAGAATGAGTAAGACGTAAATGCCCATTTAAACAGAGATGGACTTGGCTAAAAGTGTCTAGAAGAAAAACCTACATCAAATTATTATTTCAACATGATTTTAACATTATCTGTGACTATTTTATTATCTAACACGTTTGTATTTTTGTTGTTATATTTATTATCTCTAGGTATGAAATTGAATATTGAAGTAAAGAGGAAGGCAATTCAAAATTTCAATCTCAGAGGCAACGCATGCGGATTTTTTTGGAGAAGAATGAAATTTTTACAGAAAAAACATATACAGGGTGTCCCACTATTGGTATACTAAGCGCGAAGGAACTTATAGTTTTGCATACACTGATCACGTAAAAAATACTTAAACAACAAAATAACGCCAAAATTTTTTTCTAAGTTTTTCCTGAAAATCCATGTTTCTATTTGAAAAAAAAATACGTCTGGATTTTTATAAGTATTTTTTACGAACTCAGCGTATGCAAAACTATAACCTCCTTTGAGCTTAGTATACCAACAGTGGGACACCCTGTATAGTGAACCAACCAATTTAACATCTTCAAAATCTTATGTATAAACCAAGAGAATAAATCTTCAACATCATTGTCAACGAAAACAAAACAAGTGTAGGTTGACGTTTTCATATTAAATAATGGCAATCTTTTGGTGTCAAAATAAGAAATTAATTGAACTCAATTTATTTGATGTCAACACAGTCTATTAAACATTTTAACCCGTTATAAAATAGATTTAGCCGCGCGATAATAGAGCCGACTGCTTTTATTTAACGTTAATGTCGTTTAGATGAGTTTAATAAATCTGGAGAACAAACCGCCCACTTGACCAATAACGGTTCAAAGAGTTTCTTACACGGCGCTACAGATTTAATGGTCATTAAATTACGAGTTTACCTGAATAAATAAACAGTTTAATTCTCGAAACAAACATTTGTAGTTACTAACAATATGCTACGTGGGTTGATTTCATAAGGAGTGGAATTTTCGAGAGTTATAAGTATTTTTATTGGAATTGAAATTAAACGTTTTTGAATGAATATTTTTTTTATTAATATCAACAGAACAATTTCATTACATGTATAATATCTTACGATGGCCACTTATAATGTATTCTCTCGTCTTTATTCAATTATTTTAGATTC
The DNA here is from genome assembly GCF_061535395.1 of Colias eurytheme. NCBI lineage: Eukaryota > Metazoa > Arthropoda > Insecta > Lepidoptera > Pieridae > Colias > Colias eurytheme. The sequence goes on along the minus strand of NC_142982.1, from coordinate 9,269,450 downwards.
TATCAATTTTTAATACATTGTTAAAGTTTGAATCATCATCAAATATACTGACTTAATAAAAAATAAACGTAGATATACACGTTAATCTACAGTATTTTATGGAGATAAAATTTTACTTTATGTATCAAACTAAGTAGTTTTTCAACCTATTATTAACAACTAAATAACAAAAAATTGTCATATCGCAAAGAATCACGCAAACAAATAAAAATAAAAAAATTGTATAAGTAGTAAATTTCATTTCATGTATCAATAGGTATATTTTATAATGTCATCAATTTATACTCTTCCTACTTATATCATTAATATGATGAAATTTCATTTATATTTAATTATCAATCGGACACTTGATTATTTTTCTTTAAACGATACACCTACATACAGATGTTATAATAACCAAATTAAAGAGATCTCTTAAAGATAATAATCGATTATAATTTAAACATGCGCAGGTGTTATTTACAGATCAAAATAAAATGGCCATAACGCACCCACGAGAGATGCAATCTATTGTCTTACTCTTATCTATCCATTATTTATAATGATGGTACTGCACGTTGATTTAATATTTTCACCCACGCTTGTGAAAGGGCCGCACGCGCTCATACTAATAGACATAAGAATTTTTATAGCTATTTAATTAACGATCTTAGTAGATGAATACATTTAAAGTTATATTATCTTTTCGATTATCTCCAATTCCTTACGAAATATGTTATCAATTGAATCACATTTCATCTCACCGAGTATCGAAAGAATGTTAATTATTACAATCGATAGTGACAATATATTATCTACTTTAGATAAATATATGTCTACTTTATTTGTTATCTATCTTTACACTGAATTATCCGAGAATAGAATATTTTGAGTTTTGAGAGGTAAGTATTTAAAATAAAACGCTCCCTAAAATTGAAAGACTTTTACTCTTACGTATCCTAGAATCATTTATATGCGCTAAATTCACAAATAAGACAATATTCATAATGCTACAATTATTATACTCATAGCATAAGATATCTATTACAACGAAAATCCTAAATTGTTTAGAATTTTAGGTTTATTTATTTGTTTACGTAACCTTCATTTACACAAAACAATAAAGAAACGTTCTGCATCGATTTTATATAGCACTGTAGGTTCTGCATTCATAAATTATGTAATATGCCCGTTGCACAATGTTCATTTAAATTCACTGAGCGATCTATTGGGAAGTTGCCAGCTAATGCCTCGAGCTTAGCTGTCTATGTATATAATCGACAAAATATATTAACATTTTGAACTGAAAGCCTTTACTTTCAATATTTGAATATACGGGTCAGGGTTTTTTATTTTTATAGAGAACTATCACTGCACATGGTGGAATATGATTTGAAAGCATAGGACGACCGGGATAGGTTTTAGTGCGGAGGGGTTCATGAAATTAAAACTACAAAAGTTCATTAAATAACTGCTATTTTAATATATAAAAAATAGATTCTGATTACTTTATCACTATTTTTTTATAGAAAACTGGCATTTTGTCATATCTTATAAACATTCTTTTTTCAAAGACTTAATAATCAAGACTATTCGACATCTGTGATTTCCGGTATCTCTAGGAATTTCACTGCGACATGTCAATTAAGATCCCAGATTAAAAGCGTATTCATATTTATATTTATAGGTTTATAACAATTAAATCATAAGTGTGCGTCCACACTGAATGCGCGGTGGCGGCGGCCTAGGCGGGCGCGATGAGCGGGCGCTCGCGGTGGCCACACCGACGCGCGAGCTCAAGTAGCGGTTCGACGTTTTTCGGGTGTTGCAAACTTTGGACGATTTGCTATTTTTAATGGACAGTCCGATTTTGAGATGAGATCATTATAGAAGTTGTACACGAAATAAATAAAACAGAGGAATAACGGGTGAATCTTATATGAAGAATTGAGATTATACCCTACAAAATTACTGTGGTGTATATAAGTGTTTTAGATTGAATCGCACTTATAAATAAAGAAGTTTCACTTCAACAATTAAGTATTTACCGCTATTTTACGAAAAACAATAAGTGCAGGTCCACACTGCGAGCCTAGCGCGGTTGCGACGGCGGGCGCGAAATATCAAACGTATGAAACGCGCCTTTGCGTCCACATTGAAATGACTATGGCGGAAGCCTAGTGCGACGGTAATGAGCGAGCCAGCGCGCGTAGTTTTCAAACTCTCCTATCCGCGCGTTCTGGCCACACTACGGGCCTAGTCAGCAAGCGACCCAATGCGCGGACGGCGGGGGTATCAAACCAGTTCGGTCTTGTCGCTCGACTTCTTATATTATATCCTTTATTGTTTTTCGTAAAATAGCGGTAAATACTTAATTGTTGAAGTGAAACTTCTTTATTTATAAGTGCGATTCAATCTAAAACACTTATATATACCACAGTAATTTTGTAGGGTATAATCTCAATTCTTCATATAAGATTCACCCGTTATTCCTCTGTTTTATTTATTTCGTGTACAACTTCTATAATGATCTAATCTCAAAATCGGACTGTCCAGTAAAAATAGCAAATCGTCCAAAGTTTGCAACACCCGAAAAACGTCGAACCGCTACTTGAGCTCGCGCGTCGGTGTGGCCACCGCGAGCGCCCGCTCGTCGCGCCCGCCTAGGCCGCCGCCACCGCGCATTCAGTGTGGACGCACACTAAAGGATATAATATAAGAAGTCGAGCGACAAGACCGAACTGGTTTGATACCCCCGCCGTCCGCGCGTTGGGTCGCTTGCTGACTAGGCCCGTAGTGTGGCCAGAACGCGCGGATAGGAGAGTTTGAAAACTACGCGCGCTGGCTCGCTCATTACCGTCGCACTAGGCTTCCGCCATAGTCATTTCAATGTGGACGCAAAGGCGCGTTTCATACGTTTGATATTTCGCGCCCGCCGTCGCAACCGCGCTAGGCTCGCAGTGTGGACCTGCACTAAGTCTAATCTTCCATCCATGTCATTAATGTAAATCATTCATTGCAGAGTTGTATAATTGATGAAATTTATCAAGTAAATATGTACTAATAATTCAATTTGCACTCAATAAAGCCTACTGGCTACACTTAAAATAAATAACATCACACGTACCCTTAAACGGGTACATCTAATGTTGAATCAAAAATATGTATATTGTGTAATCTATTCAAGAAATCAGTACATCGACTGGAATTCATAACCTCACGACCTCTACCCGTTTTAAATCTATCTCTGATTATGGAAACGGTGGATACTTAACAAGTTCCAATGCAAAGCAGTTAGATTAACTACTGTTCATAAATTTCGACCATCATATCATTGCTTATTCAATTAACAAGTACAAGTTGGGAACGTCATGTCGTATTATAAGTGCCATTAAATTTAATATTGAAGTGCAACGCTCCAAAATGTGTATTTACGTTAGATGGTTATCGCTTTATCATGCTTTAAGATCTTTTCGTGTCAATATTCAATATTTAAAAAGTTTGCCCATAAATGTTAATAGAAGTTTCTATTAGGTACTATTTATAGGTTCTGATGATATTAATTGTAGTTATTCAACCTTTCTTCATTTTTCTAACTTTCTAAATTCGATAGCTACTAATTTTTAATTATATTTAAAAAAAATATATAGATATGGATGATAATATTATGACTTTACTGAATAGGTATTAGGGCTAAGGGCTTTACTACAAAAGTGAGGGCAAAATAATAAGAAGAACTAGTTAAGACAACACTATCGGAAAAGCTATAAAATAAGATAATTTTGGGTTTAAGTTTCACTGGTAGGTACACTTTATATTTATTTAGTTGCGACATTAAACAGACTCATGAGCATAAGTCTATTGATTTAAGAACTCGGCACGAGCCTCATTAGCTTAACAAAAGCATTAATCAGTTGCTTTCTCGAGATTAACGTAAAACAAATTGAAGCTAAGGTCGTGGGCGGCTGAGATATGTTTACGAGCACTCTAAACGGTCGCCACATAAAACTTGGTATGTCAGTTAGTGCATAGTTGACGGTTGTCTGTTTACTAGTATAAACGCACGGCGCACCCCTATTGTACTCTGAAGTCTGAAGTACCTAGTATAATTGTTGAAGAAATAATATTGTTATATGTAAGTCAGCTTCGTTGAACGACGTCAACCTTTGTTAATAAGGTTTCTTTTAAACATACCTCAAAACTATAGTAGAAGGTAATTAGTAAAAAATTGTGATGTTGTATCAGTAAAAATAATCAAGTACTTAATCTGTTGATAATGTTGATAATACGTTTATTAAATTATTATGTTTAGTACGTTATATAAACTACAGTGCGTTGAAGTTTCAGCAGCGCATCAAGTGAATTGAGTATTCTTTAAATACATTGCCAAAAAACACCAATTAAACATGTTTATTTAATATTTTTGTGGCAACCCTGATATAGAGTTATTTATTTATCTCGCTCATACCCACGTGCTTCACGAAAAGTTCATTCATCGATTGTACAGATTAGATTCCTTGCACCGTTTATCATTTCGTGTCATTATAGTTTAATGATGTTTACATTATCCATAAATACGTGCTCGTAAACTCTACCGCTCTATTCATTAAATTCAGACCATTTGTTATGATTAGTTACTTAAGAAACCTATTGGGAATTGAATAAGATGACAGTCACATTATTTTATGCATTTGAATTGTGGTTTAAGTTAACATCCACATATTTAATTATATGATTTCTAGTTTATTAAAATTGAAGTTTTATTATCTATAAACATACATAAAAAAAATCCTTGCACCTTGGCTATATAATATGACATTTACCTATTCAATATTTTTATTGTTTTTTTTTTATTTTTTATTTAATTCCAGCAATCTTGACAAATAACCTTCTTCTATCTAAACTACATACCATATAGCAGGTACTCTGCGTAACTAGGACCTCCAATCTCTTATGTACAATTTATTGAACAAATTGCTTCACCTCAACACTAATAAAAATTAATTATAATAGATTTGAAGCATTCATTACGTTGGCGCCTAATGATGAACGGTGATAGTTTATCTTAAGAGCCATTAATTTGTGTAATAGACCTACATGTCGCCACTGGCAATACATTACATGTAATACTTACATATTGATAACCATAATACCTTGGCATTTGTAAACTAACAACAGGGTATTAATAAAAATGAATCTGTATCACTTTAGTTATAACTCTTAATTAACAAAAAGTTATTTAGTTGTAAAAAGTGTAGATTTACCGGTTAAAAATTTAAATATCAACCTAAGCAGCTCCTCCAAATACGGCTAATTGTTAAACAAAACCACACACATAAGTTTAATTACGATATGAATTAAACAAATGAATAGCACATGCAGCACACTGTATTCACAGCGCTATCTAAGTGCATTTAATAACAGTAATGTAACAACATGACGACATCGCTGAAACCAACAGAGCCATCACGTGAATGAGGAAGAGAAAGCCTGTAACATGATATCTTTGTAAACACTGAGGGTGCCTTCACACAAGTTGGTTTTATGCAAATCTTATTCTTCTATAGAACTCGCAAACGATCTGACGATTTTTATTTAAAAGTAATGAAAAAGTTGGTCGTTCGCGACAGGACGATGTACATGACATGTAAAAAGTTAAACTGATCCACCAACACTGTTTCAGAAAATGGAAGACTTTATATTTTAAGTGTCAAACTATTGTGTTAAATTACGAAACAGCCCAGAATACATTGGTCATTTATAGTAAAAAATATTTTATATTGGTCCTTACGCGAGTGTTCAATTTTTTCTTCCAAAAAAACAGTAGGCAATTGCTTCCGTCACATAATTGTAAACAAAACTATGTCGCCTAAATGACTTCTGAAAGGTTATAAAAACTCTTAGTTAATCCCTCATTTCTTCAATCGGTGTGAAGAGTCCTTCACTAGAGCTCTTGTTTCTAGTTACCATGAAACAATTAGAGGGTACTCGTACATTAACAGCTTAAAGGGTGACATACTTTCAAATATCTCACAATGCCTTTGTAACCCAATACTTTGATTAGAGAATATAGAGTAGTTTCATACATATGGATATACTAATATCTCAGTAATTGTCCTTTTAAATGACCTTTAATTTGAGCCTATTTAATAATTTCGACAATTAAAATTATTTCTGCAAGCTTATTGATTTTAGTGACAACATTAATTGTTCATATTGATTTAAAATGCTTCAATTTCGAGCACATTGTAAAACTCTGCAGCAAAAATATAAACGTTAATAAAAAAATAAAATTACATTTGTAATTCAAGAATATTTAAATTGAAAACATATTTTACATATCGAATTGCGGCAAATTGAAATACGAATAAGATGTTCTTTAACCAAGGCGTTTTTATAAATAGAGCCTCATTTCGTCCATCATTTTCATTCTTCCCTTGTCCGACCTTCACGGTATATTAAATTGACAAATATAGGGTATATTGCACGAACAATTTAGGTCGAGGAAAAAATGGCAAGGTTTATTCATAACGACATTAGAACATCGCTAATAGAGATGATGTTCTACACCATAAAAGAAAACCTAAATTATGTTTCTTATAAAACATGTAATTAGTTGTTCTTTAAACTTCGCAAATTCTGCCCATGTTTTCATATGATTACATCTAGATAAACCTGTGCTAATGACTAGCTAAAATAACAGACAATCCAGGCTACAAAAGAAATATAAAGAGCAGGGTTAACAAAGCTCATTACGTGAACGCAACAATTATACAGTATATGGGAAGTGGAAATAAAAGTAAAAAGCAATAGTGAAGTATAAAGAGTCCGTAAGTAATTAGCGGCACGATTGTTGTCATAAAGCAGCGATTACTGCATAGTGCGAGTTACCAACATGCCGCTCTCTTAGAGACAACATGCTTTAATTTTGCACTAATTAATGTGCCCTTTCATGTACATGATAAAAATATGCCTATCGACATTTTACTTCAGTTCTAATAGGCCTTTATGGTCGGTACATTATTGTCTGACCAAGAAGCTTTGAGCAAAGACTATTCCTACAAATATTAAAGATCCGAAGGTTAATAATAAGTTTGTTGCAGTTCTAAAGCTAACAAGAATAAATACAGCATGAGACAATAGTACGGAAATGAGTTTAAAAAATGCTAGAAAAAAGATTAATCAGTATAATATCATTACTTAAAACAGTAGAGGTTATCTTTATTATCACGTCTAACTTTAAATTAGTACTCGCCGACTTCCTCAGAAAACAAACAACAACAATTAGAAGCACGTCCTAGATTAGAACTTAAATTTAATTCTTTTATAAATACAATACTTAAATGCTACGGTAATATAATGAAATTAAATAACTAATAATGTAAGTCTAGATCGTGTATTTACGCTTCGTATCTTTAAAAAAAATCGTCCTACTTCAAAGCTCCAAAGTTCTTTATTTAGTACAGTAGAGTTGTTAATACTTTCAATGAAGTGTAACCGAACTTAACCAGTTATATTCAGAGGTATATTACAATACATTATAGATTTCTTAATCCATGATAAACGACAGACCATTTCTAATATCATATTATGATGGTATCATGACAGTAACATGCCATGACGCAATCCACCGAGATGCTATCGCACAAATGAAGCGCGGTGGATCGGACAATGCGAAATTGTAGACGGGTCAACGATCGACAGACAGACGACCAGACCAATACATTCTGCTTGCCATCACAAAAACATTGTTAACACATTTAAAAAAGCTTTTTATTAACTCGAGCTTTGTAATACTGGCCGCCAGTTAGTCACTGTTTTAACGTCCAAATTTTATACTGGTGGAGAATCTTAAATATTATGGGAAGTAAACGGATTAGCTAAGAGAATATATATAATTTCCATCTATTGATATTCATTGAAATTTTGTGGTAAAATATTGTTTGAAAAAAACCGCCACAGCGCACAATTTGGAAACCTTTTTCGGTGTTTTTAACTACTGTTAAAAAGTTGCAAACGTCCTATCACCGCTAGGCCTTTAAGCATTTACCCATATAAAATAATGATTTATTACAAATAAAAACATTAAAAAAATCATAAGTCTATTATTTCTATTTAGAGCATAACTATATTTAAATATATCGATGGAGAGTCGTAGGTCAAAGATAGTTAACACAAATTAGGTATTATAGATGTAGGAAAAACCCGAAGGAGATTAGGTGAATAATATAAAGGTTTTTAAATTATTCAAAATACCCAAGCAATAATAGCGAAACCAAATTTTAACAATCGCCTATTATGTATAATTGTAAATTAATTTGCATAGAAAATTTAAAGATTTTAATGCCGACACGCAAAGCTGTTATAAACGTACATTTTTGTGTGAAATACGCTAGGTACCTACATATAATATTGAAAATTTAATTATATAAAATATGTTCTTAATTGAATACAATCAAAAAACCAGTAGTGTGTTGGATCAATCAGATTAAGTAATTAAGACTTCCATAATTCGATGGTATCTGATGCTTTAAACTCGAACATATTTTATTCAACAAGGCTTCGTTTAGAAGCACTTTTGAAACATCAAAATACAAAAAATACTTTCTTTTTAACCGATTCTGAAAGCAGCTTTTTTAAAGAAGAGCCAAAAAGAAACTGTAATTTTAGAAAATTTTGCCAGAGAACAGAAGTGTATATACCTACATTCTTAGTTCTCTAAACTGTATACATTTCTTCATAATTATGTTCTAGATTAGCCCTAAATTGAATACTATGAGAAATTTTAATATAAAAACATATGCGTGGTACCTTGATTATTTTTAATTTTTATTTATTTTTAATTATTATTTCTATTTCTATTTTCTAGGTGGAGCTTTTAAATTTTTTCAAATTAAAAGCTTTTAAAATTCCACATTTAGCATTTAGTGTATAAATGCTTATACTTAAAAAATAATGGGATAATATGAACATACGGATAGTCTAAATACAGATAATAATATTATTATCTACTTTACCATACTTTTTATTCTTAATAGAAAAATATTACTAGAAAACTACATAGGTACACCTGAAGTTCATTATGCTATTTCTCATATCAATATTTACCGCCTATAGTGGTTCCCACACTACCTACTTGAAAATAACAGTGGGAAATATAAGGTGGTGGAGCTTTCACATTGAACGAGTGTTTACTTGTAATTGCAATTGTATAATGTTTTTCTCCCTTTTCCTTATCCTGAAAATACACCGTTTTGAAAACAAGCACACGAACTTTTACAACAATTCATGAATGAGGTTTCTACCACCAAGGCGGGCAGAGTCATGACTCCAAAAGTCCTCTCACAAAACTGTTACCTTTACTTGATAATTAGAAGGTATATAGATAGTTATTGGTATAGGTAAGTATGATGTTCAAGCAATACCAATTTTAAAAAGCTCGTTCAGACATGATGGCGATTCGCTCGTTTATCATAAGTTTTTAGCACACTAGACTTTAATTGAGATGTAAATTGACCATGACATTGGCTGGGTCATTGAACCTGACCATTTAGTTTGGCATCGACAATAAACCTTGAAACCTAATTAGTTACGTCTACTGCAAGTGTTTTAAACAATTACGTTTTATGATCATGATGGGTGCGTCACTAATACCAATTATAATTTTTTACATATTGATAAAATATATAAAAACGATTCATGTGTGAAACTTGTATTTTAGCAATATCGATAGAGTAGATAATGTTTACATATTTCACACTTAGAGAATCAGTTCCTTAATTGATTTATAAGGCTATTTGTTCTTGGAAAGGAAGCGAAAAGAGGCTGGGTCGGTAGTATTGTTAATGAAGAAGTATATATTTTAAGCCGTCTGTAAGTTTCTTGCAAGTGTGGTAAGATTTTCGGAAGTGTAATTCTATCTGGTTCCAGACTCCAGTTGCGGCCCACCAAAGATTGTCAACTTTAGGGAGCATTAGGGAGCCTACACGTATGATGCACCTAAGTGTGTACGTAGGTATTACTGAAGTGAGCAAACTGTGCTTAATGATATTGTTAATCAATGTTCATATAAAACGATATAAAATAAAACCAAGATATATTCTTAATTGATGTTAATGCTAAAACATGGCTATTGCTACAAATAAAGTTTTGTGAATTGTATTGAAGTTCTGTCAAACAATTCCACGAACATCAGCCACATAATAGGAAAATACGTTGACCCGAGGTCAACATTTCACATAATCCTATAAAAATGCCTTTATCTTACGAATTTTGTAAGGCCATTGTCATCCGAGCTCCGTAGAACTATAAAAATATCAATAAATTAGCATAACTGCTTTCACAAATTACATTATTGTATGTAACGGTCAAACGTTTGAAAGTATTACCTATGCTCGCGTGTTGATAAAGTGCTGTTTAAATTTTATTAAGTGAACTAAACGTCGGGGAATTATGTATATCCACGTGGAAATGGCGTTCATGGCCAACATTTGTCATATTTGCATTCGAATAGTACCTGTCCAATTGATGTTAAAAGAATTATTTATTTTGAGCTAAACCGAGAACGCCTGTAAATGGGAACAATTTTAACGATATAGTTCCACTTCCTTAGTTTAAAAACATTACGTAATACGTTAGTTTGTTTCAATAAGGATTCGTAACCTTCAGTGAATGATGACCAAAATGGCATTGATTTAAATAGACAGACTTACGGCCTATTTGGAGACTCTTAAATCGAACTATGAATGGAACATCCTTAGCATTGAATATTGTAATTGGGTACTGACTCACTATTCCGGAAACCAATTCAATTATGCAAGGATCAAGGACAGCCATGCAAATGGATACCTATTATATTTCAACTATCGTTAATGTAGCAATATATTATGCATAATAATAATATTGTTACACGGATAAACTAAAATACGACATTATATATCTCTAAAATCAGAAAACAAAATCTATAATCATGTATTTTACAATTATTTTAGGTAGGTACCTAAGTCGTGTAGAATATTCCAATACATTGTCAAAATAAAGCAGTAAAAAATAGTTGTAAATATTTTAGAGTACATTGTTTCCTCAGCTATCGCAATAAGCGCGGGAATCGATCATGCGGGCGGCGCACTGTAGGCGGTTTACGACTCAACCCGTTCAGATATGAAAGTATGCAAATAAAATATTATGACGTGTGGGAAAGGCGTTTTGTTACGTTGCATTGTTGCATGTGCATATTGTTGTTTAAAAGCGAAACGTGCATGTTTTGGCTCGGTAAAAGTAGGTACGTATCACTTTCAAATCGCAATGGTAATCGATCTTTATTTTAGTTCCACCAGTATCCACAGACGTGGATCAATCATCTGAGCTACTTTCAAGTTTCAATGTTCATCACGACGAAATCAATGACCATATAAATTATCTTATGATGTATTGGACAGCTAAAAAATATTCTGCTTATGTATTGAAGTATATTTATCAGTGGCCAGTGCAAAGACAGACATCGATTCCAGAAGACTGAAGACTCACTAAAAACTGAAAAGAATTTCATTAATTAAACCTTTACTGACCGAGATACGATTTATTTTGGAATTTTACCAGTTAACATGCCACTCAAAATACCTCATACTCACCCAGCAAACTAGCTTGAAAGCGATCAATATTTTGAAACATAATTCTTGTTGGCACAACGCATACTCATGAAGTAGAAAACAGTTTTGAAATTGATGTTAAACGCATTCACAGTGAAGTGCTCTAGTGACAAGAATACTTCTTATTTAAAATATGCATATTATCATTAGCTCATCCGATTTATTCTATCATAACAATGAGGTTTGGTTTTTTCATTTTTTAATCTTAAAATAGGGATGTAACGATACCGATACCGATACCGGTATATCGGCCGATATAATCGGCAAGCCGATACATCGGTATCGCCGATAATAAAACAACCGATACCGATATCAAACAATTCAAAAAACCGCGCTCAATGAACGATGCGGGAGGCCGCCCGCGCGTGCGTACTTTGTTTTCTGAAAAAACTACCAATAGTAAACTTTTATTAGGTACTGATTGTATGTGTATTACTTAAAGTTTAACTGACTTTGCAAAATAATAATACTAAAATAAATGGTTTTGTTGTTTTTTGATTTGGCATTTTTATTTAAAAGAATACAATTAACAGTTGAGTCTCTGTTAAATGTTGGTAACTTTTTATGCATAATTCACTATTTATTTTTCTACCAAGCCATCGATATCGGTATCGGTATCGGTATCGCCGATACATATTACATTACTACAAATATCGGTATCGGTATCGTATCGGCAAAATCATGTATCGTTACATCCCTACTTAAAAATAACAGCAATAATCAAGTGATGACTGAAGATCGTTTTAACATGATAAATTCCACGTCATTCATTAAATAGAAAAGACGAAATAATTAAAATTCAATTTGAGAATTATACTAATACAAATATTAAGCATCCAATTAAAAAAAAAAGACGGGTTGCACTCCGGGAGTGCCGGCAGAAGTGAAAACTTGATTATTAACGTTGAGCATGTTTGATATTTTGGAATGGTATCCGTCTTAAGCCGGGTATCCACTTAGGTTCGCCGTGGTTTGCGAACGCGCCCGCTCCGCAAACCAAACATAATGGATACGTCGTGATCGCGGAGCGCGACTGGAGCACGATCGGAGCACGGCGGAGCGCTCCGGAAGCGGTTTTTTGCGCGAACTCAAAGGGGAGCGCAGTTTGTTCGTGGACGCGAGCGTGTGTTTGTTAAGTTCGCGAACATGGAGTGGTCCGATGAAATGATGAATATATGCATTATTTCATTATTTCTTCTTCCCTTATTCATATTACCTTGCCAAAATTGAGGAGGTTGTTTGTATTCCATCACAATATAATGTATCAAAATATAAGCTGCACTTCCTACTAATTCTGGAGGCGGCATGTTTGCACCGACCGTCTGTCGTGTGTCTACTGGAATTTAACGCTCCGACAGGAGCACTGATGTTGCAGCCTAAGTGTGTACACTGTACACGTTCACGTTCGCGGAGCACACATTGTTCGCGATCCACGGCGAACCTAAGTGGATACCCGGCTTTACGCTTTTTCGATCAGGTCACGTGTCCTGACGCGAGTTTAAGATTTTATACCCATTACAGAAAAAGTGCTCAACGCCGCTAAAGAAGTTTTCACTTCAAAAATATTCCAAAAAGATTTTAGTAAATCATCAATAATTTATATAAAAATTATTTGCACGTATAAAACATGGTAAAAATTAAAGCAGAATAACAATTTAATGTATTCAACTTCAATATGAATTTTGCAATGCCTGATTTCGATCTCACATTGAAGATGTTACGACCGATAAGATTTCTTTTAAAATGCATTCATTTTGCCGAAACGAGTTTGAGTTCATTAAAAACTGTTGTCCAGGGCATCATTACAGAAAATCGGTACTATGTATTCGCTTTACTTCAAAGAATTCATGGGTAAAGAACGAATGACTAAATTCAATTTTGTGTCCTTCTTTTTTCAAAGGCGTGTACGGTGTGAGTATTGGCGCCACCAAAACCTGGATCAATGTATTACGTGACAATCTGGCTTTTAAAATAAATGCAAAAATAATTTTCGAACGAACGAGCTCAGATTTTCAAGATAGCGACGCGACGGTGTTACTAAAGAATACAAATAAAATTGAACATAGGATGTATTTTATTGCTAATGGGCGAGTTCGTTAATGGTTATTGTCCGTAATTTTGGTAGGTACAAATCAATGATTTAATAATATTATTTAGAGATAGAGACCGAATTTTCAAATAATATTTATATTTTATACTAGCTTTCCGCCGGCGGCTCCGCCCGCGGTTTCAAAGAAAAACTCGCATAGTTCCCGTTCCCGTAGAATTTCCGGGATAAAACCTATCCTATATTACTCGTGGATAATGTAGCTTTCGAATGGTGATAGAATTTTCAAAATCGGTCCAGTAGTTTATGAGCCTATTCATTACAATCAAACAAACAAACAAACAAAGTTTTCCTCTTTATAATATTAGTGTAGATAGTGTAGATGACCTTCAATTTTTAGGATCAAAATTGTCATTATAACCGTTCATAAGACATAGTTACACTATTTAATTGAATGACAAAATTTGAAACGGTCTAATGTTTATCTTAATAAAACTCTACTGACAAATTCTGGCAACTTCGCGTACAACCCCTTCGGGTTTGGAACAATTACGGATTACCAACAGGGACCGATCAATCGGTACTACCCGTTTTTATTACAGTGCATGTAAAATGGAAAGTAGACGCTAGCTACATATAGCTCTACATATAACCTATTATTTCCTCTATTAATTCGGTGGTGCGTTTCCACTCTGTGAGGGGTCTATTTCCGGTCCTTTATACCCTTTAAACGCCCCGAATTTGAATGACAGCACTTATATATGAATTTAGATGAATTTTGCTTTATTCAAAATGTTCGATGTAAATTATTTTACTCTTAACGAATTAAGTAGCATAGTAATTTAAGGCTCGATACATAAGAATGGATGACCTGAATATTTTTGTCTTGAAGGCAATTATAATGAATGAATTTTAAAATTGTATAATTAGCAATGCCTCGTCTCTTGACAACTTTCGCCTATGGAGCAATCGGTAAAATAACCTTGTTATAACAAACTCGGGCAAAATTATGATATCGCCAAATATGGATCATGAGAAAAATACATTCACCACAAAGAGTTCCGCTAGTAATATTAATGCACTCACTGTAAATGCCATTATGTTCAAAAAATGGTAATAATGGAAAACTTGTTTATCTAGATGACTAAAAATTCTAAGTAAGTACCTACTACGGATTATAAAAAGCGAAACATCCTTTACCTATGCTATAGATGTTTCTATTCTTTAAAGTTTAAATGAATTTTTTAAAGCGTGATATGTATTAATAAAAACCTGTTAATTTTAATGTTATTGAATGTATGTATGTTTATATAATCTGCAATGTAATCGTGAAAATGCCAATTGTTTGGCGAATTGTGTGGACTATTTTATTAATTGAATCATGTGACCTTGTATATTACCACAATTCTGACAAATAAATAATTTGAATTTGAATTTGAGATACCTATTCATTATTTGAATCGTAGACCGTAGTCGCAGTTTGCAAAAATAGATACCTGCTTAGTTACCTTTATTAAATTTTAACACACCCCTATAAGTTGAATGAAATTAAATAAATCTTATGTTTTAGTAGGTATTTTTTGTTAAATGTGCTTACGTGTTCTTCCAAAAATAGGTGCATACAAACATTTCAATACTTACTTCACAAAAACAAAAGAACTATAAGACCGGATGACTTAAATTGAGATGTGGGCGATCACAAGCGGATTTTCCCGCAATAAAGTAAAGATATCCAATAAAGAAATAAAATGTTTTGTAGTGATATTTTATTCAAGACGTCTTAGACCTAATAGGAAAGAAAGAGTATTTCGAAATGACCATAAATCTGTAATACAAAAACTTGAGTTCAAAGGAGAATGGGCAAATTGGGCCTGAAACTTGGGCTAAGACCAATACACACGAAATATTGTTTTTGTGATAGATCATTACACATACCTCACGAAAAAAATAAAATAAAAAAATAAATCAACCGGGTTCTTGTACAGTCAAGGCAAAAAGTTTTATTCATTTGGCTATTATTTTGCGCACAACGGTGTTTTTAATTCGAGTGAAGTAAGTATAAATATAGGTTTCAGTACTTAATTTTTAGTTACTTAAAGTATATACATACATACTCTCATCTACACACTCACTCACAACAGACTACACACCATACCTACAACTACACTCATCACAATAGTATTTTGTTTATTATTTTAACGTATATCTTTTCCTCCTACTTTCTTACTTAATTTTCTTTGTCACATGTTTATTATAATAATTATATTAATGGAATTCCTTTTTATTGGCGTATTGTTCAATTATTATGTAATTATTGTAAGAATAGCTGTAAGGAATCAGAAATAAATAAATAAATCTAAATGTCACTGGAGTGACTGAGTTTAACCACAAAAAACGTCTAACTACGTTAAATTATAATAAACACGGTATAGGTACCTGTTACAAAACATAATATTAGTGTATTTCGCTTATTAGAAGGCTTAAGATTAGTACGTATTTGTAAGTGAAAGTGAATTGGAGTAACATAAAGATATTGTCATTGTCTTATAACAGTTATTTATTGCAAAAAATATTATACACAAAGAAATAAAACTTGATGTGACTGTACAAAAACCCGGTTGATTATTTTTTTATATATATTTTTCCCGTTATGTATGTGTTATGATCTATTATAAAAACAATATCTCATGTGTATTGGTCCAACTCAAGGGTTCAGGCCCAACTTCCATAGTAAAATGCCCATTCTCCTTTATTAGTGTCAGATTGTAATCATTTCATATTAAAAAAGAGCGTGTCTGCTCTGCGCCTGAGCAAACGTGTCAGAAGTGAAACATCTTTGACAAAATTCAAAGATACCAAAATCGTCGCCTCATTCCATGACGTGACGTTATTGCCATGACGCGACTTGAAATTTTACCCTCAACGCGCCGAAAGAAGTTTCACTTCTTCTTCTACAAAAATTCTTCAAAATGTTATTAATATTTAATTACATACATAATATCTATTAGTAATTTGCAGTACCTACCTTTTCGTACCTACAACTTAGGTACACATTTTAAATTATTTTTCGATCATACATCATCTTTTTACAAATACTTACAGTGTAGGATATCGTTACTTATTTTTGATCATTTTTTCAATAGTGAGAACGCACTGCCGACAGCGGCCGTCACAAGAGCCAGCCCGCATTTCCGCGAGGCTAATCCGATGATTCGGTTCACATCAGAATTCGGATACTTGATAACAATGTGCCCAGCCTGTGCATCAGTCTCAGACAGCTATAAAATCGCAATGTAACGTTATATAATAATCTTTATGGATATAATGTTACATGATTTTGTTTACGTTACGCACTGATAAGAGAGTTCATCACTTGCATATTATTTGAATAAGCTCGAGCCTCGAAGGTTATTATACCTAGTAGCATATAATATAAAACGCAGGCTTTTTCTAGACATTTAAATCGATTACATAACAATACATATAATGTATTTTCATTAGTAAGAGAAATTCACCAGGTTTGTCGATTTGTAGAGTCTACTTGAGACTCCGAGAAATACCTACCTAAAACTCAATACGCCTGGAATTAAGTGCAGATGGCTGTAGATTTTTTTTTTAATTTAAAACCGCTTTAAATCGTGTTTCATAGAACTTTATCCCGTTAGTAAATACAGCCTTATTAGAAATATACTATTTAATATTATAGGTACTACTCAGGAATATCCTACATGAATTAGAAGCAATCATCATTTTTCTGTCCATATATACTGGCTAACTAAAAGTAAACATGCTTAAAATATTAGTTACAATTATAAATCAATAACAATAGAGTTATAATTTATACAGTAGACAATATAGTTATAATTTAATATCAAATTTATACTGTACATTTTATCAAAATTTGTATATTTGATAGGTCGTTTTGCTTCGCTATTTTGCTGTAGAGCAACATCTAATGTTTGATGAGCGTAGAGGTGGCATTTTGAGCAATTTATATTGCAATAATTTGATAATAAACTTCCGGTGGTTATGCTTCAAAGGTAAAATACGAATAAATAAAAAAAAATGTTTGCATATTACCCGGCGCTAAAATAGTGGCTTCTGCTTCTTTAAATTTTAAAGATGCTGTCACAATTCCTAGGAAAATTGATAAATCTATGTACAAAATAATAACTATTTTTCACGCAAACTGAAGAAGGAATCAATTTATAAACTTTACGAAACAAAAACAAAATAATATTTCTCTCATATACAACAGGATCGAGAAGTAGAAAGTATTTTTAATAAGCAAATGATGTAATACAAATGATAAAACAGTTAGTTAACTGTCTGCGAGAGTTATATTAGTTTTTAAAATAAACTACTATTCTACTCTTTTAAAATAATATGTTTCTGTAAATCTCGCAATAAACATGTACATAACAAAGCTAGCTGTGATATCGTGAGATAGTTGCTAGCTTATGGAGCGAGGGAATCCTCTGTCTACATTACATGTGACAGGTGATATATGATGCCAGTTTACCTCTCACTATACTCCCTGGTAAATATATGATTTGGTTACACTCCAGACTGCGTTATTCAACAAATAATTACCTGCGTAATAGAATGAGAGGAAGGGTAAAGGATGTGTAAAGAAAACACTAATAGATAGGTATCTCCAATTTCGAAATTTCGAATAGATAGATATTACCTACTGATCATAATAATACAAAAATGGGTATCTATTGAATACGTTCGCATATTGGGAAAAAAATACGGTTTACATAAAACTATGTCCTATAAGAAAAAGGACTATTAAAAAAAACGTCCAGACGAACCTGAATATCCACAAATGAAGACTTAAAATGAGACTGTTACGGATGCAAAGAAATGAACGGATACATCATATATGGGGGCCCGTTACCTTTTCCTCACCCAATCCTCACCCTTTCCAATCCATTATTTAAGATTTAACCCCATCGTCAATCTCTTCATTATCCTGCATGCCAGAAACGTGCAACGCATTTGCAGAGACATGCATGGTGGTGAACGCTAAATAGTACCAACAATCGCGATCCACAAGCTCGCTACACATAAATAAATAAAAAGACTATAACACATTACTCTTTATTTGTAAAGTCAGGTTGAAAATATGAAAATTTTCTTCTTATAGCGCTACATCACAGTGAATGCTAAAAACCAAGTTCGCGTAAGCAATTAGTGTGCATATGTAAATAGCACTTTGAATGGTCTTGCATATTAAGATCCCGAAGATGTTACCGCGAACTTGTGTTTCACTCTGAATCACTTATCGATTTTCTCTTGAATACGATTTTATAGACAAAAGTTGACGCCTACGTTGAAAGGTGGAGACAACTTTATTCGGTCTTCAAGTTATATTAAAAAGTTATATATTTATTAAGAAACCTAATTAAGTCCTTGCTATATATGTACTTATTAAGGTCTTTTATTGTTAAATAAACAATAAACCTAGAATATAAAAGTTTTTAACGAATAGGATATATAGTTAAAGCATATGGTTGTAATTTCAATCTTGAACAAAAAGAACTTAGAAATGAATGTACACTTTTCTCTTTTCAGCCGACCAATATCCATTACATCAAAAAAAATATATACCTACTCCTGGACGTCATTCGCATCATATTGTGCTTATATTTATGAGATAAATAAATATTACACTGTATTTGTGCACTGTAACATATTCAACTACCTGTACGAAAGCTACATAGTAATTGTAATTTGGAATATTATAGTCTCTGCCACAGTCTCTGCTCTCTATTAGTATAAGCCGCCGTGACCGAAATTCAGTCAAGACTCAAGACACATTTTAGTTTATAAATTTTAATTCCATTATCTCTATTGGTAGTTTTAACTTGAACTCTTGTAACTTTGTAAGCCAAGCTAAATAATAAGATTAGACGGTCAAGCGGTTTACTACATACTCTTGTGACCTCGAATAACTTGCAGTCAATTAGTTCTTGTCTAGCGTTGTTAGCTTAATTAATTAGCGCTTTGTAAGTCTATTACTTATCTACATATTCAACGAAGTAACCTATACAATTAATTAAAATAAATAATAGTTTAAAAAAACTAAAAAACACGCTTTTTATAGAAAACCGAACTAAAAAATAGAAAATAAATTTAAATGAATTTAAATTAAGAAAATAGTGTTAAAAATTTCAATGAATATAAATTAATAATAGTGTGAGTAAAAAAAAAGCGTGGGGTGCTTCTTAAGATATTATCGAAATGATAATCACTCTACTCATATCTGCCAATAAAATAGCTATTGACACCACAACCCACGCTTTTTTTTAAATAAAATATTTTTTTTTACCGTGTAGCGCATGTCGCGTGACGGTCGAACCGTACGATAATTATCGTACAGATACGATAATTTTATGCCTAAGTTTCACTTTTACCGTGGTTTCATAAAACCACACAACATTTTTTTTAGACTATTATTTATTTTCTACTTTTTAGTTTGGATTATTTATAATAGCTTGTTTTTTTTAATTTTAAACTATTGCACGACTCATGATGCGAAGCATCAGAGAGTGCTTTACGATCGAAAAATTTTTTTCACCTTATTTTGGCAACTATTTTTAGTATTATAGCCTTGTTAGTTAAAGGAATCAAGATATTTTGCATACTATTGTCGAGATAATTTAACGGAGATTAATTCTATACTTGCTAAAAATTAATTTAGTGCAATAGAAACGGAAAATAATTAAACTTAGTCACAGAGACGGTGGCGGACTCTTCGTGGCTCGTGAAATCTAAGTTACATGCACGCATAAAATTATTTGTTAGGACAACAAAAACAGGGATCACAAAAAAATATGCTGTGATAAAAAATGAATTTACTTACAATAACAAATCATTATGAAAATTTGGCAATAGTTTATTTGGAAAATGGTACGATGGGAAACAAAAAAAAGTATTCTGAGAATCTGGTATAATGAGATCTGTATTATGAGAACACGGGAAACAAAAAAATACTTTTTAAAAATCTGGTTTTGGTGCATCTGGAAATTGATTCATCTGGGAAATTTAAAAAGGAATTTTAAAAATTTGTCATTCATTACATCTGTCTTTTAAAAGTTCTAACAACCGTTTTCGGGGTTTTAAGATTCGGGTAATAGAAATTCGAGTTTTTAATAGGTTACCCAAATCAACTAGTTTATTTAACAAAATGAACTAAGTTGTTTTAAGTTTTAATTTTAAGAATTTATTTGTATGCCAGCACAATAAAGTGTTAATAAATAATATCAATAAATAAATAAGTTGCAATAACAAATGAGTTTTCACTGCTCTGAAGTTAATTTTGTTGTTTTAACAAAATCGCTTTGTTATTGTAATAAATTTTTTGTTGCAATAACATTTTCTTATCAATAAAATTTATTACTTGAACAAGCTATTCCGTTGCTTTAACAAATCGATTTATTACTTCAACAAAACTATTTTTTAAAAATAATTGAAGGATTCGGTTACAATAACGAAATAATTTTGTTGAGTGAACATATGATTTTTAATTTTTTTTAAACTATTATTTGTTTTGTAGAATTAAAATTCTCTTTAGTTTACAAAAATTTGTCAATATTAGAGAAAACGGCTAAAGATAATTATTGGGAATAAAAATTAACATCGAGTCCTGCCTTATCGACTGTAGAGGAAAATTATAGATAGAAAATTTTAATTATTTTCTTACCTTAACGACTATAGATGAAAATTATATAAATTAACAAAAATCATATTTTGCAAATTGAAAAATGGAATAATTTTATCAAATTAGTGTATTGTCATCGGTCCTCAATAAATCTACAAAGTTTAAATGAAATCTGGCCGTTTAAAGTGGGTCAAATACGCGCCCAAAGAAGTCGGTTACATACAAACATAGAAAACGGCTAAAGATAATAATTAATAATTATTGATGTTGCGTGTTCGTGTTCGTGTTCGTGTTCGAGTTCGAGTTCGAGTTTGAGTTTGTGTTTGAGTTCGTGTTCGTGTTCGAGTTCGAGTTCGAGTTCGAGTTCGTGTTCGTGTTCGTGTTCGTGTTCGTGTTCGTGTTCGTGTTCGTGTTCGTGTTCGTGTTCGTGTTCGTGTTCGTGTTCGTGTTCGTGTTCGTGTTCGTGTTCGTGTTCGTGTTCGTGTTCGTGTTCGTGTTCGTGTTCGTGTTCGTGTTCGTGTTCGTGTTCGTGTTCGTGTTCGTGTTCGTGTTCGTGTTCGTGTTCGTGTTCGTGTTCGTGTTCGTGTTCGTGTTCGTGCTCGTGTTCGCTGTTCGCTGTTCGCTGTTCGCTGTTCGCTGTTCGCTGTTCGCTGTTCGCTGTTCGCTGTTCGCTGTTCGCTGTTCGCTGTTCGCTGTTCGCTGTTCGCTGTTCGCTGTTCGCTGTTCGCTGTTCGCTGTTCGCTGTTCGCTGTTCGCTGTTCGCTGTTCGCTGTTCGCTGTTCGCTGTTCGCTGTTCGCTGTTCGCTGTTCGCTGTTCGCTGTTCGCTGTTCGCTGTTCGCTGTTCGCTGTTCGCTGTTCGCTGTTCGCTGTTCGCTGTTCGCTGTTCGCTGTTCGCTGTTCGCTGTTCGCTGTTCGCTGTTCGCTGTTCGCTGTTCGCTGTACGCTGTTCGCTGTTCGCTGTTCGCTGTTCGCTGTTCGCTGTTCGCTGTTCGCTGTTCGCTGTTCGCTGTTCGCTGTTCGCTGTTCGCTGTTCGCTGTTCGCTGTTCGCTGTTCGCTGTTCGTTGTTCGTTGTTCGATGTTCGTTGTTCGTGTTTGTGTTTGTAATTGTGTTCGAATTAAAATTCGAGTTTGTGTTTGTGTTCGTGTTCGTGTTCGTGTTCGTGTTCGTGTTCGTGTTCGTGTTCGTGTTCGTGTTCGTATTCGTGTTCGTGTTTGTGTTTGTGTTTGTGAATGTTCACATTCACATTCACATTCACATTCACATTCACATTGTTCGTTGTTCGTTGTTCGTTGTTCGTTGTTCGTTGTTCGTTGTTCGTTGTTCGTTGTTCGTTGTTCGTTGTTCGTTGTTCGTTGTTCGTTGTTCGTTGTTCGTTGTTCGATGTTCGTTGTTCGTGTTTGTGTTGGTTATTGTGTTCGAATTAAAATTCGAGTTTGTGTTTGTGTTCATGTTCGTGTTCGTGTTCGTGTTCGTGTTTGTGTTTGTGTTTGTGTATGTTCACATTCACATTCACATTCACATTCACATTCACATTGTTCGTTGTTCGTTGTTCGTTGTTCGTTGTTCGTTGTTCGTTGTTCGTTGTTCGTTGTTCGTTGTTCGTTGTTCGTTGTTCGTTGTTCGTTGTTCGTTGTTCGTTGTTCGTTGTTCGTTGTTCGTTGTTCGTTGTTCGTTGTTCGTTGTTCGTTGTTCGTTGTTCGATGTTCGTTGTTCGTGTTTGTGTTTGTAATTGTGTTCGAATTAAAATTCGAGTTTGTGTTTGTGTTCGTGTTCGTGTTCGTGTTCGTGTTCGTGTTCGTGTTCGTGTTCGTGTTCGTGTTCGTGTTCGTGTTCGTGTTCGTGTTCGTGTTCGTGTTCGTGTTCGTGTTCGTGTTTGTGTTTGTGTTTGTGTATGTTCACATTCACATTCACATTCACATTGTTCGTTGTTCGTTGTTCGTTGTTCGTTGTTCGTTGTTCGTTGTTTGTTGTTCGTTGTTCGTTGTTCGTTGTTCGTTGTTCGTTGTTCGTTGTTCGTTGTTCGTTGTTCGTTGTTCGTTGTTCGTTGTTCGTTGTTCGTTGTTCGTTGTTCGTTGTTCGTTGTTCGTTGTTCGTTATTCGTTGTTCGTTGTTCGTTGTTCGTTGTTCGTTGTTCGATGTTCGTTGTTCGTGTTTGTGTTGGTAATTGTGTTCGAATTAAAATTCGAGTTTGTGTTTGTGTTCATGTTCGTGTTCGTGTTCGTGTTCGTGTTTGTGTTTGTGTTTGTGTATGTTCACATTCACATTCACATTCACATTCACATTCACATTCACATTCACATTCACATTCACATTCACATTCACATTCACTTTCACATTCACATTCACATTCACATTCACATTCACATTCACATTCACATTCACATTCACATTGTTCGTTGTTCATTGTTCGTTGTTCGTTGTTCGTTGTTCGTTGTTCGTTGTTCGTTGTTCGTTGTTCGTTGTTCGTTGTTCGTTGTTCGTTGTTCGTTGTTCGTTGTTCGTTGTTCGTTGTTCGTTGTTCGTTGTTCGTTGTTCGTTGTTCGTTGTTCGTTGTTCGTTGTTCGTTGTTCGATGTTCGTTGTTCGTGTTTGTGATTGTAATTGTGTTCGAATTAAAATTTGAGTTTGTGTTTGTTTTCGTGTTCGTGTTCGTGTTCGTGTTCGTGTTCGTGTTCGTGTTCGTGTTCGTGTTCGTGTTCGTGTTCGTGTTCGTGTTCGTGTTCGCTGTTCGCTGTTCGCTGTTCGCTGTTCGTTGTTCGTTGTTCGTTGTTCGTTGTTCGTTGTTCGTGTTCGTGTTCGTGTTCGTGTTCGTGTTCGTGTTCGTGTTCGTGTTCGTGTTCGTGTTCGTGTTCGTGTTCGTGTTCGTGTTCGTGTTCGTGTTCGTGTTCGTGTTCGTGTTCGTGTTCGTGTTTGTGTTTGTGTTCGAATTGAAATTCGAGTTTGTGTTTGTGTTTGTGTTCGTGTTCGTGTTCGTGTTCGCTGTTCGCTGTTGGCTGTTCACTGTTCGCTGTTCGCTGTTCGCTGTTCACTGTTCGCTGTTCGCTGTTCGCTGTTCGCTGTTCGCTATTCGTTGTGCGTTGTTCGTTGTTCGTTGTTCGTTGTTCGTTGTTCGTTGTTCGTTGTTCGTTGTTCGTTGTTCGTTGTTCGTTGCTCGTTGTTCGTTGATCGTGTTCGTGTTCGTGTTCGCTGTTCGCTGTTGGCTGTTCACTGTTCGCT
Source organism: Colias eurytheme (assembly GCF_061535395.1). NCBI lineage: Eukaryota > Metazoa > Arthropoda > Insecta > Lepidoptera > Pieridae > Colias > Colias eurytheme. The sequence continues at coordinate 9,244,889 of NC_142982.1, read as the reverse complement.
GTTCGCTGTTCGCTGTTCGCTGTTCGCTGTTCGCTGTTCGCTGTTCGCTGTTCGCTGTTCGCTGTTCGCTGTTCGCTGTTCGCTGTTCGCTGTTCGCTGTTCGCTGTTCGCTGTTCGCTGTTCGCTGTTCGCTGTTCACTGTTCGCTGTTCGCTGTTCGCTGTTCGCTGTTCGCTATTCGTTGTGCGTTGTTCGTTGTTCGTTGTTCGTTGTTCGTTGTTCGTTGTTCGTTGTTCGTTGTTCGTTGTTCGTTGTTCGTTGTTCGTTGTTCGTTGTTCGTTGTTCGTTGTTCGTTGCTCGTTGTTCGTTGATCGTTGTTCGTTGTTCGATGTTTGTTGTTCGTGTTTGTGTTTGTGTTCGAATTAAAATTCGAGTTTGTGTTTGTGTTCGTGTTCGTGTTCGTGTTCGTGTTCGTGTTCGTGTTCGTGTTCGTGTTCGTGTTCGTGTTCGTGTTCGTGTTCGTATTCGTGTTTGTGTTTGTGTTTGTGAATGTTCACATTCACATTCACATTCACATTCACATTCACATTGTTCGTTGTTCGTTGTTCGTTGTTCGTTGTTCGTTGTTCGTTGTTCGTTGTTCGTTGTTCGTTGTTCGTTGTTCGTTGTTCGTTGTTCGTTGTTCGTTGTTCGTTGTTCGTTGTTCGTTGTTCGTTGTTCGCTGTTCGCTGTTCGCTGTTCGCTGTTCGCTGTTCGCTGTTCGCTATTCGTTGTGCGTTGTTCGTTGTTCGTTGTTCGTTGTTCGTTGTTCGTTGTTCGTTGTTCGTTGTTCGTTGTTCGTTGTTCGTTGCTCGTTGTTCGTTGATCGTGTTCGTGTTCGTGTTCGCTGTTCGCTGTTGGCTGTTCACTGTTCGCTGTTCGCTGTTCGCTGTTCGCTGTTCGCTGTTCGCTGTTCGCTGTTCGCTGTTCGCTGTTCGCTGTTCGCTGTTCGCTGTTCGCTGTTCGCTGTTCGCTGTTCGCTGTTCGCTGTTCGCTGTTCGCTGTTCGCTGTTCACTGTTCGCTGTTCGCTGTTCGCTGTTCGCTGTTCGCTATTCGTTGTGCGTTGTTCGTTGTTCGTTGTTCGTTGTTCGTTGTTCGTTGTTCGTTGTTCGTTGTTCGTTGTTCGTTGTTCGTTGTTCGTTGTTCGTTGTTCGTTGTTCGTTGCTCGTTGTTCGTTGATCGTTGTTCGTTGTTCGATGTTTGTTGTTCGTGTTTGTGTTTGTGTTCGAATTAAAATTCGAGTTTGTGTTTGTGTTCGTGTTCGTGTTCGTGTTCGTGTTCGTGTTCGTGTTCGTGTTCGTGTTCGTGTTCGTGTTCGTGTTCGTGTTCGTATTCGTGTTTGTGTTTGTGTTTGTGAATGTTCACATTCACATTCACATTCACATTCACATTCACATTGTTCGTTGTTCGTTGTTCGTTGTTCGTTGTTCGTTGTTCGTTGTTCGTTGTTCGTTGTTCGTTGTTCGTTGTTCGTTGTTCGTTGTTCGTTGTTCGTTGTTCGTTGTTCGTTGTTCGTTGTTCGTTGTTCGTTGTTCGTTGTTCGATGTTCGTTGTTCGTGTTTGTGTTGGTAATTGTGTTCGAATTAAAATTCGAGTTTGTGTTTGTGTTCATGTTCGTGTTCGTGTTCGTGTTCGTGTTCGTGTTTGTGTTTGTGTTTGTGTATGTTCACATTCACATTCACATTCACATTCACATTCACATTCACATTCACATTCACATTCACATTCACATTCACATTCACATTCACTTTCACATTCACATTCACATTCACATTCACATTCACATTCACATTCACATTCACATTCACATTGTTCGTTGTTCATTGTTCGTTGTTCGTTGTTCGTTGTTCGTTGTTCGTTGTTCGTTGTTCGTTGTTCGTTGTTCGTTGTTCGTTGTTCGTTGTTCGTTGTTCGTTGTTCGTTGTTCGTTGTTCGTTGTTCGTTGTTCGATGTTCGTTGTTCGTGTTTGTGATTGTAATTGTGTTCGAATTAAAATTTGAGTTTGTGTTTGTTTTCGTGTTCGTGTTCGTGTTCGTGTTCGTGTTCGTGTTCGTGTTCGTGTTCGTGTTCGTGTTCGTGTTCGTGTTCGTGTTCGTGTTCGCTGTTTGCTGTTCGCTGTACGCTGTTCGCTGTTCGCTGTTCGCTGTTCGCTGTTCGCTGTTCGCTGTTCGCTGTTCGCTGTTCGCTGTTCACTGTTCGCTGTTCGCTGTTCGTTGTTCGTTTTCATGTTCGTGTTTGTGTTTGTGTATGTTCACATTCACATTCACATTTTTATTTTTATTTTATTTTCTTAGTTTCCAAACAGCTTATACAACAATATAACAAACAAATTATTCAAGTACAATTAATAACGATCTATGTATAAGCCTATTCTATGGATACACAAATGTTTAGAGTGTGAAAGATGTAAAAACAATTAAAAATACTGTTACCACAACAATAAAAAAAAATAATTTGGAAAATCCAAAAGTGCACGCCTCATAATTTTTTTTTAATAAATATTTATTAATTATTATATTTGTTTATTTAATAACAATTAAACCACATCGAATCAGACCCTGAAAAATGAAAGGGTTCTATTCCTGAGCATACTCAAGCGTAGGAGAAAAAAAAAGACTCAATTAGTAAAGTATTTCGGTCGCTATCGTGTTAACAAGAAAAAGGATCCGCACATACAGACACACGGACGTCCAAGACAGAACTTTTTTAAACTGTTTTTTAACTAGTTTAAATAACAAAAATGACATCAAAAATATCATGAACGTTAAAAATAGTGTTTTTTCTTAATATGTGTGTGTATGTATTATCTTACAAGTGCAATGTATGATACATAAAGACATTTTAAGTTTGAAAAATCAGATGTTTTGCGCGAAGTGACAGTAGTACCCACCTCAACGCTTCGCTTATGAGGCGTGCAAAATACAATAAAAGATATACTTAGGCTAATAAGATTCGACATAAATCCGTATGCTTCAGGTGCTACGCAGAGCAGTAAGTACTAGGCGACGAAAACTGGCTAGAGTATTTGAAAAAATGTCAATAGTGTTATCTTTATTAACTATTTCGTTATATAGTCGGCATAACCTATATACTGGGTTATTATAAGAAATATATAAGCGAGTGGCGGGTATATAGAAGGGTTTAGCGTTCCGAGTGACACGAGCGTTACAATATAAAGAGAATTTACAAAGCATATCAGTGTGAATTAGGTTATTGATAATTTTATACATATAAGTTAAATCAATGAATTTACGTCGCATTTCAAGTGAATCCAAATTGAAATATTTAAGTCGAATGTCATAGGTGGGCAAGGATCTTCTAAGGTGTTCACGATTGCATAGAGAACGTAAAAATCGTTTTTGTACCGATTCGAGCTTGTCGATATGTGTTTTGTAGAATGGAGACCACACTGAGGAGCCATATTCAAGGGTGCTACGGACCAGAGATTTATAAAGAATAAGGGCACTATTTTTATTTTTAAAAGATCTGGACATTCGTAATATAAAGCCTAAATTTTGATTGGCTTTTTTGACAGTAGATTCGACATGATCGATAAATGATAAACTTTTATCGAATGTCACCCCTAGATCTCGTATGAATTCTTTACGACCTAAGATAATATTTGAAATTTGATACGAAAAGTTAATACTGTTTACTTTATTAGTAAATGTGACAACATGACACTTAGAGGTATTTAATTTCATTAAATTTCTCTTACACCAGGCATGAAGAGCAATTAAGTCTTCTTGAAGCAACTGACAGTCAGCAATATTATCGACTTTTCTATATAGTTTCAGATCATTCACATTCACATTGTTCGTTGTTCGTTGTTCGTTGTTCGTTGTTCGTTGTTCGTTGTTCGTTGTTCGTTGTTCGTGTTCGCTGTTTGCTGTTCGCTGTACGCTGTTCGCTGTTCGCTGTTCGCTGTTCGCTGTTCGCTGTTCGCTGTTCGCTGTTCGCTGTTCGCTGTTCGCTGTTCGCTGTTCGCTGTTCGCTGTTCGTTGTTCGTTTTCATGTTCGTGTTTGTGTTTGTGTATGTTCACATTCACATTCACATTGTTCATTGTTCGTTGTTCGTTGTTCGTTGTTCGTTGTTCGTTGTTCGTTGTTCGTTGTTCGTTGTTCGTTGTTCGTTGTTCGTTGTTCGTTGTTCGTTGTTCGTTGTTCGTTGTTCGTTGTTCGTTGTTCGTTGTTCGTTGTTCGTTGTTCGTTGTTCGTTGTTCGTTGTTCGTTGTTCGTTGTTCGTTGTTCGTTGTTCGTTGTTCGTTGTTCGTTGTTCGTTGTTCGTTGTTCGTTGTTCGTTGTTCGTTGTTCGTTGTTCGTTGTTCGTTGTTCGTTGTTCGTTGTTCGTTGTTCGTTGTTCGTTGTTCGTTGTTCGTTGTTCGTTGTTCGTTGTTCGTTGTTCGTTGTTCGTTAATTATATTACAATGCCAATGTAATTGTTATTTTTGTCATAATTTTATGTTTCTTGTATCTTACAGCCTAAGTATTTCGGAATGTCACATGGAAAATATATTGGCCGTAATGCATTCATGTAAGGACCAAACTACTAGGTAAATCATTTTTATGTAAGTATGTTTTAATTTCGTTTTATATGGAAAAAGATTTAGAAAGGATTTTTAATGAATTATCTGATATTCAAATTACTTTGAGGAAGTTAGGCCCATCTAGAAGGTTACAATATAAAAGTAAAGTTAAGGATAATATATTAAGAGCTAAGGAATTATATTCATCTTATAAAACTATTATTAATATATTTTCTGAGCGAAAAACCTCGTTAGAATTAGCTGAATACGTTTATGAAGTCTTGAAGGAGAGAATAAAAGTTATTTACGATAAGATCCTATCATATGATTTTCAAGGTAACGTAGAAACAACTACTTCAAACATGGAGAAGTTTGAAATCAAAACTGCAACATCCTTGATACCTGTTATGGATGGTTCAGAAAGTACGACAGAAAAAATCATAGACGCGGTAGAATTATATAGCGATTGCCTAAAGGACACAGACCAAGAAAAAATGTTAATATCTTTTGTTTTGAAAACTAGATTAACTAAAACCGCTAAACTAAAACTAAAATGCAAATATGATGATGTAGCAAGCCTTTTACAAGATTTAAAAACTTATTTACTTACAAAAAAGTCCGCCAATGCAATACTATATCAATTAAATAATTTGAGTCAAAATGATATGTCAATTTGTGATTATGGAAATAAACTATCAGAATTATTTATAGACCTCACTATTGCACAGGCTAACGGTAACGAAAAGACCTGCGAAATACTGAGACCTATAAACGAAAAAATTGCTATTAAAAGATTCTCTGATGGATTAAGAAATAAACGCTTGAGCACTATCATTTCAGCGCGGAACTTTTCCGAGTTGAAAGATGCGGTGCGTGCGGCGGAGGACGAGGAGCTGGGGCAGCCCTCGACTTCCGGAGGTATTTTCAGCGCCAGGGGTAAGTCAAACAACAGATATAATAATAATTTCACTAGAAGAGGGCAGAATAATTATTATAATAAAGGTTTCAATTTCCGTGGCAATTCTCGAGGTCAAGTTTATAATAATAATTATTATTATCGGCAAAATTAGCAATCCCCGTGGTGGATATATACGCGGAAGAGGTAATAATTTTCCAAAATTTGGCAATAATCATAATGCTTCAGGATATTATCGTGGTAGAGGTAGTCGAGGTAGGCAAAATTTTCTCAGCCGAAGGGAGCGAGAACCGTCAAGCAAATAACGAAGAAATAGAGACCAAAAACCAGTTTTTTCGGTCCTAAATGTTATAACATTTTAACCTGCAATAAAAATGTTAGGTACGTCCATTTTGACATAAACAATTCCAAGTATTCATGGTTACTTGATACCGGCGCGTCCATTTCTGCTGTTACTAAGAACGCCTTATTAGAACATACTACTTTGTATGAAGATAACATTATAATAAATGGTATCGGTGGAAAAATATGCTCAAAAGGATATGTTTATCTTACTTTGTGTACTCAAAATAGTAGATTTAATCATAAATTTTATTTGTTCGATCATTTACCGCTGTTCGCTGTTCGCTGTTCGCTGTTCGCTGTTCGTTGTTCGTTTTCATGTTCGTGTTTGTGTTTGTGTATGTTCACATTCACATTCACATTGTTCATTGTTCGTTGTTCGTTGTTCGTTGTTCGTTGTTCGTTGTTCGTTGTTCGTTGTTCGTTGTTCGCTGTTCGCTGTTCGCTGTTCGCTGTTCGCTGTTCGCTGTTCGCTGTTCGCTGTTCGCTGTTCGCTGTTCGCTGTTCGCTGTTCGCTGTTCGCTGTTCGCTGTTCGTTGTTCGTTTTCATGTTCGTGTTTGTGTTTGTGTATGTTCACATTCACATTCACATTCACATTGTTCATTGTTCGTTGTTCGTTGTTCGTTGTTCGTTGTTCGTTGTTCGTTGTTCGTTGTTCGTTGTTCGTTGTTCGTTGTTCGTTGTTCGTTGTTCGTTGTTCGTTGTTCGTTGTTCGTTGTTCGTTGTTCGTTGTTCGTTGTTCGTTGTTCGTTGTTCGTTGTTCGTTGTTCGTTGTTCGTTGTTCGTTGTTCGTTGTTCGTTGTTCGTTGTTCGTTGTTCGTTGTTCGTTGTTCGTTGTTCGTTGTTCGTTGTTCGGTGTTCGTTGTTCGCTGTTCGCTGTTCGTTGTTCGTTTTCATGTTCGTGTTTGTGTTTATGTATGTTCACATTCACATTCACATTGTTCGTTGTTCGTTGTTCGTTGCTTCGTGTTCGTGTTCGTGTTCGTGTTCGTGTTCGTGTTCGTGTTCGTGTTCGTGTTCGTGTTCGTGTTCGTGTTCGTGTTCGTGTTCGTGTTCGTGTTCGTGTTCGTGTTCGTGTTCGTGTTCGTGTTCGTGTTCGTGTTCGTGTTCGTGTTCGTGTTCGTGTTCGTGTTCGTGATATTGGAAATAAAAATTAACATCGAGTCCTACCTTATCGACTGTAGAAAAAAAATATAGAAAATTTTAATCATTTTCTTACCTTATCGACTATAGATGAAAATTATATAAATTAACAAAAATCATATTTTGTAAATTGAAAAATGGAATAATTTTATCAAATTAGTGTATTGTCATCGGTCCTCAATAAATCTACAAAGTTTGAACGAAATCTGGCCGTTTAAAGTGGGTCAAAATCGCGCCCAAAGAAGTCGGTTACAAACAAACATACAAGCATACAGGTGAAGCTAATAAAAAGCGTGTAATATTCATAATGCTTAAAATAAGTAAATTGTAATATAGACAATACAGATTTTTTGCAGTCATATCGGCTTTATTACACCTTACCTACAGGAACTATTAACCAATTTAAACATTTTAAACAAGTTTTTAGAAAAAGAGCAGTTCGACAGCATTATTTCGTAAATAATAACTATCTCTGCGTGTGTCTTTATATCTGTATCTGTTTGTATAGTATTGGTTGCATAATCTTTAATGAGCTAAACTTTTTTTTAACATCAAGTAGATATTATAATAAATTGACTCAATTCATGAAAATTACATATTCATCAAAATATTTTCAACACAAAATGTAAATAGAGCTCTTATTAAATTTATTTCGTGTTCATAAGATTTACAACGCACGCTGACAAAACGAAAATTAGGATATGAAAATGTTTCTGACTGGTAGAGCGAAAAGCGTACCGAGAAAATGCTAAATAATAAAGCCTGAAATCGTAGTTCCGCCGAATTTCGTAATACTGACTGCTCTTTGATGTAAAATTGTGCTTACCTACTTTTAAAAGCTTAGGAAAAAATGAAAATCATTCAGTTTTTATTGAAGTGTTGACGATTAAACAGGTAAGTTCATATTATATTATATATTTTTTTAGAGATAAATGTTTACAGCAAAGACTCTTCAAAGGAGCTGTGATGAATACATACAAAATTAAGACCGTAGGGTTATATAAATACTGAATGAAAAACCAATTCAGTAACCAAACATTGAATAACGCCTGTTGGGAAATGAGTAGGAAATTAAATTTCAAGAGCCGGCCACGACTTACGAGCTATATTCCTAGCTACGACAGGAGGTTCGTTTTTTTGAACCAGCACCAGACGCCCGGCCAAAACAAATAATGGCACCCTAGAAAGTTATACTTTCATGGGAGGGAAAGAAAATTGGTCATTTTTTTCAATGTATATTTAACAGTTTCCAAAGTCTACATCAGACTTGTAAGTAAATAATATACCTACTTACGTTATTTGTTTCAAATCACAAAAATAAAGCAGAATTAATAGATAATGGTATACATATTACAAAATATATTAAAATCGGTTGATTAGATTATTAAAGATTAAATGTAATATTTCAGGTATGTTAACTTCGATAGGAAAATTTTAAAAACTTTCGACTCAAACACAGCAGAATAAAGTTAATTGCCGTTGAATAACAAACTCGTCAGTAAACTACTTTATCAAAATTAAATCTCTATGAAAAATGGTTCGTATGAAAATCTAGTCGCTTTTCATGTTTAAATATTATTTATTACTAGCTTTCTTAGTGATATATTCCATTGTAATGTAACTTGTTATAGTAAGTAGTTTAAAAAAGAAATCTCTCTAATCTTTGATGTTTAAAAAATTTTCATAGATTGTAACTGACAGATAGGCTATATTTTATCCAGAAGTTTTGTGAAATAAAATAAAGAAAAAAAAAGAAACTAGTGGCCCGCCCCGGCTTCGCCCGTGGTACATATTTCGCAATAAAAGGTAGCCTATGTCCAGTGTCCTTTCTCGGGTATCAAAATATCTCCATACCAAATTTCATGCAAATTGGTTCAGTAGTTTAGGCGTGATTGAGTAACAGACAGACAGACAGAGTTACTTTCGCATTTATAATATTAGTATGGATATCTAAGGAGCTTCTCTTTTTAAATGCACGAGTATCACACACCACACCACACAAGTACTGACTGGTCACGGCGGATTCGCCTTCTACTTGAACAGATTCAAGCTGAAGGATAATCCGTCGTGTCTATGTCAGCCTGGAGTTGAGGAGACGGTTCCTCACCTGTTACTCGAGTGCCCAATTTTTGCAAGCAATAGATATGCTATTGAGCAAAAATTGGGCATGGCGATGACGGGTGAGAATCTGCCTTCTGCCCTGGGGGACAAGTGTAGGGATGCGTTCCTACGATATTGTAGAAATATTGTAGTCGTAGTCAACCAAAGGAATAGTGTGTGATATTAGTTTTAGCTATTTTACTGTGATATAGGATTAAGTTGAGTGTTTTTGTGCCGTCTTTTATTAAATTGGTTATAATAATTTTGATTTAAATTTTATCGTATTTTTAAGCAATTATTGTACTTATTTAGTCATTTTATCGTAATTTATACCAGTATTTTTTATCTTGTTTAAAGTATTATTTTATATTGTATTTTTTATTGTATTTTAAAATTTTTTATTGTTTTTAAAAAATAAAAGCACAAAATGTCTCTGGACTATAATCCAGAGGTGGCGCGAACACCCTGTGATGACGGGTGCCTTTAAAAAAAAATAAAAAAAGATAAAAAAAAAATGCACGAGTAGAACTAGAACACCTAGAGTTTATTTTCAAAAACACGATTTTTAAAAAAATATTTAAAATATTGGAATTTTCGCGGCCGAATGAGCTAAATAAATTCGTATTAAAAAAAATAGATACACTATGTAATTTATTATGTTGCTAATATATGTAGTGATTACAGGCGCAAATTATCCCTTTTTGAAATTTTCTATATTGTCGATAGAGGCGAAAGTATTGTAATTTTTATTGATTTTCGTTTTTATTTTTTATTTTATATGCAGGCGTTAGTAGAAGCTCTGTTTAGTACCAAAAGAAGCCTTGAACTGAGGTCTATCTTTGAATTCTTTGAAAATCTATATCTCGTAATAACTTCGTGGTT